>NC_141687.1:1593858336-1594463693 GCF_964263255.1 Lissotriton vulgaris | reverse complement strand
CGTCTGCAAACTTAGACAAAGGCTCTAGTATTGATCCTATACCTGAGACGATTGGTCTCCCAGGTGGTTTTTCCAATCTTTTATGGATCTTGGGAATAGTATAAAAGTACGGGGCCCTTGGGTGTTTGTTTTCCAGAAAATCTGCTTCCTTTCTAGTTAGCCAGTCATTAACCAGACATTCTTCCACCATCCGAGCAATCTCGATTCTTAGGCGTTCTGTCGGGTCTGCCCTCAGAACCTCATAATTCCTTTGGTCAGCCAGTAATCTCAGGCATTCAGTCTCATAGTCTGCTGAGTTTTGTATCACAATTGCCCCGCCTTTGTCGGCTGGTTTTATTGTGATTGCGGTATCATTGGCTAGTTCGTATATGGCTTCCTTTTCAGCTTTACTGGTATTATGGAACGTATTCAAAGCCCTAGTGTCCAGATCCATTACATCTTTCAGGATTGCCTTTTCAAAAGCCAGTACCTCAACTGGTAGGCTATTCGTAGGGGGGGTGAAAGATGATTTTTTCTTAAGTCCTGTGTCACTCGCAGTTCCCATTGGTTGTGGTTTATCTTTGAAAAAGACTTGTAATTTTATGCTGCGTACAAATTCTTTTAATTCACAATACAGCTTGAATTTATCCAAGGTTGTGGTCGGGACAAAACCCAAACCTTTTTCCAAAACTCTCTTCTGAACCGGTGTCAAAACTCCGCAAGTCGTAGCACGCCCCAGCCCGTAGAGGACTGGGATGGCCCCAATGATGAAGCATGTCACCGTGGGGCAACCCCGGTGAGTGAGGGGACACCTAAAAAAGGAATAATTTTTATACATTATACACAATCCCAACAGCCAACCCAATTGAGTACTGGCTGTCTTTCTTCTATCACTGATGACATCTCATTTGACATTACTGATCACATCACTGATGATATCATTCATGTGATAATACGATGAACCTCTTCAGACTCTAATATAACCTTAGATACAATCAGTGTAAACAGACACTCACAGACTGTCACTCATCCATGGAGTTACTCACACACCTAGTCAGTCATGCAAAGAATCAATCACACCTCCATTTCCTCAACTATACAGTTATACAAACTTTACTTATTCAAACATATACTAACACATATTTACTCTCTTATACAATCCCTCATACAAGTTCACAATGATCCATACAGCCACTCACACATTCACTGGCTCTTATGCACAGTTATTTTTATATGTCAACTCTCACATGTACTGTGTTTTACATATGTACTTACTTTGACATGTAGCACTGAGATATCCATTCACTCACCAATACACTCATGCACACAGTCAACCGCCCATACAGCTGTTTCCACATGCACTTTTGAAACCATACATCTAGTGAATCAACTGCTCACACATCTATGCACAGAGTCATACACCTCCCAGCCACCCACACACACACTCAGTCTCCCATACAAATACTTGGGCAACCAATCAATAACCCATATAGTTACTCATATAGCTACTTATCAACACATGCAACAGTTTACAGAACAACAGACATAATGATGCACAAATTACGACAGTTTAGTCACTAACCCATGCACTCAGTGAGACACATTTAATCACTCACTCATACAGTCAGTCATGCACCTACTAAATCCTTCATCCAGACACTTATACATCCACTCATTCTTCAATATGTAAGACATATTTTAACTTTACAGAAACATACAGTCACTGGATGTTGTCATCAGTGATGTCATCAGTGATGTCATTTGAGATGTCATCAGTGATGTCATCAGTGATGTCACTGACCATGTCATGAATGATGTAATATGTGACATCATCAGCAGTGGATTGCGGGTGCGCGATATATAGTTAGTGCAACTAACTATATATGGAATTTCAATGGTTTTGTGTGAGTAAAATAAGGTTTTGTAAATGCGAATTCCTAACTATATATGGTCTATAACCTATGGTTTTTTCAGTGAATTTTCAAGGTTTTGTAAATGCTTATTCCTAACTATATATGGTCTATAACCTTTGGTTTTTTCAGTGAATATATATATATGTAATGGCAAATGTGTACATTAATTATTGTATTCATTTCTTTTTTCTTTTCTATTTTTTGTTTGTTTTAACTCAAATTAATTGTGTAAATGCAGGTGCACCGATATACCCACACATCTAGCTCTAACTATATGTGCACTAATATATGCAACTTACACACATAGAAGCACTATACTTATGAATATTGATGTTCAAAAAATAAATCTTCATATATCTTCATCCAATCATTATTTACATGAATGCAGTAATACTTATATGTTCAGACATATTTATGTGGGCTGTGCACCAACATAGACTGCATATACAAAAAATGTTTATTATAATGTTTTTTGTTGTTTCTATTCTCAGTTTTAAACCAAAACATATTTTTATGCACTTCTATTATAGTTACGTTTCCCTGTAATCATATTTACCTATTCCACTCTGACATATATACTGTACCCTAAAAAGGAGCAGACACCTATATGCAGACATACATCTATAAACATAAATGTCTTGTTATATATGCAGTAGTCATTTTTTCTTTCATAAATGTATGTAGATATGGAAAACATATATACATATATGGGTTTGTTCACATACACATGCAAATGGCAGTGCCATCCCAATGCCATACAAAGTAAAACAGTATATATTTCTTTATATGTACATATATGTATTATTATGTTTCTAAAAATAAATATCTATATTTTCATGCAAGAGTTTACACAAGTACACATATTGCACACTTGCACATACATAGACACACATATATATTTGTAGGTATAGATATATATGTATATATATATATATATATTACCTACTGGCGATAGCCAGTAGGTATATATAGTTAGGATTTTTTCTCTATGGGACTTTTGAAAATTCTATGCCTAATAACTTTGGCGTTTGTGGACGGAATTGGCTGAAATTTTCAGGAAAATGGCACATTTTGTTTCTGAGCAGCTCCTGGAAATTTGGGGGGGGTTCGTCAAGGGGGGGCCGAGAAAAAAGGGGGGTCCCAAAACGCGTTTTTCCCATGTTAATTTCCATAGGGCGGTTGGACTCACTTTTAGCCCGAACGGCTGAATGGATTTCCACGAAACTTGGCAAAATTGTAGGGACTGTTAGCCCGATGTGCCTTTGCTAGGTCTCAATATATGTGCTTCAGTGGATTTTGAGAAATTAACGTTTAAATCAAGATATATATCTGTAACAGCGCTCCGGGCAGCTATCCGGTTAGCGAACCTTTCGCGTAACGGAACTTTGCGATGAGAAGCTGATTGGCCCTCCGGTGTCTGTCAACATTCTAAACAGTCCGGAGCGGCCGCCATCTTGTCTCTCGGTAGGATCGAGAGACAAGAGGAGGCCAAAACAAAGGGGGAAATTACCATAAGGGGGCATAGTAGATCCTCGTTGACCCCCTAGGTTTTATGTGGAGGTTTTAAAAGGGCCCAGGAGGTAAGCGCCAAGTTCGCGAACCGGAAAGCGTTCTGGGCAGCGTACTATAAGGATAAAAGAATGATAGACTTTGCTAGTACTGTTGTTTTTTTTTGTTTTCTTTATTTAAAATTTTTATTTTTTATTTTGATTGTGTGTCATAATTCATTAAACTTTTAACATTCAATAAACATATAAAAATAAATAATGTGTGAAACAATTTTTGAATTAAGAAATTAAAATTTATTTTTCATTTTGTTTTTCAAAATTTAAAAGAAAATCTAAAAAATCGTGATCATTTTTTTCTTCATTTTTTAGTTGAAAATCTACTGCATCTATGCATTGGACAAGTTCATTATTTATTGTGTCGTCGTAGAAATCCATGTCATCTTGTGTCTCAATTTTTTCTTCTGTTTCAGTTTTCATGTTGTTTTGTTGTTCTTCCATTTTCAATTCTGAAAAATGAATTTTTAAAAAATATATCAGTACAGAAAGGGCATTGTTGGGTTTCAGTACAGATTGGCAGTTTGGTTATTTATATAGTGTTTTTTTCACAAAGAAAGGTGTTGCCTGCAATTAAGGTCTAGTGCAGGGGCCCCCTCCTTGGGCCTCCCATGGATGGTGTCAGGAAGTATAGGGGAGGGAGAAGGAGACGCTCCCTCAATTGCAAGGAGACCATTCACAGGTACTGAGGGGGCCCATTGTCCAGCATTTTTGCGCCCCCACAGTTTTAACTTTTAGACCACAATCAATTCTCACACCTATTATCATTTTAATGATCCAACGTTGTAGGCCTGATGGATCAAAATTGTCAACTTAAATAAAAAAAATTGTGGCTTCTCAGCTGTCAATATCAGGGAGGACTTTTGTTACTGTAGCAATTATCTATCACGATGGTCCATCAACAACATCAGGACATTATACAGCTTACTTAAAGTCTGGAAACGGCTGGTCATTCTGTAATGATTCCGTTGTAACGTTCAAAAAAAAATTGCCGTTTGACCTTAAAAATTCTTACCTGGTGTTTTTAAAACCAAAATTTTAAGTAGAGGGAATGTAAGTCTGCAATGCTGTCTAGATTAAAAATCCAACTATATAAACTTGCTGCAAGTAAGTCTGCTTCATAGTAAGCAGTATCAGTGTCATAGGAAAAGGAGAACATGAGTGACAAAGAAGAGTAAGTTATTAGTAGTCCAGGATTGTGAAAATAATCTCAAATATTTTATTTTTGAAAGTTGCGAAAATAGAAAATGTCGGGATTTGATTGGAAGAATAACAAGACTTGCGAATCGCGGCAACATGATTTGGCCTAGTGGAAACATGTGATATAATGAGAGAAGTCTTTTTTTCTATGTAACATATTTTACGTATCGATGGAGGTTTTCTTTCAGAAAGTGGCGGGCTGAAAATATTTGTAGCACAAGAGTGGATGCTGTTCATAGGAGATCGTTCGACGTCATTGAAAGTAAGTTAATTTTAAGGAGTTTTGAAATCAGATTTCGAAGGTTGTATGGGTTTTTTAAACACAGTCATTTTGATTGTGTTTTTTTTTCCCCGCTGTTACATGATGAATACCTTCAAGTCACTGATTTAAGTGAAATTTGATACATTCTGAGAACAGCAAAAAGAAACCATTTAACATGTATAATTAATGTTATGCTTTTTGTCCTTATGATATACATTTAGAAATGTGAGGTACATATGGGTAAGCTGAGTTCTGTAAATATCAATTTTAATGCTTTCAGTGCTGTACTTCTGGGTAGTGTTTTTTTTTAAAAAAGAAAAGAGGCCTCACCTCAAAGAAAGCTCTTGAAAGCACACATCTTATTTGCATCCTAAATCAAGCATTTACAATGTTAGACACAATTTTATGATGGCTTTACATCTTTTTTGCGCTGCTATTGCATCACTATTGTGAGACATTAGCAGTGCAAGAAAAACATCATGTTCCAAAATAGGCCTCAGTTCATCAACATCAAAATACAGTTTCTTTAGAATATATATCTTTAGGATTGTGTAGGGGACGTAGAGAAGCAGAGACTTCTGTAAATGTCAAAGTTGTTGAAAAACTGTTTGTTTTTGAACCTTTTCCCTTGTCTTTTCTAATTTTTAAATACATGTTTTAATATTTTTGGAAATGTTTGTTCTTTTTTTTACAGATTGAAAGTATGAAAAAATATTTAAAAAAAGGTAACAAGAATTATAAGGTAAATGTTTTCTACTCTTTTTACCCGCAATGCACTGCTGATGATGTTATTGACAGTATCTCTCATTTACTCTCTATAGCTGTCTTTCTTTTTACATTATTCTCTGTTTACTTCCCTTATACTAACTCTTCTTTTTTTTAAAAAAATATTTTTTTAGTTCGCTTAAAGTTCGCGAACCGGTCAGCGAACTTGAAGCGAACCAAAAGAAATAGAGCTTGCCAGAGTGATAAACATTCTAGCAATTTTGATTGAAAGGGGAGGTAGTTCTGAAAAGAACTGTTTTTTTTTGTTTTTGTTGTTTTATTTATTTATTTTTTTTTGAACATTTTTTGATTTTTTTGTATTTTTAGAACTGTTTTATGTTTTTTTGTGTTTTTTTTGGAGGGGAGACAACAAAAAACAGGCATTGAAAACGGCTCAACTGGAGCAAAAAAAAAAATTACTTCTTGGGTGCATTAGGGCATTTATGATTTTCGTACGCCATGTTCATCAGGTTGACGCTCATGTTGCCATATGACAGCATAGCACCACAGTATATACAACTTAACTTCATATGCTGGAAGTTGGGTTGAATGTTTGGCACAGTTTCTTGTGCCTCTCTTCCCGTCAATGACATTGTGGAGGTCGATCTGGCCACAGGAGTTGTCGTGGGATTGTCTTGAAGATCCCTTAACTCAGCCCGGCTGTAGTTTAAGGGATGCCACCTGCTCATGTGTCGGTGCATCGTATAGTTGCCCATACTGTATTTCTTATCTGTGCCTCTCGACAATCTGTAATCACAGATGAGGCAGGTGGCATATTTAGCATTCACCTTCTTTGATCCAGGAGGGATGGAGAAAAACTGCCAGATGAAGCTTGTTTTTCGCTTTGAAACCCGGGGCAACTCTTCGACAAATTGTTGTTCCTCTCTGTCCTCTTCTTCTTCTTCCTCCTCTTCCTCCTCTCTGTTAGGGATAAATTGAGTAGGTGGTCCTCTCTTCTTATGAGGAGGTGGAGGTGGTGGTGGGGTTCCACCAGCTGCAGCAAGTACAGAAGCCATTGTTCAATTCTAGCTAAATGGTCTTTCTCTCACCAAGATGAAAGTCAGAGTGAGGAAATAAGGAGGGGTTCACATGATTTGGGGAAAGCAAAAGTTCTGAACCAATGAAAAGTGTTATTTTTAGGTCACATGACCTAGTCATACATCATTTGGAAACCAAAAGTGAAATGAACCAATGAAAAGTTTGATAAACAAGTCACATGACCTGTTCCGCTTACGTTACGCGGCGTGCGCCGTGTACCACATCGCTTCCGGTTCGCGGTTCCGAGCACTTCTGGGAGCGCTAACGCGGCGCGTCATTAGACGCATTACGCGATAACGTGATACGTCGCGCTTCCGCGATGCGTCACAGTTCCGCTAACGTAACGTTGACCGGTTCGCGGACTAGATCGCGGCATCAAGATGAGCTAACGGAAAGCTTCCTGGTTCGTGAACTAGAAGCGAAGAAAAAAAAAATTAAAAAAAAAATTATCAATAAACATCTAAATATATTTTGGGATTTAAAGAAGAATACATTTTACAGCTACAGATGTTAGCTTTTAAAAAACCAATGAAATTCACAGAAAAAACCATAGGTTATAGACCATATATAGTTAGAAATTTGCATTTAAAAAACCATTGAAATTCAATGAAAAAACCATAGGTTATAGACCATATATAGTTAGGGATTTGCATTTACAAAACCTTATTTTACTCGCATAAAACCATTGAAATTCCATATATAGTTAGTTGCGCTAACTATATATCGCGCACCCGCAATCCACTGCTGATGATGTCACATATTACATCATTCATGACATGGTCAGTGACATCACTGATGACATCACTGATGACAACATCCAGTGACTGTATGTTTCTGTAAAGTGTAAATATGTCTTACATATTGAAGAATGAGTGGATGTATAAGTGTTTGGATGAAGGATTTAGTAGGTGCATGACTGACTGTATGAGTGAGTGATTAAATATGTCTCACTGAGTGCATGGGTTAGTGACTAAACTGTCTTAATTTGTGCATCATTATGTCTGTTGTTCTGTAAACTGCTGCATGTTTTGATAAGTAGCTATATGAGTAACTATATGGGTTATTGATTGGTTGTATGGGAGACTGAGTGTGTGTGTGGGTGGCTGGGAGGTGTATGACTCTGTGCATAGATGTGTGAGCAGTTGATTCACTAGATGTATGGTTTCAAAAGTGCATGTGGAAACAGCTGTATGGGCGGTTGACTGTGTGCATGAGTGTATTGGTGAGTGAATGGATATCTCAGTGCTACATGTCAAAGTAAGTACATATGTAAAACACAGTACATGTGAAAGTTGACATATATAAATAACTGTGCATAAGAGCCAGTGAATGTGTGAGTGGCTGTATGGATCATTGTGAACTTGTATCAGGGATTGTATAAGAGAGTAAATATGTGTTAGTATATGTTTGAATAAGTAAAGTTTGTATAACTGTATAGTTGAGGAAATGGAGGTGTGATTGATTCTTTGCATGACTGACTAGGTGTGTGAGTAACTCCATGGATGAGTGACAGTCTGTGTGTGTCTGTTAACACTGATTGTATTTAAGATTATATTAGAGTCTGAAGAGGTTCATCGTATTATCACATGAATGATATCATCAGTGATGTGATCAGTAATGTCAAATGAGATGTCATCAGTGATGTCATCAGTGATGTCATCTGAGATGTCATCAGTGATGTCATTTGAGATGTCATCAGTGATGTCATCAGTGATGTCACTGACCATGTCATGAATGATGTAATATGTGACATCATCAGCAGTGGATTGCGGGTGCGCGATATATAGTTAGCGCAACTAACTATATATGGAATTTCAATGGTTTTATGCGAGTAAAATAAGGTTTTGTAAATGCAAATCCCTAACTATATATGGTCTATAACCTATGGTTTTTTCATTGAATATATATATATATATATATATATATATATATATATATATATATATATATATATATATATATATATATATATATATATATATGCCACCAGGGTTCCTTCCACTGTCTTTACCTCGGTTTACAAAAGAATACTCAGAAATTTCCATAAAACATTATTTAGCCAAAGTCCAGAAAGTCTCTAGGATCCTAGCGTTGGGCGCCTTGACGAGAAAATGTACTTAGCTCTTCAATCTGGGCTGTCCGATGATTCAAAGAAAAAGGCTGACTAAGTCCCAGGTCTTCGACGATGTTCGCGAGCTCTTGCTGCACAGGTGCTGCCTCCAGGATGCTCCGAAGACCAAGCACCTTCTGGAACCGTGGGTGTGGTTTTTATAGTCTAGCCACACCCCGGGACGTCGGGGAACGGCTGCGTGCCACACCCAAAACCGCCGAGCGCTCCGAGAGCGGAGCATTGAATCATTCTTCATCGCGCACCAAAAAGATGCGTGTTGATTTAAAAGCGCGTCTTTTTTCTTTTGGTTGCAAACACTAAAGCGCGTCTTTTTTCCTTTGGTGGCCAACACAAAATACAACATAAGCAATTCAAAACCTAATCACAAAAACGTATAAGAGCTTCTGTTTGAACATGATAGTGAAGTTTTACTAGTGACATACCAATGTCCATATCTATGATTAGCTCACATTAACCAGTTCTCTTGACATTCTAACCCCCCTTTTTACCCTTCTAGGTACTGGAGTGCTGGTTGCACGGGACAGGGGTGGGTTTCCTTAAAGGGTGTTCTAAGCTTGTAATGGGCTTGGGAAGACGGTTTCATGACACAAAGTTCTCCTCCTGAGTCCCCATGACGCCACAAACCACATATGACCGCTCCTGGTAGTGACCTGAAAGGCTCTCATACAGTGACAGAGCCCCCTCCGTGAAGTCACGAACTGCATGCAGCGGCCATAATGCAAGGGCGGGTGTGGTGGGAGTAGAGCTGTTCTCAAACATGAGAGGGGAAGATTTGCCGAAGCTGCCAGAAAACTCCGTCCTCTTTGCTGTGGCGGGACTCCTCAATGTGCGCTATGACTTGCCCGCAGATATATGCCACCAGGGTTCCTTCCACTGTCGAAGAGAACGAGGAGACACAAAGGGGTTACTGCAGGAAGGAGCTTTATTCCATGAACATCGGCATGACGCGTTTCGGCACAATGCCTTTATCAAATTCCATCTCTCACCCCCGTGCTGCCAAAAGTCCATCAAACTCATCCCAGTCGTTCCGCCTTTAAATAGTCGTCCTGATTCGTCAGTTTTCATCATGCACAGACCTGTAGTTTTTGTGGAAAACTACAGATCCCAGCATGCACTGCCACTGCATGCAAGGTAGGTGATGATGCCGACGCTGGAGTAGTCCATGTGGATCAGGCTTTGAACAGAGCGCTGTATGGAACTGCGGCAGACAGTGCACTAGAAACAAAGTGTCAGATATGATCAAGCACTCTTACCTGAGCTGAACACCAACCTTACCTGTAAGGTGCTTGATTGGTTTTGCAGAGACGCTATGGACCAATCCCCCAAAACCCTACCTTTTCAGCCAGTGATCCTTATAAATACACTAGGATGATGGGTAGCAGTCAGGGAGAGAGGCCGGATCTGACGCTACTTGTTGTCTAGTAGTCGACCTGAAAATATACAAGGATGGTGCTTTAGCAAGTGTCTTATTATATCTTAACCTCCTATTCTACTCCTCTGCCTCTTTTCTAGACTTTTTTGGAAGCTGTCTCCTACCTGCGAACCACTCGAAAGGTCTTCGCGTCCAGGATGTTGTCGTCGTGATGTGTGCTCAAGGGTTGAGGTCTTTCAGTTGAAGGTGGTTGACTTGTCCGCCCCCAGACTTGATCTTACAATTCTATGAAGAGAAACAACACTTATTTGCACTTTTCTTAAACCTCTCTTTCCCTGTAAAACAACTGTGAATTACTCCTACTCACTTCTTTTTACCAGCTTGTATATTCAATCACGACTTCTCCTTAAAAGTTTAATAGTTTAATTCACTACTAAACCTTCTTGCTATTCCGGCTGAAACTTCAGAAAAGTTCTGCGAGGATAAATACGTTCTTTACATCAAATTAAACATGCATGACCTTCATTTCAAAACATTAAGAACACTCAAGTTCGAATTAGTCTTTGCCTCGGTTTACAAAAGAATACTCAGAAATTTCCATAAAACATTATTTAGCCAAAGTCCAGAAAGACTCTAGGATCCTAGCGTTGGGCGCCTTGACGAGAAAATGTACTTAGCTCTTCAATCTGGGCTGTCCGATGATTCAAAGAAAAAGGCTGACTAAGTCCCAGGTCTTCGACGATGTTCGCGAGCTCTTGCTGCACAGGTGCTGCCTCCAGGATGCTCCGAAGACCAAGCGCCTTCTGGAACCCTGGGTGTGGTTTTTATAGTCTAGCCACACCCCGGGACGTCGGGGAACGGCTGCGTGCCACACCCAAAACCGCCGAGCGCTCCGAGAGCGGAGCATTGAATCATTCTTCATCGCGCACCAAAAAGATGCGTGTTGATTTAAAAGTGCGTCTTTTTTCTTTTGGTTGCAAACACTAAAGCGCGTCTTTTTTCCTTTGGTGGCCAACACAAAATACAACATAAGCAATTCAAAACCTAATCACAAAAACGTATAAGAGCTTCTGTTTGAACATGATAGTGAAGTTTTACTAGTGACATACCAATGTCCATATCTATGATTAGCTCACATTAACCAGTTCTCTTGACATTCTAACCCCCCTTTTTACCCTTCTAGGTACTGGAGTGCTGGTTGCACGGGACAGGGGTGGGTTTCCTTAAAGGGTGTTCTAAGCTTGTAATGGGCTTGGGAAGACGGTTTCATGACACAAAGTTCTCCTCCTGAGTCCCCATGACGCCACAAACCACATGTGACCGCTCCTGGTAGTGACCTGAAAGGCTCTCATACAGTGACAGAGCCCCCTCCGTGAAGTCACGAACTGCATGCAGCGGCCATAATGCAAGGGCGGGTGTGGTGGGGGTAGAGCTGTTCTCAAACATGAGAGGGGAAGATTTGCCGAAGCTGCCAGAAAACTCCGTCCTCTTTGCTGTGGCGGGACTCCTCAATGCGCGCTATGACTTGCCCGCAGATATATGCCACCAGGGTTCCTTCCACTGTCGAAGAGAACGAGGAGACACAAAGGGGTTACTGCAGGAAGGAGCTTTATTCCATGAACATCGGCATTACGCGTTTTGGCACAATGCCTTTATCAAATGCCATCTCTCACCCCCGTGCTGCCAACAGTCCATCAAACTCATCCCAGTCGTTCCGCCTTTAAATAATCGTCCTGATTCGTCAGTTCTCATCACGCACAGACCTGTAGTTTTTGTGGAAAACTACAGATCCCAGCATGCACTGCCACTGCATGCAAGGTAGGTGATGATGCCGATGCTGGAGTAGTCCATGTGGATCAGGCTTTGAACAGAGCGCTGTATGGAACTGCGGCAGACAGTGCACTAGAAACAAAGTTCTCCCCCTGAGTCCCCATGACACCACAAACCACACGTGACCGCTCTTGGTAGTGACCTGAAAGGCTCTCATACAGTGACAGAGCCCCCTCCTTGAAGTCACGAACTGCATGCAGCGGCCATAATGCAAGGGCGGGTGTGGTGGGAGTGGAGCTGTTCTCAAACATGAGAGGGGAAGATTTACCGAAGCTTCCAGAAAACTCCATCCTCTTTGCTGTGGCGGGACTCCTCAATGCGCGCTCTGACTTGCCCGCAGATATATGCCACCAGGGTTCCTTCCACTGTTGAAGAGAACGAAGAGACACAAAGGGGTTACTGCAGGAAGGAGCTTTATTCAATGAACATCGGCATGGCGCGTTTCGGCACAATGCCTTTATCAAATGCCATCTCTCACCCCTGTGCTGCCAACAGTCCATCAAACTCATCCCAGTTGTTCCGCCTTTAAATAGTCGTCCTGATTCGTCAGTTCTCATCACGCACAGACCTGTCGTTTTTGTGGAAAACTACAGATCCCAGCATGCACTGCCACAGCATGCAAGGTAGGTGATGATGCCAACGCTGGAGTAGTCCATGTGGATCAGGCTTTGAACAGAGCGCTGTATGGAACTGCGGCAGACAGTGCACTAGAAACAAAGTTCTCCTCCTGAGTCCCCATGACGCCACAAACCACACGTGACCGCTCCTGGTAGTGACCTGAAAGGCTCTCATACAGTGACAGAGCCCTCTCCGTGAAGTCACGAACTGCATGCAGCGGCCATAATGCAAGGGCGGGTGTGGTGGGAGTAGAGCTGTTCTCAAACATGAGAGGGGAAGATTTGCCGAAGCTGCCAGAAAACTCCGTCCTCTTTGCTGTGGCGGGACTCCTCAATGCGCGCTCTGACTTGCCCGCAGATATATGCCACCTCCTTCCTCTGTCGAAGAGAACGAGGAGACACAAAGGGGTTACTGCAGGAAGGAGCTTTATTCCATGAACATCGGCATGACGCGTTTCGGCACAATGCCTTTATCAAATGCCATCTCTCACCCCCGTGCTGCCAACAGTCCATCAAACTCATCCCAGTCGTTCCGCCTTTAAATAGTCGTCCTGATTCATCAGTTCTCATCACGCACAGACCGGTAGTTTTTGTGGAAAACTACAGATCCCAGCATGCACTGCCACTGCATGCAAGGTAGGTGATGATGTCGACGCTGGAGTAGTCCATGTGGAACAGGCTTTGAACAGAGCGCTGTATAGAACTGCGGCAGACAGTGCACTAGAAACAAAGTACTCCTCCTGAGTCCCCATGATGCCACAAACCACACGTGACCGCTCCTGGTAGTGACCTGAAAGGCTCTCATATAGTGACAGAGCCCCCTCCGTGAAGTCACGAACTGCAAGCAGCGGCCATAATGCAAGGGCGGGTGTGGTGGGAGTAGAGCTGTTCTCAAACATGAGATATATATTTATATAGATAGATATACACACATACATATAAAGACATACATATTTATATAATTACATTCAGCAGACATTTTAATGTCTTGTATATACTGATATGACACATGTTTGTGATGTGAAAAAGTGTCAAGTCCCAGCATTTGAGTCATCTTCTAAAGCTTAGATGAATGTCAGTCGATATTGTGTTTGTGGGTAATGAATTCCATAGTGCCATTCTGGATTAGGTTCTTTTGTTGTATGTATTTAGTAATTTAATTCCCGCTGACAAGCAGTCCTTAGGCATGTATTGCTTTGTGGGGGGATAGAAACTGGCTTAAAGGGGGATCTTCTGGAAACTCGTAATCAGAGTAGGACTGTCAAGGTAGGGAAGATGTCTGCTAGTGATTTACAATTAGGAGTAGTCCAAGAGAAGAAAGATTGTCGCATGAACCTTGTAAGGAAATCCCAGGTGTGAGAAGAGATGCACCACAGCTTTTTTAAGTTAGAAAGCTTGTTTGGCTACCTTACCCACTTAAGCATTCATTGACATCTTTGTGTCCAGGGTAATTCTGAGATTTCTTGCCTCCTTGGATAATTTGGGTAGACCAGAGAGGTTCATAAGTTTTCCAGTTCCCACAGGTGAGTATTTCAGTTTTGGATGCATTCAGTTTGAGGTGGCACCATGTCATCTATTGCCAACGGCCCAGAAGCAACTGAAACTTTTGAATTTCCCAATGTTATTTGGACCTTTCCATTTCAAAAGTATCTGCATCTCATCTGCCTAGTTATGGCAGGTGAAGTGAAAATGATTGATCAGTTCCAGTGTTGATTTCATGTAGATGTTAAGTAGGCCTTGGTTGGATTAGTGAGGCTTTTTTTCCTTTATTGACATATTTCTTTATTGTTTTTCAGCTCAAGACAATTAATCCCACTGTAAAAACTACAGGCAATCACTCACATGGGAAAACACAATTTGATCTAATGGATAGAGACCTAATTTAGAGCAAAAAGTAGCAGAAGGGAAAAAAGGGCAAAAAGCAAAAGGGCAATACGAATACCAATCATTGAACTAAATACATGCAATAACAACTGTCAAATTCCCTACTAATCCCCTGCACAGTCTGGAACATAGTGAGGTCATAACCCACCCTAAAGATGGCATTATAAAATTATCACAACGGGAGACATACAGAGGTATGGTGCCCTAAACTGTAATTTACCCATCCTACTCTTCATCAGAAAGGAGTGTATACATATAAGCATATACTCCATCCATGACAAATAAAGGGAAGATAGAGTCCCCCTTTACTGTTAGAATATCTCGGCAAACTCTCCCATCCCCCCTAACCCCATCTCAGGCAAGCATGAGAAAGATCTCAGACGTATACCAGAATTTCCCAGTCCTAAGCAAAAAGCCAAGAAGCCCTCCCTCCCTTACTATGACCTTGCCATCTGAAGCACATTACCAAGGCCCCCTCTAAGGTGCCTAGAGATCCATAGGTGTGCTTTTCATCAGGTAAGCGATCTATAAGTTGCGAATATGTCAATGGGGAAGGCCAATGGGGATTAGAACCCCTACATGATGTTTAGTCTTCACATGGAAAAATTTGGGGTTGAAATACATCCATATTCCGGTCAACAAAGACCTTGAGCATATGGTAGCGGATAATTTCTGAGTGATAATGGGTGATAACTTGCACATAGGGTGGCATCTTTGTCCAGTTTCAGCATAAGGCTTATGAGTGCCTTATTAAAATCCCTGTGCAATGTGCCATGTCTTCAGCCTCCTGAAAGACTTTGTGATCTGGGGCGTGTTCATTTTATATTCGATGGCAAATCCATCATACTTTGGTGCTAAATAACTGGACATATTGTAGGGTGTCAGGAGTCCCAAAGCAATAGAAATCACTGAGAAATTGAGCAGAGGTGTCTGCTACTTTCCCGAGGTATGTTACCAGTCTCCCAGCCAACAGCATCAATTATCGGTGAGAGATAAGAAGGATTCTGCTCTTAAGATGGGAACCTTTGCTTTAGGGCAAGTGGACATGGAGTCAACAATGCAAGCATGTGGGTGTGGGTAGTGTGGCGAAATCAATGTAATGACAAGTATGTGTGTAACAGGGTGATTTAAACCTGCAGCTAAGGAAAAGGCAAGTGGTGTCAGAATGACAGTTGTGTAGAGTGCGGAATAGGAGGCACAATAGGTAGCAATACAGTGCAAAAACAATATATGAAATGGTATGTAAAGAAAGTACCTAATGCCCCATGTTGAACAAACAAGAAATGACCTAATGTCCCCATATTCAACAAACAATGTACTAGGGATGATGAAGTGTTGACTGACTCCTGCTTAACAAGAAAATAGAGGAGTATGATTTATATATGTTCTCTTGTGTAGGTACAATGTGATTCAAGCAAGAGATCCATCTTCTAGAAAGGCTTCCTTGAGTCTTTAGATTGGTGTGTCAATATAACCATGTCATAGGTCACTGAATACTCCAAGATAAAAAGGGGAGGAACCCTGTTGTGGTCTAATGTGTTTTCAAGGTCACCCACAATAGAAATTAGGGTCGATTTAGTGCCTCTTCCTGGATGGAATCCAGTTCACAGAGGAGAGAATGTTCTTCAATGAATTCAGACATTTAAGTGAAGGCTACTTTTTCTATAAGTATTCTCAGAAATAGTCTGTGGCTACAGACTGGTAGTTGTCGGGATCTTGTGTGTCCAAGTTAGTTTTCTTTAATAGCGGGCATATGTATGCTTTTTTTAAGTGTTCTGGGGAACTCCTGTTGTAAGGAGTTGCTCATAAGTTCTCTTACTGGGATAGCTGTTGAAGTTGCTAAAATAATGTTTTTGAAGATTTTAGGAGAACAAACATGAAAGGGGCAGCTGGCTGTATTGCTGTCTTCTACAAGATCCAGTGCCAATAAGTGCTTGCTTCTCTTAAAATCTGCACAAACTTTAAGGATTCAAAAGAAATATAATGGCTAGTTATTGTAGTAAGCCAGATAAAAAAGAGACACAATAAGAATTAAGGAGGCAAACAATCTCAACTATACCAGGGGGTAGATGATTAAAGGATCTGCAGAAATATCAAACTCAGTTTGTTGGAGCCATAATCTTCTTGCCGGAGTTAATAGGAAGGATTGAATAATCCTCACACACACCATCATGATGGGACATCATATAATTTGATCATACAATGTGTCTCATGTCATTTAGAATATTAAATGGGACTACATTCCCAGGCCTGGTGGACTACCAGACTCAATATAAAATACAATCTCATGAATTTGCCCGGTTATTATGCCATGTTAATTATGGCTTGAATCGATCTGTAACATGGCTTGAATCTATCTGTAACACAATATGGGGTATTTTGTAGCCTGTCACTATAATTACATGAATTATGATAGTCAGCACTCTGACCCATCCATTTGAATACTATTGTTGGGACATCTTTCCAAGCTTTTAACTAACAGGATGGATCAACAATACGTCTACTGTTATGTAATAGGAAAATTACATTTGACATTGGTGTTCTATGCAAGACCATTTTTTGTGTGTTGTTATATGTATGCTTTTTGCAAGAAGGGCCTGAGATACCATTAGGCCTTACCTTGTTGGAAATTGGCAAAGCATTGCTAGTTGTCAGTTTGGACATTTTAAGGGCATTACCTTTGAAATTTGCCTATGGATCAAGCTTAATCATGTGGGTACATTTTTTGTTTTGGAGCTGTTTAGCTCAACTTGGTACCAACTCTAACCTTAGGAGGAAGTTGTTGGGAAGTGGCGCATTTTATCTCAGCTAATATTAAAGCTCTACATTGAGTTAAAGCCCATCAAGTAAAAGACTATTACGTCTATATTGTCTTGTCGTACCTCCCTTATGGTTGATCTGGGGAGCACGGTTTCAATTAAAAGCAAAAGTTCATAAAATAATAATTATAACTACATTGTAAATGTTAAACGAAGTAGCTGTTCTACCAAATGCCTTGATGATACATGTTTTATCTCTAATTGTTCCTTCTGCAAAAAGTCTGGACTTCTGCCCTACCAATTTCTAAACCCTATCCATATTTTGAAAAATCAGCAACAGTGATTGTCATTATCCTCCAGCAGAGAGTTTTTAATAGTTGGCTACAGAAGGTAGCCAGGGTTGGAGAAAACACAAATACTACAAATGGTTCGGATAGAACAATTTCTTATTTTTGTTTGTATCTATGGCTCTCAAATGAGCATTTCAACAAATCGAAATCATAAGAGAGTGACTTTTTAGTGAATAAAGTGGACATGTGATATTGTGCATATACAACAAGGAAAACAATTGCAACCCAGTAAAATGAGTGACTGAATTAACATCTGTCCTAAATAAATTGTTTTCCAAGTATTCACAACCCCGTAGACACAAATCTTATTTATATTTTAGGGTGACGAAACTGTAGGACATAGGTTGGTGTTGAGCATCAATGTTTTGACCCAGGAAAGCACGTTATTGGACAAACCTCACAGCTGGTCAAAATCAGAAATAGCTTTTTTCGATTTAAAAATTAATCATAAAAGCACAGAAGTAAAATACACATTTACATTAAAGCAATTTTAACATATAAAGCTAATCTAAAATACATCAATTCTGCATGGTCCCACCTCAAAATTTCAATTACCCATAGATTTCTAATATTTCATAAAAAAAAAATTAAGAAGGGCTACATACATAGTAATACATTCATTTTCCAGTTTTTGTAGCATTAAAAAGGCTACACAACATTGTCTTAGATCTAATGTTTTTAAAATAGGTAAAATAAACCTTTTTATAAGGTTGGAGTAAAACTTGCAGAATAAAAGGGTATGGAGTGTTGATTGTCTTGACACATCGTTGCAGGGGCAGGTATCCAAATTTCTAGACCAGTCATTTATGGTAGGAAAGCTAACGAGCCTATGAAAAATACCCAGGCGGAACCGTGTCAATATCATTCAATCAAAACTTCCCGAAACTTGGACCAAATACGATTGAATGTCCAAACATGATAGCATCAGCTGATTTTTCAGAACAGTGGGTTTTACACTTTCATTAAACCATCTTTTTGATTAAAAAAAAGCAAGACATTCGACTGTCAATACCTTTCTAGAAATGGATCCCATAGTGTCAGGCCTATCAAAATATTCTGAATGGTCCATTTCACTCATAATTTGCTTAATATATCTAAACTCAGGGATAAAAGAAACTTTATCCAGTCATAAACAGTCTTTGATAATGTTGCAATTAAAAATGGTCTCATCTGTGAACCAAACTTTATACCATAACATGATAGGCTCAACCCTAACCAGATCTGTTACAAATGTTAGGCCAAGTCCTGAGTGGCAAATATAATTAGCAGTAGACCCTGGAACTGCTACCAAATATCGTAAGATCATTTGCAGTTGTTGCACATCAGTAAAGCCCCATATTCCTGCACCATACAAGGCTGTCGTGAGACACTTTGCTTTATAAATGAGTGATAATTTGGGCACTGGTCTACAACCTAATTTTCTGGCAAAATTTATCACTGCACCCGCAGCTCTAGAGAACGACAAGTTCCTAGCAAGAACTGCAGGGGACCAGGACCGCTTACTATCAAAGTTAATCTCTAAGTACGAGAACCCTTTAGTGCTTTCAATTTTTACATTATCAATAATTAACATTCTTCTTCCCATACTTCATAGAATACGTTTTTTATAGCATTCCCTTTCAGACCTCTAGATTGCATAAAGGAGGCTAAACTATTAACAACTCTTTGCAGACCTAATGGGGTTCTTGCCATTAAAACCGCATCATCTGCGTATAATAAAACCAGTACTGGGCCATTATTAATACTAGGAAGGTCCTGACAATGTTCAGTTAAAAACTGCCCAAGGCCATTAATATATAAAGGAAAAGGAAAAGGAGCAAGGACACATCCCTGCATCACTCCTTTTCTGAAAACTTGGCAGTGCACTCACCAGCTTTTCTGATCCGAACTCTTGCCCCTGCATCTTTATATATTATCTCATGACGTATATGAGTGGGAGGTCAATTCCCATCTCTTCAAGGATATCCTACAACCTGTTACGCTTCACACAGTCAAAGGCTGAGCTAAGGTCAACAAATACCATATAAAGCTGTTCCTCTTTCGCCTGAGTATATTTACTTATTATAAGACTTAGGTTTAACCCCTGTTTAATGGTTCCAAGACCTGTTTGAACCCCATACTGAACTTTTGATAGTACGGCTGCATCATCTCCCCAATTTTGTAACTTATTTAGTACAACCCGTCCTACCACCTTAAGGAGAGATTCCAGCAGGGATATTGGATGGTAACATGCTGGGTCATTTCGGTTCCCCTTTTTAGAAATTTGGATCAGTATTGACTCAGACCACGTGGGGATCAAACCTTGCTGACAACAAGCATCGAGGATGCTGGTTAATAAAGGGTCCCACTAGAAACGATTAGATATATACATGTCTACAGGGACTCCATCTGGTCCTGGAGCTTTTCCAGCTGCACTAGCATAAACGGCACATGCTACCTCTTCTAATGAGAAACGAATATCTAGCAGGAGCAGTGAGACCTGTGTGTTTCTGGTACCAACAGATATATCTGAGTCTAAATCACCTATCTGGATTTTATTATCGTCACTATATAAGGTGGTAAAATGTTGCACCCAACTTTCCTCGCTTATTGCACTTACTACTGAGGGAGTATCTTTTGGACCCAGAAAGGGAGCATTAACCGGTGTTATCTCTCCTTAGGCAAGCCTCATGCAATGCCTGCAATTTCTCCTTTCATGGTTTGAGGGAAGACATGTACGTACTTCTAGCCTGTTTAATTTCAGCAGGACTTCTGCCCTTCATATGTAATACTTTCTTCAGATTTGAATAGGCCTTTGTACAAGACTGATCGACCCATCACCGGGTCTTACACTGTTTCTGTGCTGATTCCACTCTTAATACATTCTTACTCCTGCTTGGTATATGGCAAAAGGAATTTGTAACAGCATCCTTCTGCTCCACCTCACTTAGACACACTGCAAAATCATCTTTACATAAAATGGAAAGTTGTTCCATAAAAGCTATTGAATCAATATTATTCCACCTCAGAGAGTATCCATTCATACTGGTGAGATTGAAATTAAAATCATATTGGGCTGTAGGCTACTCTAACCTTCGGTGGGTCTTATCAGATCAAAATCAAGACTTATTGGATAATTGTCACTCATGACATTAGAATGACTTGTAAAGTTATGTACCTTTGGGGCATATCTATTTGAAACCAACATAAAATCTATTATAGATTTACAGCCTCTGCCATTATATGTATGTTTAAAGGGTTTTGGTGCTATACACACATCAGTAGCAAAACCCATATCGAACTGGGAGGCAATTAGATTCAGCAGATCCCCTGCCACAGAATGTATAAAATGTACCTGTTCATCTTTCCCATCAAATGATAAACCACAAATACCCCTTCCAGTCTTTGGACACAGAACATGATTAAAATCTCCACCCCATAGCATACAGACTTCATGCAGCTAATCATCCTGGATTTTGCTAAGGTGTTTTTGCAGGTTCTTCATAACGATAACTATCTGCTCTTTAGGGATGTTGTTAAAATGTTTTATCACAGCCACACCAAAGTTTTTTCCCACTTGGATTGATGAAATCTGATAATAGGGTGTCGAACTTTTAAGACTTATCTTATTCACACCAATGCAGTTGGAAACAAATATGCATAAGCCACCGTTATTTCTTCCATGAATTACTATGACTGCTGGCGTATGAACTGTTTGAAACCCATTATTGTCTTTTTCCTCCACCATCCAGGTCTCTTGGAGACACAATATATTAGCCTTCTCGGCAAATCTTAACCATTGGGGATCATGAATTTTTGAAGCTAGCCCTGCAACATTCAAGAATAATTTTTTACATGCAAACGGAGCTTTAGATAATTCATCTGGTGCTATTCTACCGTTAACAACGCTATTTGCATTGATTGGCCCATTATCATACCCACCGATACAGGTACTGCTTCCCCAGAAGCTATGTGTGCTTCTCTACCAATACCCAGATTCACAGGATCTAAAAAAGGGCACATTGGGACACTTCTTACATCTGTCATATTGGCCTCAATCCACCTCTCATTTTGTATACAGCGTTCATTAACCACAATTGGTCAATCTACATCCTTAAGTGAGGGACGAATATCAAAGCGTTTGTGAACCGGGACATTTATCATTGGGTCCTTCCTCTGGATCATGGGTTGTCTGACAGTGTGTGGTTGATAAAAGAAACCCAGAGACAGAACATTAATGGGCATGTGTGTAATAACTGGGTTCCCTGCCCTGGATAAAACAGCCTGAACTAAATATGGGTCACTAAAAGTCAGAACAACACAGTCTCCCTGTAGGGATTTAAAGTCTCGCCCTACCCAGACCACTCATCTGACCATTTTAGATTTAAAAAAAGGGCGTCTGTCATTCCAGTTTTGCAACCTACCCAGTATAAAGATTTATTTTGTAATGACTCCCATGTTTCAGTCACTTGTGGGGATAGACATGGGACATTAGCCAGTATTATTATATAAGGGGTTGCTGCAGGAGGCAGCCCCAATACATTTTTATTAATGATTTCCTTGAACTGTAAGGGTTGTACTGACCACTCTCCTGTTATATCGACTTTCTTTGCATTGTCTCTCGTATATTTATCTGTCTTGTATCTTGATTGCGTCTTCATTGGTAGTGGTGGGGCTGCCAAGATGACAGAGGGTGCCCCATGACCCCTATGTATTATATCTATACTCTGTGGTATGTCAATGATAGGTGATGGATTAACCTCATGTAAAATTTCTGCGACTTTAGGGCCATTCTTGTTGTTTGGATTTTCATTATGCGTAGTTTTAGGTTTCAGACTACCTTGTATGGCCCCTAATCTAGCCGTTTTTCCAGCCAATGCGTTGATAATCTAATTTCTTCAAGATTTTTTCAAGCTCAAGCGTCTGACCAAGTAGCAATGCATTAACTGGGATGGCTACCCTTTTTCCTTGATCCCCTTTCACCTGTTTACTAGTACTCTTCTTTTTTTCCTCATTACAGCTTTCTTACTTATTTGTGGTGTCACTTCACAAGCCACCTCATGAGCCTCAGGACTTTTTGCTCATTTAAGTGGTGGTATTGGGTCACATTCCACGTCACTGAGGTAGATATGTCCCAGAGACTCTTGAGCACACCTGTTATGATTGACCTGTATTATCTTTCCCTCCTGTGAACTAATAGGAGAAATAACCGGTAAACAAATTGTGTTTGATGGTATGGCCAGCGTGCCCATTTTCTCTTGTGTCAGGGTCTTCTCCACTGAGATAATTTGTGCCTCAATTGCCCGCATAGCTTCCGTCAGGTAATTCATTAAAGATTGTTGTCCTCTGCCATTAATGGAGGTTGAGGCAGTAGAGCCCGCCTTCCTTTTCACCATGTTTAATATCCCCACAGTTATATATTGAATAATATTTAATTAAATCCAACTTTACAGTACTTGTTGGGGGGGGTAACCCGGCCCAGCCTCTTTTGGTCTCTAACAGGCTCAGATGAGCATGCCTTGGCCCAGTCTTCGCCCGGCACACACCCAGTGCACACCCGGTGATGCGGGAGGAGCTCTGTGCAGTCATGACGTCCTCCATGGATCGGAGGTAAAGTGATGTGCTCAGCCAGGAGTCGGGGTCCTTCCCAAAAGTGCAGAGTGCTTACGTTGCAGAGCGGTCTTCTTAATGACAGTGAGATGAGGAGGGACAGCCTAAGGTGGGCACAATGATTAAAAATAAATTAATTGGTTGCTGAGTCTCCATGCACTTAGAGATTCACCTCCAACACAAATACCCTTACTTTAAGGTAAGCCATGCTTTGCTTAAAGCGGTGTGTTCTCTCCTTCTTAAGGTCACCGTCTCAGACTTTTTGACACTTGCTTTTTTCTTTGAAGAGTTTAACCTGAACGGTGGTTTCTCCATTTCATGATGATTCCCACTGATAAAGGTCCTTTATTGGGACACTGCAGGACCTGGTAGGTCTTTGGGATCACCCCCTTTTTTGTCACTCCCTAATATAAGTCCTAGAAACACACCAAATTAGTTTATTTGTATTCATTGTGCCCACCCTCCTCATCTCACTGTCCTGAAGTAGACCCGCAGTGACGTTTGTCCAATAATGCGCTGTGTCCTCCAGTTTTATCACCCCAAAATTTGAACAAGATTTGTGCATAGGGGGTTGAGAATACATGGAAAACAATTTATTTAGGACATATGTTAATTGATTCGTTCATTTTACTGTGTTACAATTGTTTTCCTTGTTGTATATATTTGTATGCACAATATCACTTTTTGATTTTATTCAAGTATTCACTAAAAAGTCACTCTCTTATGATTATCATTTGTTGAAATACTCGTGTGACAGCCATTGATACAAACAAAAATAGGAGTTTAACTGTTTAAATCATTCAATAGCTTCTCTCTGTGTTTTATTTCTTTATGTATATCAATTATAGCACGCTAGGAAATTGTTCTATCCAACAGAACAATTTGTAGTATTTTTGTTTAATGGCCAGGTTCTGAGGGACACAGGGTTACCCGATTTTGTTTAGGGTTGGAGGAAAGGAACCATCTGACTTTCAGGAGAAAAATGCCATTGCATATTTGTGATTGTGAGCACTTCTTCTAACCTCATGCATTTTTTAAGTCCTCTCATTTTAGAGCCCGTATATTTTGTATTAGGGGAAATTGTTTTTACCTGTTTTTCTTATGCAGTCACTCGGCAACTCTCCGGGTCACTGCAGCCAGACAGCTGGCTGTTTGAGTGAAGAGAGTCTGCCCTTTCACTTCCTGCTGGGCGCCGACGGCCATTGCAGCGGTTAGCGTTCTAGCTCGCAAGTTTTACAGGGGGCATACATTTACCGCGTTTGCGGCTGCACAGCAGATGTGCGCAGTGGGCGTGCCAAAGGCGTTCCTAAGGTAAGGCTGTCTGCGCCCATCTGCGCCTGAACTCTGCCGGCTGCCAGGAGATGATCCCTGTCGCTGCCCGAGTAGCCGTGCGCTATATAAATCACTAAATAACATAACATAACACAACAGGTTTGCCCTGCGCGCAGGTTACAGTACTCGAGGGAGAGGCTTATGCAATTGGGACATGTGGTCCCTCTCTGTCCGGGGGAAAGATCTATTCCTCATACAGTAGTGTTTGTCATAGGTGGGAACTGACCTTATTGCAACTGTTAACTAGCTGACAGGGCTTGCACCCCATGTACCATGCTTGCCGACCCGACGGGGCAACTTTCAGTCTGAGGGAATGGGTATACAGGCAAAAGGGAAATCATTTATACCCATACAGGGGCTCTACCTCAACGTTAGATCTATTCCTAAACACGTGGCTGAAATTTGGGAACTACTAGATGACACCAAACCGGACACATGTTTATTTATGGAAACATGGTTAAATAATGAGGCCACTCCTACTCTAGCAATGGCATTTCCTGCGGACTATTCTGTTGTGCGCCTAGACAGAGTAGGGAAGAGAGGTGGAGGTCTGGCAATTGCAATACGTCCTCCTTACCATATCATGACCATGGACACGGTCTCCACTTTCAATTTAGAGCTACTGATTTTGCAGCAAACAAATATAACTGAACTGCAGGAACTCTAGTGTACCTCCCTCCGGGGGGGAACAAGAGAGAATTCTGTACAGCTCTTCTAGAGAGGTCTTGCCCCTTTCATGCTGCAAGCAACTAAGTTCCTACTTGATGGGGACTTTAACCACCATCTGGAGGCTCTCACAAATGTTGATTTGGTCAGTCTGCTTGCAGCCATGGAGTCCTTTGAGCTTCTCTCTAGAGTAACCAGCCCAACTCATCGAGCAGGTCATGTACTGTACACTATTTTCTCTAACATCTCAGACGTAAGAGTAGAGTTTTCTGGACCCCGCGGAAATCGTCTGAACATCCGCAGCCTCGTATAGAACCGCATAGAGTTTGGAAAAGAGTACAAAGCCACACCAAGTAAGGAAAATACCTTAGGCAGAGCAATAGAAAGAAAGTGGAGAAAGACAGGTCTGCAGAAGATGAACAGTGCAATCGTGAGGCCCGTAGAACTTACTTAAACAGCTGCAATGTAGCCAGGAGAGCCCATCTAGGCTCCAGGATTATCGAAGCTAAGGATTCATCGCAGGAGCTCTTCACCATTTTGAGAGAGTTTACAAGCCCATGGACAACCAACCCTCTCCTGCTGGCTACACAGGAGCTCTGTGATCATCTAGGGTCCCATTTCACCAATAAGATCGATACAATATACTGTTGCTTTGGGGTGGTAGAGGATATCCATGAGTGTAAGGCCCATGGGGGAACAGGTGGGTGTCCTACTGGCTCAGGCCAAATCGGGTTGGATTTTAGACCTGTTACCACCCATGACTATGAATGAGCTTGCCCCAGTTCTGGCAGACACTTTGGCAGATATCTTTAACATGTCTTTAGCCACAGCCACCTTACCACGTAAATGGAAAGTTGCACGTATTAAACCCTTTCTTAAAAAGTCTCTAGCTGACCCTATGGACGCACAGACCTATAGACCTATTTCCCTTCTCCCCTGCTGCGCCAAAATTATGGAAAGACTAATAAACCAACATCTTTCTAGCTATCTAGAACAGAACAAGATACTGGATCCATCTCAGTCTGGCTTCCTGGCATCCTATAGCTTTGCTTGAGGTCACGGACACGCTTAGGATGTCGCTGGATAAGGACTCCCCAGTCATGTTAGTACTGCTGGACTTGTCTGCAGCCTTCGACACCATCTCTCATCGTATCCTGTTGAACAGGCTTCGAGAGATTAGTGTCGGAGGCATGGCCTTTAAATGGATCCAGAGCTATCTCTCTGACAGAACACAATGTGTCCAGTTGGAATCCTGTGTGTCGCCTACAGCTGCAATGGACAATTGGGTACCTCAAGGCTCTTTATTGGGTCCCACATTATTCAACTTATAGGTTGCCCCTTTGGCCTCAATCATCAGGAATTGTGGGTTTGAAACCATATCCTACGCTGACGACACACAGCTGATAGTACATATAGAGAAAGATCCCGCTGTAACAAAAGCCAAGTTCTTAAACTGTATGACCAGCATAGCATATTGGATGAGGAAACAAAAAGAGTGATACTCCTCTTTGGTAAGGAAGAAGAACTGGGGACTTCCTTTTGGTGGCCATCGGAACTGGGAGAAGCCCCCTCTCCAAGAAGCTGGGCGAAGAACCTAGGGATCAAAATAGATCACAAGCTTTCAATGGAGGAACAGGCAAAGACGCTTGCAGGCTCCTGCTTCGAGATCATGTGGATGCTTAGAAAGATCTTCCATAGATCCCGCTCAGCGCCAGGAAGACTCGCATTCAGGCGCTGTTAATCAGCCACCTTGACCATGGCAATTCTTTGCTGTGAGGAATTAGAAGGACCTGTTATTCAAACTACAGGTCATGCAAAACACAGCTGCCCCCCTCGCCCTAAATAAACCAGCTCAGACCCCCTCTCTTCCTCTCCTACACCAATTACATTGGCTTCCGGTCAGTAAACCTGCCATCTTCAAATTGTTGTGCTGGGTCTTTGGGTTCTTGCATGGATCGGTCCGGCCTATTTGACTAACAAACTTAAATGGTACCAGGCAATACGTCAATTTAGATCCAGCAACCGCAACTTGCTCTGCAGCAGAAGAATTAGGAAGGTTAAAATGGGGGGGTCGTGTCTTTTCCTATCTGGCTCCCAAATACTGGAAGGACCTCCCTGTCCAAATCTGCCCCAGTTTTAAAAAATGCTGAAGACTTGGCTCTTTTAAGTCACACATTACATGACTGTCCAAATCTGCCCTAGTTTTAAAAAATGCTGAAGACTTGGCTCTTTTAAGTCACACATTACATGAGGTCTTCCTTCTCAAGTGACGAGAGATCCCCTTTGGGATGATTTGTGCGCGGTACAAATGACTCTAATGTAAAGTAAAGGTATGAAAGTATTGCAAATGAGGTAACATATTAGGAGATTTGATGAAGGGCTTCTCATTTACATACATGTTTACAGAATTTGTTAAATTTATTTTGGTAACAAAGTACTTAGATAACTGTCGGCCCTAGGTTGGTCTTCCCCAAACGGTTTGCCTTCCCCCCTACTATTTTTGCTGAATTCTTTTTTGCTAGGCTACAGTACTCTGTGCACTTTATCACTACTGACCAGTGCTAACTTGCATGTGCTCACTTCTTAAAACATGGTAACTTTGGCTTACATCTAATTGACACATTCAATGTATTTATAAGTCCCTTGTAAAGTGGTACCACATGTACTCCAGGCCTATAAATTAAATGCTACTAGTGGGACTGCAGTACTGAGTGTGCCATCCACTTAAGTAGCCTCTTCAAACATGTCTCAGGCCTGCCATTGCAGTTTTTTTAAACTGCCATTTTGATCTAACAAATTAAACAGATTTGCCGCCACAAACCTTTCTTTTTAAAACACGAGTTACCCATAGGGTAGGCCATGGACAGCCCAGAGGGCAGGGTTCAGTTGATTCGAAAGTAGTACATTCTACTAAGTGTTATATGTCCTGGTAGTGGAAAACTCTTAAATTCACATTTCACTACTGGAAGGCCTACCTCTTTGTTCTACATTTTATATTAGAAAATTTCAAACTGGAGCAGGCAACCCATAATGTTTACTGTCTCAGGAATTTCTATGAAAAAATATGCATTGTTAATTTCAATTTTGAAGAAGCCATTTTTAGAAAGTTCGAATTTTCCTGTCCTAGCCATTTGGTGCCTGTATCCGTTCTCTGGGTCACATGACTGGGTGTAGTTGGATTTTGTGAGTTCGTCCGAGGAAAGCCTCGGGAAACTTCCCCACTCCAAAGGCAGAAGTGGGTATGAATATTGGACCTCGTACCCCAACTTTTCAGTACACTACTGGACCTGTGGATACTCTGCCAGGAAGAAGGACTGCTGTGCAACTGAAATGACTGCCACTTTGCTGAACTTCTGCTCTGAAGGAACTACTGCCCTGCTGTGCTGATCTGCAGCCTGCTGCACTCTTGCCTGGGTGAGAAGGACCGGACCAGTATCTTTTGAACCCAGGACCCCAAAGTAATTCCAACGGCTAGTTGGCTGGCCTTCTGACTACAGCCTCAGGGATGGATGGCTCCAATAACCTTGAACCCATAACCTGCACTCTGCTATCTGTGTGTCCTACCCTGCCAAGCATTGCAAACATTTAAATGTAAGGGGTGTGTCTTAGCCTATTGGCTATTGCTTGAAGTACTGTGTGGCAATAGAAAGGTTTTCTAGTATGTACCTGGATGATTCGACTTTTTAAATACATTTTGTTTGTATTTTAAAGAATATACATTTTATGTAGTTTTACTTTTTTCACTTTTTTCTTTATGTTGCTTGCAATGAGATAATAACAATGAATAAAAATATTCAAAATAAAATATGTACTTTTACAGATGCACGAGCAAATTATCTTCGAAGAAGTTTTATTTTCCAAACATGAATTCAGAGAAGAGAGGCCCGTAAATGTATAATGCATACATAATTGAATTGCTATATTTTGCTTATTACAATTACCAAAAACAGCAATCTCTAAAAGTACCTCGCAAAAACCAAAAACAATGACTCAACTGCCTGCATTTGGGGAACCATAAAGCTTCCAATTTGTTATGCGATTCCAACACTTTTAGAAAAGTTTTGAAGCAGGATACCTCTGAAGCCATGTAATAACTCACTCGCCTCTAATGCCACAATTATTGGCAGCGTAAAAGACTGGGATTGACAAGAACAATCTGGGGAACCTAGAGCTATTCCAAATGATGAAATGTGTTTGCATTTGGCATTAAAGAAATCCTGGAGTGTCATGCTGTATTACCTGAAAGTGCTAATCTATGAAAAAGTATTGTTTCCACACGTTTTGAAAAACACTGCACGTGATGAAAGCAGAATAAAAACATTATAGCACGAATATCTTGTCAAAACTGGTTTCCTCAGCGACGTGGCAACACATATGTGAGCTACCTAGTTAGAGCCGGCATCAGAGAGGAGAGTTAGGGCAAACGAAAGAATAACAGTGGCCGCCTCGCCAGCTATGCAGTTGCCATTGTCTGTTATGCCAGTTGTACAGCTGCTGCCACCTCTCCTGCCAGCTCTGCAGCTGCTGACGTCTCTTCCTGTGCCAGCCCTGCAGCTGCTACTTTAAATATTACCTCTTCATTCTCAACAAATACGCACTCATCAGAATGGAAAATTATAGAAAATGGTTCACGCTTTCTTCACACAACTGTTCAAGTACTCCTAGTATTCTTCAAGAAAGGAGCGCAAAACAGAACGGACAAGAGATATGGAGCTGGTCATTGTGAGAACACTCGTGTGCTTGAACTACATAATTACCATCATAACAGCCCTTTTAATGAAACTGTGTGATCCTAGCTACAAAATGAACACCATGCAAGCTGTGCTTCCCTGCACAATACAACCATGTGCATTTAACAATAAGAAAAGTAACTTTATTTTTTAATTTCTTTCTAAATGCCATGAGTTGCATTTTTTTCACAGTGTGCAGTCCATCCTTCTAAAGGTAGATGCTGCTCAGAAATGTAGCTCTCAACGAGCATATTGATTACTCAAAGGGATCCATGCTGGAAGGTACAGAAAACTAAGCAAAGGAGATTCAGGCCTCACTACAAGTGGTCTCTAGTTGCCGTTGGGGAGGTTGACAGTAGTTATTAACACCATCCGGAATCTTAAGTGATGCCGTAATACAGCACCAGCTATCCGTGTTCGTGTTAACACAACACACTTTAATATGGACAATTCACTCAAGACTTTGGGTATATTTACGAGAAATGTTGTCATTAAAATTGGGAGCGCCAAGCTCTAACATTTTCAAAATCAGGGATGTGCTGTATTCAACCCTGTGTTTTCCCTTTCGCTTGCGCTAAATTAATTCGCTTAGCGCCAACACAGGCACCCTTGCACCATAGTGCAAGGGTGCCTGCATTGCAGGAATTTATTGTTTGTGTCCTACATATAAACAAATTACTAATGGTGATTTGTTACTTCAGAATGCAACACACATTTAAGCAGCAAATTGTCATTATTTAATGATTGATTATATGCAGGAGGGGACACCTGCCTGCACATAAATAATCATTAATGGCATGTTGCTCTTTCTATGTATGCTTCAGAATCAGCCCACATAGAAAAAGCAAAAACGAGGAGACATAAAAGCATTTCTCCTCGTTTCATAATTCTAACACCTATTCTTGCATGACATTAGTCTTTGGCACTGTCTTAGATTTACACCTCCTGTAAATCTGGGGTATTGTCAAAGGCAATGGGTGTTGCAGTGGAACACCAAACAGCAACACCCATTGCATTCTTCTTTCATGCTAAGTGATACGTGGAAAGGTTCCTTATTTACAAGGCAGCTTTAGACCAGAAAAAGTGGCTTAATGCCACTTTGTAAATATGGAGAAAGGCATATCGCCACCAGAACATCACTAAAAATGACTCTCTAGTGCCAATATCCCCTTATAAAAGTGCCACTTTATCTTCAACAAATGCAACCAGATCACCTGTTTACATTCACAAACCGGTATGGGAGCATCCAATTGTGCATCTTATCCCCATTTGCAAACCATCCTGTAAGGATTCCAGTTGTGATGCTCCGGTAATAGCGGTACCCAGTATATCTGATGCACCTACTATCTGTAATACTGGTTGTTGTTATAAGTACTGGTCCCTTTAGTAGGGCACTTGTATTGAGGGCCTAACAACTCATTTCCATATGAACAAAGTAAGTCTAGTATCCCAACTGTTGCTACAAAAGGGGCTAAGAGCCCCATTAAACAATGGGCATATATAAAATGAAAGGCAATTCCCTATGTCGAGAATGGAACTGCTGCACTTAAGATATTAAAACCAGGACACAAGGCGTGTTACAGTTAGTCATCAATGTAAAATGTAAGGATAAAGACGACTGAGAGCTGCGGGCTCAAATAAAAATCCAACCAGCATTTGCCAGACAAAAACTTAGACCAGGATAGGAAACTATGTGAAAACCACCATAAGAAATAATATATATATATATGATCAAGTCCGGTTTGCTGGACAAAACGCGTCATGCTGCTGCCCATTTTTTAATAAATTCTCACTTTTTGCACTCTTCATTTGTGGTCTGTACCTGTTTTTGCACTGGAGTTCGTGGGAGCCCTCGTGCCTGCAGGATTGTGGATTTCTCTATATATATATACATATATATATATGAAAAAGTTGCAAGAGGGTTAGTTTCTGGGATCCAATTCCCGTAGTCAGGTGGCGTGTCAGTCTCGGCAGACCCCACCGCCGAGTAAGTTCAATGATTTTCAAAGTTGTACCGTAGTAAGCATCACACGCAATCGGAAAGGTACAGCTAGTGAAGATTTATTTCCAAAGTCACGCTACGCGTTTCAGTACAGAAGTGCCTTGTTCACACGTTTAACCTGAATTGAGTGAGGAGCAGTTTTAAGTACAAACATACAGATCACGGAGTATAATAAACATAAAGGGAGTACAATCCGCCCAAGGAAACTTTGGCGGCCATTGTTAAACATATTGATTCACCAGGATCCTCTATAGACTCAATGGCTTACTGTCATTTGTATGTAAAATTATATGCAATCATTTGTCACAACAGTGTATCTGGTTCTGAAAACATAAAATATGGTCTTTGGTAAGGCTTGTTATGTGAACATTAGAACCATAATCTGTCATGTGTCGAGATCAGCCCGTGTAATCGCCATTTTGGAACGGGTGATCATCATCTATCAAAGTATCACAATAAACATGGTTAGTTAACCGGTACTCATGACAGGGAGCAGCGTATGCAATCAATTTCATAGATGCATATTTACCCAGCATGAAAATTAGTGTTTCAAGATATAATCGGTCTAGTGCCCGATTACAGCATATGATGAACATAATACAAAAACAATACATTCGGTCTAGTGCCTGATCACACTGTATGTAAGACATGCGAAAATATATATTTTGCCAAGAGACATTAGCAGCCAGTAAAAAACAATCTCTGTTTCAGTCCAAACATTTCGGAATCAGAACCTCACGTATGAAGGAGGTTTAGCCAGTCTTTTAGAGGAGACCCAATCTAAATAGTTGGTGATCCATATAAGGTTGTAACTAGATGTTCCCTCACACTGGAACAGAGTGCAAACATTCCAAACGATTCAAAAATATATCAGATAATAAAAGGGAAGGCGAATGTCTTGGCTTAACGTTGTGAGGTGATAGTCTTCAATTCTTGGAAGCCATGTGGGATTCAGTGCAGTGCTCAAAAATTAATATATAGTGTCCCACATTTACTCCTAGAAGAAAAATTACAAACAATTATTAAAATTGGTTTAAAAACACAAAGACTGTACAGATTTATCACATAGGATTTGCAGTGAATATTCAAATCACACAAATTAAAGTAAAGACACAGTTGTCACAGCTCAGACCAGGTACATCATATAATATTTTGGCATAGGGAAGGTTAGCCATATGGAGATGGGTTGCAAGTTCTTCATCCTGGTTGTGCCCCCCAGGGAATTTAGTTTCCAGTTCTAGTATCCATTTGGATTCTTTTTTCCTCAGGGCCAGTTCACGATTTCTGCCCCGTTTGCCAATATTAACCTGTTCAATAACAAAATACCTTAGAAATTCGTTGTTTGATTGATGCATTTCTTGGAAATGTCTGGCAATGGGGTACTTAGGGTCTTTGTTGGTGATTGCCCTCAAATGTTCTTGAACCCTTTTCTTTGCCATGCAGGACGTACTGCCCACATACCTTCTCTGGCATGGACACACCAATATATAGATAACAAAGGTAGAGCTACAGGTTAAAAATTGCTTGATTTGTCGTTTGTTTTGTGTACCTGGTACTTCAAAGTCTTTTACCATAACACTAGTACGGCAGGCCCTACAATGTCCACAGGGATAGAATCCCTTTAATCCTTGGATATGTTGGCCTGTTTTATCAGTTATATCACTTTTGACCAACATATCTCTTAGATTACGGCCTCTTCTGTATGTTATGAGAGGTCTCTTTGTCAGTTTGGGGCCTATGATGGTATCTGCTTTAAGGATTTTCCAGTTGTCAGCCATGATTTTTTGGACCTGGTTAGACTTCTGATTGTATGTGGTGATGAGTCTGTGAGGTTCAACTACCTCGATAGGTCTAGGTTTAGGGATCAGGGTGTCTGGTCTAGGGACTATGGGTGTTTTTGTCACTGCCTTAGTGAGTACCCATTCTGGTAACCTCTTTCTCTAAACCTTTTAAGAATGATATTCATTTCTTGTGTGTAATACTCCTCTCTAGTACAATTTCTTTTAGCCCTAAGGAGTTCTCCATAGGGAATGCTCCATTTTTGGGAATCAGGATGGACACTGAGGGCATGCAGTAGGCTATTGCCTGCAGTTTCCTTCCTATGGAGTTTAGAGATCAGTTTGCCCTCCTGGACCTCAATACTGGTGTCCAAGAATTCAATCCGACCTCTGTTGATATTGTAAGTGAGTTGGATATTGTAACTGTTCTGATTTAATTTGCAATACAATTCACTGCTTCTTTTTCTGTGCCTTGCCAGATGACAAAAAGGTCATCTATGTACCTGATCAAAGTATGTACTTTCATAAAGTCCTCTCTCAATCCTTCTCTGTCATGATTTCTTCTTCCCACTTGCCCAAAAAGAGATTAGCAAAGTTGGGAGAAAATGCTGAACCCATTGCCGCGCCGCAAATTTGTTTGAATAGAGCCCCATCAAACATAAATATGTTATTTCGCAGGCATAGTTTCATCATCTCGATGAGCATTACGGTATGGTTACTGAATCCTAGTTCACGATTTTTTAAGAAATATTAGCAAGACTCCATGCCCTGGATGTGGTCAGTGATGGTATAAAGTGCACTCACATCCATGGTTATAAGTATAGAGCCTTCTGTCCATACTATCACGTCTATTTTGGTTAGGAAATCTGTGGTGTCTTTTATGTAGGAGGGAAGTTTGATGACGTATTCTCGAAGGAAGTGATCAATGTAAACAGAGAGGTTTTCATTAACACTTCCCATGGAGGAGATAATGGGTCTCCCGGGAGGTTCTGATAGGTTCTTATGGACCTTAGGGAGTAAGTAAAATATAGGTAACTTGGGGTAGTCACGTTTCAGAAAACAAAATTCATGCCAGGAGAGAAGCCCCTCTATTTGCCATTCATGCAATTTATTCCAAGTCTCCTGAATGCTATTATTGTACTCGATGGAGTTGGACCTAGAATAGAAAAAATTGCCCTCTAGTTGTCTAAGAGCTTCCTTAACGTATAGGTCCCTCCCCCAAAGAACAATGTTCCCTCCTTTGTCTGAGGGTCTCAGCACTATTGATTTATCTTCTGCTAAGGAAAAGATAAAATCTTGTTCTTGTTTGGATACATTTCTATTCCAATGGTCTTTGTTGTGCTGTTTTTGTTTCAGTTTGACAAGTTCTTTACTGACCACTTCCTGGAAGGTGTCAATGGGGTCATGCGGCATAATAGGATAAAAAACTGATTTGGGTTTGAAACTAGTACATGCTGCCCTACTCATTGTAGTTTCCCTTACACCCACAATTTGGTCATCCTATTGGCTGTAAATTCACCCAGAGCATATACGTCCCGTATCAGGTCACGATCATTAATAGTGAGTTCAGGTAAACCCATTTCCACTGCAGGCACTTCACTGCATTGTCTAGGTTTTAATATGTGCCATTTCTGCAACTTGAGTTTTCTTACAAAGTTATAAATATCTATGCTGGTGTCGGAATAGTTAAACAGTTCATTAGGACAAAAAGTCAATCCTAGACAGAGAATGCGTTTCTCTTTGAGGGTGAGTGTTCTAGAAGACAAGTTAATTATGGTTTTATTTACCGTTTCATCATCCATGGTTAACGTCTTCTTCTGTAGCCTCCACTTTTGGATCCCATCGGCTTTGTATTCTTTCCGTCTTCTTTGCTGGAACTTGATTTGTCTCTTTTGTGATCGGCTCTTCCTCTTGCTTGTCCTCTTGGTCTCCCCCGCTTTGGTGTTTTCTGAAATGATTGCTTTTGTTGTGCTTCCGCCTCCTTTTTACTTCTTGTTCTGAGGACCCTGAACTCCTCTAAAAAAGTTGTCGGTTTCTTGATGATCTCTGTATCAGAAGCCGTGCTGGTAGATTGTCGTGACGCATCTGAGTCAGGTTCATTTGCAATTATTATAGGTGAGCTTTCTCCTCTTGCTTCCTGAGGTTCAGATGTCTCAATTGCTACATTGCTTTGTTTATACAGGTAGTCATATTTGGGCCTGTAAGTTAGTATCTGGCGGATGTCATAGTCCCCACAGTCCCTGTGTAGCTTACGTTGCTTGCGGTATTTTATATCTTCTTCATTCTTTTTGAGGCGTCCTTTTAAATCATCCTTGAATTTGTTTATCATATCTTGATTAGGGTGGTTACTAAATTCATCCTCAAATTCTTTTAGTTGTTTTAATATCGCCTCACGATCTTCCCATGCATATTTTATCAAAATGCAGAGCATGTTTTTGCTGCTGGCGGCTGAATTCTCTGACCATTCTTCTAGCATTTTTGCATTGGGGGATTCATGTGACGGGGTTATATAGATTCTCAAACCCCGTGGTATCATATTCTTGTCCACATAATCCTGAAGGAAAGTGGCCTCCCACCATCTTGAGGTTTCCTTTTTCTTCCGTTTCTCGTATTTTCTTAATTGGGATGTTAAGGAGCTGCCATCCGTTTTCTCAAATACCGCAGGACCTATTCCACCTTTGCCTGGTCCCCTAGCAAACAATGTGGCTGCCTCTCTTCTACGTTCATCTTCTTCCTCCATTTTACTTTGGTGATTCAAATATTCTTCTGCAATTGTAACATGTGTTCACTGATGGAAATTGCACTTGTAGGTTATTCTTTGGAAAATAACGGTGTGCATCACTGTTTAGATGTATATTAACAACGCTGTACACATTCCCCGCTCCGCTCCGATAAGCAGTTCCTCATGCCGTGTAGTTGTCATGTTCGCCAGAGAGACATAGTAAGAGATATACGGGTTTCTAAAGTTATGCACGTTTGTGGTTTGTATTGTGTAACTGAGTATACCACCCGTCTCTTCTCCCGCTTGTCCTAGGCAACAACCTGCTCCCAATTACCACCGCGCTGGTCTGATGCCCCTTCACAAGCACCCCGGTGCCTCGTCCCGTTGGGGCGGCAATCAAAGAACAGGTCTTACCGTCAGGAGCAGAAAGCGGTCACCTCTCCTCTTCGGATTACGACGTAAATCGTCCTTTCTTGCGGCCGGAGACACCACAGATTTCCTAACCAAAATAGACGCGATAGTATGGACAGAAGGCTCTATACTTATAACCATGGATGTGAGGACACTCTATACCATCATTGACCACATCCAGGGGGGCATGGAGGCTTGCTATTATTTCTTAAAAAATCGTGAACTAGGATTCAGTAACCATACCGTAATGCTCATCGAGATGATGAAACTATGCCTGCGAAATAACATATTTATGTTTGATGGGGCTCTATTGAAACAAATTTGCGGCGCGGCCATGTGTTCAGCATTTTCTCCCAACTTTGCTAATCTCTTTTTGGGCAAGTGGGAAGAAGAAATCATAACAGATGAAGGATTGAGAGAGGACTTTATGAAAGTACATACTTGGATCAGGTACATAGATGACCTTTTTGTCATCTGGCAAGGCACAGAAAAAGAAGCAGTGAATGTTATTGCCAAATTAAATCAGAACAGTTACAATATCCAACTCACTTACAATATCAACAGAGGTCGGATTGAATTCTTGGACACCAGTATTGAGGTCCAGGAGGGCAAACTGATCTCTAAACTCCATAGGAAGGAAACTGCAGGCAATAGCCTAATGCATGCCCTCAGTGCCCATCCTGATCCCCTAAAATGGAGCATCTCCCTATGGAGAACTCCTTAGGGCTTAAAGAAATTGTACTAGAGAGGAGGATTACACACAAGAAATGAATATCATTCTTAAAAGGTTTAGAGAAAGAGGTTACCCAGAATGGGTACTCACTAGGGCAGTGACAAAAACATCCATAGTCCCTAGATCAGACACCCTGATCCCTAAAACTAGACCTACCGAGGTAGTTGAACCTCCCAGACTCATCACCACATACAATCAGAAGTCTAACCAGGTCCAAAAAATCATGGCTGACAACTAGAAAATCCTTAAAGCAGATACCATCATAGGCCCCAAACTGACAAAGAGACCTCTCATAACATACAGAAGAGGCCGTAATCTAAGAGATATGTTGGTCAAAAGTGATATAACTGATAAAACAGGCCAACATATCCAAGGATTACAGGGATTCTATCCCTGTGGACATTGTAGGTCCTGCCGTACTAGTGTTATGGTAAAAGACTTTGAAGTACCAGGTACACAAACCAAACGACAAATCAAGCAATTTTTAACCTGTAGCTCTACCTTTGTTATCTATATATTGGTGTGTCCATGCCAGAGAAGGTATGTGGGCAGTACGTCCTGCATGGCAAAGGAAAGGGTTCAAGAACATTTGAGGGCAATCACCAACAAAGACCCTAAGTACCCCATTGCCAGACATTTCCAAGAAATGCATCAATCAAACAACGAACTTCTAAGGTATTTTGTCATTGAACAGGTTAATATTGGCAAACGGGGCGGAAATCGTGAACTGGCCCTGAGGAAAAAAGAATCCAAATGGATACTAGAACAGGAAACTAAATTCCCTGGGGGGCACAACCAGGATGAAGAACTTGCAACCCATCTCCATATGGACTAACCTTCCCTATGCCAAAATATTATATGATGTACCTGGTCTGAGCTGTGACAACTGTGTCTTTACTTTAATTTGCGTGATTTGAATATTCACTGCAAATCCTATGTGATAAATCTGTACAATCTTTGTGTTTTTAAACCAATTTTAATAATTGCTTGTAATTTTTCTTCTAGGAGTGAATGTGGGACACCATATATTCATTTTTGAGCACTGCACTGAATCCCACATGGCTTCCAAGAATTGAAGACTATCACCTCACAACGTTAAGCTAAGACATTCACCTTCACTTTTATTATCTGATATATTTTTGAATCGTTTGGAATTTTTGCACTCTGTTCCAGTGTGAGGGAAAATCTAGTTACAACCTTATATGGATTACCAACTATTTAGATTGGGTCTCCTCTAATAGACTGGCTAAACCTCCTTCATACGTGAGGTTCTGATTCCGAAATGTTTGGACTGAAACAGAGATTGATTTTTACTGGCTTCTAATGTCTCTTAGCAAAATATGTATTTTCGCATGTTTTACATACGGTGTGATCAGGCACTAGACCGAATGTATTGTTTTTGTATTATGTTCATCATATGCTGTAATCGGGCACTAGAGAAACACTGATTTTCATGCTGGGTAAATATGCATCTATGAAATTGATTGCATATGCTGCTCCCCGTCATGAGTACCGGTTAACTAACCATGTTTATTGTGATACTTTGATAGATGATGATCACCCGTTCCAAAATGGCGATTACACGGGCTGATCTCAACACATGACAGATTATGGTTCTAATGTGCTCATAACAAGCCTTACCAAAGACCATATTTTATGTTTTCAGAACCAGATACACTGTTGTGACAAATGATTGCATATAATTTTACATACAAATGACAGTAAGCCATTGAGTCTATAGAGGATCCTTGTGAATCTATATGTTTAACAATGGCCGCCAAAGTTTCCTTGGGCGGATTGTACTCCCTTTATGTTTATTATACTCCGTGATCTGTATGTTTGTACTTAAAACTGCTCCTCACTCAATTCAGGTTAAACGTGTGAACAAGGCACTTCTGTGCTGAAATGCGTAGCGTGACTTTGGAAAGAAATCTTCACTAGCTGTACCTTTCCGAGTGCGTGTGATGGTTACTACGGTAAAACTTTGAAAATCACATATATATATATGTGAACAAGGGTACTCGTTACCCGAAACGCGTCATGCTGAAAAGTGAGAAAGAAGGATAATAAACCTACCTGCTGACTCCATGCTGCCTGGTGGTTCGTTGTTTCTGTATTGCCGTTCAGGAGAGACAGAAAGTAGCTGTATATATATATATATATATATATATATATATATATATATATATATATATATATATATATACAACCTAAATCAGTGCCTAAGGAACCACTAGGATTAGGCATTTAGGAGAAACAACACTTCAGAAATTAATATCACCCTTTTATCATCCATACTGTTAACAGCCAAAGCTGGTGCAATGGAAATAACAATGGAGGGCTGCAGGGGCCAATAGTCTTTAATGAAGAAAAGGACATTTCTCTCAAGGCCAATCTAGCAGGATCACATTATAGTGATAATAAATATTAATTAACTTCGACAGATAAATGTACAATGAAATGTGTAAAACTTAGCGTTAAACTGACACACATTTGAAAAGTACTGATTCGCAATATGCGGATATAGTTGTCCGTGTAGGCCTTAAAAAGGCAATGACGCAAGTTTTCATTAACTAGATGTGAAGTTTAATACTGCTGAAATGTGCACAACCTAACTTAAGAGTTTGGTCTTTAAAATTACTTGCTTGGAAATGTTGTCATAACTTCAAATTAGTCCAGTTTAACAAATATCTTACTTTATAGGCAACATTTTACTTTTGAATGTCATAAACATCCTATTTATTTATGTTTCATATAAGGTTTGAAGAGAATACCCAGTAAATTTGAAACAATAATGTTTGATTCGCATTAGAAAGAATGCATTACTGAACAGCGATTTCACCTTTTAGGTAGTAGTTCATTTTTCTGTGAAACAAGTTGAGATGTAGGTCGATCGGTTTTTAAGGCGTATGGAAACTAAGCCTGATGTTTTCAGGATCTAACTACACCACAGTGTCTGTAGCTAACCTTGTGATAACAAATATGACATATGTAGTTGTGTGAGGAACAAAGGAGCTTAACTGCTAACCAAAGAACCCTGCTACCCTATAGGTTCATGAAGAAAGGAGCTCCCTCCAATGTTTTCAACATGGTTTCTAAACTTTTATATTACAGTGTCTTCCTAGGTAGCAGTTTGTGATTCTTTGGAGGATTGTCCCATACCCTTGACGGCTGTGGAAACTGCTGTTTTCTCTACCTCACTTTGCTATTTGATTTGACAGATTGCTACTGCATCAGTATGTTATGTTTTGGTAATAGGGATTAAAAAAAGTGCATAGCTAGTCAAAGGAGTGTCCCGGCGCTAGGCACGACAAACGTAATAGCAAAACAAAGGATTACTTGATAAAAAGGCACAGTTTGAAGCATTTTCCTGAAGCGTCCTTCATCCTCTATAAGCCTGAGATCCAAAGGAAGCCCTTTGGCCCCAAGAGTGAAAAAGATCGCCTGCCGGCTTTAATGAAGCAGACTCCGGAAATTATGGCCAAGTGATTATTCGAAGATGGCAGCTTTCTCACATGTTTGTAGAAGGAAATCCTAGAGGAACTGTTAGTTGCACCCAGCGTGATTTAGCACTCTGTGCAAAAAAGGCAGCATCTTACCTACTGGTCTAATTTGCACTGGCTTCCCGTGCACTACTTATGCACAGGAAGCCAGTTCTAATCACACAAATGTGGAGAAATATGCTCCCTTCTAGGAAGATTAAGAGCAAGCCTGGTGGCCAAATGCTGTACTGATTGACGTTTCCTAACAAGATATTGTAGCAGAGATGTGTGCAAGTCACTGGCATAGTCCAGCCTGGCTATAACTAAGGCCAAAACCACTATAATTCGTATTGTGACGGCCTGAAAGTGCAGGAATTGTAAGCTGATCTAAATGGATTTATTGAGACTCAGCTGAGTTGTATGAACTACTCTTTTCTGGAGGTTCTGTTACACTATTTTGAATTTGCAGCTTTATGCTTCTTTGATTTCACTATTTTCCATGAATTTTAACTCATCATGGGTTCTTGAAAGCTAATCTTCTGATCCTGATCAATAGAGCAGGGAACGTATTCCTTTATGGAACAGGTTGAATGTAATTTATATTTTGATGTTGTATTCTTACTATTTTCCTCTGATGAGATTTCTGTAAACTGATTTGATTTATGGACTTTCTGAAATAAAGTCAAAATAAAGACAATAACTTTACCAATCTCTTAATGAGAAATAAAGCTTTGAAAATAAAATATAACTCTCATCATTGACTGAACTTAACTGTTAATAAAATTTAAGATTGGGATGTCAGTTTTACTCATAGACTCCTAATACAATATTCCAAGGTCCATCACTGAGAAGAAGAATTTTAGTGCAGAAAACAGGGCTTTGCCCTACAAGATGGCAAATTGGTTTGGAAGTTAAGAGATTTTAGGACCCAGTCCACGCTATCAGTTTTCTGGTAGCAGAGTATTGGTTAATATTTGGAGCAAGAAGCTATACATATTTACACATGTTAGAATAAAATACTTGAATCCTGATTCAATGCCCATAGCTTAAAGAGCTGACATGGTGCAGTTTTCAAAGGTGATTTCTGGTTTGGAGGTGTGAGTATTAATAGGGTGATGTAACATCTATCGTGATTGCAACCGTTTAATTGTGTTATTGGGTTGGAGTAAATGGTTTTATAAATGCAGATGATTATTGTTTTATGTGAAGAAATTGACACATTTAGACTTGGCATAGTCAAAGATCCTAGGATAATAAAAAGGTTGAGATAAGTGTAGAAGACACTTGAATAAGCCATCATTGAATGGTAATTCTTGTTTGCAGATATTGTCTGGTGTAAAGTGTGAGGTACCATCACTTACACATTTGCAATAGAAGTACAAATAATCTGTTAGGACTGTCTAATATTGATTGATGTTAGGGGAGCCTAATTGCATAAACATAGGAAGCTGCATTAATTAGGGTGATTTCATGCTGGTCGAGATCTCCCTTGCAAATAAGGATTTCTGGATGAATGAGAAAAGTCAGAAGGTGTGAAACCCTCAAAATTCTGGTTGTTGAATTGCTATGGTTTTCCTTTTTAGAAAAGCGAAAAAGAATTGATATATGCTTAGTTTGTTCGATTTTTTTTTCTGTGGTTTGTGTTGGTACAAGAGAAATTGTAAAGGAGCTTGAGCTGCTGTACAGAGTGAGATCATACATCTTAGTAGTTTGCGCTGAGATTTGTCGGTTTGTGTGCTTTCATGCTGTGATTGGTTGGTGATGCCAAGGTGTCGATCTGTGAGGAGTCAGTGATTGTGTGACTGTCGCATTTGGATTTGTTAACAGGATTTTGATAAATAACATAAATAACAACTGAGACAGGATTGGAAGTAAAATGTGACTTTTACCGAACAGAATCATAACATTGACCTGTGAAATGTTTACTTTCAAATCTTGTCAAACATGGAATTTTTTAAAGGATTTAAGAGTTTTGTGAGAGGACTTGCTACAGTTCTGATATGGAAAGGTGAAGAGGAATCACCCGAGGCTACGCCTGCACATTTTATGTTGTTAACTGAAGTGGGATTAGATACCTGCTTATTGCTTTGACACTGGTTCAAGAATTCTGAGAAAGAGGGTTGATTGAGGTTCCTAAAATATGTTTCTTTAAAAATATGAATAATTGACCAATTAAGGGAGAAATAATGTGAGATGAAACCACCACCTAGACTTGTGCAATTTGAAGCTTAAAGCATTTGGGAAAAGACTGCAAGAGGCAAAGAAAGAGAAAGATATCAGAAAAGGACAAAACAGCAGTGTGTAATCATGCAGATGATTGATAGAATGAGGACCAGCATAGATGGAGAAAAGCCATAGTTAAAGGCACTAGATTATACCAGCAATTTCTACTGAAATGAAGGAGAAGGGGAAGAAGAAAATGCTAAAGGAAAAGATAAGTAGCAAAAAGATCTTGGTAATTAGACAGACAGAGATTCAGACAATGATAATAGAAGAAATGGTAGCTTCACAGCCCCTGCCTTATGCAACTACAGCTGATAGTCCTGGGAGTAGTACCAAGGCAAGTAGTACAATAGCGACTGTTCCTATTGAAACTAGAGTGGTACAAGTTGAGATACCACTTCAAGTGTGTCAAATTGCCCCACTACAAGTTGCTCAGAGACATATTCTTCCTCCACCTGTGGTAAATCTATCTGACATGCAAGAACCGGTGCAAGCACCACAAGTAGCGAGTGTACAGACAGTGCCTAGACCAGTTTTGAATGCTCCATTAAATATACATTTGATTCCAGAAATGCAAAGGGCTGTAGGAGGTTCACCTGCTACAGGATTTGTCCAGACTTCACTAAATGTAGAGATTGTTATATGGAGAATACCTCAGACAGTGCAAGTACTAAGACATGGGAGAAGATTTGTGCCAATGAAACCAATAATCAAAGAGGAAACTAACGTGTTCAAAGATGGAATTTTTCCACCAGGGTTTGAGGATGTTGTAGGTATTAAAAATACGTAAGGCTCAATGCAAATGGCTAGCCCAGGCCAGAACCTGAGAAGGAGGGGCTTACAAATGTCCTAAGATTATAAATTGCACTAGAAGAAATTATTAGGGAATGCTTGGATTTCGAATTTTTGATTATATACTAAAAAAATGTATTTACCTATGTAAGAAAATTACAAGAGGAGTAGCAATTGCACATGAGAAACATACTAAGTTGACTACTTATCAGAAGAGTTATAGGGTACAATCGTATGATGCTGCAATTGAAAACATGCGTCCTACAGGAATGTGGTCGGACAATACCAAATAATTAAACTGTATTAATAAATGGAGTTATTTTGAAAAATTAGAAAGCAAAGTGGCAAAGAAAGATGAAAAGAAAAAGAAGCAGCTAGACGAAGATGGAGCTTCGGCTTTCCCACTTAGAGAAAAAGTGGGAAGAGTGTATGTTTATGTACCTCAGAGCAGAGGTCATCTTAAAGCACTTACGAACAATTTTCCAAAACTGAGAGATAAACTTGTACAGTGGTACATAAAAGTTTAACGATTTGTAAAAACTTGAAAGTAGACTGATTTGGATACCTTATTTGATATTGTGGTGGCAAGTAATTTGTGGGCTGAGTATAAGACTACTGTACAATGGCCACTTGTTTGACCATAGAGAATAAATGCACCATCTCCTGTAGTTTTGGAGAAATATGAAGCAGTTACTACTTTGCTGAAAGGTATACTGCCTCCTAAAGTTTTAGATTGGTTGACAATTAATCAAACCACACAGGAAGCAGAGGAATCAGTTTATGAGTAGTATGAACGTTTGTTGCAGGTGCTTCAGCAGCACAATGATGACAATACCCAGAAGAGAAGGACTTGGGAATTTTTGTATCTCCTTTGTGTTAGCAATGAGAGGTCAATAAACAATGAAAGAGTGATACAGACTGATTTATTTGAAAGAAAGTGGACTATGGACTCTATCAAGTTCCTACACCATGAATCCGAGTGGGGGGTGTTGATCTGTAGTTACACAAATTCCAAGATCAAACGCCCTCTCAACACCTGGTTCAAACCCAATCAGGACCCCTTGGATCTATGTGGTAGGAACTTTGTACAGCCCATAGTCCGCTTTGTTTCAGACTATGCTGAGAGTACATAACTGTAAGTTTGTTGTATTAACTGTCACAGGAGAGGGTGCACCTTAGCTTGTGCATATCTTCCTTGTCACTCCTGGTCCTGACGAAAGCTTTGCAAATCTACATATTGAGGTTGAAACATGTAGACCGGCACCAATCACTTATTCACATCAAGGATTCCATTGGTCAGTTAAGCTATTACAGACATCCACCCTCGCCTTTTTTAATCTTTCCTTACTTCTCCAATATTAAAATTTATTTAGGATAGGTAATGACAATTTTAATACTCATGGTGTAACTGTTCACTCACTTCCACAAATTCAAATTAAACCTGCTCCGCTGTAATCAGGCCTGGTAGCACACCCAAGAAGCATTCAGCCCCTCAGGTGGGAACTAAGCATGGGCGGAAAATCCGTTTCGCTCGCGGATTTTGCGGATTTTCGATAAATTGGCAAACCGCGAGATTGGCGAATCTCCCGCAAAATCAGCAAATCCGCGAGCAGCTGATTTTGCTCGCACTGTTCGCGTGAGTTCGCGGCTTCCCAGTACAACTTCGCGCCCCGCGAATAAGCGCTAAATTGCAGAAATATGATTTTAGCAAAACTGAAACTACTTACCAGGTTCAAAAGTTCAGGCTCATCATTAGTAGCCATTTCCTGTAGTGCTTCCTGAGGGGCCCCTCCAGAGTTCAGTTGCCAGTTGCAACTATTATGTGACCCTGCTCTGAACCTCAGAATAGTTACACATATGCCACAAAGGTCCTGAATTACAGCTAAGGGAGACAAGCAGGAGCCAGGCTGGAAGTTCAAATCCATTTATCAGCCCCTAATTCATTATTGTCAGTTGGGGCAGGGCAGGTGTTGTAACTAATTTTGCAACAATGAAAGCACTTAGCAAGTGCAAAAGATCACTAATCAGGAAGCACTAAGGAAGCAGGTGCCAGCTAAAAAAATATTCTGTGACACATTAATCAGCCCCAAATTAATTCAGGTCACTTGAGGCAGGGAAGGTGTGCTTGCGTTGCCACAATAATGTACACTGACTGGACAACCAGAGGGTGCTGTGATGAAACAGAGGGTGGCATGGGTGGGCCAGAGGGTGGCATGAGTAGTCAGAGAGTGGCAGTGGTGACAGAGAGTAGCAGTGATGAAGAAGAGTGTCCCAAACAGGCTGGACACGTAGAAACAACAAGTTCGCGAAACTTGCGACCCGACAGGTAAGTTCGCGTTTTGCGACATTGTACAAAACCCTCGCGAACTGGCAGAAACCCGCGCGAACACAAAAAAAAAAATCCGCAAATTCGCGAACGCGAGATTCGCTAAATTCGCCCATGCTTAGTGGGAACCCTATGAAGAAGCATGTCACCAACCAGGTTGGTGAGTGAGGGTTCTTTTTAAACACATATGTGACTCATTTTGCCTTGTTCAAATCCATCAGTCTGAATCACTCTTTCATTGTTTATTGATATTTGATAAGGGGACTAGGAGTGGCTATTCTTCAATATCCCTTTCTCTCTTTGTTTATGCACATTAGGATTGAGATGGCAAGGATGGAGTGCCAAACAAACTCTGCTGCACTCCGTGGAGCTCCGCAAGCGTCAGAGTGTTGTAAGTTACACTACTTGTGCTGATTTTTGCCACCCAGAGTTTCTCCTGTGCAGTAAAATCAGCACAAACAGCACCATAGACAGCGCAAGTGGTCCTGCTTCTTCAGCGAATTAAGTAGATGTTCTACTCAGCTACCTCAATGTGAGTGGCAAGTTTCACAACGCGAGCAGTAGCGACCTTGTGCAACCATTCACATTAAGAAATCTTGCCTGGAGGTGGTCTAGCGTATGATTTCCTTTCTAGTGCCTGTACTCTCTTGAAGAAGTATGTTATGGCCGGGATGCCTATCACCCCCTCCCAACACAATCCCCAAGGATGGGAAGACGGACGCAGTTCTGAACTTTTGGAAGGCGGGAGGGAGTTGCCCTCCCTGCCGTATTTATTAAAATATGAAACAAAATGAAAACATTAAAATAATAGTTTCATATCATGTACAATTTTTCATTTATACATTACGATGCAGTCACGTTTATTGGCTAACCTTAACAAATCTCTAATACAAAGGTTCTCCTAGCCGAGTCTAAACATCCTGCAAATGCATACTTTCTAAATAAAAATTGTACATCCTAACATTACGGGCCAACGGCAAGGTCGTAACCGGTGTCAGATCCCTACTACCATAACTCCCCCCTCACGGTGTGAGGGGCGGGCGCACAGAGGACTGTACCTCTGTGCCAACTTCCAATTTCCCTTGTCTTAGCGGGGGCCCCTTATTTAACTCAACGCCATCTTAATGGTCGTCCGAGGACTCGTGTGAGGTGTCTGGAAAGTAGCGTGGACCCCCCTCCCACCCCACACTGTTCATCACATCCGCCGTCGCGGATATCCTGGCCCCGGGAAATTCCTAGGAGGGGCATAGAGCCGCCTCCTCCCCTGGGAGGGGCCTATGACCGCCTTCCCTTCGGCGACCCCATACTTAGTGGGTGCCGCCTCCCCGTGTGAGGGGCCAATGGCCGCCTCCCCCTGGGCGCTCCCATCCATAACGGGTGGCGCCCCTCCTCTAGGGATCTTGAAATTACTGCTCACCGATCATGACCTTACCGCCACAGGCCGGATAGTTGACCGGCTATCCGGACCCCCCACACTACTAAAGGTCATGATTATACAAACCCCTTAACCATGCTAGGAAGTCTCCTATGAGTAAGACATTCCCCTCCCGGGACAAATGAACCCCATCTTCGAGATACATGTTATCTCCCGGAATACATCCATGCGGAATACAGTGCAACTGTCCTGAACGAAACAATCTACCCAGCTTGTTATTGACTTTCTTTACTGAATGATTCAAAGCTGACACAGAGAGGGCCCCCCGCCACACCTTCCTTGGAATCATGTGTGACCATGCTATCGTGCACCCCGGAATCCTCTTTGCCAACCAGCTAACAGTGGATAGAACCCGCTCGAGGAGTACTCGCCGACCGAGCGCCACCAAATCATTCCCTCCCAGATGCACTATGATTATAGACGGCGGTGACCTTGTCCGCCCTAGCAGTTCCTCGACAAAACATTGAAACTGGTCAATACAGAGCCCGCCCCTTCTGTGGAAGGTCACCCTGTACCCGTATTCCCCAGCTGCGTGAATCATGTCACCTGCTTTGAATACGTCTGCGGCACGCCTCACGTATGAGTGGCCCAGGACCCACACCACTCTTTCCTCAGCCGGTGGTCTTTGACCGCTGGTCCCCAGGTGTCGGGTCGACTGCACAGTCCGCCCCGCCTCGCAGGCTCGCGAAACTGTAAACCAAACAAAAGACAAGAAGCGTGAGTGCATGACATTAGCTTCACAACATGTGCAACCGCACATACCTTTTATAACAGTTCGAGGACCATCGCCCCAATTGTTTCACCATTTCCACACTCTGACCCCTGGCTGTAGCTTCTGTAGCAGCCCCTATCCTGAAGGAATGGGTCCCAAAATCGCTCGGGTCCAAGCCCGCTGCCGCGATTGCCAACGTTAACACCCGCTGAAACTGAAACCTTGTCAGTGGGGTGGCGTCGGTGTGTCTCAGCAAGCTTCCCCCCCATGCTATCGCCCTTTGCGCCAGATATTCCTCAACGCACTGCACCGGGCACATGGGGGACCCTCGCATGCGCTGGACAACCATACTGTCTCCCATCGCACCCTGATCGGTTTTAGACCTGATTATCGTGATTACCATTGAATCACCCTTGATCTGAACGTGTTCCCGACACAGGCCTCCCCCCACATCCTTCTTATTTCTTGCCACCAGCTCGCTCACCTGCATAGCCCCATGGAATGCTAATGCGAAAGCGGCCCAGAATAGCACTGCTTCGGACTGGGAGGAACATGTCGCGGGGAGCACCGACATCAACAGGGATAATCTTTCTAACCCAATCGGGCGCCTCTCGTCTACTCTACGACCCTCGAGGCGTTGCCATCCTTGCAGTGCCTTCTGTACCAAAAAGGACGATGTAGGGTCCCTGATGCCATACGCCTGCGCCATGAATGCAATGGCGGCCCGGTGCCTATTGGCCGTTGCTGCTGATCGGCCTGCCTTGTGGAGTGCTACCAAAAACTTCAGCACATATTCCTCCTGCCCCCACTTATCCCCCCCTGCTGGACCCAAAAATGCACAATAGGAACGAAACGCTCCTTCGTACGCCTTCCATGTCCTGGGGGCTAAGCTGGCTCCCACGAGGTCCTGTAATCCGGGGCACCGAGTGACCAGAGAGCTTCGGGAAATGGTGCCGCCACTAGATCCGCGGAAGGTAGATAACCCCTGAAGGCCTGCATGTGGGAACGAGAGAGCGCATCAGCCGCCTGGTTCAGTACACCCGGCACGTGCCTTGCCCTAAACTGAACGTTCAGTCTCATTCACAGTAGTACAATTTCCTTTAATAATCTCAAAATCAACTTGCAGCGTGCTGCCTGGTTATTTATTCATTCAACCACGGTCATGTTATCGGACCAAAACACCACTGAGCGATCACGGAATTCGTCCGGCCATGCCTCCAGGGCTACCAAAATGGGGAACAACTCAAGAAACCCAATGTTACCTGTGAGCCCACTGGTGTGCCACCACGTCGGCCATGTTTGCGCCGACCATCGATTACCAAAGATGGCGCCAAATCCTACGCTCCCTGCCGAATTGGTCCACAAACCCAGCTCGTCCGAGGATGCTGGTGGTTTGTTCCATACCACTCGACCGTTGAAATCCGCCAGAAATGCCAACCATATGCGCATATCCTGGCGAACCTCTGCAGATAGTCTCGTGCGGTGGTGCCCTTCTTTGCAACCGACCATGGCCTGTGCAATAGAGCGGGAGGAGGGGCGGGCCATTGGTATCACTCTGAGGGCAAAGTTCAGCTGGCCCACCACTTATTGCAACTGATGGAGAGTTACCTTTTCTTTGCTAATGCACAGGTCTAGCGAGGCCCTAAATGTCATTATTTTGTCCCTGGGCAAACGGAAGCATCCCTCCACTGAATCGAGCTCAATTCCAAGAAACTCGAGTGAAGTAGATGGGCCCACCGTTTTCCCCGGTGCCAATGGCACGCCGAATTGTTTCATGAGATTGCAAAATTCCAGTAAAGCCTGTGCACATTTTGTGTCACCGGCTGGCCCCAAGAACAAAAAATCATCTAGGTAGTGCATAACCTGTGTATAGCCCGTAGCTCTGGTTGCAGAAAACAGCTGAATTTCTGAAAATAAGCACAAGAGATGGAGCAACCCGTTGGCATACATCTGTCCATGTAATAGCGTCCTTGAAACACAAAACCTAACAGACGCTGATCCCGAGGGTGTACCGGGAGCAACCGGAATGCTGATTCAATATCGGATTTAGCCATCAGAGCTCCGGGCCCCAGGCGGTTCAACATGGCGACGGCCTCATCAAAGGATGCGTACCGCACCGAACAGACTCCTGGATCAATCGCATCGTTTACCGAACGACCCCTAGGAGCTGATAAGTTATGAATTAACCTAAACTCACCTGGGTCCTTCTTGGGGACTACTCCCAACGGTGAACAAATGAAATTAGGAACTGGCGGGTGCCCATATGGGCCGGCAACCCGGCCCCGGGCCACTTCCTTCGCAATCTTGCTTTCTACCACCACCGGGTGATGCTGAACGGACAGTTGATTTTTACACCGTGAGTCCCCCTGAAAATCCCCCGCCGGGATGTGGAAACCATACGAGAAGCCGTCCCGTAACACCCCAGCGGAGACATGATCAGGGTATTCGTTTAGCCAGGGGATCATTGCCATGATATCTACGGGGGTAGGTAGTGGTACCCCTCGGCCGATGTTAGACCTGTTTGGCACCTCCTCTACCCCCGGTATCCCCATTCTTGGCTCTGCATGAACTCTCAGGGTGTGAAGAATGTCCGCATCCTGCACACTCATGCCTGAACTTACATGTCCCCTGTGGCCTCGTGCACTTGCCTCTGTTAAAATTCCAGCAAACCCCTTTCCTACCCCCATTCCCACCACTCCTGGGTTGGTGATCACCAGCGGGGCTTGCTCAAAAGGGCGTCGCCGATTGATGGCGGGAAGGCGCCGACCCATACTCACCGAGCGAGGACGACTTCGTCGTGCCCGGCAAGAGCTGCTTCTGCCAAGAGATGGAGTCGAGACAGTCCCACGTCAGAGACGAATCGTGCTCCTTGGCCTTACGAAACTTACTATCATAACCCCTCCATTGATCCCCCTCATATGTGTCATAGAAATCCATTATGCGTGTCTGATAACAGGCTAATTCACTCAAAATCTCTGGCTTACGTTCACCCATAATAGTAGTAAACATCCCAAAGGCCTTGGCCCAATTAGAGATCGTCTTGTCTACCCTGAAGCCCGCCATTTTTGCGCTCCACACACTCGGATGCCACAAATCCTTTTGAGCCTTAACATACTCGATCTCGTGATGATCAGTCAGGAGCGAAAACATATTTACATATTTATCAGCCCAAATCATTTCCTTCGTGGCCAGTGGAATATGCTGAACTACTTTTTCCCTCCTTGAGGGCAAAGACCCCCCCATTTGCCATTGGCAATGGCTTCTTACCAGACTCCATAGCTGGTCCCGCTGATTTTTCACCGCCAGCCGCTGAATCTTCCGAGGGAATCTGTGAGGGAACAAGAGGGAGATTCACCTTCGCAGCATCTCGCGATTGCCGCAACTGCTTCATTAGCAACCTAGCCTCTTAGGCTGTGTCTCCGGGTGCCGCTGCACCCTCGGTATTCTTCCCAAGCCATGCGGCCAACTGGGCGGCCAACTCCGGAGGCATTTCCTCCTCACTGGTGGGCGTAACTACAACCGGAATCGGTTGGCCTGCATCCGGGATCGGTACCAGGACCACGATTGGACTAACTGGGCTTGCCGGGGGTGACTCGGGAACTGGGGCCTCCCCCCCTGCCGCCCTATTCCTGGCCCTTTTACCTCTCCCTGCGGGGACTACTCCCGGCATTGCTGGCCCGATGACTTTCTTCGGTCTGCCCGTATTATTCATTGCCGCCATCTTCTTTTTCATGCCCGCCATATCTTTCATCAGCATGCGAAGCATCTGCTCCGTCCCTGCCTTCTTTCCGGCCTTCTTGACAGGCATCGTTGTCGGATACTCAACCCTTGCTGCTTAGCTGCTCAACGAGGTCCTGGATCCGGAGGTCCGAAGTAAAGAGAAGGCTTCTGGAAGAGAAACATAAAAATTACAAGTTCTCAAAATTGCTCCTTGTTCCGTCAAGGGCTCACGTGCAACGAGAGGGTGCAGCTTCCAAGCACAGGAACATGAGGATGCTTCCTTGGATTGTTGCTCCTTTTATTCCTCTTCGGGAGGGCGTGTACCCTCCTCTGGTACGCCTACGGGGCGTGGCCAACGGTGTAGGTGTCTAGGACAACCCTTCTTGGGCGGGAAAAGGCGCGCCCCGGCTACGCCGCTTCGGGCATACCAGCCGAGACACGCCCCCGCCCAAAATGGTTTCCCGGGGGGATCCGAGCACCCTACCATACGTTCGGGGGGACCGAGTGGTCGCCCCTTTCCATTCTGCTTGGTTATTCCAAAAATGTTTGAAAAGTACAATAGATATTACAGGGTAGTATTTTGCAAAAGTCAACCACACCTGCTGTTTGCATTTGTAAGCTATTGTGCTGAACTTGTAAATATGATGAACTTGTGACCTGCCAGCACAGTTGAATGTTGCAAAAAAGTTTACTATGGAAACTGGGATTAAGCAACTGTAGTTTTAAAATATGAAATGCTAATTTATATATAAGTGATGTGCTATGAAAGTAATTCTTCCCAAATCAGTAGTATGTTTAGAAGTGATGTGTTGTTAACAAACAATACTAGTATTATTGGAAATAGGTTTTTGAAATTCCGTAAGGGTTCACGGCTCCAGCGCGATGCTACACTGCGGTACCGTGGTGGAGACTCGACTCCTGTAAATTACAGAACCAGTTTGGGCCCCTTTAGAAGACCCTAAGATTGGGTTAATATGTCTAACCAATAGACATGTGTTTCAGAATTTGAAATGATGAAGGAAGCTTTTTGATGTGTAACTTACATTAATTTGTTTGCAGAAAGAGATAGAAAGTTTGCCATTGCTGGTTTTACCTTCTTGAGAGTGATGCATTACATTTATTGTGAGAAAAATACATTATTTTATGAGTTTCTCATATTTCATATTCTGCAATACTTTTAGAGAGGTGAGTTAGAAATGTGTAAGGTATGTTATGTATTGTGTAGTATTGCCTGAGTCTTTGTAGTGATATTTTTAACTTTGAAAATCATTATTTTTAAAGTTTGGAGATTATTAGAGAAGTGTGATGTTTGAAATATGTTACAAAATGTACAAATGTGTATTACAGTTTGTTTTATTGTACTAAAATGAAGATTCAAATAGGTTGTGCATAGTAATATATATGCTTCCTGAGCCTCGAATGAAAGTACTACTGAAAACTGATGTTTGATTTATATTGACAGATGTATTCAACTATATTGCAGTCTATATAACTCTATATCCATGTTCCCTGTATTATGATCAGAAAGGAATACATACACTTTCTTATTCTACAACAATTTTGAGACTATGCTGTCAGAAATACAGATATTGAAGAATTTCTATGTTTCTTATTTATGTATCATGTCACTAGCAAAATACACAGCCATACGCATGCATACATTCAGAAATATGGTGAGACTTACAGCAATGACATGGGAAGAATTGCTGTTTTAAATTTTGGTAGGCCCAACATTCTTAGGAGTCGGTAAAAACTGAAGCTTTAGCAGAAAACTGAAGTTTAAGACGTGTTGGCAGAGGGAATCATGATTAGGATACTTTGTATGAGTCTCTGAAAAAGTACACTTGAAGTTTGCCATATCAATTTTGGTATCTACTCACAATGGAAAAAGAAGTCTATCAACTTTTAAGGTATGTGTGGTCTTGTGACTGAGGTATGTTTGTACGTATACATGTATTCTCACACTGGTTATGCATCTGAAGATGCAAGACTTGTGAAAGACAGGTATACATCTATTTGTATGTTTCTTTTATGTATGATGTCACTAGTAAAAGGCAGAGACTCATGCATTGCATGCGTTCAGGAAGGATCACTGAAATATTATCGACGGTCACATTATCGACTTGCTAAAATATCGTTGCAAAATTATCGACGACAAAAATATCGACTTTCTATACTTATTACACAAACTACAAAAATATCGAGTCAAAAATATCGAGTATTTACAATATCGAGTACATAAATATTGCCTTAATAAATATCGACTACAAATATATCGTTGTACATGAAATTAGCCCTAACACTACAAAAATATCGACAATTAAAATATAGACTAGTAAAATATCGTTTTTAAAAAAATATCGAGTTCATTTTTGTACCCTTTCATGTCTAAAATACCATATTTATCATCAATAAAAGTCATTGCTCTATACTAAGCATGAGCGAATTTTGCGGATCTCGCGTTCGCGAATTTTGCGGATTTGCGGATTCGCAATCCGCAAAATCCGCGAATTCCCGCGAATTTGCGGATTTTTTTTTTTTTTGTGTTCGCCCGTGTTTCTGCCAGTTCGCGAGGGTTTTTACAATGTCGCAATTTGCGAACTTACCTGTCGGGTCGCAAGTTTTGCGAACTTGTTGTTTCTACGTGTCCAACCTGTTTGGGACACTCTTCTTCATCACTGCCACTCTCTGTCACCACTGCCACTCTCTGACTACTCATGCCACCCTCTGGCCCACCCATGCCACCCTCTGTTTCATCACCACACCCTCTGGTTGTCCAGTGTACATTATTTTCGGCAAAGCAAAGCACACCTTCCCTGCCTCAAGTGACCTGAATTAATTTGGGGCTGATTAATGTGTCACAGAATATTTTTTTAGCTGGCACCTGCTTCCTTAGTGCGCCCTGATTAGTGATCTTTTGCACTTGCTAAGTGCTTTCATTGTTGCAAAATTAGTTACAACACCTGCCCTGCCCCAACTGACAATAATGAATTAGGGGCTGATTAATGGATTTTAACTTCCAGCCTGGCTCCTGCTTGTCTCCCTTAGCTGTAATTCATGACCTTTGTGGCATATGTGTAACTATTCTGAGGTTCAGAGCAGGGTCACATAATAGTTTCAACTGCCAACTGAACTCTGGAGGGGCCCCTCAGGAAGCACTACAGGAAATGGCTACTAATGATGTGCCTGAACTTTTGAACCTGGTAAGTAGTTACTTTCAGTTTTGCTTAGATCGTATTTCTGCAATTTCGCACTTATTCGCGGGGCGCGAACTCACGCGAACAGTGCGAGCAGTGCGAGCAAAATCCGCTGCTCGCGGATTTGCGGATTTTTCAGGAAATTCGCAAATCTCGCGGATTGCGGATTTCCCGAAAATCCGCAAAATCCGCGAGCGGAACGGATTTTCCGCCCATGCCTACTCTATACAAAATACATTTTACATATAATACCTGTTACTTTTATAAAATTCCTATTTTTCAACATTTGCTATACATTCTATTACATGCGTTATATCATTTTCTAAATATTCTTTGCATTTAACAAACTTTTTCATTACTTATTTTCACTTAAAAAACCATTTAATTTAACAACTAACCTGCTTTAATGCGGCAATCACCACATACCACCATTCTCACATCAACAAACACACCAATTAACAACAAAAAAATTCAAACTAGCCTATACAATGCTTCATTACATCCTACAACCAATCAAATCAAAGCACACAAAATACACATACTATAAAAGGGATACATGCATTCTACCATTTGTTGCTGCTAACTCTATGGAAAGTAGATGCCAACACTCTGAAGATTTTGTTCCTGAAGAAACATCTTTAAAGATCCAGCTCACTAGCTAATTATTCAAGTAAGTAACAGTGCATTATTTAGAAATCTAAATTAGAAGTGTACTATTTTACTTACATCTCCTAACTCTTGCACTTATTTTATTTTAATCTCTTCCTACATTTCTGATAGAAACTACTCCAAAACAATTCCTAATACATGGTCATATTTCTTCCCATGGAAAATCAGATTGTAAGTATATATTAATGCTCTGTTATACACCAACTGCTGTTTTCAAACACTATTTCACAAGATTCTTTATTTATTTTAAACATTATATTTACAGATATACTGAGATTTTCCTATTTCTACACAAAAAAGTATAAAACTACACTAATTAAACATGTAAGTATAGATGTTTTTGTTATTAAACACCCAATTTTAAAAAGGCAAATTTCTAAACAACATATCTTGCATATTACATCTTCCCTACAGATCATATAAAACATCCAACATCAACTATACCAAAAGACAAGACTACCCTTGTAAAAAATGTAAGTATACTTGTAATTTGTCTAAAACTTCAGAAAAAAACGCTAACTAAATTCTTAACACCATGTTATATATTTTTAATTTCCTCTACAGATATTCTGAATACATCATACATCTATTCTACAGATCCTATAAAAACATCCAACACAAACTCTACCAAAAGACAAGACTACCCTTGTAAAAATGTAAGTATACTTGTAATTTGTCTAAAACTTCCGAAAATAACGCAAACTATGTTCTTAACAACATGTTATATATTTTATATTTCCTCTACAGATATTCTGAATACATCATACAGCTATTCTGCCTACAGCAAAGAAAACAACTTATTTAGAAGTTAGTATACTTTTAAATATTTCCCATTTCCCAACGGTTCAAAATATTAATTATAATAATTTTCATTTATTTATTCTATCTTCTCTACAGATCTGAACTTTACTACCTTGATGTACTCCACCAATTACTACAACTCTACTATTTAAACAAGTAAGTATATGTAATGTTTACATCAAATGTACTACTAAGCAAAATTGACAACTGCTTTTTCGTAGGAAAAACGTTTGTTATGTGTAAACATTAACTTGGCATTTCTATATTTTCATACCAACAGTAAATAAAGAAATACATACAAGAAAATCCTTCAAAATACAGTTCTGCATTTGTGATTACTACTTTTAGTAACAGTAAGTATAAATACATCATTAATTATGTTTGCACCACAAAGTGAAATATATGTGTTTTGATTTTGTTTCTTTCTACTCTTTCCTAGAACAAGTAAATCAAAATGGCAGAAGGTGCAGAATTTGTTATGTCACAGAAAAATAAATTACTATTATGTTATATGGGTTATGTGTATAATCAGGAAAGACAAAGTGGTAGAAAAGTTTTTTGGAAGTGTACCAAATATTACTCCAACAAATGTTATGGGAGAGCTACTACTGAGGAAACTAATGTGTTATTTACCAGGGAACACAATCATCCCCCAAATGTCACAGAAATTGAAATAAGAGATTTTAGAAAGTATTAAAACTGCTAGCACACAAAGTGATAAACCAACAACACAAATCCTTAAAGAAGAACTGGTAAAAGTCCCAGCCCATGCTTCAGGTCAACTACCCTCTATTGACTCCCTGAAACGCACAATTGCACGCACTAAAAGACTCACTAGCACAACCCAACCCAACCCATCTACTTTTGAGGAAATTATTATTTCACCAGAAATGGCCATCACACACAATAAAGACAAATTTATCCTTTTTGACAATGAAAGCAGTACAAACAGAATCATTATGTTTGCAACTGCAAGTAATTTAAGGAACATCCAACAGTGTCCCCAATGGATGATGGATGGAACATTTAAACCATGCCCAAAACCTTTTTATCAACTGTATTCCATCCACGGTTTATACCATAACTCTAACATACCTTTCATGTACTGTTTGCTACCCAACAAACAGCAAAACACTTATACAGAAATATTAAATGTTCTCAAAACTGAAATCAATCATTATTTTCCAGAAAAAATAATTATTGATTTCGAATTAGCTATGATTAATAGCATTTTGAGAACATTTCCCCACACAGCAATCCAGGGTTGCTATTATCATTTTAATCAGAGCATATGGAGGCATCTCCAAAAATCAACTTTAAGTATACTATACTCAACAGATAGCACCTTTGCCTATCAAGTAAAAAAATTGATAGCCCTGGCCTACGTTCCTGTTACCGATGTAGCGGAACACTACAATTTATTAATTGACAGCACATATTACAAGAGGAATGAAGATAAACTAACCCCATTACTGGACTATTTCGAAGATACTTGGGTGGGAAGGTTGCACAGATCTGGACATCGACGCCAACCCAAATTCCAAATCCCTTGGTGGAATGTCTATCATAGTACTTTAAACCAAGAGGCTAAAACAAACAACAGTGTAGAAGGGTGGCATAATGCTTTCCAAGCTACCACAAGCAGAGGCAAACCCACATTCCATAACCTTCTAGAAGCTTTGAAAAAAGAACAAAGCTATCAGGAACTAAGAATGGAACAATCTGTGTCCCAAATTGGTCCAAAACTCACTAAACAAACTAAACAAATGTTCCGACTACTGCAAAGTCAAGTCTCACTATACCCTACAACTAGAGGATTAGAATACCTGTCAATAATAGCTAAAAGTCTACTATAAAAATGTCAACAAAATATACTAATGTCTTCTTACAATAATGGTAAAATTACATTTCATCAACATTTGTAATCAATTATAAATAATACATATTTGTTTATCAAACTTATCAAAATTTGGAACATTATTTCCTAACAAATATGCAATGTTTATAATTACATCACACATACACATTACATAAAAATGGACATTTCCCACCCAATAAAAATTGTAATTTAAATACTTACAATTTTTGTAGATGAAAAAGACGCAATCAAGCAAAATGCAATCCATACAATCCAATCCAATATAGGACAATTCCAATATGGGAAACCCTCAAAAACCCGAAAATTAAGTTTAAAAAAAAAAAAAAGCTCCAGGAAATTCCGAAAACAGTAGTGTGGACACTTTAGTATTTAAAGTGATATACACACAATTTTTTAAAAACAGTCACGCATATCAATGTATCAATCCAATTCGAAACCCTCCAAAAACCCGAAAAATGTTGAAAATGTGTAAAAACCGCTCCTGGCAAACACGAAAAATAGGAGATAAATGTCAAAATATAACCATAATAAGTCAAACATTAGTTTCTCCGGAAAAAAACACGCTTCCTTCCATGTAGTTTTCATGCGAGGAACCGGAACCTGTAAAATAACAGACATAACGAAACCCACCCACAAATAGCCCATAACATTTGTAAATACACTCACAATTAACAGTAACCATGTAAGAAGACATTTCCGAACACTTAAAATAACAGTAGAACTAAAACATTCACGACGCATCTATAACGACGACATTTCACCTAAACGCTACTTAAACAATTCATACATACACCAAAAAACACTACAAAGTTCGAATTTACCCTCAAACATGAACACTTACTTATAATTTGTATGTAAAAATAACCTTACCTCTCTCCACGCGAAGCAACTCCCAACCGCGAGCTTCTCCAATCCTGAATGGAGCGCAATAACCTTACGCGGTAAAAAAGTAGTCCCCTTAAACCATTTTTGTAAAAGTATCATAGACAATACAATGTTATAGTTAAAAAATATAATACATACACATTTATAATGTTACAAATTAATACACTAGACTCATTATAATGTAACATATTTAAGAAATACAAATATATTTAATATAAATTAATATATCATAATTCTTATATATTAATAATATTAAAAAATTATGTAAAACTTGGAATAAAAGATGTAAATATGTTGTTATTGTGTACATTTATAGGAATAAGTTTGTGTTTCTTTTTAAGTAAACATTATAAATGTTTATGGTAATAATTAATAATAATAAATAATATAACTTATTTATTGTTATTAATATCAAAATTATAACCATTTAATATATAAACAATGCCCAGAAATAATGTATTTTTTTATCTCTGAATGTATGTTTTTCTGAAAATAATAAAAGAATGATTATGTTTATTAATTAATAATAATAATAATAAATATATTTGTTATTTTTTTATTAATTATTACAAAATGTTTAATAATTATTTCTAACTATTAAAAAAGTATATAATTGCATAAATAATATTTTGGCAATACCAGATATTATTATTAAACATATTGTTCCCCTATACTGTTATAAAGTTTACAACATAATATATTTATATGTTTCATTTAAAAACAACATTGTCTGAAATATGTAACAACAAATGTTTTAATTTGTATTTCAATTTCTTCAACAAATGTAATAATAGTCATGTTACTTGATAAAATTATAAATGTAAAAAATATATATTTAATAATATTAATATTTAATATTAACATTATTAAATATTAATGGAAGGAATTTTAAAAAAAATGTTTTTTATTTATTTCAATATAAATACTTGTAACTCAAAGGTAATGATGAAAATAATTTATATTGACTGAAATAATGTTGTTAACTATTTTTTTTTATAATTGACAATATGTATATAAATAATAATGTGTTATTCTGCGAATACTAAATGTCAAAATAATGTTATGTTATTTTTGTTTGTGATTGTATTGTAGTACACAATAAAAATTTCAAAAATGGTTAATAAAGTTTTTTGAAAACATCCATGTTGCATTATTTTATAATATTATAAGATAGTAATGTAAAAATGTATGCAAATGTGCTGGACACTGACCAATTTAATATTTCCTATTGCTACTCCAGTCAAGCTAATATCATTGAAGGTGCGGGACACTGACCAATAATTATGTACTATTCCTACTCCAGTCAAGCTAATATCAGTAAATGTGGTGGACGCTGACCAATGAATAATTACTAATCCAACTCCAGTGTAGCTAATATCAGTGAAAGTGCTGGACACTAACCAATTAATAATTACTATTCCAACTCCAGTCTAGCTACTTTCTGGGAAGGTGCTAATACATATATTTTGTAGATAAATTTAAAACTTAATAATGTAATGTAATATATTTTTGTAATTTCATTTAATAGCTTTAATGTATTTTTTGTTTTTTTTACCCTGTACACCTGTACCCCAAAAACCCAAAACTGTCCCTGAACACTAAAAATACCCCTTCACCCAAAAACCCAAAACTGACCCTGAACCCTAAAAATACCCCTTAACCCAAAAGCTGAAAACTGACCCTGAACCCAAAAAATACCCCTTTACCCAAAAACTGAAAACTGACCCAGAACCATAAAAATACCCCTTAACCCAAAAACTGTAAACTGACCCTCAACCCAAAAAATACCCCTTTACCCAAGAACTGAAAACTGACCCTGAACCCTTTAAAAACCCCTTTACCCACAAACTGAAAACTGACCCTGAACCCAAAAAATACACTTTGACCCAAGAACTGAAAACTGACCCTGAACTCTTTAAAAACCCCTTAACCCACAAACTGAAAACTGACCCTGATCCCAAAAAATACACCTTTACCCACAAACTGAAAACTGACCCTGAACCCTTTAAAAACCCCTTTACCCACAAACCGAAAACTGACCCTGAACCCAAAAAATACACCTTGACCCAAGAACTGAAAACTGACCCTGAACCCAAAAAATACACCTTGACCCAAGAACTGAAAACTGACCCTGAACTCTTTAAAAAACCCTCAACCCACAAACTGAAAACTGACCCTGATCCCAAAAAATACACCTTTACCCACAAACTGAAAACTGACCCTGAACCCTTTAAAAACCCCTTTACCCACAAACTGAAAACTGACCCTGAACCCAAAAAATACACCTTGACCCAAGAACTGAAAACTGACCGTGAACTCTTTAAAAACCCCTTAACCCACAAACTGAGAACTGACCCAGAACGCAAAAAATACACCTTTACCCAAGAAATAAAAACTGACCCTGAACCCTTGAAAAACCCCATAAGCCACAAACTGAAAACTGACCCTGAACCCCAAAATACCCCTTTACCCAAAATCTGAAAACTGACCCTGAACCTAAAAAAATACCCCTTTAACAAAGATTTTAAAACTGACCCTGAACCCTAAAAATACTCCTTTACACAACATTAAAGATTAATATTTAATTAACAATTAATTAATAATTAACAATAACAAAAAAGTAAATATATTAGCACATTAGCTGTAATTAATAGAATTAATTAATTAATATTGTTTATTTCCAAATAATTAATTAACATTAACAAAAAATTATAGATAATAATAAAATTACTCCAATTAATGTAATCAACTAATTAAAATTAATTAATTACCAATTAATTAATTAAAAAAATATGCAAAAAATTAATTAAATAATTAACTAATTCATATTAATTAATTACCAATTAAAAAGTAATTAAAATAATTAACAAACATATATTAATTAATTAATTATTATTAAATTACTTCCCACCCTATTCCCCTATAAACCCACAACCCGCTCCTAAACATTAACTACAATTTATATTTATATTAATAATTTTTTTTTTTTTTTAACATTTTTTCTACTTATTCTTGATATTTTTTACTTTGACTATTTATCGATATTTTGTCTGGTCGATATTTTTGAGTCAATATTTTTGAAAACAATATTTTTTTATCATTTTTTAAGTCGATATTTTGTCCAACGATATTTTTAAAGTCAATATTTTGTTAATGTCGATATTTTTAACTCGATATTTTGTCCATTCGATATTATGTAGTCGATATTATGTCTAGTTACCGTTCAGGAACATAGAGAGACTTACAACCATAACATGGGAAGAACTGCTGTTTTAAATTCGGTAGCTCTAATATTCTGAACAATTGGTGAAAAATGAAGGTGCAGCAGAAAAGTGAGGTTTAAGACATGTTGGTACATGATTTAGTTTTAGAAATGGGATTTATGTACATGTCCTATCTTTTACCTACAATCCACCCTGCCCATAGGGATAGCTACATCCTATCTTAGGGGTGACTGACATGCAGTAAAAGGGGGTCACAGATGTGGCAACCACTCTGTGTGCCACGTCACAGCGGCAGTAAATTGCACGTACAGGACCTGCAATGGCAGAGGCCTGGATAGGTTTGAGAGGCTACTTTGGTGGGTGGTGCAAGCAGCTCGCAAAACCCACCAGTAGTGTTTAATTTACTGGCCCCGGATATATGAGTTATCACTTTACTGGGGACTGATAGGTAAATTAAATATGCAAACAGGTGTATACCAATCTTACCATGTTTACCACAGAGAGCATATGCACTTTACACTGAACAGCAGTGCTAAAGTGCCCAGAGTCCTAAAACCACCAACACCAGCTTATAAAAAAAGACTAGGAGGAAGGCAAAAAGTTCAGGGATAACCCTGTATAAAGGGCCAAGTCCAACAATTAGTAATTATGGTACTTCATATGAGTCTCTGGAAAGGCATAGTTGAAGTATTTCATATAAATATGTAGGTGTCTGCTTGAAATGAGAAGTGCAGTCTGTCAAGTTTAAAGAACTGCATGGTCTTGTGACTGAGGTATGTCTCTACTTTTACAAGTATTTTTAGACGTGTTACGCATGTTAAGATGATAGATGTTTAAACCCCAGGAATACAACTATTTGTTTGTTTCTTTTATGTAGGATGGCACTAGAAAAAGCCGCAGACACATGCATGCATGCTTTCAGGACTACGGTAAGACTTATAACAGTGACATGCTAAGGGTTGCTGTTTTATATATTTTGCTAGGCCCAATATTCTGAGTAGTCGCTGAATAGTGAAGCTGCAAGAAAAAAGTGAGGTTTAAGACATGCTGGCTAAGGGATTAGTGATTAGGCTACTTTGTATTTATGAACATTATACTATGCATCTTCTACCTTCGAAAGAAATGATAGAAAACAGTATTGTATTATTTCAAATGAACGTAGCAAAGGGAAATCCCATGAGTGTATGGGAAAAAAGTTTAGAAGCTCGTTGTTTTCCACAGCTATTCCCCACTGGAGATGGTGGACAATTTGATGAATGAGCTATACAGATTCCAGCTTCAGAATACCGCTAGGCAATATTGTACTCTGAAGATCCAATATTTCGACAGTGTATTCCATACACATTTCATCTTCTGTTTGAAAGTGATTTGTCTGCACTTTCATATGCAGCGAACCACATATTAAAAACAGGAGTTCATCTTCCACATGTTTCTACAAAATAATTAATGGGCAAAGTTCAACAAAGAGATGAAAATTTAGAATCGCAGGTATTTAATTTGACAGCATGTCAACGTGTTAGCAAGGAATTGGTTTCCTCTTCACTGTGAACTTAATGTATGTTGAGAAACTTAGGTACACCTCCATGGTTTGTAAAACTTAGCTGTGCTGAATATACGTGGGAAGATTTACTTGACGTTCTTCCAGAAGCAAATTCAAATTTTAAAAATATTGAATTTAAAACACCGGGAGAACTGTGTTACTTGGATCCTGTATATGGCTGCAGGCATTTTAAACATAGGTTTAAAGTATAATGCCATTTATGTGCAATAAAATATTCCTCCTCTTGGAGAAGTCACAGATTTCTTTTGGTGAAAAGAGTACCAAGCCTGAGGTGCTCCTCTTATACACATGCCATTATGGATAAAGAATGCTCCAAAATTTGGAACTGATACTGAAGAAACTGTTTTGTCATTCCTTGAACTGTATGTTTCATGCGCCATTCCAAGAGATGGAGGAGAAAAAAGCTTGAGACAACAAGTTTTACGGTTTTAAATTGATCGATAAGGGAAATAATGTTAACGAAAATACAAGTGCAAAGGGACATTTTGTACATAATGTAGTTTTGGATTTCCACATCCTATAATTTCTAAAGGAAGAGTAAAATGTTTTTTGTCAGCAGTAAGGATTACAATAACTCTGAAATCTCCGAAGAATACATACAACTTAAAATGAACAGAATATTCAAAGTACATTAATGACTACAATCCAGGCATTTTGCAAATTGTGGAATGCAAACAAGGATATTCAATATGTTGCAGATAATTCAAGTGCTGTTGCTTGCTATGTTGCATCATATATAACCAAATCTGAAAAGACTGAGATGAAAGAAAGGTGGGAAGAAATTTCACAAGAGGAGAGTTGTATCATGAAATTGTACATCTTTAGCTTGATAACGCTTTCCCATTGAGTGATTGGATCCTATGAATGTTCAAATTGCTTAAGCTCTGCCAGTTTATATTCAAAGTCAAAAGGAATCATTTGGGTAAGCGTAGGTCTTGCCTCCACATAAAATAGAGTATTGAAATCTTATAAGAATTGAAAGACTTAGCACCAAATGAACCAGAAAGTACAGATATTGTTAAAACTAATTTGGTGGATACATATTATCCCAAGAAGAGTCCACATTTTGAAAACCTATGTGTGTATGAAATACTTCAAAATGACAGTTTAAAAAAAAAGTTACAGAAAATATAAAAGAAGAAATATTTGCAGTCATTGTTCAGTTCAGTTCAAATATCTTTATTCGGCACTTAGAAAAATACCATAAAAGTACATAAAAAACATTTAAAAACCACAATAAAATGATTAAAAAAGAGAAAAGGCATTAGTTTCATATCTGAGATTTTCTGTTATCAGTCTCTATTTACAAAACATTGCAATCATTTACTTCTCTTGTATTCCTTAACCTCACGGCCACCTTAATAAAACCTATTATTCAAAACAGTGTGTGAGTGTCTGGGGCTTTCTGCAAGAACAGTAGAGCTACTTTTGCCTGTTTGAATTTAGCTTTTTTGAGAATCCCCACTAGGAACTTACGTCTAGGGGCAGAATAAAATGGACATAACAGTACAAAGTGAAGGGTATCCTGCGGAGACCTACTGTCGCAGCCGCAGGTATCCTTCAACTTCACTGATAAAGTAAATCCAGAGGGGACAGACAATATATGATGTAACATATTAAGTCTAAAACGGGTCATATAAAATCTGTCCTGTGCGTTGTACATCACTGATAAATAAGGTTCCATTCCATATTCCGTTTTCAATAATCTGTAGGACAAAACTGTAGATGTGCGCTTTTCAGTGACAACCCTGCTTGTGGATGTCCATTCACCAAACAGTTTTTTGACCAAAGTCTTATTCTGGGCATTTAGGGTTTCAGGTGCGGTGTAAAAATTCTTGCAGCCGATTGCCTCCACGGAGTCTTTTATGTATTTTATCCAGGGGATGTGACTCCCTCTGTCACGATTCAGACAGTCTTTAATAATTTGTCTACTAAGGCCGGCCTCTGGGTTAGTCCAAATTTTAATCCAGGCCAAGAGCAGCCTGATCTTTATTCGGTCTTCAATGTAGGGTTATCCCAGTTATTCTTGTGTAATGTAAGATGGGGTACTCTGTGGCACTTTCAATATCCTTTTGAAAAACTTATTTTCCTCCACCTGAATCTGGTGCGTGTTTGTGAAGCCCCACACTTCTGATCTATAGGCTGCTTTAGCACAGCATATCGACCTATACAAATTAAGTACTTGCTCTGGCGACCATCTGCCCAGTCTTCTCCCATAACCCATTATGGCCCCTGACGACGCCACCAATTTTGCCGCGTGTTTATCCGTCAGGGATTTAAAATCTAAGCGCTCGTCAAATAATACGCCTAGGTAGGAAAAGGACTGTACCAGACCTATTTTATGGGGGCCTATCTTATAGACAAATTTCCTGTTTGATCTTACCCCAACTGACATAACATAAGACTTTTCCAGGTTAGCTGACAGGTCAAGTGTGGCCATGAAGTTAACAAATCCATCGATCAGCCTCTGCAGCCTCCGCGGTGTTCGAGCTAGCAACACCGCGTCATCCGCGTAAAGCAGGACGGGGAGCGGGCGATGTCCTATTTGGGGGGAATCCACACTCAATTTGGTTAGTTCTCTATCCAAATTATTGATGTATAAGGAGAATAATAATGGCGCTAAAATGCAGCCCTGCCGCACTCCGCTCATACATAGGAATGGTGCGGTCTTACTTCCATCTTGATTATAACAGACCGTTGGTAATGTATTCCAGTGTAGGGCCTTAGGGATGTTATGTTATGTTATGTTATGTTATTGCTTATTTGTATAGCGCCTATCACCACCGGTCTCTAAGCGCTTAGAAGCAGAACAACACAACACACTGTTAACCCAAGTCCCTCAAGCTACCCATCGACTATGCTGGAGTCATCGCCCTTTTAAATAGATGGGTTTTTAATTTCTTTCTGAAGAGCAGTAACTGAGATTCTTCCTTCAAAGTAGTCGGAAGTGCATTCCACAACTGTGGGAGAAGAACAGACAGGGCTCTGCCTCCTCTGGTTTTTAGGGTCAACTAGATGTCAACTAGCTCTTGCTCCACCCCTAGGCTTGTCATCAGTGCCCATAATTTTTCCCTGTTCACGCAGTCGAAGGCCGCGGAGAGGTCCATAAACCCCAGGTGGATAGCCCCCTTACTTGCAATGGTATACTTAGCAGTCAGAAGGTATAGGTTCAGGCACTGATCAGTGGTTGACCTTCCCTCCCTGAACCCGTATTGATTATCTGTAATTATGTGGTTGTCCTCTGCCCAATCTTGTAAGCGGTTTAGAATGGCACTACCCAGCACCTTCGCGCAACATCAATTAGAGATATGTGAGGATAACATTGGGGGTCGTCCCGATTCCCTTTTTTGAAGATTGGTACAATGGTCGCCGAAGACCAGGAGCGAGGCAGCCCTGCCACAACTGCCTCGTTCAAGACCCTCGTGAGAATGGGAGCCCACAGTTCCATGTTGCTTAAGTAGAGGTCAGGTGATATAGCGTCAGGTCCAGGTGCTTTATTTTTGGTTAGCCCCGAAGCCAATTCCACTTCTGCCATGGAAAAGTCTAACCGTGCAGTCAGTTTTAACCTCTGCCCTTCATCATGGTTTATTTTCCCAGTATGGTTATACAAACTCTGGAAATGGGCATGCCACTGTTCTGGTAGGATGGTATTCGAAATTTGTGGTGCGCTTGGGTCCTGGAAGCACTGCTTATCTATAACTTTCCAGAACCCAGATAGGTCTCTTCTTTCTGCAGCCTCCCTTAGACCCTACCAGGCTTGCCTTTGAAGACTATCTTTACGGGATTTCAGGGCCTTTTTATATATCGATTGCATTGGGCAATTCGTGTGTTGTCCCTGGGGCACTGTTTTAGGCTATATTTAAGATCTTTATGTGCCTTGGTGCACTCTTTGTCGAACCAAAGAGGTGTAATGGCTGGTTCGCCTCTTTTGGTGGTCTTTAATAGACTGTCGACGAGACGGGCCATCTCTTCGAATGCGGTAACCACCGTTACTCCCTCGTTGTTTTGATCAAGGCATATATTTATAGCGTATGACCCTGCAGTTACAAAACTCTTTTAAAACTTATCTCCATCTATCTTAGACCATCTACCCTTGATCTACCGCCTTTTCTATCGAGTCTACTCTAGGTGGTGGGTTCTTAAGATTTAAACATTTTAGTTCCACAACCAAAGGGTTATGGTCGCTAAAAATGCTGTTTTCAATTGCCGCGCTGCTAATCCACTTTCTAAGTGTGGGAGAAACCATAATAAAATCTATGTATGAATGACAGCCTCTACCCTTAAAGGTTGGGCTAGGTTCCCCACTGCTACCTATCTCAATCAGGTCCATTGTGTGCGCCAAATTCTGCCTTTTCGTCACCTTGTCTATTTCCCACCCCTCTGCGGAGTGTACAAAGTGTAGTCCTTTTAACACTGTACACCGCGACCAGTCCTTGTTCAATGGCCTCAAGTTCCCACAGAGATGACAATTAAAGCCCCCTGCGAGGATGACGCACGGGGCAGCTGCTAACTTTGTCACCGATAACTGGGCATCTAGGCGGGAATCTAATTCTTTTATTACATTTCCTCTGTTTTTTGTGCCTACCGCGTCATACCAGTTTACCAATAAAATATGAGTCCCTTTAGAACGGAAACCTATCGCCTGCATGTTTCGTGAGTTGCAATTGTGGTTGGACCATACCTCTTGTATGCGAAGGTCTACATAGATTAATAGCCCTCCAACCGCTCTCCCTGATGAAGACCTTACAGCCAGGACTGGAAAGCACTTATACCCCTCTATGGCGTAATGGTTGGAATCAGTCACCCAGGTCTCCTGCAGGCATATAATGTAGAAACTGGTGATATATTGTCTCCATTCTTGGCCCTCATATTTGGCCACCAAACCTGCTATATTCCAGGATATGACTCTGAGACCGCCCTGCCCGTCCAACATGTTTGCCCCATCCCCTGATGGGGGGGTTGTCCTATCCTCCGCAGCTATTGTTATATCATTTAAGGCGACTACATTGTCTACATTTGACCCTGCTAGTTTCTCTGAAGTAGATGTAACCCACATATCTTTCCTACATGCCTTATGCTCTATGCACTGTATCCCCCCTTGTTGCTCTAGGACATCCTTCTTACTGCCTCCCTTGCTGCTACTTTCTTCAGGGGTGGTGGGTAATATGTTTCCCATCCCATTGCAGTCATTGTATTAGATGGATGCTTAGTAAAACATGCCAAAGGAAATCTTATTAACCACCGAAAACTCAGTTGTGAAAGTCCAGATAAGAGGGAGTTTTTCTATTTAACACTTCTGCAACTGTTCAAGCCTTGGCTTAGCGAAACAGAATTACTTGGAGATTTTGACTGCTATGAACGTTCTTTTAATGCAACTAAAGATAGCATTCAGTGCACAATTTTCCCAACATATCTACACATGTTAAATGATGAGATAGAACAAGAAAGTACTATTGCAGCTGAAATAGCTAGAGAAAATACTCAAAACAGTCAAAGTTCTGGTCCACTGAGTCACGATCCACTGGGACAGGACAACCAATTATCAAAAATGAAGCAGCAATATCCATGAATGAGGTAGAAACGGCAATACAACACTCACAACAGGATTTTAATCAGTTTGAAAAGTTAGAAGAAAGACTAAATATTGAACAAAAAGAAATATATCTACAAGATGCAACATGGTGTGCTGCACAACATAAAAGAATGCTAATGTTCATCATTTAAACCTATTCTAATTTACATCAGTGGTCAAGCTGGAACAGGAACACGTTTCTTAATTAAAGTTTTGTCCAGTTATCTACACAAAACTACAGAATCACATGTATCTTGTGTTGTAACAGCTCCAACTGGATTAGCAGCACACAACATTAAAGGGATTACTTTACATCGATTACTTATGCTACCAGTTGAACATGATAATACATTGGAATTTCAGAAGCTATCTGGAGAAGCTTGTTATAAAGTGTCAAGATTACTGAGGAAAATGAAACTTTTATTCATTGAAGAAGTGAGCATGATCTCAAACGTAATCCTTTCATTTGTACACCTGAGAATACAACAGATTTTAAAAGACAGATTACAATGTTTGGTTTGGAGGAGAACTTTTAATTGCATTCGGAGTGCTACTGTAACTTACTCTTGTAAAAGGACAGCCTGTTTTTAAAACTTGTCCATGAAGACACTAGGACATCTTTGGGAAGTATTGGAAATGTGAACATTTGGTTACATTTTGAATATAAAGAACTTGTTAAGAATATGTGACAAGCAAGTGATAAAGATTCTGGAAATATTCTTTTTTTTAAAACATTTTTTTTATTGAGCAGAGCATCGGGAACAGAGCAATCGCATATGAAATACAATAACAGGAATCGTTCATGAGTTAACATTTGGATGAGATCAAATTTATTTCTTATATATTAATATAAGCATAGAAGCCATCTTAGATGAAGCAATCATATTTAGCTGCCAATATATTTTAAGAGCTAAAGTGAAAATGTGCAGAGAAATAAAAAGATAACACCGTACTAAAGTGCTTGTGCTAAAGTGCTATGCTTAACCAAAGAACCCCTCCAAACTCTTTTGTAGATCCACAAATTTCACCAATCTTAAAAATTATCAAGATCATAAATTCCGTTGCAGTAAAATACTCCTAGTAAGTCTAATTTTCCTAATTATTTAAGAACTTCCAATTTTCATTAAACGTCTTGGAAGTACCCGCTCGCATTGCGTAAGCTTCCTCAAAAGCCCTTGTCCATTTCATTTTATTGAACCATTTTGTCATACGTGTGAACTTCCCTCGACCTCCAATTCTGAGGAATTAAAAGGTGGGCTACTAAGTAGGCGATAGAAAGATCTCTTCAGTGTTCCTCAAATTAGTCCTACCTTTACTAATTCCGAACAGGGCCACCTCGGCCTCTGTAAATATACTTTTCTTGATTGCCCTGTTTAAAGCCTAAACAATCTTCACCCAGAATAGCCCTATTCTATGACATGTAAAAAAAATATGGAGCCAGGCTCCTCCAGCTTCGGCTTGGCAACGAAAGCATCTGTTTTCGACTTCAGGATCTTTTTTATTTAGTGCTTTCGTTGTAAAGTAAGCCAGCAACCGAGATAGGAAGGCCATTCCTTCAAAATTGGCTGCTCTCAGAGCCTTACTCCCTAGCAAACATATGACTTCCCCTTTTTGATTGGAGAAGGTACATTCCGTTTCCTGAGTAACCCTTTCAAGATGGCTCTCCAGCAATAGGGGTTGACCCTAGTTGCGCCACAAGCAATACCAATTCCCCACTTCTCTTAACTTAGCTCCGAAAAGGGCTGTCACCAGTTTGGTCGCTGCTTCAAAAGAGAAATTCTGTTGAATCAAGAAATGAACAATCTGCAAATACTCAAAAAAAGCTGAGTGCCTCCTATCTCTACTCCTCAGCAGCACCGCTTGCCAAGTGATTACCCTATCTTAAATTACGAAGTGTCTTCCCTCCTCTAACTATTAAACTTTCCAATTTCGTAAGTGCAAGATTGGATTTGAAGGTCGAGGTTATTGCATTCCCTCAATTTTAAGTCTTTGGATCTATCACCTTCGAGATTGAAGCCACTTCTTGTCTTGTTTTTATGGAGCTAGCTAACAATTTCCCAACCATTTGGCCATTTTCGTAGACCACTTGTTGGTAGGTTTGTGAGCTACTGATCTCTTCTTATAAAAAAGAATTCCCTCAGCACCTGTTTGGCATCTTCAAGCTCATGAGAACCTGACACAGTTCTCAGGACCTGTGCTCTTTCCACTTCCAGCTGAAGCTCAGCTATTTTAGCTTGTCGAATTCTCGACTAGGCAGCCGGGAAAGAGATAATTTGTTCTTGTGCCACTGCCTTGACAGCCCCCCAAACCACAAAGGGTTCCGCCGTATCCTTGTTGATCCTAAAATATTCAAGGATCCATACTCTAATGCCCTCTACCCATTGTTGATCCTGAAGAAGGAGACAATCCATCTGCCACCTGGAACGCTCTTTTCTCCCCTCACCAATTTCTAGTTCGAGCCTAATATAAGAATGATCAGAGAAGGATTTAGTCCCGATATCTACCTTTAAGATGTTAAATGATCTAGATGTTAAGAAAAAACCAATGCGGGATACAGTCTGATAACGACTGGAATGACATGTGTAGGAGTTTATATCTGGGTTGGTTTTTTGCCATGGATTACCATGATGGTGCAAATCGCAATTACCAGCATCCACATTTCTTTTAGAATGCTAAATAACACCAGTGGCAATGTTATTTAGCATTCTAAAAGAAATGTGGAAGTGATCCGACTACTGCTCTAAGGCCTGCCGGATGGTGATAGATGGCACTAAGACAAGGGTGTCAAAGAGGGTAGGCAGTGAGGCAGTATGCTTGTGACACATGAGCTGGCACATATGTGTCACATAATTGCTAAATAGGCTAAACAAAATATGAGTGGACATGGTGTCAGCCCCCTGCAATAGAATGCTAATGACACAAGGCAGTGTCATGTTCTAAAGCAATCCTGGATCGGTAGAGAATTAGCTCTGTACCTCACAAGAGAGCTTAAAACTTAATCTGAAATCATGACGACATGCCCTTTCTCGAGTCACTGGATTGGATGGGGTCATCAAGCATGACTGGACCCACCCATATCTGTGATACTGTGGGAAAATTAGGCGTTATTTTTTATTTATTTTTTTACAACCTAAGTGACTTTCTACATCATATTGTGAAGTGATTAATGTAGTAATGCTGTATTTTGTATAAAAAACATTGACCATCTCAACACTCCCTCATATATCACTCATTGGTGCATTGCCGATCCTCTTTGATTCACACAACAAACATTGGCCAGTCTTGTAAATCAAATATTCTGAGGCAATCCTGCTAGGGGATGAAAGAAATAATGTTCACAGGATATAGACACGCATTGTCTCTCCAATGTCCTTGAAGGGAATAGGGGAGGCTTCTTCACTGCGCACTGGTCCAACTCCATTCTGGCCATACATTTGTCAAAATGGTGGGGATCCATTCGTCAGTCAGACACATACAAACATGATGATGTAATGTTCACTAAGCTATATCCGTTTTAAATCAAAACAGTCAAGCAATAGTTCTATGGTGGTCAAGGCCTACTCAGAAGTTATGGAAGTAAAGTTTGTCCACAAACTTGGATGGTTCACCCAGACATTGGCCAGCTAACACACTTCCTGAATATGACCAATCACCTTTATCCTTCTCCTGTCGTACTTCAAGTATGGTTTTATTTAATGGTAAAACGTGCTGATTTCTTTTGATCATGGTTAATCTCTTCACCTTTTGGGGTAAGAGAATAGTCCTTTTCACAGTGACAACTGTACCAGCTGCACTGACCACATGCTTAGCAAACACACTCGCTACCGGACAAGACACATACTTTATTACCAGCCTGCTAAGCACTGATCATTACCAACACACCAATGGGTTTTGATCAAGATAGACCTCTGTTGGACATTCACAGGGGCCTGGACAATTCTCTCAATAGTAATTTGTACTACAACTTGCTCAACCTCTTTTGCCTTTGCCTCTGTACTGAACTTAAGCCCTGCCTTTAGAAACGAATCAAATGCAGATTTTGGGGTAAATGCTCCTGTTCCTGTTGTTGTTGTTATTGTTGCTGGTGTTCTTGTTGTTGGTTTTGGCTGCTGTGGGCAAATACCACAGACCCAAGCTCTATGGAAGTTGAAGGCTGCATCCCAGAACTTCTGCCTAGCAGTGGGCCTCTAATTCCCAGCTGTTCTTTTACTGGGCAGCTGGCTTGCTCAGTAATCCACGGTTTCTAGGTTTAAACATCTTTGTCAGAAAAAGGAAATGAAGTGGGCAGTCATTTGTTGTACTGTGTGTCAAAAAATGTTGAGCACATGTAATGTTTGAATGACACAATGTCTCTTTGAAGCCTTGTATTAACAGTCAAGTGAAGGATTAAGATTAAGCTGTGACGCAGACGACTTCTTGAGAGAAGACGGTGGTAGACTCAATGTGCATCTCAGTGGGCCACTCACTGTATGCTCTTTCCTTGGGTCCATCAAACTGACCCTTTGGCCATTGTGATGTTGCTGATGTGGGCAATAATACTGCAATGCTGGGGAAAGAGCTCATTTCTGTAACAAAAATGCCACTATCTTCTTTACCTTCCACTGCGATCGGAGCAGATTACCTCCTCTCATTACTTTCACCAACACCACTTGCAGTTTTTTTGCTAAGGTGCATCTTCCAGGGATTGTATCGTGTTTCTCAAATTTGTTGTTTGGCCTCTGGTTCCATCGTTTGTACCATGCTGACCTCGACTAACACTTGAGTTGCAAATGTAGCATATGGCAATATTCGCCTCCTGCATACTACCCGTACAGAAGTCCCAAACTGGGGAGTTCTACTTTCTGAAGCTGGTGCCACTGCCAATGTCCGTATGGTCCGGGATGCCCGCCACCCCTTCCCCCACCAATCCCAATGGTAGGACACAGACACAGTTTGAACTTTTGGAAGGCAGGGGGGGCTCGCGATCCCCCCCCCGGCCATATTTATTAAAATATGAAACAAAATTTAAAACTTTAAATTAAAAACGTTTCATTTATCATGTACAAAATTCTACTTTCATTACATTTGATGAAGACAGGTATCCAGGCTAACCTTAACAAATCTCTAATACAAAGATTTTCCTACCCGAGTCTAACATCATGACATCATGCATTGCATACGAATTTTGTACATCCTATCGTTAGGGGCCAACGGCAAGGTCTTAACCAGTGTCAGATCCCTATCACCAAATTTCTGCCCTCTCGTGTGAGTGGCGCATTCACAGAGGGCTTTACCCTCGTAGCCAACCATAACTTCCCTTGTCATGGGGGCCCCCTTCCACTCTGCGCCATCTTAAGGTTGTCCGAGTTCCCGTGCGGGGTAACCGTAAGAAGGACAGCGTGGACTCCCCCCCTTTCCCCGCACTCTCTTCCGCCGCAGCGGATATCCAGCCCCCGGGGAATTCGTGGGAGGGGCATATAGCCGTCTCCCCCTGGGAGGGGCCTTTGGCCGTCTCCCCCTGGGTGATCCCATCCAAAATGGGTGCCGCCCCCTCATGGAAGGGGCCAATGGCTGCCTCCCCCCGGGCGCTCCCATCCATAATGGGTGGCACCCCCACTAGGGACCTTGAAATCACTGCTCACCGATCATGACCTTACTGCCCGACCGAAGACTAAATAAATACGACAGTTAATGACCTACTAGTGGGAAAAACCTATGCAAAATTTATATCACAGCTAGATATATCCCTCACTGCTACCCCCGTCCTTGTAGAGCGGAAGTCCCAGAAGAGTACCCAACATACTATAAACATTGCTACAAAGGATAAAAAGGCCCTATGACAGAGAAACCATTTTATTGCATACAGTTTATTACACTTCTACAAAGGAAAAAAGCCTCTAGACAAGTATTCAGTTCCATACACAATCTTGGAATCAATCTACAATGGGAGAAAAAGGCCTAGACAAGACGTTTCTGCATCACAATCAATTGCAAATCACCACTTTGTTTACTCCCAAACTTCTGCAACAGGGGCTGGGACTGTTGCTTGTTCCCTTGAGGGCTTACGAGCGATGAGTGGTGCAGCCTTCAGAGCGCGGGAACAAGAGGACGCCTGCCTGGACCCCCGCGCCTTTTAACTTGCAGCGGGGAGGCGGGCGGCATCCCCCTCCCGCCCAAAAGTGCACAGACTTCCGGGCGGGTGTTGGGGCAACCCTCTTAGGCGGCGGGGGCGTGCTCCAACCACGCCACTTTGGCCATACCGGCCGGGTACACGACCCCGCCTGCAAAGGTTTCCCGGGCGGTCAGGGCACCCAGCCATAAGTTCGGGATGACCGAGAGGTCTTCCCTTTTCCAAAAAAGTGGTGGTAGATGGGTGTTTCGACATTTGCCTCTCTGCAGTGCCTGCTTCCACTGAGGGGACTGTGGATGTAAGTCACAGGGGTCACGCAAATATGGAAGCTGGCAATGGTGGTATATCTGCCACACCCCTCAGAGCAGGTTAAGTTGTGGTTGCAACAGTCTCCTCTGGGGCTGGCTAACATCCATGATGACTGGGACGTCATCATCATCCGCCACTTCTTCAGTCATCATCATCCGCCACTTCTTCATCCATAACTTTAAGGCTTTCAGGAACCTTCCTTTTCCCTAGCCTCTCCTGGCATGTCTCAGACTGAGGTGTGATCTGAGTGGAGTCTTGATCATCAGAAGGGGGGCTTGAAGAAGAAGATGGTGGACTGCCCCTACTTTTTCTTGCTGAAGATTTAGAAGACAATGGGTCTTCTGAAAGGGGGGCTTCTTCTACTTCTACAGCATGAAGCTCAATATCCTGAAGTGCTCCTCCTAAAGGAGAAACTACTTTCGCTGGCTGGCGCTGTTGTTGTCCACTTAGCTGAGTTTGAGTAATGATTGGGTACTACTTTGTGAAAGAGATAACTCCAATTTAACATCACTACTCATTGGCATTGCTGTGATTACAGGGGCTACCACTGTGACAGACTTAGGCTTCGGCCTAGTTTGGGCAGTTGATGCTGGAGTGCTCCTCTCAACTTGCCCCCTAGAGACTGGTGTGGCAGGCACAAGATAGTGCCCGGAAAAGGTCTAGGGAGACATACTAGTGGTGGTAAGCTTTTTCTTATCACTGGCCACTTCTTGTTAGCACCTTTCTTTGGGGCCATCTTGAAGCCGTCAGTAGGCAGTGGCACTTAGCTTCACAAGCTGAAGAGATGCCCATTTTGTGTGCTCACACGTCACATGCACAAGCTGAAGGGATGCTCATTTTGTGTGCTCACACGTCACATGCACAGGCCTTCTATCTGGCAGTAATGTGGGTGATGTCTCTTCTCTTGCGCATCTAAAAGCAAACAAGTAAGAATATCTTCAGTGAAATGAGGCATTGTTGCAATCTGAATTAGCAGTATGGACAATATCGTTTAGTGTGGTTACTTTAGTTAGAAATAATTGACCATAATACTTTGTATCTATTTAAAATAAAACCACACCAACATAAAGTTTCATTGATAATCAGGAAGGATAAGGAAAAGTGACATCATACATACAATGTTTGCTTTATGTGCATCCAGTCGGAATGTGGCACTCTGGGAGGTGCAGGTGACAATGAAACAAACCTTACAAAATGTATGCCGTTGTGCGGCTGTGCGCCTATGGTAGACAGTGACTTGATGAATGTTGGGAAAATGAGAAAAAGAAAATTACGAAGTATTGTTTTGTAATTAATGAAAAGACATTAACAGAAAAATAAACAAAACATGACACAAATAAAAAATAAAAAATGTTAAAAAACGCATGCAAAAAAAGTACCCCTAAAATTAATAATACTAATTGCTGATGTACAAGGAGACTGTCATGAGAAGCCCATTGGGAGTTGGGAGGGAAGGAGTGGTGCAGGTGAAACATGCAAAAAATATATAATAATATACACAACTGTTCCATCAGTATATTTAGTATGAGAATTGAGCTACCAGGCCTCAAGCAAATTATTAAACTGACTCAAGGAAAAGTTAACAAAAGTAAGCACACTCAAAGTTCAAAAGTACTTTCGGTTCATCAATGAAAAACCATAAAAGTATATTACATCAAAAATTAGTGCCATGGTTAAATACAAAAAAAATGTGTACAAATTAACAATCCATACAGTACAATGACATATTTAAAATCATCCATTAAAAAGAGGTAACAGTCTAGAGATATCATATACACGAAAGTTTAAAAACAGAATGATCAAGAATAGTTAATTTATTTACCGCTATGTACAGTGGGTCCACGTAATTTTCTTCCTTAATCTCCCAGCTATAGTCAGGAAGCTAGCTACATTAAAAATTACCCAGATATTCGACAACAACTGTGAATACAGAAGGGCCGGTTTTACTTGTACAAACCCCTTATCCTTAATAAGAGGGATAATAAACCTTTTGCGAATGGGATGAAAATGCTCACAAAAGAAAATAAAGTGAACCGTATCCATAATGGAAAATCCGTCTCAAGAACAGATCTCCAGATCCGTCTCCTTAGTCCAAACTGGACGTTCTGTTATGAGAAGATGGAATTTATTCAATCTAAATTTTGTTAACAAAAATCGATGATTGGAGTTGTTAACAATTCTTAAATAGGGTTCAATATCACTTGTGGTTACTACTAGCTGGTGTGCCCTTATTGTGGGTTTACTAAGTTCATTATCTTCTCTAGCCGAGAGTGTCATCAAGTTATATGTGTCCTTCACCCATTTCACATCCCCCTTCACTAATTTTTTGTGGCAGGTCAAATAATTCTGGACGACCTAGATTGGCTGCTAGTTTTTTAACATAATTCAGCCAAGGGATGCAATTACCATGCTCTAGAGCCAAACAATCCTTAAGAACCTCATGGTTCAGCTCCAATTCTGGGTTCAACCACACTAAGATCCATTTTAGTAATGGGGCTATGGCTATGCGATCTTCTAGGTATTTTACCCCCCACTCTTGATGAGCGATGTACCAGGAAGTTGACTGGGGAACAGACAGGATGGACTTCAAAAATGTATCCTCAACCACCTGCAACAACATTACATTTTTAATACCCCACAACTCAGCTCCGTACATGGCTAAAGAAACACATTTGGCAGCATAAATTTTCAGCGCAGCCTGCAACGGCTTCACCCCCAGTTTACGGGAAAATCCCAAAACAGCCAAGATAGACCTAGCAAAGGCATTACGTTTTGCAACCAGCTGAGGTAACCATGTGGAATTATCATCAAAAATGACCCCTAAATAAGGGAATCTAGAGACCCTAGACAGAACATTCTCTTCACAATGCAGGGTCTTAATTCTTTTTTTACCTCTGTTCCCCACAATCATTACATGCGATTTAAAAAAATTAACACTCATATCTAACATTTTCATAAAATCTGCAAGCGAATTTAAAAGACGTTGCAACCCTACTGCTGTGCGGGCTAAAAGAGCGGCATCATCGGCATAGAGCAATACCGGTATAAGATATTTGCCAGCCCTCGGTATGTCTTTACAAGCCTCACTTAAAACAGCACCTAACTCATTAATGTAAAGGGTAAATAGTAGGGGAGCTAGAATACAACCCCACCTAACTCCATTTGTAATCCCGATCTTGCCCGCGCAGTTACCCAAGCGATCATATCTAACTGTGGCCGAGAGGTCCCTATGCAAATCGGCAAGGAAGTGCACAATGTTTTCATCGATGCCCAGCTTCAGGAGCAACCCCCTCAATTTGGACCTATTCACTCGATCAAAAGCCGATGAAAGGTCCATAAATGCTAGGTATAACATGTCCTTTTTGTCAATGGTGTACTTCCCAATTAGTAGTTGAAGGTTGAGGCTTTGATCTATCATGCCTCGTCCCTTCCTAAACCAATATTGTAATCCAGACAGAGTGTTAGTTTCATCTAACCAATCTGTAAGCTTGCATAAGACCACTCGACCTAAAACTTTCACAGCAGAATCAATAAGTAAGATTGGGCGATAATTAGTTGGTTCCCCTCTATTACCTTTTTTAAAAATTGGTACGATAACTGATTCAGACCAAGTAACAGGGATCCCTGATTTACATACCCTATTAAAAACATTTGTTAAAACTCTAGACCAGATCTTAACATCTGATTTGAAGAGGCCGGCCGGAACGCCATCAGGGCCTGGGGCCTTATTACTTGTCATCTTCCTGATGGCGTCTGCCACCTCTGTCTCCGTGACCACCAGAGTGTAGTGATCCTTAATAGGGGTAGGTATTACCTCCTCCCTTGAATTTTCCCCTTCATATACTGATTTAAAATAAGAGCACCTCACTTGTATACCACAGTCCAATTGATTGTTGCAGGGATCAGTAAAAAAGGGCTTATTTACAATAGCCCAGAATTTAGAGCTATTTTTAAGCACATCTATGGGGGTAAATCTTCCCTTGCTGCTTCCCTAATTTCTCGCCTCCTAGATTCTAATGTAGTTTTATAAGCTTTCCTTAATACAGCCACGGTTGGCTTGTCGACTGGTTTACGTTTTGAAAGCTGCCCTTAGCTTCTGTTCTAATAAACAATTGCGGTCGAACAAGCCCTTTCCATCAAGGTCTTTTATTTTGCATGGCCTTCTAAGGTCGGCTCCGACCTGGGTACAAATTTTAGAATAAGCCTCTAGTACCTCCTCATTCCCTGCCACAAAATTCATACAAGTTTTGAGCTCAGTTTCTAATTTAGTAAAAAGTTTATTTAAAATGTCTTCCGGGACAACTCTGTTCCATCTAATTCTGCGAGCTTGATCTGTTGGTCGCATGTCATACTTACTAGTCCTATTATGGTTTATCTCGGGCTTTTTAATTGAATCGGTGATACTGAGAACCACTGGGTTATGGTCACTATAGTGAGACGAGACCGCCGAGTAACCATAAATCTTGTCCACCAGCGTTCAACTAAAAAAAATATAATCAATAACCGAGTGGCTTCCCTTCCCTTTATAAGTGGGTATCTCCTCGTCTTCCCTTAATGGGAGCATCAAGCCATTGTCTGCCAGAATTTTTTCAAGGATATCACCTTGTGCCAAGTGCTCAAAGTGAGTATCACCTTGCTCAGAGGGGCCTAATTGGTCCAATGACAGACATTTATCTGGGCAACTATGGATATTGAAGTCTCCCAGAAGTATAATAAAACAAAGATTGTTATTTATCTCCCTATAATCTGCCAAGAATACATTTAACGAGACCAGATGGTCAGTCGTAGTGGCTCTATCGTATGAGTTATAAAAATTAACGATAAGAATATTGCACGCCCTTTTGCAAGCTATTTGTACTGCCATACAGTATGGCGACCCTGTGGCAAGTTGGGTATGGGTGCCCGGGATAGAAGCAGAGATTAATATAACCAACCCACCCTTAGCCCTCCCCATATTAGATGCTAAAGCGGGGATGCAGAGGGTAGAGTAACCATATAAGCTAAGGATGTTTTCTGTATCCCATGTTTCTTGTAGCCCAATAATATCGGCCGCACCTATAAATTCTCTCCAAATTGGGTCATCTACTTTGTTTCTTAAACCAGCAATATTCCAAGATACAAACTTTAAACCTGTACTTCCAGGCGATTGAACTACTCTACCTGAGAGGCAAGTTATAGTTGCTGGAATATCACAATTAAGAGCTATCTGAGGGATTTCAGGGAGATCATCATTTTTGGTCATCAATGGGCCCAAATTCATTTGTTGTGGTGTTACATGAATAGACAGGGAGGTTTCATCGTTCACTATAACTTCATCTCTTTTTGGTCTTGGCTTAGGGATTTAACCAGCTGTTCAACGTTTTTCTAACGAACAAGCCGAATCCCTGGCTTCTTCGGATATGCTGTGCATTACTGCTACCACAGGACTATTTAGTTTTTGACATGCTGACTTCCCATGTGTAGATGTTTTATTCATTACAGCGTTAGGCCTATACCTGCATTTAGGGGATGCAACTTTACACTTCTTAGTGCGCCCTCCCTTCTGTTGATTCCCACCGCGTTTACGCTTGTGGACAGGGGCTTGTGTACTCTCGGAAGAGTTCCATTCTAACACCAGATCATGTTTTTGGTGAGTCCCTTTGCTTTGGGCCCAGCCCTGCCCTTGGGTAGGTCATGAAAGAATCGATACTCGCCTCAGTACCACTTAGATCCAAAATGGTGGATAAATCCCGATTAACCTGGGATATTGGGACGCTATGGTTTCGGACTTGTTCAGGGGATCGGGCCAGTGCTATGTTCCCTAATGATGACCTTCTTTGGAACACAGGGTCCAGAAAATACGACGCACAGTTAGTTCAATCTCCTTCTCCAGTTTCGAGGCCGCCCTGGTGATAAAGTCATCCATTGTACCGGTTAAACCTCCACCACCCCTTTTTCCCATTTTATCGCCTTTAGGGTTTGTAAGTGACATTCTCCTTAGATGTCTACGGTTGTACCTAGGTTATATTGACTAAAAATAACTATAATGGCACCAACCAAATTAATATATGGAATAAATTATGACATTAAAAATATATAAAAATTCAAACTATGCGAGAACAAAGAACAAATAAAAAACCAAGGGGGTAGGCCCAGCCCAGTCTCTTACTATCTCTGACGGGCTAGGACAGTCCCGCCCTTGGCCCAGGCTTCGCCCGGCTTGTCCCGCGCGCGTCCCGCGATGCGCAGTACTGGTGCAGAATTTCAATCACCTGTGGAGGGAGTGGCGGGGAGGTGCTCCTGGCCCAGATGTCTTGTGGGCAATGTTGTTTTTGGCCTCATTCTTGGCCACCTGACCCCCAGCGACAAGCGTTTCCCGTGAAGCGGGAAACACGAGAGGTGACGGACAAGCGCTGCCAGATAGTGCACAGAAGCCCAAAAGCGTGATTCTCCTCCTCTGCTCGGCCTCAGTCTTTCAAAAAGGTTAGTCCACTGTGTGGGCAACAGCAGTAGCACACTCAAAAAGCTTAGGCCTCTACATACAAAATGGCTTTGAAAACTGAAAAAACTATGGTTGCACAAAATAGCCACATGGCCACACAACAACCAGGGAGGAATAAAACATTAATTCAGGCCTATGGCAAAAAGCCCACTTGCTGGCAAACAAACTGGCCAGTGGTCACATGGTCAAGCAACAACAACCAGCAAAGAGGCATGGCCTCATCAAAGAAAACAAGCAGGCCTATGGTAAAAGAAAACACTAGCTGCCTACACAAAATGATAGCCAGCTCTTGGTCAAACAATAACAACAACTAGCAAGGAGGCATGGCCAAAACAAAAAAAAACACATGCAGGCCTATGACAAAAGCAGACTGGCTGCCTGCACAAAAAGGCTGTCAGCCACATGGCCATACAAAAACAACTAGCAAGGAGGCATGGCCCCAGCAAAGAACACATGCAGCCCTATGGCAACAAAGCACACTGGCTTTCAACACAAAATGGCTACCAGGCCCATGGACCGACAACAAATAGGAGGCATGCAAAAGAAAGAACACATGAAGCCCCATGGACATGAGGTGCCGGGTTTTTAGGAACCCGGTGGTGCCAGGGGATAACACCCGAAGACCTCTGAGTTCTCCCTGTTCCGGACCACAGAAACACAGAGTCTTCTAGGTGAAGTCAGAGATCGAGTTTTATTGGCTGCAACCAAGTTTCAAGTGTCCTAGAAGTACAACAGCACGGGATGTAAGTTCTCAGGAGACTGTTAGTTTTTACAGAACTAGCCTTCTCCTTTTATACAAAATATTACACTTCAGGCAAGAATTCTTTGTTTTATGATGCAACCATATACATATTTGTTCAACAAAGGAAAAAGCAAAGTCATGACGGCCAGCCTACAATTTCATGTGTACAGTTCGTGATAGATTACCCAGCTCGGCCCAGAACTACCATCAGATATCGATGAAACCCCAATAAAATCGGGCACCTCCTCATCATAAAACCGGCTATAAACAAGAAACAGGGACAGGTGTATGTGTGTGGATAACATGGTTTGTATGTAGTGAATGGTTTATGGCATGTTGTGCCTTGATGCTATCTTGCTCGGCCACTGGGCGAGGAACTGTCCGAACAGGTTTGGCTGGAGGCAGTGGAGTCAGCTCGGCCAGGTCATGGGGAAGTCAGCTAAGGTGGACGTGTCCTTTTAGATCAAACTCGGCCTCAATCAATTGACTATATGAGGGCAAGCCACAAGATGGATGCCGTTCACAAAATGGAGTCCGAGGGTTTGGAACGGAAATCACGATTTAAGGGTGTCAGCATCACTCAATCATGACGCAAATGCATAGGGATAATGTCCTAATCATTTCCGGTCTGCCGATACCAAATTCGTCATGGTACGATGATATTTTGTGACACGAGTGTTGGGCCTCGGTACCATATTATAGCAGGTTCCAGAAATTTCAGAACCACAGACACTGCCTATACAAAATGGCCCCAGGCCACATGGCATGGAGAACAAAGACAAATGGTGGTTTGTGGCAAACACACATACACTGGCCAGACTAAGAAAACATTGTACACAGGAGAAAACATCATTAATTCAGCAATGGCAATATCAAAAATTAATTGTTTGCAAAAGAAAAAGTGAACAGGTCCTTGACTTCTCTTGCACATTTTAGAAAACAGCTTAAGGCATGGCTGTTTTCCCAGGCATATGATGACTAAGCCACCCTCCCTGCCGCTGCCTCGCCGATACTACAGTGCCATGAAACCGTCTGGTGTACGTGCGCTTAATAAGCAATTTTAACATAACATAACATAACATAACATAACATAACATAACATAACATAACATAACATAACATAACATAACATAACATAACATAACATAACATTCTTGGAATGCATCTAACCTGAGAAAGAAATTATTAATGGCTTTGCTTGTTACTAAACCTAAACTTCTGGCTGCATTTTAACAGCCCGTAAGTAAAGAACTGGTGACTCGATCAGGCTGAACTCTGAGGACAGAAGTTTGGCAGTCACTACCAGCCCCGCCTGAGATAGTCCCTCGCCAGTTGATTTGTATGTATTGAAATGAGATGTGAAGAAAGCAGGCACCCAAGCGCAGTGAGGCTGGCGCTGAGAAGGACTGATTGCCATTTCAGAGGGCACTTGATGCCATAGTCAAGGTAGTCCCACACTGGGTAATTTTAGAAGTTTTGCAACTGCAAATGAAGAGAAGAAGGGCATGATGATCTCATGGGCATGAGCTGACTGTTAGGGTAGTGCTGGGGAGACCTGGCGGTGCAGAATCATATGCCTCCCAGGCTTGCCTGCCATGTACCAAGAGAATTACAGTTAGGCTGGTTGGAGGACTGATCTGCAGTTGATGGTGTCTTTGTGCAGACAGGTCGAGTGCGTCCAACACTGTTGGGGGGTTGGCCATTGGGAAGATTTAGCACTGCATGGTGACAGGAAATAGATTAGTCTCAGTAGGTTGAAAACCTTTAATTTAAGTTGTTTTGCAGCAGTTTCAAGACCTTTTTGGAGATCCTCCTAGTTCAAATGGGTATAATTTCTGATGTTTATTTCTTTACCTGGACTTCATTGCTTAGGTACACTAGCAAGAAAGTGTCACTTATTTTTCTTTTATAAATTCCTATAAAAACAAGCTACATTTTTGGCCCATTTATACGAGACATAGTGCTGAAAATTTCACCAACAACTAAAAGAATTAAAAATATTATGGCAGAGAAAACCCACATTGCTCGCTAAATATAATTGCTTTGTTCCTCCTACGCCTCACCACTTTCAATTTTTACCGGCCACCACCGGTGGTTGTTGCCAGAGAGAGTTTCCACTCCTTCATCAAATAACCAGGGGGCATATTATCAAGCAGGATGTTAAAATTATCGCTGTTTTAGTGGCAGAAAACTGCTGCTAAAGCGCGATAATGGGCTTGATAATATGCCCTGGAGAATTCCAATAGAAGCCCATGTTCACACCAGAACATGGGTTTCTATTGAAATTTACAAGGCCATATTATCAAGCCCTTTATCAACGCTTTAGCGGCAGTTTTCTAATGCTAAAACGGCAATCATTTTTAACGCCCTGCTTGATAATATGCCCCTCGATTTCTTACATCACAAAAGATTAAGTCAAGATTCGTGGCGATGGGGTAATTCCCTGTCCTCACTTCTTGCCACACCATTTAAAGTGGGAGGAGGGATATGTGAAGACTGCTTATGGTCTGCAAACCAAAGCAAATGCCTAATCAATGATTTTTTTAACTGTTGAAACTGTTACCAGCAACCCATTTAGCAGTCAGCAACAATAGAATTGAAAGTTGTATTTAAGGATCGTAGTTCGTGCCCTTTTCATATAAATCAAGAAACTGTGACAAGTAAGATGCGTTTGACCACAACAAATGCTAACAAATCTATACTTTACTGGATAATGCAACGAGTATGCAAAGATGCACTTATCCTGCAATCTATGTAGTACATTCATGCAATAATGACATTTTTATATTGCGTTGTATTACAAAGGTGTTAAAAGAGCATGGGCCTCATTTATGTGGCTGTGCATCACTTTTACGCTGTCGGTGCGTCACTGTTTGTGGCAAAAAAAATGCACCTTGTTGCACCATATTTACAAAGTGACGCATCTAGGTAGATGCGTCACTTTGTAAACCCCTGCGCCACATTATTCCTGCGCCAGGTATAATGTATGCAAGGGGGGCGTTTTGATGCAAGAAAGGGTCATGGAAGTGACGCAGACTGCGCTACTTCTAGGACGCAAATGCCTCCATTTCTTACGCCTGCCTCACAGCAGGCGTATGGCTGACTCAGGCCCTTTCACATTGGCCTTGCCACATGTGAAAGTACGAATGTCTGACTAAATATCGAAATAAAAAATATCGACATACAAAAATATCGGGACAAAAATATCGAAGTCAAAAATATCAGAATCCTATCCCTAACAAGGTAAGTACAAAAATATCAAAAAAATAATATCGTAGTACAAAAATATCGAAATTAAAAATATTGTTTTTTTAAATGTATTAATAATAATGTTAAAATAATTATAAAATACATATAATGCTACGAATATTAAATAAAAATATTAAAACATAATTAAAAAATTAAAACTAATACATATACATTTAAAATAAATTAAAAACGTAATAATTTAATGTAATTTTATATTTTGTAATTTCATTTAATTGATTTAATTTAAATTTATTTAATTTTTACCCTGTACGACTGTACCCCAAAAACCCAAAACTGACCCAGAACCCTAAAAATACCCCTTTACCCAAATACTGAAAACTGACACTGAACCCTAAAAATACCCCTTTACCCATGAACTGAAAACTGACCCAGAACCCTAAAAATACCCCTTTACCCACAAACTGAAAACTGACCCTGAACCCTAAAAATACCCCTTTACCCATGAACTGAAAACTGACCCAGAACCCTAAAAATACCCCTTTACCCAAAAACTGAAAACTGACCCTGAACCCTAAAAATACCCCTTTACCCAAAAACTGAAAACTGACCCTGAACCCTAAAAATACCCCTTTACCCATGAACTGAAAACTGACCCTGAACCCTAAAAATACCCCTTTACCCAAAAACTGAAAACTGACCCTGAACCCTAAAAATACCCCTTTACCCATGAACTGAAAACTGACCCTGAACCCTAAAAATACCCCTTTACCCATGAACTGAAAACTGACCCTGAACCCTAAAAATACCCCTGTACCCATGAACTGAAAACTGACCCTGAACCCTAAAAATACCCCTGTACCCAAAATTAATTAATATTATTTAATTACCAATTAATTATTAATTAACAATAACAATAAAGTAAATATATTAGCACATTTGCTGTCATTAATTTAATTTAATAATTAATATTATTTTGCACAATTAATTAATTAAGAATAACAATAAATTATATATATAAAAATTACTTTAATTAATTCAATTAAATAATTAATAATAATTAATTACCAATTAATTAATAATTATAAATATGAAATACAATTATAATAATTAATTAACTAATTAATAGAAATTAATTAACAATTAATTATTTAAAATATGTACAAACATATATCAATTAATTAATTATTATTAAATTACTTCCCACCCTATTCCCCTATAAACCCATAACCCGCTACAGAACATATTTATCAATTAATAAATTAATTAAAAATTATTTAAAATTAATTCTCAATTAATTAATTAATAATTCCTACTAATTAATAATTAATTTAACATAATTAAATTACTTCCCACCCTATTCCCCTATAAACCCACAACCCGCTACAGTAGTAAAAGACAATATTTAATAAAATAACATTAAAAATAAATAATAAAACATAATAAATACAATATAATATACACTAAATTTATTTAAAAATTGATATTAGTAACATCAAAGTTATTAATTTCGATATTATTAACATCGATATTTACAACTTCGATATTACTGATATCATACCAATATCGATATTTAGACTGTCGATATTACTTACCTTCGATATTTTTGTATATCGATATTTAAACTTCGATATTTTTGCATATCGATATTTAAAAATCGATATTTTGTCTGTGTACCGAAAGTACACATTGCTGGAGTTGCGTCACTTTTGTGACACACTCCAGCAATGCGTCACTTTTGCGCCCACAGATACGACAGAAATACTGACGTATCTGTAACTCCTTGTGCCATGATGCGTCATACTGTAAATATGTCGCAAGGAGGGCGCAGTGAAAAGTGACGCATCGCAGTTTTCACACAGCAATGCGTCACTTTTCATAAATGAGGCCCCATGTCTGTATGAATGCAGCCACGTAAGTAACGTGCCTTTTTTTGTCTCCTATTTGCAATATCTTAGCCATCTTAGCCTGTTTTAAGGAGTCCCCTCAGAAATGCACCTACAGGAGGAACATTTTCTGTAGCATGACAAAGGAGGGCACCACTTTAATGAATCGTTCAATTTATGGATGTGGATAATACCCACTGCAAAATGACAAATTCTCTGACACAGAATGTGTAACAAGCTACAACGCTACATAGCTCAAAATTCTGAAATCAACAGACCCGAACAGGCAAAGGGACAGAAAAATATCTAAAATGTTACAGAAGAAATCGCTAACAAAATAAAAAAAAATGAAAGAAAACTACGCCAGCAGAATGGTAACTGCTTTTCTACTGGAATAATTCCATGCCTCACAGATGCTCATTATGTGTCCTATTTATACAGTAAATTAAAACAGAGATGTGCTGGCCCTGCGTGGCTTACATTCCCAAGCAGTGCATGAACAGTTGAACATTATTCTCGTTTGCAAATGTTAACACAGATTCATATGATACTATTTTTCATAACAATTATATCTTGGTAATTGTTTTCCGACTAAAAGTGTTTCAGCTACGTTAATGACAGACTGTTGTGTTTTATTGGGATGCCATGCTATACAAAGCAATGCATTCGATTGTGAATGGGGTTAAAGAAGCAAATATTCATAATATTCAGAGTAGCACACTTCTGAATCCCTTCAAATGGATCTCGGAGTCGCTCATTTCATACATTTTGTGACTAATTACGAGTTTATGACGCTGTGTCTATTCATGCACAAATCTTAAATGCTTCTCGCCAAAGTCCACCATTTTCTTCTGATGCAAATTGGAAAAATTGGCAGAGCTTGTTCTCTTGCTGTGTCTGTAATGCTCTGTGGTACTTAATTTGTAAAAGAATAAGTGATGGTGCCCAAGTTTTTTTCAGAAGCTTGCTGGTGCCAGTGCTATATGTCGGGGTTGGTCAATATCAAGGTGGTGTTTAGGATTGCGGGCGGACTTAAGTCAGCCTGCCACCCTAACGGTAACAGGACCGACTACCTGCCATGCGGCAGTCCTGCCACCCCAATTATGATGTGACCACCACTGCGGCAGTCGCATCAGGCATTTTAACATTGTGGCGGGTGCTGCTGGCTGCAGCACCCGTCGCAATTTTTTTTAAATGCAATGTTGTGCATTGCCATGCACAACAAGGCAGGCACCGCACGGTGCCTGCCACCTTGTGTATGGCAGTGTAGGCCAAGTGAATCACCGCCATGGAAACGCATGAAATGGCACACATCATAATATGGATGGCGGCGCCTGCTAGGCACTGCCGCAATATATGTGCCCCAGCTCTGCCCGGCAGGCAATCGTAACGATTGCTGACCGGCGGAAAAGTGGCGGACGGACTTCCCGTCCACCTCAGTACCCAACACCATTGCAATCTGTCAGTGGGTAATTAAGGTTACAATGAGGGGCGGATCGCCACCACCGTGGCAGTATACTCACCTTATGTCCTGAAGCCAGACTTATAACCGAAAGCAGACCTGCAACTTTTGCCGGACCAGCCCATATACTGTATATTTGGAGTGAGTGCAGTGAGCAACTCCAGCCATTGCAAAGGGTTTTGTGGAGGTTCTGCCTCAAGATTTTTAAAAAAAATTAAAATAGCATATATGAAGCATTTTACTACTTATTTGTCATTATTGAAACTTGTCCAATTATTTAATGTAGGGTTGGAGGTTGGAGACAGAGCTTCATGGCTTAATGAATGAACCGTTGGATGGCGAGGAGTGGGTGGGTGAATTAATTCAAGGAGCTGCCCTCATGACGAGCTGAGCTTGTCACAGCTGTTGGGACGTTCGCACGCGGGGCTCATTTCCCCGCTGTGCTGAACGTTCTAAAAACGGGTGTGGCAGTGACGAGCTGAGCTGAGCTCGTCACCAGCATGGCGGCGCCGTGTGCGGACCTCCTTCCCCCCGCACAGCGGGGGCAAAACACCCCGCAGCGAAGGGGTTAAGAAACAAACATGCATAGACCGGATGTATTCAGCACATTGCACTGATCCAGAGCCTCAAAGCACTAAGGTTTGATCTAAAACAGGAGAGAAAATGAGATAACCATGTTGTGGCTGAATTGCACAAAAACTGTGCATCAATGCTGGTGACCACATTGTTGGCTACTAGGCAATTACCTTTTCACAGGGCCTCCTTTTCCTTCATCATCACCACATGATAGCATGTTCAAATACATCAGTTGAGGGTGTGGGCCTCACAAAATCAAAAGTCTTTAATGTTAGTCCATATATGGTAAGATCTTACGCCACGTAAAAGGGACAAATGACAGCTTTCCTCTTGGTTCCCTAAATAACATCATCGTCAGTGTGGTGGTGAGGGAATGAAGATTTGTAAGCTCATGATTAAGATCTGTTACCTCTAAACAATGCACCTTAATGGGACGGTGTAATATAATATACTAAAGTGAAATGGGCTGAAAGGATCACATAACAAAGATATACACTGTTCCCAAGTTTGAGAAGTTTTTACCAAGTAAGTGCAGGATTCTCCAAGCCAAGCAACAGCATCTCTCCCCCTTTCATCCTTAGAAGTCAGCACTGCTAGGGCATTCATGCAGGAGACAGAAGATACCCAACAGCAAAAGAAACTGGTTTAAAGCACACTCAAAAACCATTTCATTTGCATTGTTTATCAGTGGTGGTTGGTGAAATTTGAATGTGGTAAGGCGTAAAGTGTTCTTGACTTGCAAGGAGCGTTGAGTGTGAGGGAATATAAGCTTGTGGTGGCTGCCTAGTAACACAGCAAGGGGGCCTTTGGCCCTCATCAATCAAGGCAAATGGACCCCCACTACCACCTGCTTCATTCGATAAAAAAACACCACAGCTGGTCTGCAGAAAGACTCTCACACACCTATGACCACTGCAACTCTTACACTGTTCTGGAGTGGTGCCAGAGTATGTGGTGTGGAGTAACACGTCTTGCAGTTAGGCAGAACTGGAGGTCTAAGATCTAATATATTGCTGGTTTTATGTCATATGCCGGGCCACTGGAATTATGTGGTAGCAAAAGGCAACTTCTGTGATGTAATGCCCCACAGCTTGTGATAGTATTACTTCATCATTTTGTCATGTTTACACTTTTACATGGCCTGGGCACAGATTCCACCTCGCTAGAGCCAGTCTGACATCCAGATTCAGCAAAAAAGTATTGAATTAGTGAACTCTCTTGTCCTTTGAAGTGTATAAGAATACCAGGAATTACCATTATGGGGTTGAAGCAAATGAAGAGATTACATTAAATTAAACAGACAAGCGGACACTAGGACCCTGGGCAGGGGACAAAGAGCAAGGGACACCGGACACCACTTCCGGTCAGGGGAGGGGGGAGGCACACACAATAGAAGATAGGCATTGGGGAAGGAAGCAGAGAATACCTGCGCTGTACCAAGCTAGCAAATAAAGGTATCTTACCAGCAACAACCGCATCCTGTCATCACTGGGTCTAACGACATGACAACTAGCAACGAAGGTGGGATCAAAAGAACCATGTTGTATGACCCATTCGTCGATGAAGGAGCGCCGACCTCAGTGAGACCAGGAGCCCGCCCTAGGTCGCGTGGGAGCGGAGGAAGTGATGCGAGAGCCCACCCGGACCACCACGCAGCTGCCATTTTTAAGTCAAGCAAAGAAGGAAAAGCATGACGGACGGCAACCGCACCAGTAGCTGGAAAAAGGGGCAAAACGAATAGGTGACACGGAAACAACCTGAATCAACTTGCTACAGATGTGGACTTGAGTTTCCACACAGGAGAATGTGCCCGGCATTTGGACAAACATGCAGAAAATGCAACCGAACTAAACCTGGAATTTAAGTGACACCTAGTGATATCGAGTGCAACATTGTGCATATTAGTTCCATGCACCATGTTCACAGCGAGATTCTGACCAGCTTTTTTTGGCACCAGACAGTGGCGCACAACTGATGGCCGACCAAATGTGCAAAAAAGAAATACTCATCAGATGTCAGAAAGAGTTCCATTTTAGATGAAAACGTTTTGCCATCTACCATCTAGTAATTGATTCCTCTCATGGAGGAGAAAAACAGCTTAAAATGATGATTCTCCCTAGTTAGCCAAGGCCAAGCTGTGCATTTTAGGCATACATGTAAAAGTGTGCCCCGCCATATGAAGCAAAGTGGTCAGGGAATGCATGCAGATATTCGTCATCAAAGACCTTTGGGGCATATTACCAAGGGCCATTATCGCCAGATTAGCGGGAATTTTTCCCGCTAATGCGACAATAATTTCATCGCCCTATTACCAAGCTGTCGCTAACACCAGTTAGCAACAGCTTGTAGGTGATAGCGGGAAGTTAGGTGCCCACGTTGCATGTCAGCGATAATTATCGCTAATGACATGCAAAGTGGGCGTGCCAAGATGTTAGCGACTGGAAACAGTCGCTAACATCTCTATCTCCTATTACCAACTTTTGGAAATAATCGCGCCAAGCGCGATTATCTCCAAAAGCTAACGCCTGCCCAGAGCTGTTCTTAGCCATGTTATCCAATGGTAGGTGGATAACATGGCTAAGGGCATTTACTCTGTAATGCATGAATATCTCTGACTTTACAGCGATATTTATGCATTTCGACCGATTTTTATCGCTTAGGAGATAAGTCTTGATAATAGCAAGGCTCCTAAGCGATACAAATCGGTGGAGCTCGGCGATATTAATATTGCCGCTAAACCAACATAGCGATAATCATCACTAGTTGTTGGTAATATGCCCCTTTATTCGGCTTACATAAAAACACCAAAGTCGTCAAGAGTCAAATATAAAACACATATTACAACAATCTTATGCTAAATTCAGTTACTTTTGATCACAACGTTCTGTGATGGAATTAACTGCGCAGCAGTAAAAAATAAGATAAAACATGGTCAAAAATGAACAAAACTCCATTACGATAGTTGTACAATCCATACAATCCTATAATCTCAGCAAAAGTATAAAGTACAATATACACACAAACACTAAACACATGTTACATCACATACTAGCATACCAGACGTATTTGTCCTCTTAACTGCTTGTGGCAAAAAATTCTGTTGTCCCTAGCAAAAATTCAATAAAAACAGCTTACAGCAAAAACAGTTAGATTCGATGTGTTGGACTTTAGGATGCTGTAGGCGACTTGGTGCTGTCTGCCATAACCAGCCATATTTGTTTTATCCATTTTCTTTGGGAAAATTAGCATTTGGTTCCTCTGTTTCCAGGGCCAAGCCACATGCAGCACATATAACTATGTCTAAATCTGGCACATAGTGTACCGATCTCACACATAGCAGAATTCTATTGTAGCAGCCCATGCAGGTAAGAGTGGTGGAGTGGTGGGCCGGGTTGGGGGGGATTCAACAGAAGACCACAAGGGAAAAATAAATAAATGATTAATTTACCCTTGTTGTCTGTCGAATTCCCCTCTCCTGTCCCCACCTCCCCATCGCTCTTCCTTGCACGGGCCTCTGCTGTTCTGTTGCAGGGGTTATTGACCGCGTCTGGGTCTTCTTGTGGTACCTTAATATAAGCTTAGCATCATGACTATAAGTATGATAACTTTTAACAAGTTGCAGTTCCCAGCCTAATGAATCAGTCAGCCTGACCCCCAAGTAGTCAAAGCTTTTTACTCTCTCAAGCAATTTGTCTGCAATTTTAACTGCCCGTGATCTGACCTTACCCTCCCCACAGACTATGAATTTTGTCTTATTTACATTAAGTTCCAGGCCCCTGGCTGCTCAAAAAGCCAGGAATTTGTCTAGTAATGTGATGGCCTGTTGGGGTCTTTGAGATAAGTAGGGAGTCATCTGCGAACTGCAAAATCGGAATTTTATTTCCATTTAGAGCAGTAGAGTTGTTACTGCAGTCCATAGGTTCATTGGCCACCTCATTAATGTACAGGAGAATAAAGCAGGAGCGAGAACACTCCTCTGACGCACCCCGCTATGGATGGGAATCTTTCTATTTAGTTTACCTTGTCTTTCCCACCAAACCTGAACGTAAGTATCCTTGTGGGGTCTAGCTTTCAAATTTACTATGTTGACGGGGCTCCCATGCCTAGTAGGACTTTCCAAAGGGTCTCCCGGGGTACTAGTTCGAACGCTACTCTAAGATCACCAGATGCTTTGTATTTCCAGGTGAGTAGTACGAACCTGAACACTTGATTGCAAGTGCTTGTTCTGGCACAAGATCCCGCCTCATAGGTGGACAAAATCTCATTATCATCCATCCAGGCTTGCAATTTGTCTAGGACTTGCATCATAACAAATGTCTGCAGGTTATCAATTAAACTAATTGGCCTGTAGTTGGAAGGAGCTAGAACATGCCTTTTCTCGTATATAGCAGGGATCTCTGCCCCCTCCACTCCTCCGTGATTTCACCCCAGCCGCTATTGCATTTGACAATAAATTAATATACGGGCCCACACTTATGGCTCGGGCTTGTGCAGATTGCCGGGTATCTGATCTGGCAGTAAGAGTATCATCTAAGCTAAAAGCAATTTTGATATTGCTATTATCAGAGAGTGTAGCAGAAATTAGATAATTAGTTTTGTGTCCAAAGACATCTACAGCACTAACATCTCCTCTTCTGGCATATAGCCTAGAGAAGTGGTCTTCCCACTACTTGGGCTATATATATGTGTTGTCAAATTACGTCTTGGCAAACCTCTTTTGAGAAGAGCACCCCCCCGGAGTTAGAAACAGGGGATATGGTCGCTATCAGACTAGGGAATAACTTGCACGTCCTTTATTAGAGACCAAATACTAACATCTACCAGGATGTAATCATTAATACTGTGGCTGGAGCCCCTTTTAAACGTGAGCTGTCTATCTATGTCAGAACACGTCCTACTATTGCATGCCCACAAACTCCTCCCCACCACCAGAGAAGCAAGCTGAAGGACAGATTTGGAATGCCCCAAAGCGCATCTTCCTCCTCAATCAAATTATTTATTAGAGGGGATGGTTCGAAATAGACATTTAAATCCCCTGCTGCCATTATTTTAGTCTGATTCTGGCAGATACCTAATAAGTCATCTAGCATAGCCATCACCAGAGAATTAATACCTGTGGAAACAGACCCAGCATAAACATTTAAAACAGTCAGAATTAATCCTGCAGAGAAAGCAAGCTGAATCCCCATTAGGACAAGGGAATCGATTGATACCTGCTTGTACGTGCAAGCAATATTATTCTTTATGAAAATAGCTAGAGCCCCACTAGCTCTGCCTGCCTTCTTTAGAGCAGTTGCTTCAACACTATGTGTAGAATAGCCATTGATATACACGTTTTCATGTATATATTAAATTGCAGAGGGGACAGAATGAAACCCTACCATACCCTATATCTCAAGTTTCTAGAGTCAGAGCCAAAAGGAGGAATCACCATATATTGTTGCCTGCTCTTCAAAAAAAGACAGACTCTACAGTACTTAAAACTCCAGACATCATAAACCTCTGTACATATCACAAACTTCACATGCTCTTCATCACAAAACATGGTTCACTACCACATCATTGCACATCCTAGACAATCTTGATCTCACAGGTTACAGCATCTTTCATGCAAAACCTGTCCCTAAGAGCAGAGAGAGCAAGCCACGTTGTCATCCATATGTCCTCCTTGTCCTGTACCATAAGCGAGTGAGACTCAGCTCCATGGAGCCTCTCGTGCCACTTCCAAAAGCCAATCGGTACATCTCCTTTCATCTCAGCTATAGGCCTCTCAGACAAAAAAAGGTCTTCATTAATAAATTGTTGGATCTCCTTACTCACTCTTCCATCCACAAAACTCATAACTCCTTCTGGGATGATTAACCTTCCATGCTATGCAATTGTAGAGAAATGTTCGTATTCAACCTCATCAACATAATTAATATGGTACAGCATGTCAACCAACCAATGCACTCCAAAGTCCAAATACTCAAATATCACCATCCCCCTATCTCTACTAATCATCTAAAGACAGAGGTCAAATTAAAAAAACAACATAAGGCATTCAGATCCTTCTACAGCACCAACCTAAAGCTTTTTCCCAGCAACCAAAACAAATCCATGTACCAACATCATCAGTGAGGTGCAAAGAGAAGCAGAATACTCTTCAAAGCATCAACCCACTGCCTGACCTCTCTATCCAAAACTGCACAGACCGGTAGAGTTCCATCAAAATCCATCCAACAAAAAGCATGTTACTGCATGGGTGATCCCAGTCAGATGCAAGCCATTGGCCTTGGGAAATATTTTATGCATTGTACTGGTCTCTAAATATTATGCTGCAAATAAGGTTGGCATTCAGTACCTGCTGTGCTGCACCAAAGAGCGTATTAAGAGGAATGCTTGTCTGGTAATAAGAAAATGAGAGACTGGAATAAATTGACTTGTCAAGCTTTGCTTCCCTGAAAGAACTGTAACTTTCCAAAGGTTGGACCACATTGATCAGAATGCACGTGGAAGCCCACAGCTGAAGGCTATTGGTGAGAGACAGTGGTCTTTTGACTACTCAACTGCATATATGATTATACAATGGCATTCTTTCATGTGCATTTGTTCTAAAACACTTTATTTATCGAAAGCCGAGATGTGAGACATCACATTTGTGCAGTAAGGTAAAATAACATAGAGGAATCCTCATCCTTATTAGGAGAGTTGTTTCACTGTGTAAAGTTGAAGAGATTTCTATCCATGTGTAAATAAGTTCTTACAAGCAATCTGTGAGGTATTCAAAAGTATTTTTCTAAAGTCAGTTTTGCTATACTCTGGTAATAAACAGCATAAATAAATGTGCGAATGTATATTTATTTGTACAGGTGCTATAAATATTGTGTTATTGGGCATCAACTATTTTCTCGGATAGAGAGTGCGTGTGCGGGGTGTTCACTCAAGCAGTGTTGCAGGACTATTTGTGGCATAACATGTTAAATAAAATAATAGGTAACTTGAAAATATTTAGAGAGACTGCATTGCAATGCAGACCATATTTAACAACATACAGGACGTCAGTACACGTTGCTATTTTTCATGCAGCTCAGGTGATGTGAACCAGAGTTTTAGTTTAATGTCCCCTGGCAATAGTTACTGCCAGAGTGAAGAATGCAATACCAGCGAGATGTCGGCATACATGCCCATCTAGTGCCGAGTTTTTTGTCTGGTTCTGGCAGAAACACCAAGAGCAAAAATGGAAATTTAGCAAGAGTACATTCAGAAAAGGCATTATGTACCATTTCCTCTCAGCAAAATGTATTTACTATATTTTATATGGGCCGCCAGACATTGTTGCTGGGGCAGAATATAAAAAAATCATTTAAGCCACAATTAGTTTCTCCTAGGGCAAATACAAAAGTAAAAGCAGCATTTTTGTCAATGTTAAAACAATTCATGTTTTACTGTACAATATGCGTTTTTTTAACTGCTTACACACGGGACAGCGGTTCAAAACATAGTGCTGTGGAGCCAGATGGTTAGCTCTGTTAATGTGTGTGTTGAGTGATGGAGTCTTCCCTAAGCAACTTGCACCTTATATTAGATAGATGGCATAATAAATCAACAGCAAGATTAATTAGCCAATTAGGTAGGTGCACCTTGTTTTGTGTGCATGTGCATGAGAGTCTCTTGCATACTACTGCAAAGGGAGAGCTCGATCTGACGTTTTGTGACTGTTTACAGCGCCTCCCTGTCAATTGAGGCCTTTTTACAACTTAAGACCCTAATTTAGAGTTTTCTGGGTGGTATACTTCATCACAAAGGTGATGGATATCCCATCACCGAATTAGAAGTGCCATACAATATAAAATTCTTATAATAGGGAGGACAAGAGTTTTGCATCAGCCTAAGTGTAATAAAACCCCTCAATAGCCAACAAGGAGGGCATGTGAGGTTGTCTACGTAAAGAATCAATGTTGCATGTCCTAAGCAGGGGGTACTGAGCTCCACTTGTTACAAATATGGTCTTTGACGACTGGAAAAGAGGGCCCAGTCATATGTGAGAAGTTGGTTAAAAACATAAATCTAACCACGGACCTCCTGTACTAGAGCCACATTTAACGGTCTGCGTGTTAGCCAACCCTAAAATATAAAAACACAAAGGGGATTATTAGCAAGAACCTCGTTAAAATCATTGCTGATTTAGCGGCAGGAAACTGCTGCTAAAACGGCGATAATGGGCTTGCTAATATGCGTTATAGAATTCCAATGGAAGCTAAGGTTAGATGTGCAAGACGCATATTAGCAAACCCATTCTTGCCGTTTTAGAAGCAGTTTCCTGCCACTAAAACGGCGATTTTTTAACGAGGTTCTTGCTAATATGCCCCACAATTCCCTATGCGCCTAGGACAATTTGGCAAGTATATCATTTTATATCCAGGGTGTCACCAGAATAAGTAAAGGCAAAATAAAGGAGTTTATTTTGAAAGTCAATACACCAAAGAGCCTTTAGTATTAAATCTTTTTTATTGAAAGATTGCAGCACATAGAAAAACAATATCAACTATCACCGTCAGCACAGCGCCTCTAATATGACAAGAAAAGGATGGAAAATGGAGTCAAGAGGGTAACTGTGCCAATGCGGTCTGGTCTGCGTCAAGGGACGTTGTGCCGACATCAAACTTTTATCAGAAGAGAAGAAATTAAAGAAAATCAACAACCCCCCCACCACCACCAACTCCTCCCTGCCCCCCACCGTGTTCCAAGTCCACCACTAATACCATTCATACTTTTGCAACTTTCAGTCCGCTTTCGGATCCTCAGTGTCAGAGAGGCGAAGTAGACGACCAAAGAGCCTTTAAACAAATATCCCAACTGCAGAACTGCTGTCCCAATGGAAATAAACTATCCCAGGATCTCTTGCGGTGCACTGTGGGTCTCAGGGTGATACAATCAAAATTAACTCGGACCTCCAGAGCTGCAACTCTCCTACTTTGCTTCTATCCTTTTCGGGCACCTCAAGACAGAACTGCAAATTTGAGGAAACCTGGCAGTATCCCGAAATGTTTCCTTTTCTACTCCAAAAGTGCCCAATTTGCCTTTCTACCCAAACGAGTACAACAAAGCTGACTTTGCATCCCCAGCACACTTTGCTGCCCACACAGAAGCTGGCTAGTCTTTTAGCTCTTCCACTGTTTTCAAGTGAGATGATCTAAGTGCTCCCCTCTTCCCCCGATAATGGCAAGGGGAGTTGCCAGAGCCACACAGCAATTTTCTCAGACGTCTGGACCTCCCCCTGCATTAGCTTACTGATTACCACTGGGCAACAGGTTTTCTTGAGGACCATCCCAAATGGAAAGAAATGTAGCCCTCAAAAGATGATTCTTCCCATGGCACTGCCCTTCCACGTACACAAAAGCCAGTTAGTGTGCAGATCACTTTACAATTGTTTGATGTTAGCCCTTCCGCAGGACTGTGAACTCCCATAGGAACTTTGAAGCTGATTCACATGTTTTTTGTGGTTTGTTCCTAGTGGTGGCTCTAGTAAACCAAGATATTTGGTTTTATAATTTCTGGCTACTAAATGATTGAAAGATTTAGGTGCTGATTTTAAACTGCTCACGCTCATATAAGGGAGAGCTCAGGGCCTATCCACCTACCACTTTCACTCTTCAGCATGTTTCTCAAAGCTTCAATGCAGTACCAGCCCTCAGCGCCCTCCGTCCAGCAGCAATTTGCTTGGCTTAGAGACATATATAAGAAGTAACTTGTGGCCCTCATTGCAGGTTACACTGCCTGCCCACTCTCCCGATTGTCAGGGCACCTGCAAGAAGGAGTCAGTGATCCTCCACTATGTGACCTGCCCACAGCGATTCCATGGGAGCCCGCTCCTTCAGGGTAACCCGTAGGTCCACTCTCTACTCTCCCCCAGAGGGAGTGGAGAGGCTAATGCCACTGGCTTGGGGAATCAAAGTCCTTGGAAGTACAAGACTGGAGTTCTCTCAGGCAGGTGTGCATTAGTAAGCTTGTCCCTCCTCTGTAGTTTCCAGTCCTTTTCAGAGTTCCCACCTTCCACAAGGATTTAGAAGTGGAGGTAGAGCTTTAGGGAACTGGGCATCTCGGCCCAATCCATGAGGAATTTTCCTCTTGTTCTGCACTCTCCCCCACAAACAGCATCCTGGGATTTGTCAAGATGATAAAGTCAAGCTTTTGTCTTTCACAGCTCTTCTAAAGCCTATTGCACTGTCTCTACTTACTTTTGTCTTCCTCCAAAACTTCAAATGGACCCCCTCCTGAGACTGGTGCCAGATCCTGGCTGTCAACAACATGCCCAGGTTTGTGGGTAAGTGTGAGGTAATTAGCCCGGCTTCATAATTTTGTGAATTGTAAATGATTCACAAGCTCATGGATTTAGAAAATACACATACGTACTCTTTTCCCATCCTCTTCCCTTTCCACGAGCAAGCTAATGCATTCCAAATGGGACTAAAAGTTTGAAAGTGCACATTGCACATGTTAAGACACAGAGACAAGTGCCGTAGAAGCATAGTAAAATCATGCTTTAAAACGTGAGATAAAGACAACACATTTCATAAGATAATACTGATACATTTAAATGAGTTGCAATAATGAACTTTGATGCAAATGTTTCTTATTACCTATATTGATGAAGATTTTGATGCCAAGTGGTCTGGTCTATGTTTTTCATGCTCTTTGCTGAGAATGCACCATTTACTAAAGTGGGTGCAAAACTGTGTAGCAATGAAGTACAAGCTTGAGATTTTGTAACATGATACTAGAGACTTTATAGTTTATGAAAAATTATAAACAAATTTTCTACGAAGGAATTAGAAAAATTTTCAATCATGTGAATGTTTTGAAAACTTGTGGTAGAAGGGAATATTTAACTTGAGCTATTTTCTTGTAATAATATTGTGTGAAAATATGCATACTCTTCATTTGAATTAATTTAATTTGATTAATTTTATAATACTTGAATTATAGTTGGAGTTTATTTCATTTAAACATGTGATGCTAACTTAAATGGCCTTCATGAAATACTTTTTTATTAGGGCTGACTTTTCCCTTGATTAATTACAATGGATCACTCTTTACAAGTAAAATATTGCGTATTCGTCCCATACTTGTTCCCCCTTTGTTGGTTACAGTGAAATATTCTTGTGGGAATAGAATTTCAGCTATAGCTATAAGTCACAAATTTGTATCTCTTTTCTACCAAAGTTAGGCCTCTGAGCACTCAAAATTTCTTGTTTCTCATGACTAACATGGGAAACCAGCCTGATGTTTCAGTCATCTCATGTGACATGATGTGGACATAAACATGTGGTAGCTATTTGATGGTGGTGTGATGACATGCCACTGGACATTGCTAAAAAACTTTATAAAAGAAGAAACCCCAAAGGAGGGGCAATACCCACCATCCTTATTTTTTCTACTTCAGACCTGGATGGTATACTGATCAATCTTTTTCTTTGGACTGTTTGTTGATGCTAAAATCAGTAGCTGATGGACTTATACTTACTTTGCCGAACTGTTTCTATTTTTATATTTCCGTTACATCTTTAGCTCTGTGCTAAACCACTCGCCCCTAATGGGCTTTACTTTTGAACTTTCCTCTTTTGTAGGACCTGAGCTGTTGGAAATGTGAACCATCCTTTTGCCTTAAAAGTGAGTGGGACTGTGTACCTTTGCAAACGGAATTTTATTAATGACCATTCAATAAACGATTTGCATACATTTAGGTGCTTTAATACAAGCTGTGACATTCTTAACCAAAGTCCTAAAGAAAATGTTTATTTTATTGAATTATGATACTTTAATACTATAACCAAATTAATATAAATCTGTCTGAGTGAATTATTGAGTGCTGGTGGTTTTCCAACAAACTGTGAGCCTTTTTAAATGCATTGTAGAGAAAATCAGCGAGCCCTATCAGAACATCACGTTTTACTTCTTTTGGTCTGTGTTGTGATTGCAGAGCTTTTGGCTTTCATAATCCTCACTCAACTTACCTTCTTCAGGAGGTTAGGTCCTCCAGTTGCTACTGTTTATTTCTACAGTAAGACCTTAAGAGTGGTGTACCTAAACTTGATTTCTAACTTGTAGTTGGCTGTCAGTTAATGATCCTCATTCGACAGCTAAAGTGGAGTTGGTCACCCTAATTTTCATGCCTTCTATCTGTGAAGAGGGGTTTCTTAGAGGACCATTGCCTCTGTGGTAATGGAAACACTTCAGACTGCCTAATCGTAGAGGGTCCAGTACGGTTAGAGTAGTAAGAAGTGTAAGCATATGAAATAGTACAAGAGCAACACAGAAGTGGCAAATTAATGTTATATTCCCACTCTGGAACTTTTAAAACATAAATATTTTAAAACATATAATATTTTCTCTCCGTTAAGCCAAAGTAAAATAAACATTTTGGTTCAGCTTTCACCTACATCTTGAAAAAATAAAACTACATGCATTTAGTAAGGCACTGCTGTCTGACATTACTGCACTACACACTCATGCTGTAGCCAAATTTATTTTTGTATGTCCAGATACATTATAAAGCATGTAGAGGCCATAACCAGTCTACTCAAAGGCCCATCTGTGACCAGTTATCTGTTCTGAGATACCAGGCTTGGGGCTCGATTATGATGGTGGAAGCCACCGCCAGCCCGGAGGATGCGGGAAAACCGCAGCGGACTGAAATAGACCCCCCGCCAGATTAGGATGGCTGGGAGATCGTTTTTCAGTCTGCAGCTTTTCCGCCGCGGTCGCCTCCCGTCCGCGGCGGAAAAGCACTAACATGGCTGGGGGGGTCTATCAGACACCGCCAGCCATATTAGGATGTCTGGAGGAACATGCATTTACACGGCGGCATTTCCGCCGTGCAAAGGCATATGGATTTTTTGTTTGGGGGCCTGTTGCGGGCCCCCAGGGGTGAATGGGGGTTTTGGGGGTGCACATGGGGGGTATGGTACCCCCCTGCATTTGCCTGCACAAAGCGGCAGGCACCACGCGGTGCCTGCCGCTTTGTGCATGCAAATGCACAACTTACATTTTTATCATTGCGGCGGGTGCTGCTTCAAGCAGCACAAGCCGCAATGATAAAAATACAGGATGTGACCCCCAGGGTAGCGGTCACATCCTAATTTGCACGGAGGGACCGCCGCTGCCCCTGCGGACGGTCTCTCCTACTCTATGGTGGCGGACAGACTCAGGTCCGTCCGCCATCATAATGACCCCCTTAGTTAGTAGACCCACTCAATCGGTCTGCATATGTGTGGACATATATATGCACACTTGCTAACCTGTAACTAGGGCAGAGCCTCTTACCACTTCTGTGCAGCAGTTGACCTTATTTTAAGAGCGGCCAATGGTTGTTAGCACTCAAAGGCATTTTTTAGATACTTATAGTGAGTTAGATTCAGTGAGTGAGGTTCACTCACAACAGAGATTTAAAAACTAGGTGGTCTAAAATTAAGCATTCCACAGGTTTTTAAGAGGGTTTGAACCCTTTCTGTTTCATAAATTAAATCAAAGTACAGAAGGGTTTGTAGTGTGCATCTCCCATGTAACATCTACATTTTTCTGCCCAAAGGAATGTCTTACCCTGATCGAGGGCCTCCTTGAACACTAGTCACTCTGTTAATCATGCCCTACAACTCCTAATTTAGTGTTGACTATTAAGTAGTAAAGGGAAAGAAAACAAGGAAAACATGCGTATCGCATTTGATGTGGGATCTGGTGTCTTGACCTGCAGCATGACTAAAAACAAAGCATTAGCAATAGAGACTGTCCATACTCATAAGACGGCGGATCACTTATTTCAGTTCGATTCATTATACATATTTTGTTCTCTAAGCTAAGGACATTATCTAATGGTAATTTGTAGGAGAAACCAAAAGTAATCATTGAGTGATCACTTGTGAATTGTTCCACACACTCCCAGAAATTATGTCACCAGAGAAACGTCCCACATCAGGTGTCAATGTACACCATGATTAATATAGGCATCTAGTCTTGCAAGTTACATCTAAGTCCAAAGCCACCAAATGGAGCTGGATATTCCTACTAAATCATTGTGAGTGTTGTCAAAGCTTCAAAACCCATTTAGGTTAAGTGCAGTCCACTATTTTTCCCACTGCCTACGTACATCTCCTTACTGCTAGAGATGGCCCACTGAATGTGGAAAATGTGGTGGTTGAGCCTCTCTAATAAGGTTAGCGAGGCATGGTAACATTGTTGCTCTGTAAAGGTGTAATAAAGCATGTCACATGACTGTCTTGTTGCAACGGGAAAAGCAAGCACTCTCATATTAAGACAATTTGTGCACTATCACTTGGGTAATAAAAGGAGCTCTGATGAAGTTTTGATACAAAAGTACCTTTGGAGGAGCCTTTTTAATTACACAATGCCATGTACTCTGTATTTCAGGCAAATGGTTAGCCAAGAGAATGGGTTATAGTAAGAACATGGAAGCACAAGAGTGTCTTATAACTGGCCCTATTCAATGTTATATTTTAAGCCACTCTATTGCTATTAGCATTGTGATAATTTAAAGAGACACCTTAACTACTCTAATCCTTGTGTACACTAGTACCACATTGATTCAGAGATGGGAAGTCAGGTTACTCTGTCACAAATATGATGGCTATGCCGTCCGCCTTATCACAAGTAAATGATATTCTATGGTTCTTGTAATGACACAGGTGTGATATATTTCACATTTGGGATGGAAGCCCCCCCCCCGGGCACATGTACCAGCCCCATGGAGTAAGAGGGGCTCACTATGGACCACCAAATCAGCTTCTGCTAGCCATTTCATGGCAGGCTGACCACCGCAGAACGACCAGCAGAAAGGGATATTGTAATCCCCGCGGTAGTGCTTCACAGGCACCGCAGACATTCTGGGGATGGAGTGCGGTCTGCAGGAGGTCAGAATGCTTCCGACTGTCGGTACCGTGCGGGTCAGTCTTTCCAACCGCCACCGATTCGACCCGCATGATAATGCGGTGGTCGGATTGGCCCTTGCGGATGGCGGGGAGACCTCCACTGACTGTCTGTCGGTGGGGGTCTCCCCACTATACTAATCAGCCCTAAGTTAGTATCCTCAGATTGATTCGTTGGAGCACTGCAAGTGCACCAGACATGATATTGTATGATGATGAATTGAATTTAACAAAGCTCCAACCTTACCATTAAAATTAAAAAAATGTATGTGTCTGTGAATTAAATAATAAATATTTGGAGAGGGCTTATTTTTCTATTTTTTGTGGTTCAAATGGCCAAAAATTTCTGGTTCCTCTGCTTTCAGTAATGAGTCATGGGGGGGGGGGGGTGTCCTGGATTCCAAAAATGATTAAGTGGGGGTCACAGAAGTCAAAAGCTTAGGAGCCACTGTTCTAGCATATGCAAAAAGAGTTATTCACAAATATGGACAGATTATTCTGTTGCGTCTCGAAGCAACCTCTATTTTCCTGTGGCCCCGATGTGTGTGCTGCTGTCGGTGTGGTGAATAAAAAACACATACCGCTGATCACTCTTTGCAATAGACGGCTCCTTACGAAAGTCTTTTAACCCTATCTCTATTTGAATATGGGTATCTTAGTGAGCCAGAAGTTAGGGAGGGCTTGGTGTCCTTATAAGACATTGGACAGCGGCATGAATTAGAGCCACATGTATCAAGCACAAATGTGTTTGTAAACACCGAAATTCGCAGAATTTCGTTTGCGAACACTTTTGTGCTAAATGGTATGTATGTAGCAAATGTGCGTGCAAAATAAGGAATCCCCAAATTTGCGATTCCTTATTTTGCGATTGCATTTAAGGAATCGCAAATGTTGAGATTCCTTAAATGCAATGTAAGAAGCACCAATAAAGTGCAATTTCGCGTTAAGGAATCACAAATTACCACAGACTTCAAGTTGGTGGTAGTTTGTGATTTTTTTTAAAATATCACTTTTTTGCTTTTTTTAAAGTGCTATGTGAAGCACATACATGCCCTTAGGGCATGTATTGGGCCACATGTGCACCCATGCTTATTGCAGGGGTGCATCAGGGTGTCCTTTTGACACCCCTGCACCCTTGAAATTATTCTCAATTTGCGATTCTCAAATTGCGAATCGCAAATTGATAATAACTTCCCATTCATTTCTATGGGCCTCCTGGCCCATAGAAATGAATGGGAAAGCATTCCTTAATTGCGATTCGCAATTTGCTAATCGCAATTAGGGAATATTAAAAAATCGCTAAAAAAGTGCGATTTTTTACATACATCCCTATTTGCAATTCTCAAATAGCGATTTCTAAAAAATGGCTATTTGAGAATCGCAAATCAGGATGTTGATACATATGGCCCTTAGTGAGCTAAGTGCTGCGATATGGAGTGATCTAGCTATTATAAGTTTAAAATCAAGCGTGGTTGACTCAGCCTTCCCTGGTCCAACGGTATTGAATTAAATCCCGTCGATATGTTTAATAGGGTTATGAAAAGCTATATAAAAAACAGGATAATATTAATATGACTCGAGGCCGGTCAGCAGAAGTGCCAGCCAAATGCTTCTCAAAACAGAGATTGGAAAATGTATCTCTAAAGAAAGAATGTTCTAATGGTAACGCACTTGACAACTAATTTGGGACTATTTGCATTTACAGAAATTCTGTAACTTGAATGTTATTTTGCAAATTGTAATTACGACTGTTCCAACTAATTAATTTAAGGTGTGCACATCTGTAAGTGCTTAGCACATCTGGCCGTTCGCGCAGTTTCTCCCATATCCCCTTTTCTAAACCCGAAGTTGCATTACTGTTTTCAAATAATTGTATTTTCACTTTTGCTTCACGCTGCGAGCCTTCAAAATCTGCAATACATCCTGCCTGCCTTCCTGTTAAAGAAAACAGATTTAAAGGCTGCTTAATATGCTTCAATCTCAGCACAGACCTGAGAGGGCAATTAAACAGATGGTCACAGTAAACACGATTTCGTGACACCAGGGAGGAAAATACCTTTTAGGAAGGGTTTTATAGGGCAACAGCAGCCAAGCACCTTTAAAACAGCTTGTGCCTCAGGAGCAGTGTCTGATCCAGGAGGTCCCCAAAGTAAAATGTGTTTGACTGGCGAGTGAGATGTAACTGTATCTTTAATACCTCAGTCACCACCAACAGCTTAAAGCACCACAACTAGCCATGTGCGTCTAAGTGCAACCACGTGAGCCCTCAGCTGATGCGAGTCAGGAGGCATGAACATCTAGCCTAGAGCATGTGTTCTCATGCCAAGGCCTTTCAATGGCACATGAGTGTACATGTCTGTGTGCTTCAGCCCTTCTATTTGACACACGTGCCTTTCTGATGCCAGCATCCTGCTTACCCAATCAAGGGAATGGACTGTAGCCAGACAGATGATCACCGGTTTACTCAATCTGCGGCGTTTAGCGAAAGAAAGTCAGAAACAAATAGGATTTTATGGTAACCTTCTAAATGCACGTACGCTCGAAAAGTCAGAGGCTATATCTGAGTCTGCCACTAATGCGTTTTATTTAAGCAACTAAATAAACTAATCACAAAACGAAATGAAAAGTTGTTTTGGTCGGCAACTCTGTCCCGAAAGGCATGAGTATGTATGTTGTACGCAAATGAGTATGAAATTAGAGTATACTGCTCAGCATCCCTGTCAGCAGGGTGCAAAGCTTCGATCCATAGGCCCAGATTTACTCCAAGTGTGGAAGGGCAGCTCTCCCTGAAAATACACAGCACTGGGATGCACAATCGGAAGCAGGTCGTGCAGCGCCATTTTTATTAAGAGTATTGACGCGATGATGTCACCAGCCTCTCTAACAATGTTGTCTTGGAGCTACGCTAAAACACTTTACTGCACTGCAAAGGCGAGCAAATGCTACCTTGAGTGAAATTTGGGCTTCAGGCATAACTTCCAGCAACAATGTCTACATGCAAGCAACTGTCCAAGGCTAAGTCATGCAAAATCAATAAGTGGTTCTCTCTATAGCTTTAACTTTCAATATTTAACCATCGTTTATAGCTTTATTACTGACTATAGATGGGCCTTGACACAGCACTTGGTTCCTGCCTTGATAGTTTACCTGATATTTCATGCTGTTGTCATTGTTTTGTGCTAAACCTTCTAGCTGCTTACTTTCCTCATTCTTTAACAGTATTGCTGTTTTGCATACTTACTAGATGAATGAAAGCAGATAAAGGTTTGATATCAAGGGCAGAGGGGGCACAAATGTTTTAAATCACTTTAACTTGCTTTTTTGATTTGATTAGAAATCAAAAGAAAACGTAAGTACAACTGTTGAACAATGTAACAATACATTAGCTCACAGTTCAGTAAAGATAAAAGTACATACTCTAAATAACTTATTTACAAGCCCCTTGCGCCACTTTTGCGTCATATTTAACATGGGAAAAGTGACTCAAAAGTGGTGCAAAGGGCTTGTAAATCTACCCCTTTATACGTAAAAGGTCTATGGATAAACATTTATTATAACGTGCCCACACGTAAATATTGTGGAAGTTACTTGGAGTTGTTGAACTTAAGCTTACAAGCTTTGTGCAAACAGCAGTCTACTTAAGTATGCTTTGCCAGCGTGAAATTCAAGCTAATGGAGCAAACACAGTTTAAAAAATTTGCTATGGCGTGTGCTCCCGAAAGACTCTCAGTACAGCAGCACATTTTGATAACATCTATTACCATGTCGATCTAACCAGAGGCTATACCTGACTTTTTACATTCCTGAGTAACATACAAAAGAATGAAAATATACCATGGCTTCTATGGCTTCTGCTGAAGAATCTTGCGGCACACGCTGAAGCAAGGAGCAGAGCTTTGAGTACACAGTTCTACACCACCCCCCCCAAAATGGAGAAGACCCAATATAAACTCCCCATAATGATCCCTTTGATGATCTGTATTACTTCTTTGGAAATATGGAATCTTCATATATGGACCCAGCTAGGAGCTTGCTGCAGGAGGCCTAAAATAGCAGGTCCATATGAGATGTAAGAAGTGGGACCAGATTTTACCAGGAGACTTCCTCCATGGTTTTCCAAATTCTGGGCATGGTTCTGTGAAAGCATTCCTTAGTGTTGACTATAAACACAGAAGAACATCTGAACTTAATGTCCTGCAATGCTTGAGTTCTCTCAAAACATCCAAGTTATTTACAAGGCCAATATCTAAAGACCTAGAAAAATCATAAGGGGCTTAAAAGTGTGTGAGCCATGTCTGCTCCCGTATTACTGTGTATATTAGGCCCTGCATTTCTGTAGCCTCTCTACAACTAAATTCAGAACCCACACATATTGGGTTCTCTAGGTAATAAGCTGTTATTGTTCCAGTTCCTTCCACTAAATGAAACTCTTATAGCTTCTCCTTTATAATTTGAGATGTAGCAAGTCAGCATTGTTTATTTACTGAAAGTTCTGTTTTAGATATTTTGCAGTCCGCATGGTATCATTGGTCTATATAAAATGGCCCCTAAACCAACAGGGTTTATTTATTTCTGGTGCGAGATGTTGTCCAGCGCAGCTGACTAAGGGCCATATGTATCAAGGAACCAATTTGCGATTCTGTAATAGCGATTTTTAAGAAATCGCTATTTCAGAATCGCAAAATGGTATGTATCAAGAAAAACGCATTTTTTAGCGATTTCTTGATATTCCCTAATTGCGAATTCGCAAATTGCGAATTCGCAATTAAGAAATACTTTCCTATTCATTTCTATGGGCCAGGAGGCCCATAGGAAAGAATGGGAATTTTTTCTCAATTTGCAATTTGCGAATCGCGAATAATCGAGAATAATTTCAAGGGTACACCCTGTTGCACCCCTGAAATAAGCATAGGTGCAGATGTCGTGCACATACATGCCCAAAGGGCATGTATGTGCGTCACATGGCACTTTGAAAAATGCAAAAATGTGCATTTTTCTAGGAATTCGCAACTTACCACCAACTAGAAGTTTAATATAATGAGGGGCCCGGAGGGACCCCTTGCCCCCGGGATCGCCACCCCGGGGCTTTTTATAAAATATATGTGGGGGCCTCACGTCCCCCTCGCAGTAAATGTAAATGTATATGTGTGTGGGGGTTCTTAGGAACCCCCAGCCCTGGAGACCACCACCCCGGTGCTTTAAAATATTAATTGAGGGGGGTCTGAGGCCCCCCATTCCTGGGGAGCGAACCTCCCGGGGTTTTAAAATATTAATTGAGGGGAGCTCTGAGTCCCCGGAGCCTCAGGGAACACCACCCTCGGGGCTTCTCAAAAGTGTTGGAGGGGAGCCGCGTGGTCCTCCTCCTGGAGCCCAAGAAGGCCGTGGGGACCACCAACCCCCAGGGCCAGTTCCTGTAGTGTCGCTGGGTGCACATCCCCGGGACACTGCCGTTTGCAATGACAGGGTGGGAGCCTCGCAGCTCCCATCCTGTCATTGGAAACAGCTTTCCTATTTGGAAGAGAGTGCTTATACAGGTCTATTCTAGGTTGGCAGTGTGCATGGACTAGGGTTTGGCTGGCGCTGATAGGGAGCAGATAGTATTTGTGTTTCCCATAGTTTTGTGTACCCTCTAAAGCAGAAGGGAACTTATATAGGCCTATTTTTAAATTTTTATTTATTTATAAATATATTTATATTTTATTTATTTGTGTACTCCCTTTGCAGCTCCTTAAACATTCTAACATATAATTTCTGTACGATCTTTTCTTTGTTGGACAACAGAGTGTTACCCCAGTGTCTCTGTCATGATATATGATATCTTTTTTCTCTTTTCTGTATAATAACCTGTTTTTTTTTACAGTATTCTTCTACCTCTTATGTCAATCAGTTCCACAGTTTAGCGTCCATTTGCTGCAGTGTTCTTAGCCTTGTTGTTGTGTTGCTGACTTACCAGTTTGTGTACATGATCCGCCATCCTATCTGTGCAGCCTTCTATGTATCGTCTTTTATATCTGACCTTAGTTCTTTAGTGCTTAATTCAGTGTCCTGCACATACCAGTACATCTGTTGACATGTACTTTATTCCTCTCCATTTCCCTGCCTCCACCCTAATTGACAACGTAAGGGTCTGTGGTCGTCAGTGTCTGAAGCTTGCACAGTAGGTAGGACATGGATTAAGGAATCCTATGTCCACCACTCTTGGACTCTACTGCCCATTGTTTCCACCTCCTTTGATATGCCTTATTTATTAAATTTCTGCACTTGACCTGGTCTTCCTCCAGTGTATTCTCCACAAAGTTCAAGCACATACAATCTATCATTTCATCTGCCCTTGGCCAGTCTGTGTGTGTGGTGGTACCGCGACCAGATATTGCATATTATACACCACCTTGAGTGTATCCGCCCTCAAAATGCCTCCACTGGCCATTGTACATGCAGACCTTGGACCACCCTTTTCATCCATTCTTGCATCTTGAGATGTAACCTCCAACCTCTGTTTTTTACGTCCTACTTTCCCCTTTTAAATATTCAAATCCTCTTGGAAAGACTGTATCAACCCTTTAAGAGAAAAAGTAAGAAGGTTTGGGAATCAATTTATATGTGATCGCTGTCTACCAACCTAATGCCCATTTATTAAATTACATGCTTTGTACCATTCTATAATGCGCTTGAGTTGCACTGTTCATTCTTGTCTGGGTTTGTGTGTTATGACAATGAAAGGGACCATATTCCTGCCAATCTTAAATAAAGCACTTGACACAATGCATAGTGACACTGTATTTATTTATTGTATTTATTCATTGAATGTATTCATAATAATTTCCACTCAAGTTCACTTTGTTCCTTCATTTTCAAAACAAATATTAAATACATTTCTTCGGAAGCATCACATACGCCGATATTACAGTAAAGGAGTGGTAAAACTAAATTTAGTGTTTCACAAAATATTTTATGTGAGCATCTCAAACACTGATATTACAGTAAAGAAGTTCTTAAAATAGTTTCAATTTATTACAAAACATTTTTTGTGAGCACCTCAAACACTGATATTACAGTAAAGAAAGTGTAAAAATAGTTGGAGTGTAGCTCAAAATAATAAACGTGAGGACTACAAACACTGATAGAACAGTAAACAAGTTGTGAAAATAGTTTCAATGTATCGGAATAACTCATTTCACTTCACTGAGAACATGGTTCTTTACTAATGACAGATCTTACATCTTACAGATGGAAAATGTCACTTACACAGTAAGCATTTCTTCTTGGCATGTAGTAGTGTAGATTCATATGGTTTCCATAGTCCTTCCATATCGTGTTGTGTTAGGATGTTTGCAAGTTGTTTTTCTTTTAAGAAGTCTATTTAGTCACTTGGTAAGGCTGTCTCCTCCTTTTGATGATATTCTGCATGGGAATCGACTCTATTGTCAGGGAGATGCCGACTTGGGGGGTCATTACGATTGCGGTTTTTCCGCATCCTCGGGGCCGGCGGAAGCCACCGCCGGCCCAGAGGATGCGGAAAAACCGCAGCTGACTGACCAAAGACCCACCGCCACATTAGGATGGCTGGTGGGTCCTGGTTTCCGTCCGCAGCTTTTCCCCCGCGGTCGGATTACAACCGCGGCGGAAAAGCTCTAATATGGTGACGGTGTCTTACAGACACCGTCCTCCATATTAGGATGGTCAGTGAGTTATGCTTGTCCGCGGCGGGTTTTCCGCCGTGGAAAAGCTTTCGGAACTTCACTGCGGGGGCCCGTTGCGGGCCCCCTAGGTGAAGGGGGGGTGGGGGGTGCACATGGGGGGTACCTATGGTACCCCCCTGCATTTGCATGCAGAAAGCCGCAGGCACCGCGCGGTGCCTGCCTCTTTCTGCATGCAAAGGCAATGCGTGCATTTTTAACATTGCCGCGGGTGCAGCTTGAAGCTGCACCCGCTGCACTGCAATGTTAAAAATAGAGGATGTGACCGCCAGGGTGGCGGTCACATCCTAATTGCACAGGAGGGAACTCCGCATGCCATGCGGAGGTTCCCTCCTGCTCTGGGGCCGCGGACGGACGCAAGTCCGTCCGCGATCCTAATCGACCCCTTAATGTCATAAAAACAGCATCTCACTCATCCCACTTGTTCTCAATCGGGTTCCCTTATAGACTTTGTAATCGTCCCTTAATGTATCTTAGCATAATTTTTACTACTCCATCAATTTCCTGCCTTCCTCTCATCTTCCTCACCCTTCCTGCTGTCAAACCATGAATAAGAAGGAGAACATTATCTTAAGTTCAGCATTAGATATGCATGATTTTTGAGGAAATAAGCCAGGAACGGCCATGTGGCGCACAAATGAATATGAAAGTCACGGGAGGATTAATAGATTGGCCCACCACACAGCTAGAATTACACCTTACCCTACGAATAAATGCAAGGAAGCACAGGTCATGTGGCGTAGCAAAAAAATGCGACACAAAAAGTGAACATTTCTTTATTATTTGTGAATAAGATATATTAAGGTGAAGGTGTAAATCAATGTGAATAATGATCTGCAATGTTAAATGTAAAATCCTCAAAAAATGTACAACTTATTCAAATATCTGGTTCTGGATGTTGAGTTATGTAAGAATCTGCTAAGTAGGGCATGATTGCATGTCCCCTTGAAGATGACGATACGTTCAGATGTCTCGACTATCAACTTTCGATGCTACTTTCTGTTCCTACCATGGTGAAATGTGAAAGAAGATTTGAGTAAGTTGACAACTTGGTACAAGAAATAAAGGGGCATATTACCAAGGAATAGCGATATTTATCTCTAAATAGGCTTAGCGATGTTTATTTTATCGCTGAGCATCACCTGAAATTATCACTGAGATAACATGCTATTAGCAACGTTTATCTCCAAAGCGATAATTTTTCTGGTGATAGCGTGAATATCGCTGAGAATACAGCGATATTCACGCATTAGCGACGAAATGCTCTTAGCCATGTTATCCACCTCCCATTGGATAACATGGCTAAGAACTGGTCTGAGCAGGCGTTAGTTTTTGGAGATAGCGGGAATATTTCCATCACTACGCCTGCCTTGCTAATAGGTGATAGGGACGTTAGCAACTGCTTGCAGTCACTTACAGGTTGGGTACGCCCACTTTACATGTCATTAGCGATAAATATCGCTGACATGCAAAGCGGGCCCCAAACCGCTCGCTAGTGCCTGAAAATTGTCGCTAACATCAATTAGCGACAGCTTGATCATAGAGCGATAGAATTATAGCCGCTTAGCTGCCAAAAAGGGCCGCTAAACCGGCAATAATTGCATATCGCCACCCTTGGTAAAGTCTGTTTCCTGTAGGGTGTTTAGATTTCCAGGCCATTACACAGATGTGTCCAACATGGGATGTATTTGTCGATCGGCGTTGAGGAGTGAATACAAAATATTTATGTATATGTACAAAATACATAGGCTAGATACCCTCAAACAATTAAAATTGTTTTATTAAAAACGCAGTCCTATATAGAGTATGAAATTACATGTATATATTTGTTTTTCAATAGCAGGAACGTTTTTATAATCGCTCAAACGTCCGAAATATACAATATACAAATACTTATTATAAATGTGAGAAGGAACGTGTGTGAAAGGGTGATGTTATCCAACTCCACATTACGATAGTAAGTATTACCAATCATAAAATTTTTCTTTTACTATCTTTTAGATGTAGAGCTTCAGGGTGCAATATGTACCAGCACGTGGTGAAAAACACGCTGGTGACAGAAAGGTGAGCTGCAAATATTCTTTGCAGTCACTCTCTCACTTCTTCTCTCCCTTCATAAAAAAATTACACACAAAGTTAACTTCCTTTTTATCTTACAGGTTGTGTTTCACAAATTGGCGTCCCCCCTACACTTTTAAAACTCAAGTATTTTGATAGGTGTTATACTTAGTTTGGTTTCCACTGAGTTAATGGTACCTGCAACAACAAGGTTGTGTGGAGTTTGCGAGGATGTGTGGACTAAGCAGGAAGCATTGGTAGCAAAGTCTATAAAATTAAGTTTTCTAATACATATTAGCTGTTCATTCACAGAAGTAAGTTGAAGGTATAATTCCAAAAACTATTAAATATTTTGTTCTAAATAAGTGATCTCATTCAATACGGTCACGTGGCAATGATTTTCGGTGCACTGAGTTTGTCATTCTTTTGGTGCTGAATTTGAACATGCCCTGTGATGATGCTTGGTCGGGGGTAGAGGCATAGTAATTGAAGTAATGTCTTTTGTCGATTGAATTCTGCATCGATTCCATTTAAAAGAGATAGTATGCCTCATTGCTGACATAAAACTGTTAATTTTTCTTTGCGATGATTTATGGTGCACTGAGTTAGTAGTATTTTTGGGTCTGAGCTTGTATGTACACGGTGATAATGAGTGGTAAAGGGGGACACAAACATCGATGAATGCTATTTTGTTACAGTTAACAGAATCTGAGGACACGGTACAATTGTCTCTGCCTTAAATAAATTGAGACTGAATTCGATGTTGTCTTTAGTGCTAATGCGCCACTGGTACCAAGTAGTAAACTCTGTTGATTGCAGTGTACATTTGAAGGCAGTACTTAGCACAGACATTGAGTAACGTTTTTTGTGGCATCCTTTCACAAAATTGTCTCTGCCTTACATAAATCAAGGCTAACTTGAATGCTGTCCGTAGTGTAAATGGAAAGCTGAATTCATGTCGTGAACACTGCTGTCCGCAGTGTAGATTGAAGGCAGTTGTTGACAGACATAGACAAATGCTTTTTGTCACACTTTTAAACAAAATAAGAAGACATATAGTAGAATTGTCTCTGCAGTAAATAAATGAAGGCTAAATTTCCTACTGTTCAAACTTTAATAAAATCTGAGGACATTGTGCAATTGTCTGTTTTCAATAAATGAAGACTGAATTGAATGTTTTCTGGAGTGCTGGCACTCTTGGTATCTGGTTATCAACTCTACTGACCGCAAAATAGATTGAATGCAGTTCTCAGCACAGATACTAAAGACAAATTTAGATCCAAAGCTGAATTCAAGTTGTGAACCCTGCTGTCCGCAATGTAGATCGAAGGCACTACTCAACACAAACATCTATGAATGCTATTTTGTCACAGTTAACAGAATCTGAGGACATAGTAGAATTGTCATGCCTTTAATAAATTGAGACTAAATTCCATGTTGTCTGTAGTACTGATGCGCTTTTGGTATCAAGTTGTAAACTTTGTTGATCGTAGTGTACATTTGAAGGCAGTACTTAGTACAGACATTGAGGAACGTTTTTTGTGCATCCATTAACAAAATTGTGTCTGCCTTACAATAATCAAGGCTAACTTGAATGCTGTCCGTAGTGTAGATGGAATGGTGAATTCAAGTTGTGAACCCTGCTGTCCGCAGTGTAGATTAAGGCAGTAGTTGACACAGACATCGAGGAATGCTTTTTGTCACATCCTTTAACAAAATCTGAAGGCATATAGTACAATTGTCTCTGCATTAAATAAATGAAGGCTGAATTTGCTACTGTTGAAACTTCAAGATAATCTGAGGACTTAGTGCAATTGTCTCTGTTTTAAATAAATCAAGACGGAATTCAATGTTTTCTGTAGTGCTGGCGCTCCAGGTATCTAGTTGTCAACTCTACTGACAGTAGTATAGATTGAAGGCAGTTCTCAGCACAGATACTGAAGACAAATTTAGATCCAAAGTTGAATTCACGTGGAGAGCGTAGGCACTAGTCAATATAGACATAAGTCTGCGGTGGTGTGGCGGTGAGTTCACAATCGGCCTGTTTTGAGGAAGCACGCAGTCATGGCAGCAGCCATGTGGCAGGGTGCGTACCTTTGCTGCAACGCAGTCTCTTCTTTTTGCAGAAGTGAACCACGCCCAAGGCATAGACTAAATATTATAATGGGCTCTATTGAGGGCCTGTAATTGGAATTAGAATAAGAATTGGCAAGCACATCTATCAACAGTAGCAGATGCACAAATTACCCACTGCCTTGTCGAGGAAGTAGTTACCATAAAATTATTATTATTTTCAAAGGAAAAAAAGGGAACTGCACAAACAAATCAGTCTGCAACTGGAACAAATAAACAAAAAAAAATTCACGGCGGGAGCAACAGTTCTCTTGTTTGCACCTGCAAATCAAATTAATGGACTGTTCTCCATAACATAATGTTTCTTTGCAAAATTTGCAAAGAATAATAAGGTCTGCAAAATTGGGACGGATGTCCGGATGCGGAGTTGATGGTGCTGTGGAAGTGCTGGCTACAGCTGGTGGAGGGTCTTTCCACAGCCTGTCGCATGCAGCTCTCACTTAATTGTGGGGATGAAGAGTTTTCACATGTAAATAGAGTTGTCTAATAATGTCTGCTGGTTTACCACTCTACATTATCCAGTGCTTCCAAAAAATCAGCATCATTGCTTTCATTTTCAAATTCTCAGATGACATTTACAGTACTGATGTCCTCTGAATCAGTCTTGCTGCCTGTTATAGATTGATTTTGTAGTTCAATTACACTGTTGCTAACTTTTAATGTCTCTTCTGCAATATTGGCCTCTTTATCCATAGCAAATCTTGTTATGTTCTAGGTCCTAGCACAGAAACATAAAAACATCACTTTAACAGTTTTCTTAGTACATAATACAAAAGTAGGTTTACCAACTATTTTGACCCCCCAAAAAAATATGTAAATACAGTTGTCTAATAACATTCTAACAGTAGAGTTTTAGTAGTTTATAAGGTTATATAAATATAATTGCTTATAAAGATATCCTGTTTTTTTAGTTTTCGTAAAATTCGAAACCAGTCACTGCTTATGACTGTGAAAAATGACAGGCTGTTATGCTAAAATGTAGTACTAAAAAATTTCGAATATGTCTATTCACCTTACCCCATCTAAAATAGTAACTGGGTTGGCAGCACACAATAATAAAGGAATTATTTTACATCATTTACTAATGCTACCAGTAGAGCATGAAAACAAATTGGAATAGTACAAGCTATCTGGAGAAGCTTGTTGTGACGTTTCAAGAGTCTTGAAGAAAATGAAACATCTCATTATTGATGAGGTAAGCATGGTATCAAACCTAATGCTTGCCTTTGTGCATTTAAGAATGCAGCAAATTCTTAAAACAGAGTACGACGTGTTATTTGGAGGAAAACATGTCATAGTGTTTGGAGATCTACTACAATTTACGTCTGTAAAAGGACAACCAGTAATTTTTGAAAATCAAATTTGATCAAATTAAATAACTATGACAATTTAGTCGTTATACAGCTCGGTTTTTGCAAACTTCTTAAAATATCTGCTTCGGGCTGTTGACTTATGTAAGAAACTGCAAACAGGGTCAATATCTGGGATATTATTAGTGTCAGCATGTATTGTTGGAATGTTCAGCTATTCATTAACATGTGTCCTCCTGCCCACCCTGTCAACACCTGTGGTTGTTTCATTTTAATATTTATTTCACATACGCATTAACAACTCTATCTTACACATACTGACTCCATTATCAATGGAGTCGATGCCCACACAGAATAAAAAAGAAGAGGAGTGACCTTACTTGCCACTTTAAAGACTTCTTCAAATAAATACTACTTATGATAATCCGGACACAACACTAGATGGCTTGAGTATTCAGAACATGTTATTCTACAGCTGGAATATAATCACATCTTTACTTTCTTAATACATACATTTGTTAAATTTGTAACAAGAAAAAGGTACGTAAGATCTTGCATTTGTTTTGATACATTTAATGTGGACCCATTGGCAGCATTCTAAACATTGTGCCTGTTGGGAAGAATTATTCACGAGCAGTGGTTTCTCCCATTTACATATCGCTGTCTTAAAGAGCATATAGCAGTTTTTCTCACAGGTAAAAACTGCGACCACAATGGCAGTCATGCGTTACTATCCTAGAATGTCAACTGCACAACGGTTCTAAGCTTACAGCCCTCAATCTTGCGTACTTTCCTAAAAGCACATCAACTCCCACAATCAGACCAACATTACACAGCTTTCTAATGGCAGTTATCTGCTTCTCAATAACATGCACTCGAACGGGATGTGAGGTGGCATACCGGCTAATCGCCCCCAGGGGAAAGTGGGTGGAGGAGTAGCTTTCATCACACGTCACAATTGTAACTGTGCGGCTCCTAACCCGCTGGACTTACCCCTAGTGGACAACCTGGTGATAAAACTTGAGTCCCTATTAGTATGCGTATTGCTTTATAGACCTCCTCAAATAATGCCTTCCTTTCCCCACTCTCTGGGTGAACAGTTAGATCACTTGGTAACCAATTATGAGAAGGTTATGCTGATTGGTGATTTTAACTACTGGGCCAATGACATTCTAGGCGGTCCCCAATCGGGGAGATGACCAAGCTACTCTCAGGACATAACTTAATGCAACAGGTACCCTCGGCTACTCATATTAAGGGACATATTCTTGACCAGGTCTGGACTGTGAGCCTCACCATATCTCACATCTCAGTATCTCCTTGTACCTGGTCTGACCACCATTTAATTTACTTCACTATTCAAGATAATGTCTTGAATAAAAACCCTAGTCTAGCGGGAGGTACTCGCAGAAATTAGAACAAGATTGACAAATCTTCATTTCTGGATTCCCTCTTGAACTGGACTCCTCTGGGTAATCCCTCAATGGAGCTGGCTGATGCTCAGCTCACTAGCTGGTTACTGGCTTCCAGTGACAAGTTTGCTCCTCTCAGGAAGATTCATGCCCCCGTCATCATGACGCTCAGAAATGGTTTTCCACTGAATTAAAACACCAAAAACTAGCCCTAAGACAGCTAGAAAGAAAGTGGCGAGGCAATTACAAACCTGAAGACAAACAGCCCTACTTGAACTTTTAAACATTTTACAAAAAATCAATGTTAATGGCTAAAGCGGTGCATTTTTCAACTAAAATCCTGTAGGCTACCAATTGCTCAAAAGAGATTTTTAATATTGTGAATGAGTTATCCAAGCCCGAAAGAATCTTATGTAAACCCCCTATCAAACTTTTTGCAACGCATTGAACCTCTTTTTTATTGATAAAATTAATAAAATCAAGTCCAGTATCCCGGTCAGTCAAAGGTTGTCCCCCAGACCCCCTTAACTAACCACAGCACTTTCTCGCATTTATCCACAATATGTGAGCGCACCTTTTTTAATCTTCTCTTTAAAGTTAAATCCCGCTCACCCACCGACTGTTGCCCTCCCAGCACTCTGAAGGAAATGTTTACTGCCATTCCCAGTCCTGTTCTAAACCTCTTAAATAAATGTCTATCCCAAGGTGTTGTTCCTGCAACTTTTAAAGAGGCTACTGTTGTCCCTCTTCTGAAAAAGATGGGTTCCGACGAACTAGCCATGACTAATTACCACCCAATTTCTCTCCTTCCCTACCTGGATAAAATATTGAAAGCTTATGTCACAGGCTGTCTCACTGACTTCTTGGAGGAATCAGAATTCCTTGACTCCCATCAAGCAGGCTTCTGCCCAGCACACTCCACTGAGGCGGTAATCCTTACAGCATTGGATACCCTCTGTAGTGAAGCCGATATCGGCTCCTCACAGGCCCTCGTCCTACTTGATCTCTCCGCCGCCTTTGACACGGTCGAGCACTCTATTTTGGTTGACCGTGTGAGGGACGCTCGAATCTCTGGCCCTGCCTTAAGCTGGATCAACTCTTACCTGGAGAATCGCTCTCAGGCAGTTTGCACTGCCCAGTTCACTGCTCCCAGAGTTAAAATCTCTTGTGGAGTCCCTCAGGGCTCCTCCCTCTCTCCCTTGTTGGTCAATCTCTACCTCCTCCCTCTTGTCTGTGTCCTGAAGGAGCGCGAAGTCTGCACCTTCAACTACGCAGACGACTTTCAAATCATTTTCTCCATTAGCAACTCTCCTGAGTCAGTCCATACTTTTCAAGCCACTATACTGTTCATCAGCCAATGGATAAACAAGAACCATCTGAAACTTAACCCAGATAAAATGGAGTTGGTTCTGATTGGTGGCACTGATAAAAATTATTGGGGTCCCCATTTCTGCCCAGGGAACTGAGTCAGGCCCCTGTCCCCTCCAGCTCGGCCAAAAGCTTTGGGGTGGTTATTAGTCAGGATCTTACTCTGAAGCCCCAGATTAGATCAGTGATATCCACCTGCTTTCTTCAACTCCAGAAAATAAAAAAGATCTGTAAATTCCTCACCCAGGATGCTCGGATCCAGACGATTATCGCCCTGGTCATGTTGCATGTCGACTATGCCAACTCACTCTACTTTGGCATCCCGATCTACCTCTTAAAACGTTTACAGATGGTACAAAACCAGGATGCCTGCCTAATCGCTGACCAGCCTGGGCATTATCACATCACTGCCCTCTTGAAGCAACTTCACTGGCTTTCGGTTGCCCAGCGGTGTGCCTTTAAGATTGGATGTCTCATTTTTAAATCACTGAATGGAAAGACCGAAATTTGTTAACAACTTGATTAACAAATATGTTCCCACATGTAACCTTCGCTCAGCACATAAAAATCTACTCCTCATTCCTCATTTTAAACAAAAGCGCACCGGCGGCTCCAGATTCTCTATTTTGGCCCCCATTTTTGGGAATTCCCTCCCCTCTGAAATCCGCTTTTACTACACCCTTCTCGGCTTCAGAAATCTTCTAAAAACTTGGCTCATCTGACAGGCTTTCTAAATTCTCTCTCTGGGACTTGGATTTCAACTGTACTAGCGCCATGAAACCTCCCCGGTGAACGCATGCCCTACACATTTATATTGAAATGACATAACATGACATCCTACTACTATTTTTGCTTGTAAAAAATGGCTGCGCTCACTGTGGTAACAACCATGTCCGACAGAATACACCTCTACGCAAAGCTACAACAATACATTGAAAGAATTGAACAACTTTTCGCTGCCTACCTCTATCTATTATCAGAGTCAGCTACAACATGACATTTATTTACACAAATGTAATCTGTGTGCAGCCATCTTTTTATAGCAAAAACTTGCCCATTTCTCTGGCGAATGGATGTATGCCTTGCCAACACCCCAACAATCACTCCCGATTTCCAGCAGGTAATGCAGTATCTTGAAAACCATGAACTTGATTGTTCTGGCAGTGAAGCAATGATGTATGCAACTCAAAAATGTATTGTGGCGGAATGGAATTTCTGCTCAGCTGTGAAAGATATCCTGCAACATGCGACCTTTCACAACAACGCAGATTGCTAGGCAATTCAAATTGCTGCTCCAATGTTCGAGGAACATTACTGTCCCTTCGAGGATATGAATTGGATCGCTTCGCTTTTCTCACACGATTGCAACAATGACCTCTTGGAACATTGCGCATCTCAAGCCGCTGAAGAACTTCCGGATTGCAATCTCCAAGACTTGCAAGAATTTCATGATTACTCTTGGATGGATTTTTTCCATCCTTTTTTACTATTTCCTTTAATTTCTTTTAATACACTTCAATTGTACTTCTTTCATATAATAACTTTTTACTTGCTAAATTAGCCTAAACCCAACATACATTTTGAAACCATGTCTATTCTTTGTTCACATATCTCTCTGCCTGCCTGTTATCCACAAAGCCCTTTCACACAAATGTACTCATCCTCAGCCTCTGCTCACAAGCTGGCGATCAAGATCAACAAACACAACATTGTTTAGGAACTGTTTGTCACAGTGTGGTAATCATATCCTACCTTTATTTTCATTATAGAATTTAGTCATTCATGTCTAATAGCTATTGTTTATGTCACATGAAACTATAACATGTAATGTGGAATTCACTAATGCAAGAGCTTCAGTTTGAATACAGCAGATGCGATTGGAGTTTGCCTCAGCTCAATGCCTTAGCTCTCTGCACAAGATTTTTTTTTGAAAGAGCTGAAGACAATAATGTATGGTTTGACCAGAAGGGTACTGAATGTGCTTCTCAGAAGCGCAATGTTTGTGTTCCTCCTCAAAGTTCCGATGTGGGTAGAACTATTACCAATTCTGACACGCACCAGATTGAATCTACTGTACAAGAGATTGCTGACTGTTCTAATTTTGATAATTTTTTATTACAAAAAAGAAGTACCAGGGTACCTAAGAAGTTTGATGGTTACTTTTTGCAATTTTCTTTTTTTGTTTGTTTTCTTAAAGGATACATGTGATAATTGTATCCTACCTTTATTTTCAATATAGAATTTAGAGTCATTCAAGTCTAATAGGTATTGTTTATGTCACATGGAACTGTAACATGTAATGTGGAATTCACTGGTGCAGAAGCTTACGTTTGAATACAGCAGAAGTGGTTGGCGTTTGCCTCAGCTGAATGCCTTAGCTCTTGCAACAGTGGGTCCATTTATGGCACTTAAATAAAGACACTTTTTATATAACTTTCAAACTCCATCGCTTTATTACACACAGCCAGTTTCTTAGACACACCTGATTTCACCATTTGTCTTCTGTGGCATTGCAACATTCTGCATTATATTCTTCACAATTATTTATTTATTCCTGCTTGCTAAAACACTGCATTCAAGTCTTCAGACCGGTAGGGGTGAGTAGTTTGCTTCCCACTCCCTATATAGTATAAACGCACACTAACACTAATTAGTCAGGTATGCTACAGCGGCCATTCTTTTGCTAAGGTTTTACAAACACTGAGAATATTTTACCATTGAACTCGATATTCTGATATGTTCATAACATTTTTTTGAAAGTCCAAAAAATTATTAATTAAGTATATCATTATGTAATACTGTAATAAAAGATTTTGAAATATATATCAGTATTTTTAAAAAGAAAGGATGATATATAAATACAATTGCAAGTGTTTTTATATAGCTATTAATAGGTAAATAAGGCATTTGTCTCAGGTGCAGATCAGATTATCTGTCAAGTTAGTTTAGGATGTGTTTCCATGAAGTTGAACATTGCACTTGTATTGCTTTACTGCATTCTAGAAGTGGTAGGAGAAATAACTGCACACTAATGGTTAAACCTATATGTAATCTTGTAGTATATCTTGTCAAAGTTGTATGTGCATATATGATGTGCTGCTTATAACTAATGTTTAATTTGAATTCTGGGAGTAGTAGTTTTATTTGTTCCATTATAAAGATGAATACAACACTCAGCTTTGAAGTTGGAAATTATGCACTATAATTGTATATTAATTATAAATCTGAATTGATCTGTGCATGGAGGTTTATCGGTAGGGCTGTCTTATCACCTCAAACTGCTACACATGGTATACATTTTCCTTAAACCATATAAAACTGACCAGTAAAGTGTAGGCTGTAGCTAGGCCATAGCACAGGGAGCTATTTGGTTATAAAGTAAAAGATGCAGTGTGATGTTTCAGTGTACTATATGCACTCATGGAAAGCTATATGCCCTATACATCCATCCTACACCCTGACTTTTAAAGTAGAAAAGCAGATAGACACTAAAACACCTAGTGAGAAGTTTGAGAAGTATTGAAAGACTCAGTCACACAGACAGGCACCAGATAGAAACTGAAACAACCATTCACATTTCTGCTAAACAAGTGACAATTTCAAGTGTATCATGTAGACAAGTATTGCATGAATAATGTCTCAGGCCTTGTGTACTTGAGCTTAGCCGTGTAGTTTTTCTGGTAGGTCTCTCCTATCACTTAAAAGTGCTACACAAGGTGTAAACTGTTCTTGTACCACATATAGGTGAACACAAGGTAGGCTGTAACTATGCCACAGTGCAGGGCGCTATCTGCTTAAAAAGTAAAGGATACAATTTGAAGTTTCAGTGAGCTATATATGTTTATAGAAACCAATGTGCCCAATTATACATCCAGTGTACACACACACTGAAATCCGAGATACCTAAGTAGAAAAGCAGACAGACACTGAAACACCTAGTGAGGTAGTTATAGAAGCACACAGAAAGACCCAACTGATATATTTTGGGGAGTAATAAAGTCAGTTTCTTACACACTTACATAACCCAATATTCACTATTACACCCAAGAGGCAATCTATGCAGGTCCTTACAGACACATTTAGGCAATCACATATCACATAAAGATAGGCAGTGATTAAGTAATACATTTACATACACATGGAATCACAGCTTATTCAGACATCTGCCTGCTATGCAAATGACACTTTCAATTTTATCATACCAAGTAGCTTTTGCATTATGTATCCCACCTGGTAAACTTGAGCTTGGGCATGTCGTTTTACTTGTAGAGGTGTACTACCACGGGAAAAGGTGTAAGCTGTTTTTGTACCAGATTTAAATGAACACTGAGGTAGGCTGTAGGGCATAGCGCAGGGAGCTATTCGCTTTAAAAGTAAAACACACACTTGAATGTTTCCTTGAGTTATGTGCACAATTCTAAATATATGTGCCTAAATATATATCCAGCCTGCACCCAGACACAAAGTTGAGATATCTATGTAGAAAATCAGGCAGATACTGGAAGATCCTGTGAGGTAGTTTGAGAAGCACTCTAAGATTCACTTACACAGGCAGGCACAACTGATATATATCCTCTGATAATAAAAGCAGTTTCGCCAAATCAAAGGAGAGAGAGAGGACTAGGTAAGCTAGTCCGGATCCCCAGGATTATATGTAGATATCAATAAGGACTCGCTAAGTAGTGAGAGGAAGACTCAATTAGGTATATGTGGTAGTAAACCATTTGGTTTGTTCATAAAGCCCTCACCCACCAACCTAGTTGGTGGCATGCTTCATCATCGGGCCCACCACATTGACACCAAATGTGTCCCCGGTGTGCTTCAACGCCAGAAATACTGCAGAGCTGGTATGATTGCTGAGTGTGCGGTGTAATGAGTGAGTAAGTGAAAGTTTAAAAGCTATACAGTGGGTCCCAGTACCCGAGGGTAAATAGATAAACTTTAATCACTGGGCCTCTGTTAGCAACTAAAAGGCAGACGGACGTGCTGGAGTGTGGATTATGAACTCCTGCGTCCTGTGTGGTCTACATGTTTCACCCAGGCCTTTCAAAACTGGCTTTCCTCAGGACCATTGAGTATGTGAAAAAGTGCAAGTAAATAATAAAATACTAAATTATAGTGATTGTGTTGTTTTAAATGTGTCGCACTCCCTAAGGTGCGTTATATGTTAGAGGGGGATTCCCTCTTGCTTTACTACACATAAAACATATAGGACATAGACAGACATACAGGGTAGAGTCATATTAGCATAGTATGCTGATTGCACAACATATGCCGGCTGGTAAAGTGTGTGCTCGACCTATATGAGGCTAAAGTGCGGTCATGTCAATGACATAACTGGCGTAGGTTTTTATCATTTGAAACCATTGTTGTGGTGGTAGGCTAAACAGCGGACACTTAGTCAACAACTGGGCATGGGGTCGCAGGGACATTGGACGCTTTTCTAAAAAAGGCAGAATCTGCACTAATACATGAGATTGAACTCACTGAAAGGAGGCTTTCATTGGATCCTCAGTGTCCATCTATGCAAAATCCCCTGCTCTCTATCCCACCACATCCTAGCGGGTTGGAGACTGAGGAGAACAGGGAGATCTCTCCCTTCTCAAACGGTTTGGGGGTAGCAACCATGACAGTACCGGCAACTAGTGAGACCATGCCTGAGTTCCTAGTTATAACTAGGGGTCAGAAGGCTAAGACTGCAAAGGGTCATATCCTTGCACCCCCATCCAAGAAAAAGAAAGGGCAGGCTAGTCACAAACCAGCCAAGACCATGCAGAAAAACACAGGTCAGAAACCCTCCTAGCCCCTCACTGAGCATACTCAAGGTAAAGCCTAAGCCCTGAATGTGGGGGCTATTGTGGAATCCTCAAATAACCCAAAAACTGAGCATTCACCCCACAAAATGGAATTAATGTTATCCCTTCTTCTTGACCCCATAATTCAGAAACGTACCCATATTGAAGCCAGGCTAGCTAACCTGGAAACAATTTCATCAACCCCCTGGTAATTACCAATAGTGTATCAGGGGAGGAGGTGTGAGATTACTTTATCCAGCTACCAGCCAGGGCGTGACATCCTTCATCATGGTCAAACAGACATTGGTCAATTAAACTCAAACCAAGGCCCCTCTGTTAGAGCTACGACAGGCCCAAGTAATAAGGAGAGTGAATGTGTATTTCCCTCTATTTCTATGGCTGGCACCTCACAAGAACATTTCCTACCCTTACAGGGACCACCTAGTAACAACATAGTAGCAATACCTGCACACAACCTGGGAGTGGCCTGCCATTCAATCCGATGAGGAGAAAGTCCCCCGTTCGCAAGGCCTCCAAGATCTCAGTCACAAATTTACATTTACCCCCGAAAGCAACGCCATATACTGTTGTGCTGGCAAACATTCCCATGCTGTCAGATAGTAATAATGAGCACTGGACTGCTTTGCGGAATACATCCCTTCATTTCCTTAGTGCTAGGACTGGGATCAATATACATTTTCTGTACTCAGACTATAGGATGGCACGCAGAATCATCTGGGTACTCATTCTAGGAAGCTACTTAGGGGGTTGCATTGTCACATCATTTAGTTCCCCGGACCTTGTTCACTCAATGCTGGAAAGGGAGGGCAATGGGCCAGTTAGACCAGATGAGCAAGCCATTCTACCCTTGGGGCACTTTTTCCCGCCATCTTTTTATCCACTATCCACTAATCATTGGCATATCTCTAGGGAGAAGGAGCATACATATGGTAGTCACCCAAGATTTACTGTTCTAACTAGTAATCGCTTTGACATCTTTAATACCCTGGATGATAGTTTACGCGCCAAGATTAGTAATCCCCTATGGTATGAATATATAATAAAATATGAAATTATCTGCTACAGGAAACATGGCTGAAGGGTCCCATCCATTTGAACGGCTATAGAACATTTTACACCCAAGCAATATGGGGATCGCAAGGCAGAGCCAAAGGTGGGCTTTGTATGTATGTATCTAACAAGTTAAACTTTGTTAAAACCGGGTCTCACCTCATGACCCCCTATTATCAATTACTAACTCTGCATTTAACAGTCTCTTATTCAACGACATTGGTTAATTTCTATAATAATATTCCACCTGACAGTGCATCCAAGGTGGTTAACACACTTTTCAAAGAGTTAAGAACTTTGGGGAAGATTAACAAGCCCCTTGCGTGCCTTTTACGCCGCAGTTCCATCACTTTTGCAAAAGAAGCGCCATGGTGCAGGGTACTTACAACTTGACGCATCTGGGAGATGCGTCACGTTGTAAAGCCCTGCGCCAGAAGGAGGCGTTCCTGCGCAGGGGGGGGGGCGTTCCAGCACAGGAACACCTCCTAAAAGTGGCTGAGGGAAATCTACAAGATTTCACTCAGTCACTTTGAGTCCCATGCTACGTCAAAACCCTGCGCCTGCTTGAAGCAGGCGTAACGATTGAGGCAGCATTAACACGATAGGGCCCCCCCCAGTGCCATGCTGGAGCTGCGTCGCGCTTGTGACGCAACTCCAGCAATGCGTCGCATTTACGGCATAGATGCTTGATGCATCTGTGCCATTTTTGCCCATTGGTGCGCCTTTTGTACCGCTTTTGGCCGCCATAAGTGTGGCAGGGTATGCTCAGACGTGAGTCCCTTGCTCACTTTGCCACTGGATTCAAGCAAGCCGGGCTGAAGACGGCTGGAATGCCAGAAACCGGTCCTCGGAAGCTTGTTTCCGGTCCAGGGAAGACATGGCTTGGCAGTTCGGAATGGACTGTTTCCATGAGGCACAGGGTCAGACTGATTTGCATATAGCCATGTCTGAACTGGGGTGGCAGAGCGGGCTAAAGAACGATGATGGATTAAACCCAGATCTTTTGACTGGGTGTGAGTGTTTGATTGATTCAGATGCTCCGTCCATCACCACCCCCTTTTGTACCGCTTTTGGCTGTCATAAGTGTGGCAGGGTATGATCAGATGTGAGTCCCTTGCTCACTTTTCCACTGGATTCAAGCAAGCCGGGCTGAAGATGGCTGGAATGCCAGAAACCGGTCCTGGGAAGCTTGTTTCCGGTCCAGGCAAGACATGGCTTTACAGTTCGGGCTGGACTTTTCCCATAAGGTACAGGGTCAGACTGATTTGCATATAGCCATGTCTGAACTGGGGTGGCAGAGTGGGCTAAAGAACGGTGATGGATTAAACCTAGATCTTTTGACTGGGTGTGAGTGTTTGATTGATTCAGATGCTCCGTCCATCACCCCCCCCCCTTTTGTACCACTTTTGGCCGCCATAATTGTGGCAGGGTATGCTTAGACGTGAGTCCCTTGCTCACTTTGCCACTGGATTCTAGCAAGTCGGGCTGAAGACGGCTGGAATGCCAGAAACCGGTCCTCGGAAGCTTGTTTCCGGTCCAGGGAAGAAATGGCTTGGCAGTTCGGGCTGGACTGTTCCCATGAGGCACAGGGTGTGAGAAGTTGGCCTGGTATATGATGTTCATTAGTTCTAGTGTTCACCTTGTACCATGCCAAGCAACCCTTATGATGATTGGTTGTAAGTCAACCTTATAGACCAGCTATCCTAGAGGTAGCTTGGACAAAGCAGTCTTAGGCTAAACTCAGTAAGGCATGTGAAGCAATATGTTTTACCATATACAATCCGCTTGAATACCAAATGAAAGGACACCACAAAGATATATTGAAAATAAATATATATTTATTAACTACAAATATCCCCTATACTCTTTATGAGCACAGAAGCATAAGCGTTAAAACAAAACACAGTTTGAATATACACAAGTTGCACAATATGGATGAGCCCTAGGGGCCACCTAAACCCTATACTAAAATAGTGGTATAAGAACCACCAATCGGAAAGGAAGTAGGCCTAGGGCCTTGGGAATCGCTGGAGCTGATCGGGACTAGCAGTGACTAAGTCATGAAAGGCCCGCGGGACTCGGGTGCAGCGCTCACCAATGCAATGTCATTGGTGCGTAAAAGTTACAAAGTTAGTGTTTAAGGAACCTTCCGAGTAACCTAGAAGGATGAAACTTTAGACACAGACACTAGAGGTGTTTACCAGTGTGGGAACACCAGCCTTGCTGAGTTACCTCACCCACAGGAAGCGGGTGCACAGGTGCGAAGTAGGTTCGGGTTTCGTCACGCAGGTCGATGGTACCTGAAGATGAAGATGCTGCAGGCGGCTCGATATGAAGAGTTCCGGTGGATCCAAGGATGGATATGAAGTGGTGAAGACCTGAAAGCAGAGGGGACAATGTTCAAAGTCACTAGCCAATGACTACCGTGGATCCAGATTGGAACCAGGCAATGTCAGGTGCAAACAGGCGATGAGGTGTAGCTTCTCTCTGCAGCCACGTGGACACGAAGAGGTCGAGGACGTCGAGGAGTCGATCACGAGCTGCCTCACAAAGGTTCTAGCTGATGGCGGTGTCGGCAACTTGATCGGAGCAAACAGCCCTTGGCTAATGCAAGCCATGCAGGAAGTGGAAAAAGCTTATCACTCGGACCAGCAAGGTCAGAGCGGGTGCTCCTTTTTACAGAAGCCAGGGCAAGTCTGGAGCAACCAGACCCGCAGTGTAAATTGTAGGTTTTGTCACCAAGATGGCCACTGACCACGTGGAAAGTGGCCGGGATGGCGCGTTGAGTGGCACAATGCAAAAGGGCCCCATGCAGATTGGGAGATGCTGGGGGGCTGATCTTTGGTGCAAACGCTGCTCCGTTGTGGAGGTTCTCAAACCCCAAAGCACAGCATCGAGGGTGCCTTGGGTACTGCGCAGTCAGCTTCTCGGGGTTCTTTCAAGATGTCCGGTCCCACGTCTCTCGGTGCCTCCACGGGACCCTTCTTTGCAGGAACTGTGGAATGAGCTGTGAGAAGTCTGGGAGTCTGAGTCTCGTCAGGCTCTGGGCTCGGGCTCCGGCAGGAGGCAGCGGCAAAGCAGATGTTGAGGTGCTGGATGGTACCTGTGTTCACTGGGTGGCCACTCCTTGGCCACAAGGGAGATGCTCTTCTGTCTTCTGTGCAGCAGAATGTCGAAGTCCGGCGTCTTCTTAGTTTAAAGCTGATTTCAGGATGATCTGAGGTGCTTTGGCACTGCTCCCACTCTTATTCCCAATCTGAGGGGTGGATCACCTGCTAGGTCCCTCCTCTGGGTGGGACCAGGAAGGGGGGCGGTTACACCCCCTTTCCTTTGTCCAGCTCCGTGCCAGGACTGGGGCTGGAAAGCCCCAGGACCGGTTTGAACTGGCTTATGCACAAGGACACCTTGTGTGCCCCGGGCATGTCTGATTCTATTCAACCCTGTCCTACCCAATACGCAAAATCCTGTCTGGGGTGGTGCTCGCATCTCCCAAGGCCGAAAACCCTTTGTCCAAGCCTTCTTCGCTGGAAGGACTCCCAGCAGCAGGAGGTCAGACTTGTGTCTGTGGTGGCAGCATCCATTTTGTGATGGTGAGGCTCTGGTTAACTTTAACCGGGGTTCAGGTTATGTACATGTCGTGTCCCTCTAGAAGGGTGGAATGCTATCCCCATCAACAGAACTGTCGAGGGGATAGTATTCCAAATCGTATGGCACCTTACTCGACATGTTTTGATAAAGCCAAACCAAAGTTAGCATATAACCGCGAAGATTATAATGCACTTAAGAGTATAGGGTATGGCAATATCCCGGAACAGCTAAGGGAGTTGTTCCTGACAGCTGCAGACAGGCTCAGCTCATGCTAGAGCACCATCTCACATAAAACCACGCACTCTGCCCCCAGGATTGCAGGGGCCTTCCATAGGAATGGCTTATAGGTTAACATGTGTCCAGTTAAGGTTAGATATAGGGATACTATATCTAAGCAAGAGGTGATTACACCAACTTACCCCAGCTGAGTGATCAGCCAGTTGTGTCAAATATGGAGGCTAGGCCAGGGGTGGCACAATACATGCTGCAGCCCCTGGTAGGCCTTGGCTACACCTATGCCCTGGATACCTATGATACACTGTTACAGGGGCCTATAAGGTGAACCAGTTCCAATTCGTAATGCACCTAGAGTGCATTGGCATTAATTTAGAGAGAGAACAGCAGGCTGTGGGTCTGATTAGCAGGCCCACAGCCACATTAAGTCATAAACCAGTGAAGCAAAAAGAAAAAAATTGGGGTGACCATAGGATAGCAGACCCTACTCTCCTACACAGGGTCAGACTGATTTGCATATAGCCATGTCTGAACTGGGGTGGCAGAGTGGGCTAAAGAACGGTGATGGCTTAAACCCAGATCTTTTGACTGGGTGTGAGTGTTTGATTGATTCAGATGCTCCTTCCATCACCACCGCCTTTTCTGCCGCTTTTGACAGCCATAAGTGTGGCAGGGTATGCTCAGACATGAGTTCCTTGCTCACTTTGCCACTGGATTCAAGCAAGCCGGGCTGAAGACGGCTGGAATGCCAGAAACCGGTCCTCGGAAGCTTGTTTCCGGTCCAGGGAAGACATGGATTGGCAGTTCGGGCTGGACTGTTCCAATGAGGCACAGGGTCAGACTGATTTGCATATAGCCATGTCTGAACTGGGGTGGCAGAGTGGGCTAAAGAACGGTGATGGATTAAACCCAGATCTTTTGACTGGGTGTGATTGATTCAGATGCTCCGTCTATCACCACCCCCTTTTGTACCGCATTGTAAATGCGGCGCATCAATGGTGGCGGAGGCATAGTGCACAATAAGTGGCGCAACCCTACTGATTTGCAGGAATGCGCCACTTATTGTAAATCTGCCTCTTTGTCTAATGTAAAGAGTTCTGAAAACATGCTTATTTTCTGTGGGGATTTTAATTGTGCCCTGGTCCATTTGAGGATGACAGGATATGTGATTTTAACATGGAAGAAGGCTTACCTAACACTCATTTCTGTCATCAAAGTATGGGGGAACATTTTAATGAACTGGTGTTTAACCTAGACCTAGGTTTTGTCAATGGTCTTTTTATTAGACCCGTTCTGATGCGGCAGACTTTTAAAAGTAGAGGTCTTAGCTCCACAATTGATTATATTTTGTTATTAAACATGTCTGCCTCTATCTAGATTACTCACTTTTTCAGTCGACACAAACTCAGTGAGCGATCCCTTTCCCTTCTGCATCACAATGACTCTACCTGAGAGTAGTCAGGGAAGAAATAAACAGGTGGCAGATGTGGCTCTGGCTAATTTAAAACTTGCCAAAGCCAATGGATACACGCTTCGTTGGAACATGATGGATCCTGGGGCAGTGAACAAATCACTTATTATAAGGTGTAGATTGGCCTTTGATACTTACTTGAATGAAGTCAAGCAAGTCCCCAGAAAGTATATTGACCTCCTTCCAATATGTACCAGCTGCTGTATGAGAAATAATTTTTTAAAAAGGGGCAAAAAGCCTGCCCCCCAGGGTGGTTTGATTTAATCTGTATCTGCGCTCACTCACATCTGATACAGGAGCTGCATAGCACTCCAAGGAGCATCACCAATATCAGACAGGCTAGAAAGAACTACAGATCTGCTGTTTAGGAAAGGAAAAATGCCCATCGAAAAGAAGCATAGGAGATGCTTTCAGAGGCTGCACATTCTAAAGATAGTGCCGCCTTTTGGAAAGCGGTTAAGACATTGTTCGTGACACCCACGGGAGTTTAACTATCGAAGTTGCCATATCAGAGGGTCAATGGGTTGATAATTTTCTTTTTTTTAAAGTTATCTTTATTGAGTTTTTTCCAGTGTATATAACCGCCCCTCACACCCCCCCAGGTCATACAGGTTCGGCAAAGAATATTTCACATATAAACACAGAAAAATTAGAGAATTCGTACATTGTACAATAATGGCTAAGTAGATTAATCAAACAACCAAGAAAACATTTCCCTTCTTTTTGAGGAGATACACATTACATCTGGATAATTATAGATTTCAAATAATATACAGCTTTAACCATTTAAGTTTTTGTGGTACTTAAATCCCGCAGAATATGGCTTTATGTTACAGAGAATTACTTTGAGATTGGGACCACTCAATCAAAGGATTCCAAATTTCCAATCCCCTGGCCCTCCTTTTTCTGCCTGTTCTTTTATATATAGCCATTTCCAAATTAAATATAGCTAGCAATCTAGAAAACCATTGTTGAAAGGATGGTGGGTTAGGGTCTAGCCAAGCAGAAGCGATACATATTCTTAGAACCGCCATGGCGATAAATATTAGTTCATGTCCAAGTGATGATTCATTGAGATTGGTTACTCCAAGCAAAATCATTTCATTGGAGAGGATTATTCTGGTTTTTAGAATTTCAGTTAAAAACTGTTCAATGATCAGTTTTAAGGGGGATAAATTTACACAGGAAGAAAATACGTGTATGCTATCCGCCTCAGATAATGTACATCTAAAGCAGCATGTACCCCTCCCACTTCCCCATTTAGCGATTCTATCTGGGGTATAATACAAGAAAAAGCATGTTTTATAAAATTGTGTTTGCAGTTTGGTTGACATAAGGATGGTTTGGAATAAATCATAGGCATAATTGAATTCTTCCATAGTCATTGTTAATTTTCCCTGCCACTTCTGTAATGCCTTCTCGAGATTGTTCGGTAGAAGGGATACCAAGTGAGAATACATCTCACCAATCGTTCATTTTTTTGGTTTTATTAATGTTTCTGCTGTCGGTATTTTATTAAACAAGGTATTTTCTCTAATTCTTTGGGTTAAAAAATCTCTAATTTGTAGATATTTCTCCATTCCAAATGATATGTTTCCCTCAAGGTTTCAAACGAGTGTGACCCCTCATTTACGAAAAGACATCCAAAGTGTGTAATTCCAGTCATGGTCCATCTCTTAATGCAGGCTCCACTAAAGATTTCAGGTTGAGCCGGATTATTGCTTAGTGGAGAATAGAGCGAGAGTCGTCCGATGCCCAATAATTTCCTCACAGCTTTCCACGCTTTAAACCCTCCGAGTAAGGTCTTTAGACGGACCTTTTTGTGAAGCTATCATAAAGAAACCGCCACAGATAACCCTTGCTCCCATTTCCTAATACCAGCTGATGGATTGATGGTAGGTCTTCCCCTAAGACTATCTCATTATTATCTAATAAAAAAAAGAGTTCATGATTATATGAGAGCATAGAAGCCCAATAATATAATTTGAGGTTAGGGAGGGCTAAGCCTCCTTTTTCTCTATGAAGAGTCAAGAGCTTATAGGCTCTACGTGGTTGTGAATAGGACCGAATAAAACTTGAGAAAGTTCGCTCCATCAATTTGAACCAATATTCAGAGATTTCCAGATTGATTGCTCTGAACATATGAAGCAGTTTAGGGAAGTATACCATTTTTAAGGCATTCACACGTCCAATCAAAGATAAATGTAGGTTATTTAAACGATGAAGATCTTTCTGCATTTTATCTAGCAGAGGGCTCAAATTTAATGCAACCAATTTATCGAGTTTGGAGGAGATACATACCCCTAAGTAGGTCGCCTTTATTGTCACTCGAGGATCTATCATGATGCATTTATCGTTTAAGACTACTTGGGTTTTACTTTGATTGAGAATGTAGCCGGCCATATTACCAAAGTTTTTGGCCTCGGTTTCAATTATAGGTAGGGCTAATACTGGATCTGATGTTACTAGGGCTATGTCATCAGCATATGCAAGAGTTTTTGTTATATAGCCTTGGGTCCGAATAGGGATAATACCGGCATTAGATTCCAAACTGCGAATAAAGGGCTCAATGTAGATGGCAAACAGTAATGGAGATCATAGGCATCCCTGTCGAGTTCCCCTTGATATTGGTAATTCTTTAGATAGATTGCCATTTATCATCACTACTGCTTTAGGGCTGGTATATAGTTTTTGTACTGCCTGAATGAATCCTTGTTTAAATCCCAGGTTTAAATCCCAGCCACAGAAATGACCAGGAGACCCGATCAAAGGCTTTTTCAGCGTCTAAAAGAATAAGCGCCATTGGGTCTCCTGTCACCTCTGTGCTGTCAAAGAGGGTGATCACTCTATGGATATGATCTGTGGTTTCTCTTCCAGGTATAAACCCATGCTGGGAGTGTGAGACAAGTTTGTGGATTAGTGGTGCCATACGATTCGCTATTAATTTGGAATATATTTTTGAATCCACATTAATTAAAGTGATAGGGCGATAAGAGCCCATCTGATTAGGAGGTTTATCTTTCTTCAGGAATACTACTATTTTCGCTTTTGACCATGATCTTGGTGGTAATCCCCCGTTAAATATGTGCACACATACTTCCAAGAGAATCCCTTTGATTTGATCTAAGAAGGTGATATAGAACTCTAGGGGGATCGAGTCTAAGCCAGTTGCTTTTTCTCTAGGTAAAGCTTTCACTGTCTCTAGGATTTCTTCCAGGACTGATATCTTCTCTAGATCATCTCGATCTTCTTCGGCAAGTCTGCTGGGTATTCCTTGATTTAACTATTATCTGTCTATATCGGCACCTCCTTCCTCTTTGTATAAAGTGCTATAGAAATGCCAAAATGCCTCTATAATTTTGTTACTTTCTGAGATTAAGCCGTCCACTGGATCTGATATTTCACGTATGAAGTTCTGAGATGTTTCTTGCCTCATACGTATGGCGAGTTGATGACCAACTGATTCGCTTACTTCGTAGATTTGATAATTTTCTAATATATACAATGGTACAAGTACCGGTAATGGAAAGTATAGTGAAATCCCGGGAATGTGTAACCAGCCAGTAGATCTACACTTTGATATTGATGAAGTGAGCAGGGCCCTCTCCTTAAGTACAGGTGGGAAGGCCTTTGGCCCTGATGGGAATCCCTTGGACTTGTATAAGTCCAATATCACTGTGTGGACACCAATGTTCACACAAATAATAAATGCAAGTTGTGAGGTTGCCTTCCCACCAACCTGGGTGGAATATACCATTGTAACCATATTTAAAAAGGGGATCTGTCAGGTCCCAACCTGTTACAGGCCCATTTTTTTATTAGAATCCGAGAACAAGGTTTTTGGACGTATCATCTTGGAGCGCCTACAGCTTTGGGCTGTGGAAAACCAAATCTTATCAGATATCTAATATGGTTTCCGAGAAGGTTAGGGACCATGGAGTAAAGCTTAAATTTAGCGATCCTCATGGGGAAGTGAGCAGGGCCCTCTCCTTAAGTACAGGTGGGAAGGCCTTTGGCCCTGATGGGAATCCCTTGGACTTGTATAAGTCCAATATCACTGTGTGGACACCAATGTTCACACAAATAATAAATGCAAGTTGTGAGGTTGCCTTCCCACCAACCTGGGTGGAATATACCATTGCCACCATATTTAAAAAGGGGGTCTGTCAGGTCCCAACCTGTTACAGGCCCATTTTTTTATTAGAATCCATGAACAAGGTTGTTGGACGTATCATCTTGGAGCGCCTACAGCTTTGGGCTGTGGAAAACCAAATCTTATCAGATATCTAATATGGTTTCCGAGAAGGTTAGGGACCATGGAGTAAAGCTTAAATTTAGCGATCCTCATGGGGAAGTACACCAGGGCCAAAAAGGGAAATCTGTATTTAGTAAGCATGGGCGGAAAATCCGTTCCGCTGGCGGATTTTGCGGATTTTCGGTAATTTCGCAATCTGCGAACGCTCGCGAATTTACCACAAATTCACACGCAGCGGATTTTTTTTTCTTGGTGATACAATTTTGCGGTGTGCAGCTTTCACTTACCGTCATTCAGCATTTGCCGAGTTGTTTTTCTCGATATTTTGTGAGTGCTGTGCCATTTTGGATCTTGCTGCGGGATCCCACGGGACTTTGGCGACACATCGCGAGAGTTCGTAATTGCGAACATGTAGGTGCGGCGGGCAGCAACAATCTCGTACTCGCGAAATTACAAAAATTGCAATTCTGCACAAGAAATCCACTAGCAAGCAGCATAGACCTTCTGAAAATGATGATTTTTATCAGAATAACTCCTCAGGTTGACATTTGCCCGCACTTTTTTGGATTTGAGGCCTTTTGACTTTCTTTGTATCACTTTTGGATTAGAAATCAACTTTCACAAGTAAGTTTGTTTGGGGCATTACAGTTGCTGTTCTGCAGAAAAACGAGTTTTGCAAAACTGAAAGCACTCAGCAGGTGCAAAAGTTCACTCATCATTATTAACCATTCCCTGTAGTACTTCCTGAGGGGCCCCTCCAGAGTTCAGTTGCCTATGTTTGTTTGGGGCATTACAGTTGCTGTTCTGCAGAAAAACGAGTTTTGCAAAAACTGAAAGCACTCAGCAGGTGCAAAAGTTCAACTTCAAACTCATCATTAGTAACCATACCCTGTAGTGCTTCCTGACTGGGGCCCCTCCAGAGTTCAGTTGCTAGTTGCAACAATTGTATGACCCTGCTCTGACCCTCACAGCAGGCTCATAGAATAGCTACAAGTAGGCCACAAAGGTCCTGGAAAAAAAATTGCACTGCAACAGAAAGCAAATTACAGATAAGGAAGCAGGTGCCAGACTGGAATTTTAAAACAGTGACACATTAATAAATCAACCCCAAATTAATTCATGTCAGTTGAAGCAGGGCAGGTGTGCTTGCTTTTCCCCCCCATAATCTACAGTGATGATGAACCAGAGGGTGGCATTGATGTACCAGAGGGTGGCATGGGTGAAATAGAGGGTGGCAGTGGTGAAACAGAGGGTGCTGGGAACCTGTGATGATGAACCAGACGTAGAAACAACATAGTCGCGACCGTTGCGAGCTTTACAAGTAAGTTCGCAATTGCGAACTGGTACAAAACCCTCGCAAACTTGCAGACACCCTTGCGAACACAAAAAATAAAAAATCCGCAAATTCGGGAGAATTCACGGATTTTGCGGATTGCGAGTTCACAAATACGCAAATTCGCGAAGGACAGATTCGCAAAATTCGCCCATGCTTAGTATTTAGTTTTTGACGACCTCTCAGCAGCGTTTGACTGCGTAAGGCACTCAAGCTCTGGGAAATTTTAGCATCGCTGGGGGTCAACAAAAATATCATTCTCTTTATTCACCTTCTCTACAATGGACCAAAATCACGCGTGCAATATGGTGTGGGAGGAGAACGCACTGCCTCTTTCCCCATTGGAAGGGTGGTTAGGCAAGGTTGTGTCCTAGCTCCCTTCATTTTTAAAATATATATATATATATATATATATATATATATATATATTTTTTTTTTTTGTAAGACCTTTATTACAATTCGATAATCATACACAGCCACGTGCCTACAACCCTGGGGCCGGCCGCAAATCAGTAGACAGGACATAGGGACGCGTTACACATACCTTTCAAAACCTAATCATGTGAATTCCGGCATTATATTGCAGAGCATGAGGTCTTAGTTTTTTAACAATTTTGTAGATCGCCAACTTTGAACACAAAATAAACAAAATAGTAACATAAAAAAAAGAGACTCTTACAAGCTACCTGGCTCAGCAATATTATGAAGTGTAATCATGGTGTCAATGGACGTATGGAGGCCTAGTGCCGCATATTTCTCATATAGTAGTTCTCATATCTGGGTTACTCCTCCTCGCCCGCATTCAGTGTCAGTGTATAGTCTGTGAAATAACACCAGAAGTCCTTGGGCTTGGATTTTGCTGGCAATTCCTCCTCGTAGGTCTATAGTTTGTCTCTACAGCTGGCCACATCTAGCAACCATCTGGATGTTTTAGGCACCTGCCTGCTGTGCCAGCATTGTGCAATCTGTCTCTTGGCCAGCAATAGTGCTATTGCACAAAATTTACGCCGTGTAGCTCTGAGCTGTGGCACCCCACCCAGCAGACAAGTGCGAACTGTGCATTCTACCTCAACCTCCAACATGGTGGACAGTGCATTTACCACTTCTGTCCAATACGCATGTACTGCAGGGCAGTACCAAGCCAAATGCACGAACCCTGCTCCCTCCCCATTACATCTTTTACACCTGTCGTTGTCCTGTAGTCCAAACTTGTACATGCGCACAGGTGTGTAATATGCCTGATGTACAAACTTGTAATGAATGATCCTTAAATTACCGTTTTGAGTAAGGATTTGTGTGAAGGCACAAGTTTGTTGCCATTCGTTTTCAGATAGCGGACTTTCCAATACCTCATCCCATCTTGCTTTGGCCTTGTCAGTAGTGTACGGTATCTCAGCCTGTGCTGTGGTGTACAATCTAGATACCAGGTGTGATAGATCTTGTGTGGTAATGACCAGCTGTAATGTGTTCAGGCTATCTGGTTCCGTAGGAAATGTTGGATAGTGTACCTGCATTGCACGTTTCAGTCGATAGTGCGTGAATTGAAACATGGGCGTTTTGTTTTGGACATACGTCAGGTCGTCTGTGTTTACAAAGGAGCTTTCATGAAACATGTCACCCATTCTCCCAATACCTACTTGTTGCAGTAGTGACATGCCCACTTTTTCCCACGTTACCGATAATGCTTGATGGTAGCGTAAAGGCATCGCAGGGGCGTACAATGTTGTCTTATGCGCTAGGTGTCCCAACTTTCTCCATGCCTTGACGGTGGTGTCAACTGTGTTAATGTCACGTGCCTGTAAGGGCTGTCGGACATGGAAGAGGATCGACGTCAGTGGTATCGGTAAAGCATCTCCCTCCTCAATAGCAGTGTGCGTGAGGTATGGTATTTCGTCGAACCAATATGCAGCATATTGCACTTGGGCGCATAAGTAGTACAATAGGAAGTCTGGCACCCCGAAACCTCCCCTGATATATGGAAGAGTTAGTGTTTGAAGGTCTACACGTGCTTGTTTTCCTGCCCAAATTAGTTTTAGTACAAGCGATTTTATATTTCTGAACACTTCTGCTGGTGGTGTAATAGGGATGTTATTAAACAGGTACAGTAGTTTAGGCAGTATGTTCATCTTCACGATCGCTATACGATCTGCTAACGACAGGGGCAGCTGTATCCAGCGTGTAATCTTATCTTCCAATTTGGATATTGCCGTGCCATAGTTCGATCTGAGGACTACTGCAGGGTATCTATGGTACCACACACCCAGATACCTCACAGGGTCCGACTGCCACTCCAAAGGGTATTCAGTGTCCTGGGGGGTCGTCGTATCTGTCAGGGGTATAATGGAGGATTTGGACCAGTTTATGGCCAGACCCTAGTGTCCACCAAATTTGATATATTCTCATATTATTGGATTTAAATGTGTGTTGGGGTCACGTACATATAGCAGCATATCATCTGCGTATAGCGAGATGTGCAGTGGTCTAGATGGAAACTGAAGCGCTGAATCTTTGTAGTTCTGCCGTATAATGCAGGCTAGGGGTTTGAGTGCTAACGCGAATAGTAGGGGTGAAAGTGGGCATTCCTGCCTGGTGCCACGTTGAATATAGAATGGGTCTGACACATAACCATTGATGCGCACCCTGGCACATGCTTTGATGTATATGAGTGATACCCACTGTACAAATCGTCTGGGGAACCCCATTCTATGTAAAATAGCAATTAAATATTCCCACTCAATGGAGTCAAAGGCCTTGGCGGCATCCAGCATAACCGCCGCTGCCTTTGTGGATGGATGAAGATAGTGCGAAAGGGCGAACAGCGACCTAGTATTATGGGAGGTGGAACGTGTAGGGACAAACCCTGCCTGATCTGGCAAAACCAGACTCGTCATTAGTGGTTTCAGTCTCATGGCCAGCAACTTCGCCAATATTTTAGAGTCGGTGTTAATAAGTGAAAGCGGCCTATATGAGTCGCATACCTCTGGATCTTTGGTAGGTTTGAGGAGCGCTGTGATTGCCGCTTCACGCAGTGTTGAGGGTAATTCTGCCTGTTCGAAAGCTGCTCCATTCATTTCCACCATATGTGGGGCAAGTATGTCCACATACCGTTTATAAAATTCATTAGTGTACCCATCCGGGCCTGGTGCCTTCCCATTCGGGAGAGATCCAATTACTTCAGTCACCTCCTCCACCATGATGGGGGAAGTCAACATCTCCCTCTGCCCGTCCGACAGCCATCCTATAGCCACATTCTCTAAATATTTAAAAGTGTCTTCACTCGCCGCTATCGGTCGCGACCTGTACAGCTCCTCGTACCCTTCTGCAAAACATTTTAATATGTCCGTAGCCTGTGTGTGTAGTGTGCCATCCTCCGCTTTAATACATAGAATGGGTGTGTGTCCTTTGCCATCGCAAATTTTGGCCGCCAGTATACTGCCAGGTCTGCCACCCTCCCCATATGATCTGGCTGTATGTTTTTTATCTAAGTATTTGATTTCGTCTTCGACGAATGTTTGATGTTCTGAGTGCAGCGTTCTCAGTTCACCCATCAGGGTGACATCTTGAGTGGTTTTGAAGGCTAACTCCAGTTCCCTCATGCGTGTTTCACAACGTGCAATTTGCAGTCGGATATCTTTTAAAATACCTATTGTGGTGCTCATGCACACTCCACGTAACGTGGCCTTGAATGCTTCCCATAACAGTCCCGGGTTCTCCACCACAGGTTCGTTTAGTAGGAAGTATTCTTTGATCGCTTTGTGAATGGTGTCTGCGTATACCGTGTCCGTGAGTGCGCGGGAGTTAAATCTCCAGTGAAAAGGGGGCATTGTATAATTCAGAATCACGAGGGCCAACAAAACAGGGTTGTGGTCCGAAAGTGTCCTGGGTAATATCTTTATCTCTCGTGACCACAATGTGATGCCATCCGACCCCAGCCTGTAGTCTAAGCGTGACCAGCTTTGATGGACCGCAGAAATGTGTGTAGCTCCTGGAGCGTTAGGGTATTTGTGCCTCCAAATGTCAGTCAATGAGAGGTCTGAAAGCATGTGCACAATCTTAGCCCTGGCCTGTTTATGTGGTTCTGATGAGTTCGCGGAACGGTCCACCCCCTCTTCCATCCTCACATTCCAGTCCCCACCGCATATGATGTGAGTGTTCGCTAGTGTTTGTAGGTGGACCCACAGTTCTTGGAAGAATTCCGGGGCGTCCGTATTCGGACCGTACATATTGAGAAGCGTTATCCGCTGCCCACGCAATGTGCCTGATACAATAACATATCTGCCATTGGGATCACTTATAATCCTATGTGCTATGAAGTTCACACCTCTTCGTATTAGCGTGATCACTCCCCTCGAGTAAGAGGAATAGTTAGCCATGTATGAGGACTCTGACCAATGTCCCCCTATCTGTGCATGTGTGTTAGGTGCGAAATGTGTCTCCTGTAACACGGCAATATCAACTTCCCATCTCTTTAAGTAGGCAAAGACTTGTCTTATTTTTTTCGGCTGAGCTAGACCCCGGACATTCCATGTGAGGAGGTTGATGTTATTCCTATTGGTACCTCTAACTACCTGTTCCATCTATAAAATTGATGGTTCCATCGAAGCAGCAAATGATAATCAGAAACAGAACAATTCTGCATTTCCCCAGTTAAGAGCATGTGTGCACCATCATCCCCCCGCCCAGTAGCACCTCGCAGATGATCATGTGGTATCAGCTTTGGTCTCAAAACCTTAACAAGTCTCCCCTTCCCCCCGCCCCCACCCACTCCAGCATCCCAATTCTGCCGAAGCCATTGTCCCATTGTAAACAATCCCTAGAAAACAGTCAAATACAAACAACTTTGGGGGGGATCACCCTTTCGGAGGTCCGCCTGGTGCACAACTCTTCACCCAACAGAATGGGTGCGGACGACTCACATATTCGCGATTCATACATGCGTATTGAGTCTGTCCATCCCGGATCCACCCATAGACCCCGGTATTCTGGTGAGTCAGCATAGTTCTCAATAGTAGGTTAGTTCACATGAACATCGTAGCAATACTACACCACTCTATTTGGAGGTTGGGCCCGCCGTACCAATTTAATTGTGCAACACAGTGTTTTATAGGTACGTAATGCAGACTCCCCCATTCGTGGCCATCCGCTCAGGAGAGCGATAGTGCGCTGTGTTATACGTTTCGGGTCACCAGTGTAAGTGTACCTGCAGATCAAAAGTTAAAAAAATAAAGCCGCCGGTATCAGCACCTTGTCAACAGTTTGTGCATCTCGCGGCTGCTACCAGTTATCACCCGTCTCTATGCATAGTTGAGATCGATAGTGTCTCTTTAGTGAACCTCGATAGGTGCCCATGGTTAAAGCAATCTGTGCGATTATGTCACTCATGCATGTTGAACTTGGACAAAAGTCTTGGTGCAGACTTGCATTCGGCACCATTCAAATGAGAACTGAAATTCGGGCCAGTGTCTATGCACGTGAACAAAGAGCCCATAGGTCTGCGGCCCCCAGTGTCTACGCAATCAGGCCTCTTGGGAGAATAGGAAAAGTGAGTCTTACCATAAGTCTGCAGCTTACCACCCTCATTCTTACTCCGCTTCGTCTGAGTCTGTGTGCCGAGTGTCTCGTGCTTGCTGCTTGTGTTGCTGTACCACCTTTTTAACGAATTCCTGGGCTGCCCTTGGGGTCGGCAATACCACTGCCTTGTCATTCTATGTTACCCTCAGCCTTGCCGGATACAGCATGGAATATCCCACGTTTAAGTCTCTGAGTTTGGCCTTGACGGACGCAAATTCCTTCCTCGCTTGCTGAACCGCCACTGTGTGATCCGGATAGAACTCCAGGTTGTTCCCTTGGTGTGTGATCTTCCCTTTCTCGCGTGCCAGTCGTAGGATGGTGTCTCTGTCGCTATAATTTAGGATTCTCGCCACAATCGGTCTTGGTGGCGCTCCTGGTTTTGGTTTGGGCGCCAGGGACCTGTGGGCTCTCTCCACTATAAAAATGTGAGATAGGGCCTCAGTCCCAAAAATATCCTTGCATAGTTGTTCTATGTAGACCTCCATCTTGCCCATGTTTGTAGACTCTGGCAGGCCCGTGATGCGTACATTATTGCGCCTGGAGCGCGCTTCCAAATCCTCCTCCCTTGCTTTGATTACCTCCAGGACGCGTTCCATCCCGGTACACTTGCTGGTCGTGGCACGCGATTCATCCTCCACTGACGATATTCTGGATTCAGCGTTGTCTAGCCTTTCGCCCTGTTTCTCAAGTTTGTCTGATCTCCCGTCCATCCGACACGTCAGGTTATCTAGTTTCCCGTTGATATCTTGTACATTAGCTTGTATGGACAGCAATATCCTTTCCATATTGGATGTAGGTTCCATATTCGGCGCCCCTTTCCCACTCTGGTACATGTTCTGTGACTTTTGGCGCCTTCTTGTTCTCAAAGGAGATTTTTTGTTGCTGCTTATCCGGCTTCCCCATCACGGATAGTCCAGGAGGCCCACTAACCGTTATTTGTTGCGTTGTTCTGGTGGCCTTGACCGCCGCCACCGTAGTCGCACTTCTAGTCGCGATCCCGGGGGGCACCACAGTGCGGCGGTCCCCCAGCTTCCTTTGCTGTTTTTCCTTGCTCCTTATCTAGCAAGAGCCACAGGGGAGCACGTCCGGTTGCGTGCGAGAATCACTCTCCAACGTTGGGTGCCTGTGTAGGTCAGTTCTGTCGTTCCGGTACTATCCACCTCGCAGTGTCTTCGCCCCTCGTTCACCTGGTCGCCATCATACAGTTCTCTCTGACGCTCGGGCCTGTCATGCAGTGTCTTTACGGTTAGAAGCTTGTGAACGCTTAATGCCCGTAGGACTATGGAGTGTTCCTTGCACTTGGACCGCCGTGTGTTGTGTGTATCCTTCCACGACGAGGCTCATGTCCCGTTATGCTGCGCTTAAGCGGCGCCTGTATTGTGGGGAAATTGCACCATACGGGAACTGACGAGCTGCAGCTGCCGTCCTTCGTTATCCCGTTATCACCATGGCTCGCCGTGTGTACTAGGGCCCCTACATGGATCGTTGGGTCGCAAGGTGAAGGTGCTGTAGCTGCCTGCATGCACTAGCCAACCCCAAGCGCTGAAGCCCGTACCTCAGGATCATATTCCGCAATCAACCGTGCTCAGGAGCCTGCACAGCGCTCGGTCTGGGGCGGAAGCCAGTGGTGCCTTCAATTCAGCGTACAAAGCATTCCGCTATCCAGGGGATGAGGGTGCATTATGTTATCGTCTTAATCTTCCTCCTGTGCGCCGCTTCTCCTGTTCAAAAGTGTCGTCATCGGCGACATGTGCATCAGTTTCCAATGGTATGTCCGGTCAACTCCAGCCTTAATGTTTGCTCACCGCCGGGCTAAACAGCCACAATCCTCGTTGTGTCCATGGGCGCCGCCATCTTGCGTATCATCGGCCAAAAGTTCTTAAAGGGGCCGTTCGTGGTTGCCTCTTAGCATCTACCGTACACACAGCAATTTCACGCCCATAAAGCCTGTGTTCATGCGGTTGGCACTCGCAAATCACCTCAGGATTAGGTGCAGGGGCCAAAGGTATCCCCGTGTCTCGCTGTTCCGCAGATGATCGCGGCGTCGGCCGCCATCTTGACACCTCGCCCCGGTCTCTCTAGTGTTTGCCGCTGATTTATAGCGAGAGAACGCTATGCAGACACCCGCACTCGTCTCATTCGGGGCTAGAGGCATTCATAACCCCGAATCTGTGATTTCCGGCATCCGTGGGGGCCAGGACAGACCGCTCAGGCCATGTTTTAGAAGTCGTCCGGCGGAGCTGTGCAGTCACCCAGCCATTCCGCCGTGCGCCCCCTAGCGCATCCCATTTTTAAAATATATTCTGTCAGCATCTTCTAGCTCCTCTACCTATGTCACTCATGTTGAATTGGGTCTTCCATGCGTGTCCGAAAGTAGAGCCAATCCTTCTGTGGCATAGGATTTGGTCACGTAACAAGACTGCACTTAACAGGGACCTACTACAGGATAGTCTCAGGTTAGATGTAGTACTAAGGATACCCTGGGTTAAGTTTATCCAAGATTTCACAAAAGATATGGACAACCCGGAATACTTCACTAACCCAAAGTCCATCACCAAGATCTCCAGGAAAAATCACAGAAAAAGGCCCTTTCATCTCTGGAATGCATAAGACTATTGGGGGAAATCACTAAGCCTAGCGTTTTGCAGCACCAGCTTGTTATTACAAGTTTTAGTTTGCAGCCATACCTAGCTTTTGTTCCGGGTGTCTATGACGGGTATTTATTACTAAGATTCAGATTGGGTACAATACATAGACTCGACTCTTTCCCCATTCTGAACGACTGGGCAAGCTAGTTACAACCATGTCCATGTGATAACTTGTCGCCACAATCGTCTTTACACATTGTTTTATTTGTTCAATTCTATCTGGAGGCAAGAAAGATCTGGACCCTACCAATTTTACCGAAAAGGGGACTGAGACAATGCCGTCCTGCTTTTATGAAGCTCCAGTTCCTAGAAAATGAACATGTTGCCTGGAGGTTAACCATGTTTTTAAAAAAAATTCTCCATTAGAGAAAGAGTATTGCTTTTTAGGATTAAGGTTACGGCCCTCTTCACGTACACTCTTTATTAACTGCAATTAGTTTTTAAATATATGATATCTTTTTATGTAACATCTTTTATATGGATAATGTGTTTTTTAACTTCATTATGAAATCCTCCTGTATTACCTATGTATCTTATATGTGCTTTTTATGATTGCTGTAACTCAATCGAAATATGATCAGATTCTGATTCTGAGTAAACACTAAGGTAGGCTGTAGCTACGCCATAGCACATGAAGTTATTTGCTTAAAAAGTAAGAGATGTACATTCATGTGTCAAAGACTATATTCACTCCTTTAAACTTATGTGCACATTAAACATCCAGTCTTCATCCAGAGTTAAATCTGACATACCTAAGTAAAAAAGCAGGGAGACACTAAAACACCCAGTGGGTTAGTTAAAGAAGCATGCACAGATTCATTCAGGCAAACAGGTACAGCTTATATGTATCTTGTGCTAATAAAGACAGTTTCACACGCTTAAATAGCCCAATGTTTTACAGACACATATAGATTACCTTAGATATCACAAGGATAGACAGCCATTTATAAACAAACTTACATACTCATGGAATATCAGCTCCTGATAGGGACTCACACATTTATTGACATACATGTGAAAAAACGGAGACATTCAAGTGTAACATGTAGAGCCCTTCTCAAGTTTTAAGCTACTCTTCCACAACATATGACTATCCCCTGAAGTAGGCTGGAGTATATTAAATAGGGTATGCTCCCTTAAGTTAATGTCTGTGTAAGTAGGTTCATGGGTGAGTGAGAGGATGTGTGAGTAACTCTGTGGGTGAGTGTGTGTGTGAGTAGCTGTTTGAGCAACCTCTTACTTACTCATACATATCACTGAGCAATAACGTAGGCTGTCTGTAGGTAATAGGATGGGAACTTTGTACTGAAAAGTGAATACATTGACTGCCTAAGCTGTATATCATCATATAAACTAAATATTTAAATAGTTGAAATTTGTATTGTCGTACAATATAAACAAGTGATGAATATAGTATTCGATCTTCATTTTCAGACATCAATATCTAGTTATCTACACAAAATTACTAGGCCTGGGAGGTAAATTCCGTTCCGTTTCCGTAATTTGAAGAATTTGGGTAATTTCGCCTTCCGCGGAGAACGCAAAATTCTGGATTCGGCGTTGTCTAGCCTTTCGCCCTGTTTCTCAAGTTTGTCTGACATCCCGTCCATCCGACACGTCAGGTTATCTAGTTTCCCGTTGATATCTTGTACATTAGCTTGTATGGACAGCAATATCCTTTCCATATTGGATGTAGGTTCCATATTCGGCGCCCCTTCCCCCCCTGGTACATGTTCTGTGACTTTTGGCGCCTTCTTGTTCTCAAAGAAGATTTTTTGTTGCTGCTTATCCGGCTTCCCCATCATGGATAGTCCAGGAGGCCCACTAACCGTTATTTGTTGCGTTGTTCTGGTGGCCTTGACCGCCGCCGCCGTAGTCGCACTTCTAGTCGCGATCCCGGGGGGCACCACAGTGCGGCGGTCCCCCAGCTTCCTTCGCTGTTTTTCCTTGCTCCTTATCTAGCAAGTGCCACAGGGGAGCACGTCCGGTTGCGTGCGAGAATCACTCTCCAACGTTGGGTGCCTGTGTAGGTCAGTTCTGTTGTTCCGGTGCTATCCACCTCGCAGTGTCTTCGCCCCTCGTTCACCTGGTCGCCATCATACAGTTCTCTCTGACGCTCGGGCCTGTCATGCAGTGTCTTTGCGGTTAGAAGCTTGTGAACGCTTAATGCCCGTAGGACTGTGGAGTGTTCCTCGCACTTGGACCGCCGTGTGTTGTGTGTATCCTTCCACGACGAGGCTCATGTCCCGTTATGCTGCGCTGAAGCCGCGCCTGTATTGTGGGGAAATTGCACCATACGGGAACTGACGAGCTGCAGCTGCCGTCCTTCGTTATCCCGTTATCACCATGGCTCGCCGTGTGTACTAGGGCCCCTACACGGATCGTTGCGTCGCAAGGTGAAGGCGCTGCAGCTGCCTGCATGCACTAGCCAACCCCAAGCGCTGAAGCCCGTACCTCAGGATCATATTCCGCAATCAACCGTGCTCAGGAGCCTGCACAGCCCTCGGTCTGGGGCGGAAGCCAGTGGTGCCTTCAATTCAGCGTACAAAGCATTCCGCTATCCAGGGGATGAGGGTGCATTATGTTATTGTCTTAATCTTCCTCCTGTGCGCCGCTTCTCCTGTTCAAAAGTGTCGTCATCGGCGACATGTGCATTAGTTTTCAATGGTATGTCCGGTCAACTCCAGCCTTAATGTTTGCTCACCGCCGGGCTAAACAGCCACAATCCTCGTTGTGTCCATGGGCGCCGCCATCTTGCGTATCATCGGCCAAAAGTTCTTAAAGCGGCCCTTCGTGGTTGCCTCTTAGCATCTACCGTACACACAGCAATTTTACGCCCATAAAGCCTGTGTTCATGCGGTTGGCACTCGCAAATCACCTCAGGATTAGGTGCAGGGGCCAAAGGTATCCCCGTGTCTCGCTGTTCCGCAGATGATCGCGGCGTCGGCCGCCATCTTGACACCTCGCGCCGGTCTCTCTAGTGTTTGCCGCTGATTTATAGCAAGAGAACGCTATGCAGACACCCGCACTCGTCTCATTCGGGGCTAGAGGCATTCATAACCCCGAATCTGTGATTTCTGGCGTCCGTGGGGGCCAGGACAGACCGCTCAGGCCATGTTTTACAAGTCGTCCGGCGGAGCTGTGCAGTCACCCAGCCATTCCGCCGTGCGCCCCCCGAGCGCCTCCCATTTTTAAAATATATTCTGTCAGCATCTTCTAGCTCCTCTACCTATGTCACTCATGTTGAATTGGGTCTTCCATGCGTGTCCGAAAGTAGAGCCAATCCTTCCGTGGCATAGGATTTGGTCATGTAACAAGACTGCACTTAACAGGGACCTACTACAGGATAGTCTCAGGTTAGATGTAGTACTAAGGATACCCTGGGTTAAGTTTATCCAAGATTTCACAAAAGATATGGGCAACCCAGAATACTTCACTAACCCAAAGTCCATCACCAAGATCTCCAGGAAAAATCACAGAAAAAGGCCCTTTCATCTCTGGAATGCATAAGACTATTGGGGGAAATCACTAAGCCTAGCGTTTTGCAGCACCAGCTTGTTATTACAAGTTTTAGTTTGCAGCCATACCTAGCTTTTGTTCCGGGTGTCTATGACCGGTATTTATTACTATGATTCAGATTGGGGACAATACATAGACTCGACTCTTTCCCCATTCTGAACGACTGGGCAAGCTAGTTACAACCATGTCCATGTGATAACTTGTCGCCACAATCGTCTTTACACATTGTTTTATTTTGTCAATTCTATCTGGAGGCAAGAAAGATCTGGACCCTACCAATTTTACAGAAAAGGGGACTGAGACAATGCCGTCCTGCTTTTATGAAGCTCCAGTTCCTAGAAAATGACCATGTTGCCTGGAGGTTAACCATGTTTTTAAAAAAAATTCTCCATTAGAGAAAGAGTATTGCTTTTTAGGATTAAGGTTACGGCCCTCTTCACGTACACTCTTTATTAACTGCAATTAGTTTTTAAATATATGATATCTTTTTATGTAACATCTTTTATATGGATAATGTGTTTTTTTAACTTCATTATGAAATCCTCTTGTATTACCTATGTATCTTATATGTGCTTTTTATGATTGCTGTAACTCAATCGAAATATGATCAGATTCTGATTCTGAGTAAACACTAAGGTAGGCTGTAGCTACGCCATAGCACATGAAGTTATTTGCTTAAAAAGTAAGAGATGTACATTCATGTTTCAAAGACTATATTCACTCCTTTAAACTTATGTGCACATTAAACATCCAGCCTTCATCCAGAGTTAAATCTGACATACCTCAGTAAAAAAGCAGGCAGACACTAAAACACCCAGTGGGTTAGTTAAAGAAGCATGCACAGATTCATTCAGGCAAACAGGTACAGCTTATATGTATCTTGTGCTAATAAAGACAGTTTCACACGCTTAAATAGCCCAATGTTTTACAGACACATATAGATTACCTTAGATATCACAAGGATATACAGCCATTTATAAACAAACTTACATACTCGTAGAATATCAGCTCCTGATAGGGACTCACACATTTATTGACATACATGTGAAAAAACTGAGACATTCAAGTGTAACATGTAGAGCCCTTCTCAAGTTTTAAGCTACTCTTCCACAACATATGACTATCCCCTGAAGTAGGCTGGAGGTAATAAATAGGGTATGCTCCTTTAAGTTAATGTCTGTGTAAGTAGGTTCATGGGTGAGTGAGAGGATGTGTGAGTAACTCTGTGGGTGAGTGTGTGTGTGAGTAGCTGTTTGAGCAACCTCTTACTTACTCATACATATCACTGAGCAATAACGTAGGCTGTCTGTAGGTAATAGGATGGGAACTTTGTACTGAAAAGTGAATACATCGACTGCCTAAGCTGTATATCATCATATAAACTAAATATTTAAATAGTTGAAATTTGTAATGTGGTACAATATAAACAAGTGATGAATATAGTATTCGATCTTCATTTTCAGACATCAATATCTAGTTATCTACACAAAATTACTAGGCCTGGGAGGTAAATTCTGTTCCGTTTCCATAATTTGCAGAATTTGGGTAATTTCGCCTTCCGCGGAGAACGCAAAATTGCCCAAAATTCTATGTTTCGCGACTTTGCGAAATTTTTTGCTTGTTCGCATTCTCAAATGCGTGTTTGCAAGATATTTCTCCCCCAACAAAAACTCAGAGAAGAAAGAAGTAACAGCAAATAGAGCATCTCCTCAGAACTAAGAAACAAAAGAGACAAAATGCAGAAGATGGTGAAGGGCAAAAGGCTAGCTGGTATGAAGACCAAGGGGTATATTCACAAGAACGTGTGCTAAACATCACCAAAAAATGCTAACGCGCCTTTACACATCTCAGCATATCACAGGAAAATAACCCTGTGTCAATGAGGAAATCACAACAAGGCGGAGATGGAGATAAAAACACTAAAAAACATGCAAAGAGCCCATTCGCGATGAGGAAAGCAGGGATAAGCACTGCCAGGCCTGCAACACAGAGAGCATGTGGAAATAAGCACAACAAAAGCCTTAAAAAGTGACCAGCCAAACAGAAAATAACAGCCAACCACAATGGAGTCAACCCGAGCCAGCATACAACCTCACAAGCCCATTGGCAACAAAGCATTGTACATGGCATGCTATCTCAGACAAGGTGTATGCAGCCTGAGAGCGGAGGTGGACAATGGAAGAAAACCAAAACCTCCAGAATGATGTGAAATGCACAAACAATTAGAAACACGCCAAAAACAAGTAGGCAGCAATGCACACCGGTGGAGGGAGGCCAGCGCCATACCAGGAGCTGGTTGACATGGTGTCGACCACATCAGTCTGGACATGGTGGCAGGACTGGGGACCAGAAACTGACATAAACAGACACAGCAGCAACAGGGAGAGGAACCAGCAGGGACCTGGGGGAGATGGGCACAATGGCACACATGCACAATTAAGCTCAGCACCACTGCAGACAGACCATGCCCAACAGGGACAACACCAACAAAAAGCACAAGTCACACAACCCGGCAATATCACACAACAGAACAAGCAGAAAAGTGGAAACCACACTGCCTGAAGGGTACATCTCACACACAATGCAGCACACAGACATAGGAAGCAGAGCACCACAACCTTGAACACAATGTGGCACAAACACCAACATTTGCACAACCGAACACAGGACACAAATGCACCCGCCTTGGTGCCTGTAAACGGCCACATGCATCTGGCTAAGCATGACACATGGACATAACAATGCACAAGTACAAACTCACAGTCCTGATGGGGTAGCAATGCACATATGGCAGGGAGCCAGAGAGTCAGTGACAAACACATTGGCATAAAAATCAAGACACAACACAGTTGAAGACAAGTTAAAGTGCGGAAACTTTAACAACAAGTGCATGCCAGTACAGCCAAGAGAAGTGCCACGATATGCGGAACAATGCAGGAACGTAGGACAGTGCCCATGTCCACCTCAGGGGAGTCCATCACAAATGCAAGTTTGTGCCAACCCATGTCGGTTGTCCGTGCATGGATAATGAGTCCAGGCAAAAGCAGTCATATCCACTGTCGTTTTGGGATATGTGACCAGATTTCCAACATGCAACCATGCTTCTGGACATGTGCAATGGGTCACATTCAGTTGTGGCTGAGGGGTACCTAGTCACTCGTCCATGAACTTGACTGCAGCTGCGTAAGCCAACATCTCCAGTGAGTGCTCGTCGTCCACCACATCTGACATGTCAACAACGTAATCCATCAGTTGACCCAGACAGATGTGCTGACTCCAACAACTGGACCCAATGTGCACCAAAGCCCAATTGGGTAGTGGCTCAATGTGTTCACTGCACATGAGGATTCGTGCAATCTCCCAGGTCCAGTGTCCAGCCTGCATGCCAAACATCCATGTATTTTTTAAGCAACAGTGGTCCCATGCATTAATAAGTATAGGAAAAACAATAAATATAGGCACAGTGGAACTATATTAAGTATTGTGATTTGTCCAGCCAGACAGGGATCACTAATTTTTACTTGTAAAAGGTTTCAACAAGGAATTGCCTTACATTCAAGAGAGTGGGACACAAGCCTGTGCCCAAACGTTTCCAAATTGGCAAGGTGAAGGAAATAGGAAAGGCAGAAGGGAGAGAGTTTTTAGGCTTGTGTCCCACTCTCTTGAATGAAAGGCAATTCCTTGTTATATTATATTATATTAAGTATTGTGATTTGTCCAGCCGGATCACTAATTTTTACTTGTAAAAGGTTTCAACAAGGAATTTTGAACAGAATTTTGAGAGAGACCCCTAAAACCAGGGGAATAGGGTACTGTTCCACAGTATAATCAACGTTTTCACTTGGCTGAGTTAAAGGAGAACTGAAGCCCAAATACTAGTCTTGGACACAAGCAAATAGAAGTACAAACATAAACATAAACAACTTTCTTGTATAAAACATATATAGTATTTTATTTAAAACAATTATTGATTCAGGGCCACATACACAGAATTTAAAAATAGAGTTTTGAAAGAACTCTTCACATAACTCATAAAAACATCACCACATAATTGTACTAAAATTCTAAAATACTAAAATTCATGCACAAAACATATGTAAACAGCATTAATAAAACAATTTTTCATTAAAGGAAGACCGACTCAAATTAATAAAGAAATGAGAAATGGGGGAGAGAGGAGAAACAAACACAGACATTCACAATGGACAAAAATAATATCAAATCTGTAAGATTAACAAGAATCTTTAAAATACACTGTAGGATATAACCCCAATAACGACATCTAAAAATTATATATGGGGTACATCAGAAATTAAGTATTTATCAAAAATAGTACCACATAAGGGCTCCACGCGCTATAATACGACCTCGCTGTAATTAGGGCCGATAGCTGAAATGTCTAACAATGTAGATACGAATATCTTCCCAGACCGAGGCTTGATGCACGCGGAAATGAGCCCGGAACGAGGCGTGCACAAACCCAAAACGAGGCGCGGATGCGGAAGCAACCAAGAACGCGTTCCTGTAGGCACAACAACGATCCCGTTCAGATAGAAAGGGACACAGCTGAAACAACTCAGATACTGGCCAATAATATGCCACAAGCATAGTTTAAAAAGACCTGCAACCGCCCACTAAAACGAACACTTTTTCAGAAGACTGCGAGAAGGACAGATGTAACACGGACGGGTGGAACTAAAGGAACAGCCGAGCTCTAGGTAAGGAGATACAACCCCAGGAGGGTTTAGAGACCAGCCTAAGTGGGGGAGAGTGAACTAATGGCTCCTTCATACTTTATCCTCTAAAGGAACGGCAGTTGAATTCGGTGAAGGAACACGGCGCCTGTTTTAAACCACCCCATCCCAAGATCCGCTAACAGCTACCACTAGGTAAGGGATAATGAATTGCTAGTCCCGGTTGAATAGTTTAACAAAACAGAGAACTTTAAACAAAATATACTAATAATCAACCTATATTCCAGACCACAATGTGGGAGCTGGAACTCCATTATACAGCGAGGAGTTAGCAGAGTGTAACGCGAAAACTACGCACAGGACAACAACAATTGAGGTATCTTGTCCAAACGACCTATAATTTTAAAGGAGCTTTCAAAGTAGGTCCATAACCTAATATAACCTACGTGAATGTTACTTCTATCTATTTCGTAGGTGAGAGACACCCGCCTTAACTTATTTATATCTCCTGACCCAACATAAAGACTACATGCTTGTCGACCAACATCGGGGGAGATACAATTGACAGGTAATAACAGAACCCAACTAGTTCAAAATTAGCTATGGGAAAATAGGAGAATATTATGGCTCACACCCCTCTTATAACATTTATTCTAGACCAGGCAAAAGACTGAGTGAAGAATATGAGCAAAACTTCTCAAATCAAGATGGCCAACGCAGTGAACTATAAAATAATCATGTTCTAAGGTAATTTACCACTCCCCTTAACGCTTTAGTAGGTGGGATAAAAGGGTGGGATACTACCAGGGTGGGGTCCTTTCCCCCCCCTCCTTGCATAATTATGGCGGTATTTATGTGGAAAAACAAGGGAAATTTAACAACAGAAGCCCACATATTGGTAGGACTGGACATGTGTGACTAAAATGAACATCTAAACCGAATCATGTGCACAGATCATGTAATGCTGTTAGAATATGAGGTTGGGCGGACAAATGTTTCAAACCGTTTAGCTGTAAATATGTACTATAACGGTATATGCCTACAAGAATAGCAAGAAAAATGAGTAGCATGACGAACAAAGTGTGTTAAATGAAGACAATATGTAATTTCATGCCATACATTCATTCGAATATATTTGCCAACAGGATTTCTGTACAAAGGCAACCATCCAGTGCCAACATAGGAGAAGACAATATATAGAGGTCTTGACAAAGATGGCACACATCTAACATGTCCATCGAAACGCGTCGACGCATACTTGTGCACAATTAAATAACCGAACTCGCCCCAAGAACAACAAAAACAAGTTGAGTCTGGGTTTGAGTTAAAATGTGGGAATTAACCCCTTCCATGCTGATGACGAACCCCAGCCGTCATGCACTACGGTGCTCGTGTGCTGATGACGGCTGGGGTTCGTCATGGCCCGCCCCTGTTCATGTGTTTACCGCACAGCGGCGGAAACGGGCCAGCAGGGAAGGGGTTAATGTGCAATATTGAATGACAAATTGTGAATGTCTGTGTTTGTTTCTTCTCTCTCCCCCATTTCTCATTTCTTTATTAATTTGAGTAGGTCTTCCTTTAATGAAAAATTGTTTTATTAATGCTGTTTACATATGTTTTGTGCATGAATTTTAGTACAATTATGTGGTGATGTTTTTATGAGTTATGTGAAGAGTTATTTCAAAACTCTATTTTTAAATTCTGTGTATGTAGCCCTGAATTAATAATTGTTTTAAATAAAATACTATATAGTTTTATACAAGAAAGTTGTTTATGTTTATGTTTGTACTTCTATTTGCTTGTTTCCAAGACTAGTATTTGGGCTTCAGTTCTCATTTAACTCAGCCAAGGGAAATCGTTGATTATACTGTGGAACAGTACCGTATTCCCCTGGTTTTAAGGGGTCTCTCTCAAAATTCTGTTAAAAATTCCTTGTTTAAACCTTTTACAAGTAAAAATTAGTGATCCCTGTCCGGCTGGACAAATCACAATACTTAATATAGTTCCACTGTGTCCATATTTATTGTTTTTCCTACACTTATTAATGCACGGGACCACTGTTGCTTAAAAAATATGTTCCCCGAGGTCCTATGCTGACTCGTTAGGTGCCTTTGTTGTTCTTTGTTATATAAGATCCATGTATGCCACAAACGGGCATCACAGTGACACTCCTGGTCATGGAACAACAGGGGGCACACACACGTCATAATCAAGGTCATCCACCATTATGTTAGAGAGGCAGGCATCCATGGACCACTCAAATATGCATGAGTGACTATGCAACACAAGCTGAATGCATGTGACATCTGCTAGGCGGAAGCGCAGGCTGATCCGCAACATGGCCAATGGGAGTGCTCCCATTACATGCAGCAGACGTGCACGGTACAGGTCCATGTGATTGGATCCGGGCATGTGTTAGGGATGGTCTGCCATGGTGTTGGTGGCTCTGCTAGAAGCGGCACCGGCTTGCCCTGCGCCAGTCCTGTGGAGGAAATGGCACAGCCCGGTGCAATGATCAGTGTCTGTGTGCCACGGGTGCAGGCCTGGGGTGGGGTGGGAATACTTGTGAAGGACATATCATGCACGCCAACTACGACCAAGGATTACTTTGTGTGGGATGTGTACATGTTAGTCTCATTTCGGGCAGTGCGTAGTGTGGGAGTTGCAAGCAAATGTCATTGTATCTGGCAGGGGGTGCTGGCCACAGGCCCGTTCCTGTTCGGAGCTGCGGATGTGCTACCACCTGATAGTTCACACAAAGGACCTTTCATCCGTACAGTTACTTCACCATCTGCATGCATACAGAATATGCACAGGGCCTGGTGTTGGTGTGGTGGGATGTTAGCAACCATGGGAACACCGTGATGCTGGCCTTTCAAGGTGAGGGGCCACGTGAGCATTGGTAAATAGACCGGACATTGTGGACACAGGTGTACAGCCCATGGCTGGCTGGGATCGCACTGCAATTGGCCCCAGGCAAATGCTTCATGCATCCACAGGGATGATACCCCAGACACTTGGCATGCATGTGCCAAGACCCTGTGCGATTTAGCACTCCGACATGTCCCCATATGTGCAGACCCGCCATCCGGTGCATGCTACATTGTAACATCGACTACTGTGACCCTGGTGGCGACTACACCCCAACACAGAGACGCACTTACCGCACTTCCTGCTCAAGACCAGGTCTGAGCCTCGCCCTGCTCCTCCTGCAGATTCTGCACACCTCTGCCCTGACCTGATATATGCTGATCCAGCAAATGCTGCTTGTACATGCAGGGGGGTTACGTGTGAAGCCACATGCCCAGGGTCACTGCCAACGCTAAAGTGACATGGTAACGTCCACTGAAAACAGCACACTGTGATGTTGCAGGGCCCATGCCCATCATGCTGACACACTGACCACACGGACACACTTGCTCAGATGGAGTGAATGGCTATGTGCATGTGCACATGGTCACAATTATTAGCAGGCACACATACTGAGTGACACCTGTGTTTTATGTGTTTGGGGTGGGTGCACACCAGCAGGCAAGGGCTGCCTAGTGCAGTCACAAATCCACAACAGTGTACATCGCAAAGGACACAACCATTCAACCATAAAGTCCAATGACTTCTACTGCACAGAGTTAGTGGCCCCGGATGCACAGTGTCCTGCATGGGCCTATGGCAATGGGACGCTAACTTGCAGGACACTGGGGCAGGGTCACGAGTGCAGAGCAGGTTCTTGTAGATGTGAAATTAGCCTGCCACAGAGTGTCTCGGTGGACAGTGGAAGGAGTACCCCCCAGGGCATGATGCAGAGTCCAGGACCACGCTGCAACAGTCCCAATGGTGGAGACGTATAGAACAGACAAATGTCGGACACCAAGTCCGGTCCAGCATGTGGAAGATGCAGGAAACCACCAGGCCATTGACCTAGAGGGCACCAATGTATTACCAGAAAGTGCTCATGACTCATTGTGCACAGAGATAGTAGCACCAATGCTGTTGAGGATGCCAGCTGGGATGAAGCATGTCCAATGGTGTGGACTACTCCACATCTTACCCAAAACACAGTTCAACATGGGTGACCTACTGGACCGCAGTGCAGGCCTTAGGCCACAGACACATGGTGTTGATAAGCCCAAGACCACCGTCACAGAGGTCATCCAATATATCTGCAGATGGGTCCCGGACGTGAACAGCACAGAGTCAGTGGCCCCGGATGCACTTCGTCCGAAACAGGCACACCGCCATGGGATGGTGACTTGCGATGAACAGGGCTGATGACACCAGGTCAGTCTTTGTAAGTGTTCGAACACCTCTGTGAATCTGATCTGGCGTTCGTCCAGACTGAGCCATATCTTCCTCTTAATCCTCTCTGTTCATTCACTGGTGAGGACTCCACCATATATGAGTTGCGACTAGTACTGGATGTGGGACTGACTGGTCTGCAGGGTAGGCCTGGGCCCTCAGCCACGTGTGGCTGGCTGGCGTTGAACAGGGTTAGTGGCACCTCGTGTGGCTGGCTGACATTGAACAGGGTTAGTGACACTGGCACCTTGTGTGGCCAGCCTGCCATATGGAATTATGCCTCACTGATCAAAGGGGTTCTGGTGCTGTGGTCGCTGCCACTGATTTGGGGTCACTGCCATTTAGGACTCATGGACACAGTTCCACATGTGGGACCTACTGGCCCGCAGCAGGGGTCGCAAGACTGGTGCTTGGAGCTTGTACCGGCATGTGGTGGACCCTGTTTGCCCCACGCCGGTATAGGCAGGTGAGTTGAGCCTCCTTGGTGCGCTGGAGTAGGCATGGCGGGTCTGGGGACCTGTGGCCCTGGGTGCAGCAGGCGCTCAGGGCCACAAGCCCTGCCGCGCTCAGCGCAGTACTCCTGGCTGGCTGAAAGGTGCCATTCTGGCTGACGCATCATCCGTTCTGAATGAGAACCAAGTCCAGGGCGATGGGCTTTTTGGTCACACCACTACGCAGGCCTGGCATGCGCAGGTCCAACCCACTACACACGCGCATGCAGGGGGGGACGTAACTTGCAACAGTTCTGTGTTCTGCCCCACAGCGTGTGAGGACATAGTAGCGTCCACTGGCCACTACAATCCATGCACCAGCAGTTGATCTGCACATGGCCATTTCTGTGGTTTGTACTCTGCGGTCTGTTCGGCACACCTGGCATTGGGTAGGTTCACATTCCTTTGTCACTCGCCGCTCTCGCACATGCCTGCTCAATGCCCCTAATCACATACAGCTTTAGTCTCTGTGGTGCCATGCTGTGGCTGAGTTGTGGGCATGGCAAGGCAGGATTCACTGTAGAGGCGTGTTGTCATGTCCGGTCGGTTGGCATGTTGTGTGTCATGTTGGATGTAGATGTACTGCGTGCCCATTGGCAGTGTCATGAGTGGCATGACTGTGGGCTGCAGGTGCTTTTTAGGTGGACCCGCTGTCTTTGTGTATGCTGTCTCTGTGGTGTTCAAGTAACTTTTGCAACGTTTTTAGTGGTGAAATGATACATACTTCAAGTACTGAGCCTTTCTTTAATGAAGAAGGCTATTTCCAAAATAACACATTAATGCATGCAGTTGATGAATCTATGAGATGAGATGCGATGAAAAATCAGTCTTGACCCTGTGCCTCATGGGAACAGTCCAGCCAGAACTGCCAAGCCAGGTCCTCCCTGGACCGGAAACAAGCATCCTAGAAAAAGTTTTGGGGTTTCACCCCTCTTCAGCCAGGATAGCTTGGTTCCAGTGGCACAGTGAGCCTAGGACCCACGTCTGGGCATACCTGGCGCAATTAGGGCAAGAAAGCAAAAGACACACAATTGATGGACCGAATGCAGAACAAATAAAAACATTCACCCCAGTCAAGAGATCTGAATTAAAACCATCATTGTTTTGCTCACCATGCCACCCCAGTTTAGACCTGGCCATATGCAAATCAGTCTTGACCCAGTGCCTCATGGGAACAGTTCAGCCCGAACTGTGAAGCCAAGTCCTCCCTGGACCAGAAAAAAACATCCTAGGAAAAGTTTTGGGCTTTTACCCCTCTTCAGCCAGGAACAGCTTGATTCCAGTGGCACAGTGAGCCCAAGACCCATGTCCGGGCATACCTGGCGCACTCAGGGTGAGAAAGGAAAAGACACACAATTGATGGACGGAATTCAGAACAAATCAAAACATTCACTCCCAGTCAAGATATCTGGGTTAAATCCATCATTCTTTTGCTCACCATGTCACCCCAGTTTAGACCTGGCCATATGCAAGTCAGTCTTGACCCTGTGCCTCATGGGAATAGTCCAACTTGAACTGCCAAGCCAGGTCCTTCCTGGACCGGAAACAAGCATCCTAGGACCGGTTTCTGGATTTCACCCCTCTTCATCCAAGATAGCTTGATTCCAGTGGCACAGTAATCCCAGGACCCACGTCTGGGCTCACTGTGCCACCAATCCTAGGATGCTTGTTTCCGGTCCAGGAAGGACCTGGCTTGACAGTTCGGGCTGGACTTTTCTCGGGTGCCAGAGCATGCGCATTCCTTCAGAAATACGCATGTGCGGGCGCCCAGGAATGTGCAGTTTTCATGAAGAATTTGCGGTAGCGGAAGAGGGCAGCCCGGGGACGCCACCAATAAGGTAAGGAGTTTTCTGGCTCTTTTAAATATATTCTCAAAATGTTTTATTAGCTTGGGTGGGAGGCGGGTGGGAGGCCAACTCCGCCCCGCCGCAAGTTTTTAGAGATTTGTCTGCTCTGCCTACTTTGCGGAATGCGGAACAGGCAAAATTCCACACATTCCGTGGGCAGAATGAAGTTGTCCACCCACCCTTAGTTCTGTATCTGTAAAATTGATTGCGTAATCTTACGTCGTAATTTATATGTTGAAGAAGCGATAGCAATGGGTAAAGTTATAACATTTATTAATTATCCAAACAAAAATGATGTGGCATACTTAGCCATAAAATTTGACGATGTTGGTGAAGTTAAGCAGATTGGTAGATTTTTTGTACGTTTCCTACTCATGAAAGATTTGCATATGCAGCAAAAGCAGTTCACTGTGCTTTTACTGTATGCAGTAACTATCCACAAATCTCATGGTTTCAGTGTAGATTTAGTTGCTGTTAATATCGGTAGTAGTGTATTCAGCAAAGAAATATTATATGCAGCTTTCGCGTGAATTAGAACATTGTCTAGTTTATTTTGGATTGAATTTTGATGAGACAAAAGTAATTGCTGATGTAAGCTGTATAAGAGATTATAATTGATTAGGAGCTCACTATGCTCCGCATTTAAGCCAGTAGTTGTTTGAAAAACCGTTAATGTGTCCAAAGCAGAAACTATCGAAGCAGTCTATCAAAGCTGAACAAAATGATGAACAAAAGGGAAAAAAATAAGTACCTTAGGAAGGAAAACTACAGCACAATGAGGAAATAGAAGCGTATGAATTTGATAATAAATAAGGAGTGTCCTGTTATGCAAATGTAGTGTTAAATGGAGTATAACATTTGCCTCAGTTTACAAATTATGTTAAAGAAAAGGTAGATAAAACAATGGGGCATATTATCAAGGGGGTTTATCTCCGCTTTTTTGGCTTTAAAAGCCAAGAAAGCGGAGATAAAATTATCTCCCTATTACCTAGCTGCCGCTAACACCAGTTAGCAACAGCTAGTAGGAGATAGCGACCATCTTGGGCCCCACTTTGCATGTCAGTGATATTCATCACTAATGAGATGCAAAGTGGGCGTGCCAAGATGTTAGCGACTGAAAACAGTCGCTAACATCGCTATCTCCTGTAACCAACTTTTGGAGATATTCGCGCTAAGCGGGAATATCTCCAAAAGCTAACACCTGCCCTGAGCAGTTCTTAGCCATGTTATCCAATGGGAGGTGGATAACATGGCTAAGAGCATTAGCTCGCTAATGCATGAATATCGCTGACTTTTCAGCGATATTCATGCTTTGCGGCGATTTTTACCGCATTTGCGTTAAACTTTGGTAATACCAAGGTTTATTTGCCGTAAAAATCGCCGCAGCACTGCGGTAAATCTTTGTCTCTAACGAAGCAATAGCAATAATTATCGCTTTTGCTTGGTAATATGCCCCCATGTCTTCACAGCTATGTAGTTTAATTAAAGAATTAGGAAGTGACCGCAGTATTATAAATTATGCTTCTGGAATAAGAAAACTTACAGATGACTGTGTTAGTAGTGTTTTGTCAAAATCTTCAGCAGGATGCAGAATAATTTTTAATGGTAATGCTTGGACTATTAGAGGAAGAATATGTGAATATCAATGAATTATTTGGTTTAACTTATAATTTGAACCTCAACTATGAAGATTGTGAATTTTTTCGTTCCGCACTGAAATCAATTCAGGACAATTCCTCTACTGGACATTACCAGATTGTAAAGCTGTGCCCTTTGAAAATGTAACTAAAATCACCCATCGAGATATGACCTGTTCAAACAGCAGATCAGAACTTATGTCAGCGTTATTTCTACAAAGGTATGGAAAATATGTCATAGTCATGCTACAACGATGCAGAGTGGATGGTACTAAATTGGGAACTGATATTTAAACTGTGTAGCTGGACAAATTTCCATTTATAAAGGTACTCTCCCAACTATAGCAATCATATTTCATGAAGGTGTTAATGTAACCTCTGGAAACTACACAATACATTTAAGATGTCAAACAGGATGTACAATGACATAAAAATGACATTCAAATCAAAACTACCTATACAGTTACCAAACTCATATCTGCTATATCTAGAACTGAGATACTAAGGAGATATTTAAGATAAAAAAAGTGGTACTGTGTTGACATTAGGGGTGGGCAGAAGTCGCGTAAGGGACTATCGCTGAGAGGCACGGAGATTGAACCAATCTCCATGCCTCTCCGTGATATTTCCATTGCAGTACGCTCGCCCGCCGCCTGCCTCCCGCCCGGCTCCCGCCCTCCTTATTAAATTATATGTAAAAGCCTAAAATTAAACTTAATTAAAACTTACCTTACTGCGGCCACATCCTTGCCCATCGTGGCTTCATCTGGAAACTGCGCATGTGCGAGAGCCTGCGCATGCGCAGTCCTTGCCAACTTCCGTTCCGCCCCCGAATGTGTGAAGAATTGCCACAGATTTCCACCTTCTTTGCGCAAGGGCGGAAGGGCAAATCTCTGCACATTCTGTGGGCGAAACGGAGATGTCCGCCCACCCCTAGTTGACATATATATGGATTATGTGTTCCTGAGACATTATTCAGCCTATTAGGGGTATTGTCTACAACAAATTGTTAGAAATTAAGGGTGGGCTGGCAGCTACGCTCCATGCACGAAGTGTGCGTAGTGTGGCTTCTACGCATTTTGCGTAGCAGGCGTAGAATTCGGCACTACGCACGCTCCGCAGACGGTGCGTAGCTGGCCGCCACCCGCCTCCCTCCCCCCTCCCTAAATACTTTAATTTAAATGTTACAAAGAATTAAAAGGCACTTACCTTGCCCGCCGCTGCCCGCCTCGTCCCCGGGGCACCCTCTCTTCATCGCTGCCGTCTTGGGTACTAATGCGCATGTGCGGGCGGCCGCGCAGGTGCATTTCTCACGAGAAATGCGCATGCGCGGCCGCCCGCGCATGCGCATTAGTACCTAAGACGGCGGCAATGAAGAGAGGGAGCCCCGGAGACGCGGCGGGCAGCGGCCAGCGGCGGGCAAGGTAAATGCCTTTTAATTGTTTGTAACATTTAAATTAAAGTATTTAGGGAGGGCGGGAGGGAGGGAGGCCTGCAGTGCGTAGTGGGGCTACGCGGAGTGTGGAGGTGGGCGTAGTTTCTCACCCACTTCACGTAGCTCCGCGAAGCCCCACTACGCCCACTACGCCCAGGGTTATTAGAAATGAAAGACTCTCTTTAACTGCAGGAAACAAATGTATAAAACAGGACTACATTCTGTTACTACAGATAAAAATTAAATAGAGGTATAAAAATACCAGCAGCCTTAAGTTGCATCTAAGAAGTCTCTTTACCACTAAAAAGAATTCCCCTTTGGTTTCTTCAACAGCAACTTTTATGTAGTACTGTGTGTTATGTTTTTCGAACATGGCCCAAGAACATTTTAGACATAATTTGGTCTAACAGGGGTGATGTTTACAAAATGATATCTTAAAATGAAGACTGCTTCATAATTGTTAGACATTTTGTACCAGATAAAACATTTTCAGAAACCGTTTTAACTAAAGGTGGGCGTAGTTCACGAAGTAGCGCTACGCGTAGCTACGCAAGTGCACTTCGCACTACTCGAGTTACATAGTAGCACTACGCAAACTGCATAGAAGCATGTGTGTAGCACTGTGAAAGATGTCATTTTCAATGATTGCACAGTGCGGACAAGCATCCGGCACTGTGCCATCATTGAAAACGGCATCTTGAACAGTTTGAACTGCACTTTTCTGCTGCTCGAGTAGATTTTTACTTGAGCTGCAGCTTTCTCAATGCGGACTGGTAGTTTCTCATCACGAGGGGTCGCGAGCATGCGCGACCACTCGCAATGAGAAACCTGACCTCCCCACGTTGAGAATCTCGCCGGGAGGTTTATTTTCCATGCTCGCGATCGGCAACTTGATGTTGCTGATCACGAACAGGGAAAAAGTCTTGCGAGGATGTCTTTTTGCTTGCTCGCCGTCGCCAACTTGATGTCGAGTGAGCAAAAAATGACCGCTGCACTACGCTACGCATGTTTGCGCTGTGCTACGTGCAGTGCGTAGTGCGAAGATGCTCAAACTTCACAAACTACGCGAGCGTAGCGTAGTGCTTTGCCCAGGGTTAGTTTTAACATATAGTTGCTTTTATTAGGTTAGTAACCTATCAGCAAGCCAATATTAAACAAACTTGTTGTGAGTGGAATGCACAGTATGCCATCATTATAATGATGTACTGTGCACATTTGTTTTTCAATCCATTGATTGATTTTTCCCCACTGTTTGATGATGATGCCTCATACAGACCACGGTTTAAAGTAAAGAAGTATGAACGTTGAAAAGACGAAAAAACAGTAAAACCTTTGTCTTTGTTGAGTTAAAGTTTTGGAGATAAAATAGTGGATGTGTTTTGGTTGCCTAATGTTCAAAATGAGATCCTAATAAATTTATACTATTTATATTTTTTCATAGTAGTTGTAGATCGTGATAAATTACGTGTGTCAAATCACTAATCTAGGGATGTATTCATCGAGTCACTACTCATATATGCACCCCAGCTCCCAGGCATTACAGTTCCAATCATCCAATCACCCAGCCACTACCTAGGCACTTATCCAATCACCCAGGTGTTACCCATTGAGTCATGCTTTCATTCTGGCACTACTTATGCAGTTATGGCCTAGGCACAACACTTGCACTTTTTCATTCATCCAGGCACTGCCCATGCACTCATCCATTCATCTAGGCACTACACTTGCAGTCATCCAATCAGCCAGGCAGTGTCCATGGAGTCATTCGTTTACTTGGGCACTATCAATGCAGCCATGCAATCACCCAAGCACTGCACTTGCAATCATTTATTTCCCCAGGCACTACAATTGCACTAATGCATTTACTCATGGCTGCCTTTGTACTCATTCATTGACCAAGGCTCTGCACTTGCACTCATTCATTCACCCAGGCACTGCACTTGCACTCACTCATTTACCCAGGAACTACTTGCACTTATCCATTCACCCAGGCATTACTCATCTAATCACTCAGGCACTACCCATGCTGTCATGGAATCATCCAGGCACTGTACTTGTACACATACAATCATACAGGCACTACCCATGCACTCAACCATTCACCCAGGCACTACAGTTGTAGTCAGCCATTCACCCAGGCACTATAGTTGCAGTCATGCATTCACCGAGATATCACACATGCACTTATCCATTCACCCAGGCACTGCACTTGTATTTATCCAATTATCCAGGCCCCACACTTGCACTCATCCAATCTCCCGGACACTATTCAGGCACTTATCAGTCATCCAGGCAGTAGCCATGGAGTCGTCCATATATGCAGGCACTACCCATGTAGTCATGCAATCACCTAGGCACTGCACTCGTACTCATTGATTCACCAGGTACTTTATTTGCACTCATGCATTACATTTGGACTCATCCAGTCATCCATGCACTACACTTGCGCTTATCCATTGACCCAGGCACTTTACTTACACTTATCTAATGATCCGGGCACTGTACTTGCACTCATTCAATCATACAGCTATTGCACTTGTACTCATACAATCACTAATGCAGTACCTATGAACCCATGGAATTACTCAGGAACTACCCCGCTCCCCAAACTTTCTTCCAATCACCTAGGCACTCTTCATGCACTCATTGAATGACCCAGGCAAACATGCACTAACCATGTAGCCATCCAATCACCCATGCCCTACATTTGCACTCATCCAATCACATACACACTACTCATGCACTGATCTACTCATCCAGGCACTACACATGCACGGATCTAATCACCCAGGCACTCAACATGCAGTTACCCAATCACACATGCACTCATTTAATCATTCATACCACACAGATGCACTCAGTCCATCATCCAGGCATGATTATGTTATGATTATGATATGGTTCTTCGACTTTGTATACATCATCAAAATGTCTGTATTGATACTATGTTTATTACCTACGCTGTTATACTGCACTTCCTGCATACTTGAACTCTGATTCTCCATATCCTTATCCCTCCTGCTTTCCTCCTCTTTTCCCTTGCTACAAATCCCTCCCCCTACCTGATTACACATTTGATCACCCTGGGCGTAAACCTCTTCCTCTTTCCCCTGTGCGGCGCGGCTACTGTGACCACCTTAATTTGCCTCAAATCCCGCCCACCCTACCTGACTAACACATTATACCACGCTGGGCATAATCCTCTACCTCTTTGCCCCGTGTGGTGCGGCTTAAGGGACCCCCAAAACTACCCTCCCTCCTCTAAACATCCCCCTTCTTTTAGCTTACCTGCCCATTCTTCCCCTGCTAAACCCCTTCATCAAGTCGCACCTTAATTCTGCCCTTGCTACTTGCCCTCCTCCTGCCCCTACAGACAAACTTCCCTCCCTCACCAAACATGGACCCAACTCCTGGTCCATCCCTTACCCTCTCAACCTCTCCAAAAATGCCAAAAAGAATCTTAAACACAAACTCCTAATCCGTCATCCCGAAACCCTAATCGAAGACAACCACCACAGCCCCATGTCCCCCATTAAAACTAACTATATCTTCTAAACCAAACGCCCCTCCAAATAGAAGAGCACCTTCTTACGGCACCTCCCAATCTCTAGCGTAATTAAAATCCCCCATGGCTACAAACTCACCACCTCACCCTCCTCTCCCCACCCTGGTGAAATATCCATTTCCATCTACAAAACTGGAATCATCCTGATCCAAGCCTCTGAACAGCACCTCACATACTTTGAACTTCTCTTCAGCACTCTCTCTGTCCAGCTATCACTACCCACTCCTCCCCATCACCCTCCCAATCCCCCAACACCTCCCTGTTCCCCACCGCCACCACAATGCCGAACCCCCTCACTAACAACATCCCCCCCTTGAACCCTCCCATGTCGTAATTGGCTCCCCCCTCCCCACACCCTTGCATGCCACCTACCAGCCCTCCAACCCCTCTCTTAGACAGACTCCTCACCCCCTGGACATAGCCGCCCCAACTCACAACCTCCTCCCTAATGACCTCCCCCCTCGTGAGCCCTTCCCTGTCTCAATCCGCTACCCCAGCCCCACTCCTGCTCCCACTCATGACCCCTACCTGCTCCCCCCCTCCTCTTTGGGTCAAACCCTAATCCCCCTGGACTTTCCCATCAATAAGGGCACTTCAATCCCCTATTCCCCTATCCTACCCCCCTCCTTGAACCTAGCCCCCCTCCTATCCCCTACGACACGCCTCCAAATTCCCCTGATCCCTAATGACAGCCCACCTCCAATTCCCTTCCTCCTCCCTAGCACCCCTCCTCCCCCTCCTAACTGCCCCATAACGTCCATAGCCCCTCTTTCCCCTGCCCTTTCCTCCCCAAACTTTACTACCCCCTATCAGTACGCCACTACCACATCCCCCTCACCCCCCACACTTCCCCGCTCATCTCCCCCTTTCCTCCCCTCTCCACACTAGTCCACCTGCCATCTTGCCCATCCCATCCTCCAAATTCAGGTCCACACCACACCCCCCTCCCCTGGCCTTCCCTACTCCTCATACTAACACTGCACCCCTGTCGTCAAACCCCCCTAGTGTACCACTATCCTCTAGCGGTAATCTATCCCACCCTAACCAATCTGTCTCCTTCTCCCCCTCCATTCCAATCACACCCAACTCCCTCCTATCCATCCTCAACCAAGCACTTCGTAACATTGACTTCAATCTCTCTACATTAGTGGATGAACTTACCTTAGTCAGGAAAGACTTTTATCGCTTCAAATCCGACGAATTCACAGCCAGCCCCACCTGGCCACCTGCTCCCTGCGCCAACCCTCGAAAACGTCCATACCTCAAACATTGGTCAACAACGCCTCTCCTACCCTGCTCCCACAGACCCCCTCGAACCTTGAATACCTACTCCACCCACGATCTCTCCGTACTCTGCAACACTTACACTAACAAACCCTCGCCTAAAGATCTGCCTCCCCTTGACTCCAAGATCCCTGTTATCTTGGGGATGAACAGAACCCCTGACTATCCCAACTCCCCCAGAACCCCTCAGCAACTCACCTCCGTTCAACTGCTCCCTGTCACTAACAACAATCCTAAACCCCTCAACTGCAAGCTTGTGAATTGCCGCTCGGCCGTCCGACATGCAACCAAATTGCTGAAACCATTCTTAATGAAGATACCGACATCGCATTCCTCACCGAAACCTGGTTCAAAGACCACTCCACACCCATCCTTGACCTTCTCGCCCCCCTGGCTACTTTATTCTCAGAAAAGACAGACCTGTAAAAATAGGTGGAGGACTAACAATAATTTTTAAACAAGAACTTCAACTTTCCCCAATCTCCAATGATGACTATTCAACCTTTGAATACTTAGGAGCCAAACTTAAAATGAAAAGCTCCCCCCCATTACGGCTTCATAATATCTATCACCCTCCTGGTGAACACCTTCCTTTTGCCGAAGAACTCTCGGACCTTCTAACTAAATCTCTACTCTCCAACTCCAAAGATATCTTCCTAAGAGACCTTAACCTGCACTGGAATAAACCGGATGACCCCTCAATCAACCTCCTCAACAACCTTCTTGAGATTAGTGACCTCAAGCAACTCAGCCACTCCCCTACCCACGCCAAAGGAGCCATTCTTGATACCATCATCTCCAACCCTGACCTGACATCCTTATCCAACATCATCCCTATCGACTGGTCTGACCACCATCTCATTCTGATCAAAATATCCCCTCCAACCCCACCTGTTCCTATCTAAAACAACAAAACCATTATCTTGAGCAGAAATCTTAAGCAAATCCCTCCTGGCACCCTTGAACTGAAACTCCAATCCCATCTCATCCTCACCCCCCCTCTTCAAATCCAATTGAACTTATGGAACACTTCAACAAAACGGTCGCAGAGGTCTTAGACGAGCTTGCGCCGCTGAAAAGCAAAACGCTTAAAAACAACCCCTCCAAATCATGGTTTACCCTCGACCTTAATAGAGAGAGACGCTCACTCTGATTAGTGGAAAGAACATGGAGACAACACCCTACACCTACCCACCTTGCTCTCCTTAGAAATGCCAGATCCTCTTATAAAAAACACATCTTCTCTGAAAAAGCCTCTTACTTCCGCCTCCAACTCTCACATGCCAAAAACAGACCCAGAGAACTGTTCAATATTATTAGAAACCAAACCTCCCCTGCTCCACCCAACCCAGTGGCCTCTATTAACAAGTGTGAAGAAATTGCCTGCTTCTCCGCAGAAGAAATTGCCAAAATCGACCGCACTTTCCTTAATACCCAACCCCCGCCCATCCCTCAACCTCCCCAGAATACTACTCATAATTCCCCGCCCTTGAAATCTCCCACAACACCCTCACCCATCCTCCCCTCTCTTGCTCCCCTGGAACCCCACCCTACTATCACTCTGCTTAAAAAAAACGCCTCCTGGCTTACTTTCCGCTCTGTTTCTGAACGGGAAGTCTATAACACCCTATCACATCTCAAACCATCCGCACACACTAAAGACCCTCTCACCTCCTCACTTGTCCAAGATCTCAAACACATCATTGTCCCCTACTGGACCACCATCATTAATGCCTCCCTCTAAACAGGGAATGGTCCCCCCTCCCTTCAACTCGGACAAATCACTCCTATTCCTAAAAATCCTAAAGCTGATCCTAATGACTCCAACAACCTCTGCCCCATCTCCAACCTTCCCCTCCTCTCCAAAGCTCTCGAAAAGTGTGCCCTTCTTCAACTGGACGAGCACATTAACACATTCAACCTTCTTGACCCCCTTCAATCAGGCTTCCGCAAAGGTTGTAGCACGGAAACTGCGCTGCTCAACATAGTCGATGACATACACCTGGCCCTGGACAAGGGTGAGACTTACCTACTCATCCTTTTAGACCTAACCGCTGCTTTTGACACGGTTTACCACCCGACCTTACTCAATACACTCAGGGATCGCTTTGGCCTGAATGGCACTGTCCTAAAACTGGTTCGCCTCCGTCTTCCAACACAGAACACAACAAATTAAAATTCTTAACTCCCGATCTTGCTCAACTCCTGTCTCCCTTGGTGTACCGCAATGATCTATCCTCTCTCCTGCTCTGTTCAACCTCTTAATGGAACCCCTCACCCTGGTACTCAAACTAGCCAAAATCAATTACCATCTGTACGCTGATTACACTCAACTGTACTATAAAGTAAAAACCCATTTTGACATCCTACACCTAAACTCAGCACTTACCAAGATCCAAACCTGTTTCCACAGCAACCATCTTAAACTTGACCCTAACAAAACTGAGATTATCCTCTTATCGCCCAAGAACAATCCTCTCCCCATTCAATCATGGACAGCGGACCTCAATGCCCTTAATTGCCCTCTCTCCCTCGCTGAATCTGTCAAATCTCTTGGCATCACCATCAACAATAATCTTACTCTTAATTCCCACATTAAAAACACAGCAAAAAGTGCACTTTTCACAATCCGGCATCTCAAAAAAATCAAACACTTTATTCCGGCAGAAGACCTCAATATCATTACCCAATCTCTGGTCCTTTCCAAAATCGACTACGGAAATGCCCTTCTCTCTGGCATCCCCCAAATCCATCTTGCCCCCATCAAATCCGTCCTTAACCTCGCAGCCAGACTCACCACCAACTGTAAGCGTTTGAAACACATCTCACCCGCCCAAAAGGCCCTTAAATGGCTCCCTATTGAGGGTAGATCCTCCTACAAAATTGCCTGTATCACACACAAAGCCCTCTATCAGAAGACTCCACACTACCTATCAACTAAACTTAAAAAAACTGGCAGCTCCCGAACCCTGAGAAGTACCAATTCTCTCCTCCTCATTCCCCCTCTCCTCAAAAAAAGCTCCTCTCAATCCCGCTCCTTCTCTGGCAATGCCTCAACCAACTGGAATAACCTCCCCAAAGACCTTCGCTGCAACCCCTCCTATGCCAACTTTAAAAGAAACCTTAAATTACACTTCCTCACTAAATATTGGGTAATGTAGCCCCCTGCTATATATTTTGACATTTTGTTTCTTGTGATTGTCGTTCTGTGTATATGATCTGTACTCCTCACACTATCTACTTTAAATGGTTCCTCTAACTTGTATCTAACCAAATATGGAACTTGTTTTTGCTGCTTTCTTGTGTTTTAACCCTGTTATGTAAAGAGCTCTGATACCCTTGGGTGGAGCTAACGCTATATAAAACCTTCAAAATAAAATAAACTAATTCAGTGAACCATGCACCACTCATACACTCTTCAAATCATCAATGTACTACTTATGCACACATTCAGTCACCATATATATCTTCATAAACTGATTGATTCAGCTTATCTTTTTTTCACTGAATATATATTTGTGGGGGGGTTTGTGAATTTTAAAGTTTTTATTTATTTTCTTGGTGGAAACAAAAATGACAACTGGGAGTGCAAAAACTTCAACGCACACTCAAAAATGTAAAAAAATGTATTAGGGGCCCAAAAAACAGATGTCACAATTTGTGATTCTTTGCAGCATTGCGAAGGGCTGTTATGGACTTCTCTCCTGCACTCATTACAACTCCACAATCCATGCAGTATGATGAAATGCAGAAATACTCTGGAGCCAAATCTTGAAGTTGAAATTGGACCTCTAAAGGGACTCTCTTTCCCAGTGTTGTTGCGGGTGCTCTTGAACTTGAGGGTCCTTCAGCCTCGCATTGCCTTCTTGCTGGTTTTAGATGATTGCCATGGTATGTAAGCATGGGCTGAAAATTCGTTCCACTCGTGGAATTTGCGGATTTTCCTCTATTTCGCGATCCGCGAATCTCGCAAAATCGCGGTAAAATCCGCGAATCAGCGGGGACGAATTTTCAGCCAAGCATTTACAGGGTTACAGCAGCAGATGCAAAAGTTGAAGATAATTTTTTGTAACCTTTTACAAAAGGGTTACAAAGAAATTAACTTCAACTTGGGCACCTGCTGCTGTAAGCCTGTAAGTGCTTCCTGGCGCCTCGTTGCCTACTTGCAACTATTCTCTGACCCTGCTCTGACCCTTGAAGCAGGGTCAGAGAATAGTTACAAGTAGGCAATGAGGCACCTGTCACGAAAATTAAACCTCAACAGGAAGCACTGACAGATATAAAAACAAGCATTTGCAATGCAATAGGACTCGCATTAGTAAAGTTTGAGCTATTGGTCTTGTAAATGACAATTTTTTTTATTTATGTGTTGGTTTTGAAAATAGCTAAATTAATAGCGTTGTCATTTACAATGCCAATAGTTATAACTTTCGCAAATGTGACACCTATAGCATTTGTAATGCAACATGTTTTGTATTTAAGTGACTTAGCTGTATTGATATTACAAATTACAATGGCTTTTAATTTTTTAAATAATTAATACTTAAATAAAAGTGATTTTAATTTATAATGGCAATAGCTTAAACTTTTGTAAATAACTTTTGTGAAGATTATGTTCAGTGTATTTTATTGTGACGAAAATCCAAGAACAGAAGTGAAATATTACCATCTTTTTGTGACATTAGTAATAACGTTTGAAACATTGAGAGAACATATTTGAACCAGTTGTTGTTGAATGGTTGTGCAGATTGATGCTTTAGTGGTGCTGAGTGGTGCTGTGGTGGGGCTGAGTGGTGCTGTGGTGATGCTGAGTGGTGCTGTAGTTGTGCTGAGTGATACTGGGATGGTGCTGAGTGATGCTGGGGTGGAGCTGAATGGTGCTGTGGTGGTGCTGAGTGATGGTGTGGTGGTGCTGAGGGATGCTGTGGTGGTGGTGAGTGGTGCTGTGGTGGTGCTGAGTGATAATGTGGTGGTGCTCAGTGATGCTGTGGTGGTGCTGAGTGATGCTGTGGTGGCACTTAGTGGTGCTGATTGGTTTTGTGGTAGTGCTGAGTGATACTGTGGTGGTTCTGAGTGATAATGTGGCAGTGCTGAGTGATGCTGTGGTGGCACTGAGTGGTGCTGTGGTGGTGCTGAGTGGTGCTGTGGTGGTGCTGAGTGATGCTGTGGTGGTCTTGAGTGATGCTGTGGTGGTGCTGAGTGGTGCTGTGGTGGTGCTGAGTGATAATGTGGTGGTGCTGAGTGATAATATGGTGGTGCTGAGTGATGCTGGGGTAGCGCTGAGTGATGTGGTGATGCAGAGGGCAGAAAGGCACAAAAAGCAGTCTAACAAAGGGCAGAAGGGCAGAAAAACAAGGGAAAAAAGAATCTAACAGAGGGCAGAAGGGCACAAAAAAAGTCTATTAGAGGACAGAAGGGCAGAAAAACAAGGGAAAAACGAGTCTAACAGAGGGCAGAAGGGCACAAAAAACGAGTCTAACGGGGCAGAAAGGCACAAAAACGAGTCTAACAGAGGGCAGAAGGGCACAAAAAATGAGTGTAACAGGGGGCAGAAGGGCAGAAAAACAAGGGAAAAACGAGTCTAACAGAGGACAGAAGGGCACAAAAAATGAGTCTAACAGGGAGCAGAATGAATCCCGCCCTGCGTGTTCGTCCACAAAGATGCCACCTTTTTGTGCAATACCTCTACTCAACTGGAGTACTTTCTACTGTCTAATCAGTAAGTGCTCCCTCGTTGGCTAAATGTATTGGGGCAGATTTACAATTAACTGGTGCATCCCCAGGGATGCACCAGTTATTGTGCGCCGCAGCTCTGCCACCCATGGTGCGCCGCATTTACATTGCGGGGCACCATGTGGCAAAAACGGCACAGATGCGTCACGCATCTGTGCCGTAAAAGCAGTGCATTGCTGGAGCTGCATCGCGCTTGCGACCCAGCTCTAGCAATGCTCTGGGGGGCCCTATCTCCCCAATGCTGCATCAACGCTTCCTGATGGCGCAGGGCTTTACAACGTGACGCATCTCTCAGAATCGTCACGTTGTTAATACCCAGCACCATGGCGCATCTTTTGTGCTGCCGCTGCGTCACAAAAGGTCTCGGTAGAGGGTGGCAGTGGTGAACCAGAGGGTGACAGTGATGAGCCAGAGGGTGACAGTGATGAACCAGAGGGTGGCAAGGGTGAACCAGAGGGTGACAGTGCTGAACCAGAGGGCGGCAGTGCTGAACCAGAGGGTGGCAGGGGTGAACCAGACGGTGGCAGGGTTGAACCAGAGGGTGGCAGTGATGAACCAGATGGTGGCAGGGGTGAACCAGAGGGTGGCAGTGGTGAACCAGAGGGTGGCATGGGTGAACTAGAGGGTGGCAGTGGTGAACCAGAGAGTGGCAGTGGTGAACCAGAGAGTGGCAGTGCTGAACCAGAGGGTGACAGTGGTTAACCAGAGGGTGGCAGTGGTGAACCAGAGGTGCTGTGATGAACCAGAGGGAGGCAGTCGTGAACCAGAGAGCGGCAGTGGTGAACCAGAGGGTGACAGTGCTGAACCAGAGGGTGGCAGGGGTGAACCAGAGGGAGCTGTGATGAACCAGAGGGTGGCAGTGGTGAACCAGAGGGTGGCAAGGGTGAACCAGAGGGTGGCAGTGGTGAACCAGAGAGTGGCAGTGCTAAACCAGAGGGTGACAGTGGTTAACCAGAGGGTGGCAGTGGTGAACCAGAGGTGCTGTGATGAACCAGAGGATGGCTGTTGTAAACCAGAGGGTGGCAGTGGTAAACCAGAGGGTGACAGTGCTGAGCCAGATGGTGGAAGGGGTGAACCAGAGAGTGGCAGTGCTGAGCCAGAGGGTGGCAGCGGTGAACCAGAGGGTGGCAGCGGTGAACCAGAGGGTGGCAGGGGTGAACCAGAGGGTGGCAGTGGTGAACCAGAGGGTGGCAGTGATTAACCAGAGGATGGCAGTGGTGAACAAGGGGGTGCTGTGCTATACACGACCGCATGGGTAACTTCGCCATGCAAGCGGCCCGCGAACACGCAAAAAGCCCTGCGAACGGCAAAAAACCCCGCAAACAAGAAAAAAACCCAGCGAACATGCATAAAACAAAAATCCGCAAATTCGGACGAATTCGCGGATTTTGCGGATTGCGATTTCTGAACGCTTCCTGATGGCGCAGGGCTTTACAACGTGATGCATCTCTCAGAGCGCAAATTTGCAAATTTCGCCCATACTTAATGGTAGGTTTATAGATGGTAAAGCGTGGATGTAGTCCTGCAAAAATATTTTTTATTTGTGCCCCTTGACAATGTCTTGTCACATATTGTGCATTTTGTGCCTCGCACAAATTTGGTGACTGTTTTTGAGTCTCCTGACGGAATCCTGAAGAACCTAGCCAATGCTTGATTTCTTTTGGGGAGGCCTGTCATCTCCAGAGTCACCAGAATCCACCTTTTGGACTGACTTGATCCACCTGCTCTTCCATCTGATCTCTCTCTTCTGGCTGAGTTGCAATTTTTGAAAAAATAAACAAAAAAACACTCCAATAAATGCTAGTGAGCTGCTCACAATGAACTCCTTTTAAAGAATGTTCAAACCAGATAAATGGACGTATTTTTCCTATTCTTATAGCTGAAAGGTGTATCATCCGATAATATTCCTTTATTCATGGTCACAAGTTCTTCAAGACGATCAGAGTCTTCGCGATGACCGAAAATTGTTTAAAATAATACTTTATTTTAAAATTGGATACTCAAACATAAGTGTGAATTGATATTAAACCAGTAAGTAAAGAAGTAGGTTTTCCCAAGGGGAGATACAATAATCTTAAAACCAAACGGAAATAAAGACCTGTCTCACTTAGTTCTCAGTCACTCATTCAACTGTCAACCTTGAGCTCGGGGAACACTCACCAGAAAGGAACTAAACAATATCTATATTAAAAAAGTACATTTTATTATAAATAAAAAGTCATTTATGAATATTCAATACAATACTAATTAAAAACACATTCAAGTATGCAATTAAAAACCACCTAATGTGGACTTGGAGAAATCATGGGAAAAGACATTTATATTTGTCTTAATCTTTGTCAATTCGGACCCGTGTTTGACAACACTGGGAAGGATTTTTTCCTTATGACCAATAGGATTGTTGACAACACCGAATTTAACACTTAAAGTTGCGTCGATGCGTTTCGGAAGCCTTGTCTGATTATAGCCTCCTTCCTCAGGACAATATCTATAGTTTTCTCCAAAGTCAGTATCTGTTTATCACCTAATACACAAAGTAAAAATAAACAATATGTAAAATATAACTTTTGGCCTACAGTCAACATATTCTAAGTTTGCATAGCAATGTCATCAATAAAATTCATAGGCGTGGATCCACACGTTAAAGCCTAACACGTTATTTACATGGCTTCCTACATTTTTATCGCCACTTTTCTTATGTACACAAGTATTGTCAGGTTTTCTTGTCATAGCTAACCCCTTAACATTGTTATTAGGTTTTTGTCATAGCTAACCCCATGACATGTAGCTATTCTTTTCAAACTGTTCTTTTGTGTTCTTTTTAGGAGTAAGCGCTCTCAGATGGTTTTTGCACCAAACACAATATAAACTGTCCCCCTTTATTTTAACAAATCTAACCCGGGCTGAGAGGTCAGCGGGGTGCTCCCACACCATCTTTGACTATTTAAAAGCGCTCCCGCAAGTGCTTGGGCTGACGAGCTCGTGGCTGAAGCACCCGCATGCCATGAGAGGCACTGTACCTGATGAATACTTTTTGGCAGCCCTCAGCAAACCTTTAATATTGGCTGTATTCTCTACTGAAGACGGTAAAGAAACCAGAAACACGCGCTGTGTCTAAAGATCAGTACTTCCTGCGCTAACTCTAGCGAAAAACTTGAACACTTGAAGAAAAACTACACTTCCCAGCAAGCCAGAGGCGAACCCAGGCTGAGAGGTCAGCGGGGTGCTCCCACACCATCTTTGACTATTTAAAAGCGCTCCCGCGAGTGCTTGGGCTGACGAGCTCGTGGCTAAAGCACCGGCATGCCATGAGAGGCACTGTACCTGATGAATACTTTTTGTCAGCCCTCAGCAAACCTTTAATATTGGCTGTATTCTCTACTGAAGACGGTAAAGGAACCAGAAACACGCGCTGTGTCTAGATATCAGTACTTCCTGCGCTAACTCTAGCGAAAAACTTGAACACTTGAAGAAAAACTACACTTCCCAGCAAGCCAGAGGCGAATCCGGGCTGAGAGGTCAGCGGGGTGCTCCCACACCATCTTTGACTATTTAAAAGCGCTCCCGCGAGTGCTTGGGCTGACAAGCTCGTGGCTGAAGCACCCACATGCCATGAGAGGCACTGTACCTGATGAATACTTTTTGGCAGCCCTCAGCAAACCTTTAATATTGGCTGTATTCTCTACTGAAGACGGTAAAGAAACCAGAAACACGCGCTGTGTCTAGAGATCAGTACTTCCTGCGCTAACTCTAGCGAAAAACTTGAATACTTGAAGAAAAACTACACTTCCCAGCAAGCCAGAGGCGAACCCGGGCTGAGAGGTCAGCGGGGTGCTCCCACACCATCTTTGACTATTTAAAAGCGCTCCCGCGAGTACTTGGGCTGACGAGCTTGTGGCTGAAGCACCCGCATGCCATGAGAGGCAATGTACCTGATGACTACTTTTTGGCAGCCCTCAGCAAACCTTTAATATTGGCTGTATTCTCTACTGAAGACGGTAAAGAAACCAGAAACACGCGTTGTGTCTAGAGATCAGTACTTCCTGCGCTAACTCTAGCGAAAAACTTGAACACTTGAAGAAAAACTACACTTCCCAGCAAGCCAGAGGTGAACCCGGGCTGAGAGGTCAGCGGGGTGCTCCCACACCATCTTTGACTATTTAAAAGCGCTCCCACGAGTGCTTGGGCTGACGAGCTCGTGGCTGAAGCACCCGCATGCCATGAGAGGCACTGTACCTGATGAATACTTTTTGGCAGCCCTCAGCAAACCTTTAATATTGGCTGTATTCTCTACTGAAGACAGTAAAGAAACCAGAAACACGCGCTGTGTCTAGAGATCAGTACTTCCTGCGCTAACTCTAGCGAAAAACTTGAACACTTGAAGAAAAACTACACTTCCCAGCAAGCCAGAGGCGAACCCGGGCTGAGAGGTCAGCGGGGTGCTCCCACACCATCTTTGACTATTTAAAAGTGCTCCCGCGAGTGCTTGGGCTGACGAGCTCGTGGCTGAAGCACCCGCATGCCATGAGAGGCACTGTACCTGATGAATACTTTTTGGCAGCCCTCAGCAAACCTTTAATATTGGCTGTATTCTCTACTGAAGACGGTAAAGAAACCAGAAACACGCGCTGTGTCTAGAGATAAGTACTTCCTGCGCTAACTCTAGCGAAAAACTTGAACACTTGAAGAAAAACTACACTTCCCAGCAAGCCAGAGGCGAACCCGGGCTGAGAGGTCAGCGAGGTGCTCCCACACCATCTTTGACTATTTAAAAGCGCTCCCGCGAGTGCTTGGGCTGACGAGCTCGTGGCTGAAGCAAAGGCATGCCATGAGAGGCACTGTACCTGATGAATACTTTTTGGCAGCCCTCAGCAAACCTTTAATATTGGCTGTATTCTCTACTCAAGACGGTAAAGAAACCAGAAACACGCGCTGTGTCTAGAGATCAGTACTTCCTGCGCTAACTCTAGTGAAAAACTTGAACACTTGAAGAAAAACTACACTTCCCAGCAAGCCAGAGGCGAACCCGGGCTGAGAGGTCAGCGGGGTGCTCCCACACCATCTTTGACTATTTAAAAGTGCTCCCGCAAGTGCTTGGGCTGACGAGCTCGTGGCTGAAGCACCCGCGTGCCATGAGAGGCACTGTACCTGATGAATACTTTTTGGCAGCCCTCAGCAAACCTTTAATATTGGCTGTATTCTCTACTGAAGACGGTAAAGAAACCAGAAACACGCGCTGTGTCTAGAGATCAGAACTTCGTGCGCTAACTCTAGCGAAAAACTTGAACACTTGAAGAAAAACTACACTTCCCAGCAAGCCAGAGGCGAACCCGGGCTGAGAGGTCAGCGGGGTGCTCCCACACCATCTTTGACTATTTAAAAGCGCTCCCGCGAGTGCTTGGGCTGACGAGCTCGTGGCTGAAGCACCCGTATGCCATGAGAGGCACTGTACCTGATGAATACTTTTTGGCAGCCCTCAGCAAACCTTTAATATTGGCTGTATTCTCTACTGAAGACGGTAAAGAAACCAGAAACACGCGCTGTGTCTAGAGATCAGTACTTCCTGCGCTAACTCTAGCAAAAAACTTGAACACTTGAAGAAAAACTACACTTCCCAGCAAGCCAGAGGCGAACCGGGGCTGAGAGGTCAGCGGGGTGCTCCCACACCATCTTTGACTATTTAAAAGCGCTCCCGCGAGGGCTTGGGCTGACGAGCTCGTGGCTGAAGCACCCGCATGCCATGAGAGGCACTGTACCTGATGAATACTTTTTGGCAGCCCTCAGCAAACCTTTAATATTGGCTGTATTCTCTACTAAAGACGGTAAAGAAACCAGAAACACGCGCTGTGTCTAGAGATCAGTACTTCCTGCGCTAACTCTAGCGAAAAACTTGAACACTTGAAGAAAAACTACACTTCCCAGCAAGCCAGAGGCGAACCCGGGCTGAGAGGTCAGCGGGGTGCTCCCACACCATCTTTGACTATTTAAAAGTGCTCCCGCGATTGCTTGGGCTGACGAGCTTGTGGCTGAAGCACCCGCATGCCATGAGAGGCACTGTACCTGATGAATACTTTTTGGCAGCCCTCAGCAAACCTTTAATATTGGCTGTATTCTCTACTGAAGACGGTAAAGAAACCAGAAACACGCGTTGTGTCTAGAGATCAGTACTTCCTGCGCTAACTCTAGCGAAAAACTTGAACACTTGAAGAAAAACTACACTTCCCAGCAAGCCAGAGGTGAACCCGGGCTGAGAGGTCAGCGGGGTGCTCCCACACCATCTTTGACTATTTAAAAGCGCTCCCACGAGTGCTTGGGCTGACGAGCTCGTGGCTGAAGCACCCGCATGCCATGAGAGGCACTGTACCTGATGAATACTTTTTGGCAGCCCTCAGCAAACCTTTAATATTGGCTGTATTCTCTACTGAAGACAGTAAAGAAACCAGAAACACGCGCTGTGTCTAGAGATCAGTACTTCCTGCGCTAACTCTAGAGAAAAACTTGAACACTTGAAGAAAAACTACACTTCCCAGCAAGCCAGAGACGAACCCGGGCTGAGAGGTCAGCGGGGTGCTCCCACACCATCTTTGACTATTTAAAAGTGCTCCCGCGAGTGCTTGGGCTGACGAGCTCGTGGCTGAAGCACCCGCATGCCATGAGAGGCACTGTACCTGATGAATACTTTTTGGCAGCCCTCAGCAAACCTTTAATATTGGCTGTATTCTCTACTGAAGACGGTAAAGAAACCAGAAACACGCGCTGTGTCTAGAGATAAGTACTTCCTGCGCTAACTCTAGCGAAAAACTTGAACACTTGAAGAAAAACTACACTTCCCAGCAAGCCAGAGGCGAACCCGGGCTGAGAGGTCAGCGAGGTGCTCCCACACCATCTTTGACTATTTAAAAGCGCTCCCGCGAGTGCTTGGGCTGACGAGCTCGTGGCTGAAGCAAAGGCATGCCATGAGAGGCACTGTACCTGATGAATACTTTTTGGCAGCCCTCAGCAAACCTTTAATATTGGCTGTATTCTCTACTCAAGACGGTAAAGAAACCAGAAACACGCGCTGTGTCTAGAGATCAGTACTTCCTGCGCTAACTCTAGTGAAAAACTTGAACACTTGAAGAAAAACTACACTTCCCAGCAAGCCAGAGGCGAACCCGGGCTGAGAGGTCAGCGGGGTGCTCCCACACCATCTTTGACTATTTAAAAGTGCTCCCGCAAGTGCTTGGGCTGACGAGCTCGTGGCTGAAGCACCCGCGTGCCATGAGAGGCACTGTACCTGATGAATACTTTTTGGCAGCCCTCAGCAAACCTTTAATATTGGCTGTATTCTCTACTGAAGACGGTAAAGAAACCAGAAACACGCGCTGTGTCTAGAGATCAGAACTTCGTGCGCTAACTCTAGCGAAAAACTTGAACACTTGAAGAAAAACTACACTTCCCAGCAAGCCAGAGGCGAACCCGGGCTGAGAGGTCAGCGGGGTGCTCCCACACCATCTTTGACTATTTAAAAGCGCTCCCGCGAGTGCTTGGGCTGACGAGCTCGTGGCTGAAGCACCCGTATGCCATGAGAGGCACTGTACCTGATGAATACTTTTTGGCAGCCCTCAGCAAACCTTTAATATTGGCTGTATTCTCTACTGAAGACGGTAAAGAAACCAGAAACACGCGCTGTGTCTAGAGATCAGTACTTCCTGCGCTAACTCTAGCGAAAAACTTGAACACTTGAAGAAAAACTACACTTCCCAGCAAGCCAGAGGCGAACCCGGGCTGAGAGGTCAGCGGGGTGCTCCCACACCATCTTTGACTATTTAAAAGTGCTCCCGCGATTGCTTGGGCTGACGAGCTTGTGGCTGAAGCACCCGCATGCCATGAGCGGCACTGTACCTGATGAATACTTTTTGGCAGCCCTCAGCAAACCTTTAATATTGGCTGTATTCTCTACTGAAGACGGTAAAGAAACCAGAAACACGCGCTGTGTGTAGAGATCAGTACTTCCTGCGCTAACTCTAGCGAAAAACTTGAACACTTGAAGAAAAACTACACTTCCCAGCAAGCCAGAGGCGAACCCGGGCTGAGAGGTCAGCGGGGTGCTCCCACACCATCTTTGTTTATTTGGGAACCTATTTAAAAAAATAATTTGAAAATAGTTTATTTGGGTTTCCTACTTTTTGTATCCAATGTCCCTTTTCATTACATGCTACGCTATTACCTCAAGATGTTCTTGTGAGGTGACCATTTTATGTGTAGAAACGGGAATCCTTACTGCATCTGGTTCTGTAAGGGATGTATATATATTTTTCAGTAATCAGCATTTTGTGCCCCTATTTAAAAAAACAAAAAAAAATCTAAATTAAGAAGTTTCTCAAGGGTGCTCACCTGTTCCCTATAATCGGTAGAAGTTTCTTGATCGTCTCTGTGCACCCGGGTAGTAAATACTCGTAGCTACATGAGAAAATGAGTGTTTGTTTAAAAGCGCGGCCTCATGTTTGTATGCACCACATTTGTAACCGCAGTTGTATTTAATCTAAGTCAGTATGTTTAAACAAACCCCCATGGGTCGAATGGTGCCATTAGACATTACTCCTTATTTTACCCCATAGACCGGTACGGTGTTAAAATGTAATTCTATGGTAATGAGCCCAAATCGTCTATCCCACTCACTCTATTTTTAGATAACCCCGTTTCCCGCTTACCTTATTTTTATATACGGCACGTATTCCCGGGTGCTTCTTAGGCGTCAGTCCAATCACCTTAAAAAATCGAGCAAGGGTTTCTTCTAGCGCTAACCGTCGCTTTTAAGTCGCGTAATTCGTGCACGTGATCCCAAGGTTCGTAGGGTCGTCACGTGACCACGAATATCGTGTATGTGGACTTTTTTTTAACTTCCTGAGTTGTTAAACGCATATTGAACTTTATTGTTCTCTAAACATTTCGCTCCTTTCTTTCTTAATGTCCGATCTGTTCTTGGGCTACGCTTATAAATATTCCACAGAATTGCTTAATATTATTCAATTAAAAAAATATTTGGACATTTAAATGACCGAATATTTCTTATATAAACAAGTTTCTCATGCTGTGTATATACTATGATGGAGACAACTCTTATGTGTTTCCGTTACCACTTGGGCAACAAAGTGATATAACAGCTCATAATTTACTACAAATAAAAATATGGGTCACAATGCGTGATGTCACCTCGTTCACTTGAGATGTTTATGAAATTATCATCCGGAACCCTACATGGCGATCTTGGCTATTCTGTGACAAAAAAGGTGACATTAAGGGACGTGTTATATGGGAAGCAATGACTTATCAAATCTTTATCTGTTTAAGACTCGGGGAAACTGATATTAGGGCAAATTTTGTGGTTCTTGGGAGAAATGATATTATTTTTCCGGTACAATCTAAGTTATAATTCTCATCCAGTCTTCCTTCGTGTTCAGACCTCGGTTCACCGTGTCTAAAGTGGAGATATACCATCGTTCTCTATTTTTCCTTTTAGTATCTATATTGCCACCTCTTTTAGACATAGTGATTTTCTCTATTACAAACCAAGAGAATTCTGTATGTTTATGTTTCAGTTTGGTGAAATGTTCCACCATGGGGGCATTTTCTTTGCATGTTTTCAGAGCTGATCTATGTTCTAACAGGCGTAATCTGATTTCTCTCCCTGTTTCGCCCACATACGCCAATTTGCAGGGGCACAGTAATATATAGACTAGATTACAGCTTCTGCAATTATTTAATGTTTTTGATGTTAAGGTATAGTTATTATAGGTTAAGGCTTTAGCCACAATACAATTTTCGCATATAGAACAATTGCTGCATTTGTAATTACCTACTGCCTTATTGCCATTTATAGTCATTTGGTTGGTTTGATTACTCTCTCTGTATGTGTGTACCAAATTTTGGCGAATGTTTTCATTCCGCCTAAAGGCAAAGATAGGTTTGGGGAGTTCTCCTCTTTTCCATCATTTAAGATGTTCCAGCTTGAATGGATAATGTTTTTGAGTTTATTGCTAATGTTTGAGAATTGACTAACAAAAACCAATTTTGAGTCTGTTACAGACTGTTTTTTTTGGTTGGGTTCAGGGTGTATCATGCTCTCCCTATTATAGAATTGTGCTCTTTTGCACGAATTCTTAATGAGTTTCTTTGGATATCCTCTGTCTTTTAATTTGTTGGTCAGTATTTCTGCATGTTTAAGGTAGTCTCCCATATTGGAACAATTCCTCCTGAGTCGGAGGAATTGCCCAAATGGTACATTATCACGTTGGGACCGTGGATGATAACTACTATAGTGTAGTAGTGTGTTTTTATCAGTGGGTTTTGTATACAATTCCACCTCTAGTCTGCCCTCTATGTTCTTAATGGTTAGGTCCAGAAAACGTACTGAGTTTCTATCATACATTGCTGTGAATTTGAGGTTCATGTCCCCTAAATTCGGCCACTCTAGAAATTCTTCAAGGGTATCTATCTGACCTTCCCAAATGAAGAAAATGTCATCAATGAAGCGACGCCATAACAAGATGTTCTCAGAAAAAGGCGCCGCTTCATTGAACACATGCTTCTCCTCAAAGTTGGCTACATATAAACATGCCAAGCTCGGCGCACAGGTAGCACCCATGCTTGTGCCTTTGCACTGAAGAAACAGCTCATCCTTAAATAGGAACATGTTGTTTTTCAGTACCAGGCTGATACACTGCATGATGAAGTCTTTACTGGCACCTCCAAGATCTACATTTACAAGTATCTCATCAATAACCTCTATGGTGTTGTTTTGCAGTATATTGATGTATAGTGCCTCTATGTCGAGGGTCACCATAATTTGATTGTTAGGATTAAATGCCATACCTTCTATCATAGAGATCATGTGCGCCGAATCTCGCACATATGATTTCTGTTGTAGAACAAGGGGTTTCAGAAAGGTATCCGCGTATTGTCATAGTGGTTCAAGACGAGAGCCAATGCAGCTAACTATGGGTCTCATGGGTGGGTTGTGTACATTCTTGTGTATTTTTTGGAGGCCATATATAGCTGGTATCTTAGCTTCTTTATTGTATAGAAAATCATGTTCAGCTTTACAAATCCAACCTTTTTCTAATGCACTTTTAACTTTTTCTAAAACCTCTTTATTTAAGGCATCTAGGGCCAGATGTAGGAGCCTTAATACCGGTCGGAAACGGCCGATTTCGGCCGTTTCCGACCGGTATTTGGCTTTTGAGATGTAGGGGGCATTTTATTTACAGAATCGGTATATTTACCGATTCGGTGAATATACAGAATCGGTAAAATACTGAATCTGTAAATTTACCGATTCTGTGAATCAAGATGTAGGTGGCACTGTAATCAGTGCCACAGGCCCTTACCGAATCGTTATTTACCATGGAATACTATTCCATGGTAAATAACGAATTCCAGTGTACATGCACATCTGTGCATGTACACCTGTGCCATGTGGCACACAGACATGCCCTAGGGCATGTCTGTGTGTCAAATGGCACACAAGCCAGAAACAGGGGTGCAACAGGGTGTCAAAGTGACACCCTATCACCCTTGCAAAATCGGTAATTTTACCGATTCTGTAATGACAGAATCGGTATTTGCCATTGATTCCTATGGGCTTCAAGGCCCATAGGAATCAATGGCAAATACCGAATCTGTAATTACAGAATCGGTAATTACCGAATCATACAGATTCGGTATTTTTACCGATTATTTTACCTACATAGCAATTACCGAATAGTGAATACCGAATCTGTAAAATTCGGTATTTACCATTCGGTAAATTGCTATTACCTACATCTAGGCCCTAATCTAGAGAATGAAACTTTTTGATAGTGTTCTCTAACTTCCAATAGATCCAACATTTTTGTATTATAATCCTCTGTATTAAAAACCACCACGCCTCCGCCTTTGTCGGCGGGTTTGATAGTGAGTTGCAAGTTATTTTTTAATTCTATCATTGCCTTTCTGTGCTCCTTGGACATGTTGTTGGTGTCAGGGTAAGTGTGTTCTAAGATCTTTCTTACTTTGGATTCAACTACTTTCTCAAAGATTTCAACATTTTTTCCTACTAGGGAAATGGCCGGTGTAAAAACAGATTTTTGTTTAAGGCCTGAAATATTAGTAGTGGGGTTATAATCTCTATCCTCAAAAAATTCCTTTAATCTAATTTTACGAAAGAATGCTTTTAGATCTTTCTCTAAACTAAGGGGCATATTATCAAGGGGGTTTATCTCCGCTTTTTTGGCTTTAAAAGCCAAGAAAGCGGAGATAAAATTATCTCCCTATTACCTAGCTGTCGCTAACACCAGTTAGCGACAGCTAGTAGGAGATAGCAACCATCTTGGGGCCCGCTTTGCATGTCAGTGATATTTATCACTAATGACATGCAAAGTGGGCGTACCAAGATGTTACTGACTGGAAACAGTCGCTAACATCGCTATCTCCTATTACCAACTTTTGGAGATATTCGTGCTAAGCGCGAATATCTCCAAAAGCTAACACCTGCCCCTGAGCAGTTCTTAGCCATGTTATCCAATGGTAGGTGGATAACATGGCTAAGAACATTAGCTCAGTAATGCATGAATATCGCTGACTTTTCAGCGATATTCATGCATTGCGGCCGATTTTTATCGCATTTGCAATTAATCTTGGTAATACCAAGGTTTCTTTGCGATAAAAATCGCTGCAGCTCAGCAGCAAATTTTTGTCTCTAACCAAGCAATAGCGATAATTATTGCTATTGCTTGTGAAAAAGTGAATCCTTTCTCTAAAACTTCTAATTCTATTTTGCTAAGGATATGACATGAGAGATTGATGATCGGGAAATTCTGTATTTCATTTTGTTCTAATGGCGATATCGCTGACTCCGCGTGTTGGGATATTCCTGAGGGGCCTGGTTGTGCTGGTAATTCGTTCTGTTCCCCCCTCTTTGTGTCTGGTATTGTTTCCTCTGATATTGACCTCTGTACTGATATGGTCTTCCACCCCTCCTTTGGCGGTTCTCTAAAAAAGCATTCCCACCATTCGGTTCATTACTGTTCATTTGCCTAAGTTGGAACCTTCATCCTCGCTACTCGAGCCGGATGTCTCAGAGAATGTAACACCTTTTTTAGTGCCCCTGTTATAAATTGGTCAATTGTCAGGATTTCTCTCTTCCCTAGGTTGTTGGAAATAGTCTTTGTTTATATAAGGATAAACTAATTCTAAGCTATATTTATTGACATCCTTTTTGAGTTTTATGTTTTTTTTATTTATCAGATAGTCTCTATATCCATCAATTTCCAAGTTTAACTCCTCTAGCGTTTTTTAGCATCATCTACTGCTGACATTTCTTGGAGTGCAAGTTCTAATTTCTCTATTTCTTTCCATTCTAAGATTACTCTCTCTTGAGTAGTTTCGATGATAAGAAGGATCCAATCCCTGCTGCATCTATTTGCAATGTGTGTCCAAATTTCTAAAAAAAATTTGATGTCTGTAAACAACCCTGGTTCGTTACGAACCTGAAGGCCCATTGGTATTACACCGGATCTTGCGTATTGTACCAAAAACTCAGCATGGAGTTCAGTCCTCACTGATTTTTTTTTTTTTTTTTTAATTTAAATTAAGGACATTTCCCCATTTATCATTGTTGCCTGTGACCACCACAATCTTGTTATGTTATTGGTGGAAGACCCAACTATTTTATTAAATTGGTCTTCCGTGAACCCAAAACATTTAAACGGGTCCATAATGTATAAAGAACTTATATTGTCTGTCACTAAAAAGTGGTCACTTGTATTTGTAGAGAATACTCTCCGGCCAAAGGCCGTACTCTGTAGTGGGAATCAAAGAGAAGGGCTCGTTGTAACCCGAAGGGAAATCGAGCACCAATATACCAGTAAGTAAAGAAAAAGGTTTTCCCAGCGGGAGATACAATAATCTTAAAACCAAACGGAAGTAAAGACCTGTCTCACTCAGTTCTCAGTCACTCATTCAACTGTCAACCTTGAGCTCGGGGAACACTCACCAGAAAGGAACTAAACAATATCTATATAAAAAAGTACATTTTATTATAAATAAAAAGTATATATGAATATTCTATACAATACTAATTGAAAACACATTCAATATGCAATTAAAAACCACCTAATGTGGACATGGAGAGAATTTTAACGTAGATTGGGCCAGGAAAATAATATCATTTCTCCCAAGAACCGCAAAATCCGCCCTAATATCAGTTTCCCCGAGTCTTAAACAGATAAAGATTTGATAAGTCATTGCTTCCCATATAACACGTCCCTTAATGTCACCTTATTTGTACAGAATAGCCAAGATCGCCATGTAGGGTTCCGGATGATAATTTCATAAACATCTCAAGTGAACGAGGTGACATCACGCATTGTGACCCATATTTTTATTTGTAGTAAATTATGAGCTGTTATATCACTTTGTTGCCCAAGTGGTAACGGAAACACATAAGAGTTGTCTCCATCATATTATATACACAGCATGAGAAACTTGTTTATATAAGAAATATTCGGTCATTTAAATGTCCAAATATTTTTTTAATTTAATAATATTAAGCAATTCTGTGGAATATTTATAAGCGTAGCCCAAAAACAGATCGAACATTAAGAAAGAAAGGAGCGAAATGTTTAGAGAACAATAAAGTTTGATATGCGTTTAACAACTCAGGAAGTTAAAAAAAAGTCCACATACACAATATTCGTGGTCACGTGACGACCCTACGAACCTAGAGATCATGTGCATGAATTACGCGACTTAAAAGCAAAGGTTAGCGCTAGAAGAAACCCTTGCTCGATTTTTTAAGGTGATCGGACTGACGCCTAAGAAGCACCCGGGAATACATGCCGTATATAAAAATAAGGTAAGCGGGAAACGGGGTTATCTGAAAATAGAGTGAGGGGGATAGACGATTTGGGCTCATTACCATAGAATTAAATTTTAACACTGTACTGGTCTATGGGGTAAAATAAGGAGTAATGTCTAATGGCACCATTCGACCCATGGGGGTTTGTTTAAACATACTAACTTAGATTAAATACAACTGCGGTTACAAATGTGGTGCATACAAACATGAGGCCGTGCTTTTAAACAAACACTCGTTTTCTCATGTAGCTACGAGTATTTACTACCCGGGTGCACAGAGACGATCAAGAAACTTATACCGACTATAGAGAACAGGTGAGCACCCTTGAGAAACTTCTTAATTTAGAAAACATTTTTTTAAAAAAAAAATAGGGGCACAAAATGCTGATTACTGAAAAATATATATTCATCCCTTACAGAACCAGATGCAGTAAGGATTCCCGTTTCTACACACAAAATGGTCACCTCACAAGAACATCTCGAGGTAATAGCGTAGCATGTAATGAAAAGGGACATTGGATACAAAAAGTAGGAAACCCAAATAAACAATTTTCAAATTTTTTTTTAAATAGGTTCCCAAATAAAATGCGAGTGTATAAACGTGAACTACACCATCTATTGAAAACCTCGATTGTTTTCGACCATCGTATTTAAACATTGAGGTAAATACAAAAAACTTTTTTTAATATATAGTCACTTTGTTTTCATTAACAGAACCAGGATTGATTAATGGTTTCTTGCACTTTCCTATAATTAATAGGACATCGTGAAATCGTGAAATTATAAATAACGATCCCCAGACAGACAAATAATTGACACATCTCACCACAGATGCGATTGCATGGGTGAGTAGTGAAGCAATGTGATCTCATGCGTGGTTGAATAGTGAGTGAATGTGAATATATGTGCCTTTGAAAGATGGAATGATTGCTAAGGAAGCTGGGGCAGCACTGACCTGTAAAAAGAGGAAAGCTGAATATATATATAAAAACAGGTCTTTGTTTGTTTATGCCTTATTGACAGTGGCAATTTGTTTATCTTTACAAACTTGGGGGACCATACGATGTAGATTTGTTAAAATAAAGGTGGACAGTTTATATTGTGTTTGGTGCAAAAACCATCTGAGAGCGCTTACTCCAAAAAAGAACACAAAAGAACAGTTTGAATAGAATAGCTACATGTCATGGGGTTAGCTATGACAAAAACCTAATTACAATGTTAAGGTGTTAGCTATGACATGAAAACCTGACAATACTTGTGTACATAAGAAAAGTGGCGATAAAAATGTAGGAAGCCATGTAAATAACGTGTTAGGCTTTAATGTGTGGATCCACGCCTATGAATTTTATTGATGACATTGTTATGCAAACTTAGAATATGTTGACTGTAGGCCAAAAGTTATATTTTACATATTGTTTATTTTTACTTTGTGTATTAGGTGATAAACAGATACTGACTTTGGAGAAAACTATAGATATTGTCCTGAGGAAGGAGGCTATAATCAGACAAGGCTTCCGAAACTCGTCAACGCAACTTTAAGTGTTAAATTCGGTGTTGTCAACAATCCTATTGGTCATGAGGAAAAAATCCTTGCCAGTGTTGTCAAACAGGGGTCCGAATTGACAAAGATTAAGACAAATATAAATGTCTTTTCCCATGATTTCTCCATGTCCACATTAGGTGGTTTTTAATTGCATATTGAATGTGTTTTTAATTAGTATTGTATAGAATATTCATATATACTTATTATTTATAATAAAATGTAGTTTTTTATATAGATATTGTTTAGTTCCTTTCTGGTGAGTGTTCCCCGAGCTCAAGGTTGACAGTTGAATGAGTGACTGAGAACTAAGTGAGACAGGTCTTTAATTCCGTTTGGTTTTAAGATTATTGTATCTCCCGCTGGGAAAACCTTTTTCTTTACTTACCTTCGGGTTACAACGAGCCCCTCTCTTTGATTCCCACAACTGATATTAAACGCCAAATGTGAATAAACAATGTAATATATATAAATATGTGTTATACACTTTACCAAAACACGCATTCACCCTATGGAGGTCATTGCGACTTTGGGCATCACTGCGATCAGGCAAAACACCAAGTAAAAGGCTTCTAATTGAAGAAATTCTTCCATAAGATAGGTTTGAAAATTTTATCAATAAATATCTTGAGTCATATATTAATTAAAATATGTGTAAGTATGTGTCCCCAAGTTTCAAAAATACAGGTGCTCTTCATGACTACTAACGCTACCGCAGCCCATAGGGTCACCACAAATATATAAATCACCACATTGAAGAGGTTCTTTCACAAAACCATCACAGAAACTCAAGCATAAACTATTTATTACTAAACAACTAGTGTCAGCTATTAAGTTAAATCTGTATATATATGTTTAAGAGTTACTCAAAAACATGTGTCTTTCACGACATCACCGTGGGTATGGTGACATCATTGCAAATAGAAACAATTTAAAGAAAAAAATGACATTTATTGATCCATTGAATAAAATTCACGGTTATTAAAATACATGTAATGGAGCCATTTTAGATAGAAAATGCAATTTAAAAACCTTAGAAATTCACAAAAAAACTGTAGGTTACATGGATGTTATCATTGTGAAATAGAATTTGAAAACCTTAGAAATTCACTGAAAAAAATCAAAGCTTACAGGGATGTTACAGTTAGGAAATCGAAATTAAAAACTATAGACATTCACTGAAAAAACCAAAGGTTATAGGGATATTATAGTTAGAAATTAGCATTTAAAAAATCCTTAGAAATTCACTGAAAAAGCCAGATGGTACAAGGATGTTATCGTTAGGAAACAGAATTTAAAAAACTTAGAAATTCACTGAAAAAAATAAAGGTTACAGAGATATTATAGTTAGGCTCAGGTTTGTCAAAACCAGGACAAATTCAGCAGTTATATTAAGCTGAGCTAACTATAACTCATGCCCCCGCAATCCACTACTTATGACCTCAAATATTACATTACTCATGACATCCCAGATGAAATCATCCAGTGCCTATGAGTGTTTTTAAAATGTTTATGAGTTTTAAATATATATAACAAGGTGTATTGATGAATCAGTGGGTGTATGGGTGGCAGTATGAAATATTCAGTGGATGCGTGACTGACTGTTTAATTGAGTGAATTGGTGTCTCAGTGAAAGTATGGGTGACTTACTTGGTAGTTTAAATGTATTTATCAGTCTGTCAGATGGTGTCTAAGTGGCAGTATGGGTTGGTGAGCGGGTATGTGAGTGGCTGTATGGGTGATTGATTGATTGTCTTAGTGCCTATAAGGGTGTATGAGTGTCTAATATGGGTGTATGAGTGTCTATGTAGGTGGGTGAGGGTATGTGACTGCCTGCATGGATGAGTGAGTCAGTGGCTGTATGGATTATTGAGTGCATAAGTGAAGAGCTGTATAGATGACTGAGTGTGTGTGTGGCTGTGTCAGTGAGTGAATGGATCTGTCAGTGGTATATGGTTGATCGCTGGATATCTGAAAGGCAGTATAGGTGAGTATTGGATTCTATAAATGACTATGTGTGAGTGAGGGATTATGATAGTGGCTGTATGGGTGAGTGTTTGATTGTGTGAGTCACTGTATAGGTGAGTGAGTATATGTTAGTACCTGTATGAATACATTATTGAGTGTGTGTATAACTTGTTAGGTGAGTAAATAGCTTTGTGATTCACTTTATATGTGAGTGTGTAGGTGTGTGAGTAGCTCTATGAGTAACTGACAGTTAGTGAGTGGCTATATGGGTATGTGAGTGGATATATCAGTGGCTGTATTAGTGAGTGAGTGGTGTACTAGTAGCCAGACTCACATTCCTCTTTTGGAGCTTGTGTTATGGCTGGTTTACAGCCGTAACATGAGCTTCCATAGAGAAATGGGAGAATGCGACTGAACAAGCATCATGATGAGGCAGTCAGGACCGCCCACCAGAGGTCAGTCGCTCCCATTTCCGAGACAGTGTTATGTTGCTCAATATCGTACAAGGCTTCTAAGCTTTTAAAGAAGAGTCTTCTCTGCCTGTTGTAATACATGAGTTCTTAAGCATGTTATCATTTTCTTTTTTCTGGGAGTGAGGAAAATATCTCAATGGGCCTCAAAATGAGGCATCAAGCACAGTTGTGACTGTGTGCAATGAGAGCGATCCATGAAAAAATACCTGCTGGCCAGGAGGGCGAGCATTATTGAAGGACCGGTGAAAAAGAAAAAAAAGTAATAGTGAAAAGGAAAAGTAACAAAGGGAAGGAAAGGAAGAGAAATTGTAAACCATAATCAGTATAAGGTCAAGAGAAGAAATGCACTCATGATGTTTACACCACCACAGGATGCTGTGCCCATCACAACTGTGCTCAGTGACCAGTTGTGCAAGTCCCAGTAGCTGTTTTGCCACCTTTCAGCTAGCTGAGTTACCTGGCAACTGCCACGCTAAGATGGAGCCAAAGGATAGGGAGATTGCAAAATTTCTTTCACGCAAACACTGGGGTGGAGGAAGATTTCATTGCGGACGTTGCAGCATTGATCTGCCAAGCACATCAATTGGAAGGAGAGTCAGTTGATGCATTCTTCCCAAAATTATGCAAGCTGGTGAGCACATGAACTGGCATAGACAAGCAGGACGAGATCCATGCACAATTGCTTTGAGCTGCCGGTCATCCAACTTCAGAAACTGATACTGCAGCAGCCTTTCATCACTCTAGACAAATTTCTGATACTTTCCTGATCCTATGAGCTCACATACACCAGGGCAAGACCCTTATAATTAGCTGCTGCATGCAGCACAACGGTTACTCCGGTGGTGAGCGGGGTGAAGATAAAAGAATAGAAGGTAGCCACCATTCAGCTTTGCCCAGCAAGACCAAAGGGGGCTGCCCTTTTCAGGAGCCCCAAGAAGACCTGCAGGAAATGTGGGATGGCCTGACACCCATCCAGAGGGTGTCCAGCACAAGGAAAACAGTGTGCCGAAGTGTAACCGCTGGAACAAGATTTGGCACAAGAGGAAATAAAACGATGAACAATGAACAATTTACCCCTGAAGAAGGAAAGGAAAAAAAAAACACGGACACCTGAGGCTGCAGGACACCACTCATAGGACAACAAGGATGAAGAAGTTTTACCATAGCATTCACAGGAGGGACCTAGCAGAGGATGAGGTCACTGCAGGGTCTGGTGGCTCAGTGGATGGATGTGTCTACTGCAGGGACCTGTGTTCATCCTCATTGTCACATGTTCAAATCCTGATGGGTCCACTCAGCCTTTTCTCTATCTGAGGTCAATAAAATTAATAATATTGAGATGGGTAACATTAAACATCTGTTATTCAGTGCAAAGATGCCTACAGTGAACGTGTGCTTTACAAATACACATTTTATGTTACTGCCGATGTGCCAGATCTAAGTGGGAGGGGTGAGGATTTCCTTCCTTAACCCCTTGCATGCTGCTATCGGGTGTTGGCCGACGGCAGCACTAGCGAGGTAGTGCTGCCAGCGGCCAACGGCCGACACGGCCCTACCCATTTTGCGGAAGTGCCCCACTGCCGCAAAATCGCGCCGCAGCAAAGGGGTTAATGACACAGGAACGTTGGTGAATGCCCTGCACTCCAACCACAGCTCACTCTGGCAAAAGCTAGGATATACAATTATGGTGGCACTGTCCCTATTCACATGCAAGAGATCATAGATGTGGAGGTGGTAAGTGAAGGTGACAAAACTTGAACAGTGGTTTATGTGACCAAGGACAATATTGGAACCTTGTTGGGATGCCACACTGGTAAAGATTTAAGGTTAGTGTTCTGCGCTAAGCTCATCATACTGAGTGAATTCCCGGAACTATTCAAGGACTGGAATGTCTGAGAGGAGTTCAACTTAAGCTTCACATTGATGACACATTGCGTTCTGTGGCATTATGGCACAGGAGGGTGCCATTTCACTTTTGCCACAAGTGGAATGAGAGCTGGAGCAGCCTCAAGCTAGCTGGAGTGATAGAGAAAGTGAAAGGTCTAGTGCCATGGGTTTCGGCATTGGGTATTGCTCCGGAATAAAGACAGCCTGGCACAATGAGGTTGTGCGTTAACATGAGATTGTCAAACAAGGCTATAAGCTGCAAGAGGCCCATCATACCAATGAACAGAGCGGAATGGTTCTCCAAGTTGGTATTTAAATCTTATTCTTACCGACTAGCTTTGGAGGAATCAAGCAGATATATCACAACAATCTCTACCCATGTTGGGTAACGGTGCTTCAAAAGCCTCAGTTTTGGTGTGTCATCTACAGCAGAATGCAACAAGCAGTACTTGGCCTAGTGAAGTTACTCAACTTGAGTGCTGACATACTCATTTTCTTGTTCACTTTGGAAGAGCATCATGTGAGGTTGAGGGTCACCTTGCAGTGATTGGTCGAGTTCGGGATGACACTTCACCAGAAGAAATGCATATTCTACACCAACAATATCGATTTATTTGGGTACAAATTCTCTAGTGAGGGTTTGCAAGTTGATCTGAAGAAGATTGAAGACATCAAGGTAGCAGCAGTTGCTTGCAATCCTTCACAGTTTATGGGAATGGCCAGCTACTGCAGCCAATTTATTCCAAATCTACCCACTCCAGTAAAGCCTTTGAGGGTCGTCACTCTGAAGGATGTTAACTGGGAATTGGGCAGCAAGGCAGCACTGGCATTAAAGGACATCAAGAAAGCACTTTTGTAGGGTGCCACTATGGCGTGTTTTGATCAGTTATGCAAAACCAATCTCAGTGTGGATGACAGCCCCATAGGGCTTAGTCCTGTGCTCTTGCAAGCCAAAAGTGAGGGAGAGTGGGGCCCCATCCTGTATGCAAGCCAAGCACTGATGGCAGTGGAGATTCACTATGCACAGATCGAAAGAGAGGCTTTGGCCATTCGATGGGCATGTGAGCATTTTCACCTTTACCTTTGCGAGCACTGCTTTTGAGTGGTAACTGATCACAAGCCATTGGTCCCGGGATGAACTCAGCGAAAGAGAGTAAGGACTTGTCCTGAGAAGTCACCAAAGAGTCCTGCCCGAGTACTGTGGAGGCTTACAGTCAAACTGGCACACTGAGGACATCAGGGCACTGTCAAACCGAAGGTCTGTTCAATCCCTTCCACGCCCTGGACATAATGGTTACGTCCAAGGCAGCAATGCAAAGTAACCCAGTCTGTAAAACAGAAGACATTTTAAAAAATGCCCTCTAATTCACATGCTAGCATGGTTACCCACAAATTCAGAGATGTGCAACCAACCACTGCTTTTAAACTCCATATCTTGTTTCTATCTCGGAAATACATACGTTTTCTTGATAACTATTTTCACTCTTTATATTTTACCAAATGAATTGCTGTATACCCGGTACACAATGAAAAGCAATTGTAAGGTACAGCTTAGTAATTGGCTCTGGGTACCTTGGGTTCATGGTGAACCTAAAAGACCTATATATACCCACAACCATAGGGGCCACTGAACATTACAGTTTACTGATTTTCAAATTCCGGGTTTGTATGTTGGGACTCTGTGAGGAGGTGAAGCACAGACTTATAAAGACCATGTGCAGGTCATGCCCAATTATACTTGTTTGAGTCGACCCATTACACTTTCTGCTAAGGAGTGCAGTTTCAGAAGAACCATAAAGATTGTTACGAGTACACAGGCTGTTAGCAAAGAAGATTGTACATCAGCTTTGTGACATTGCAGTTTAGAGGGTGCTAAGTACCGTGTGCACTTTTTGTCAGGCGCCATTTCAATTTGTTCATTTGCCAGGCCTTGAAAATGTACATAAGATGAAAGACAGGTTGGCTGCCCGTGTGTACACCGATTTCATAAGAAAAGAATTGAAAAATAAAAGAAAGGACATTTTGAAATTGGACTGTTTTTGATTACTTTCACGGTGACTACACCTATACACTACATGGACTACCTAGAGGTCTTTTTTTCAAGAGTGTACACCCTCCTAATGGCTGGAGGGAGCATATCTTGAGAGCACCACAAGGTACTGTTTTCGACCTGACCACCATCCGAAAAACAACTATTTTAGATGGGCATTGCCACTTTCTGTTGCTGTCTGTCAAGAATCATAGTTAGAATAAGGTACAGGTGAAAATTTAGCCACCAAAGGCTGGGTTTTTTCAACCTAATTTTAATATTTTATAATTCAACTGTTACTTTCTATGAAAAAACCTAGAAGGATCTACACAAATGACACCTTGCTGCATTCCGAATTGTGTCTTCTTTTCAGAAATGTACAGCCCTCTAGGAACCATTAATGATTTCATACCCATTTCTAACACTAACTGGAAGGAGGTTAAAGCACAAAAAATAGGAAAAGCAGGATAAGTCCCAGTAAACTACCAAAGCACTGCAGAAAATCTTGGTTTTCTGAAAAAAAGTATGCTTGTTCTTGAAGCTGGGAACATGGTGATTTTAGCACAGCAAACCCCTCATTGATACCATGTGCAGGGGAAAAAACAGATGCTTTTGTCCGCAGCACCTTTTCCCCATTTTTCCCCCAAAAAACAAAATGTAACTGCATTTTGGCAAGTTTTTTTTATCCCCTTCTGGGGAATACACAATCCCTGGGGTACCTTTACAATGCTCAGGATGATGAAAAAGAGAGGACGCAAATTCGGTGTGGATACCTTATGTGGAACAAAATGTTATGTGGGCATAAGCGCAAACTACCCCAAACAACAACAAAAAAGTGTGGCGCGGGGAGGCCTGGCAGTGAAAAGGTTAAAAAGAAAGATGTGGTTTCCAGGCATGAATCGTCTAGTGGATGATTGAGTGCATTATCATGGATTCTGAACTGCCAGTGGCTCCTGTCATCACTGAAACTGCATGTTCTCCAATGTGGTCATCGGTGAGCATGGATTTTGACAGCTTTCCTGATATCCGACAGATGATGGTCACAATGGACAGCTACACCACATTCCCTGCAGTTGAACTGGTAGATCTACAGCATTTGAGTGTGTAAAACCTGTGCTAGAAAAGGTGTTTGCAATGCTTGGGCTGCTGGAAGAGATCAAGACAAACAGCGACCATCCCTTTCATGGCCAGGGATACCTATGCCAGTTAAACATTAGGCATTGCTGCATCATGACCCAGTGGCCTTAAGCTAATGGGGATGTGGAAAGGTTAATGTGGACCCTCTATACACTCCTCTGTGATGGTGTTGATGATGGAGAAGACCCTGAATGTACAATCTACAACAGTTCCTAAGGGTCTTTAAGCAGAAGCCTCAAAACACTACAGGGTGTGCTGCAAGTGGCTTGATAATGAGGTCATTTCCAGACATGTTCCCTGCTGGGTCTTCCTGGCAGTCGACTGTCCTCAATGAGCAAACAACACAGTGAAGGAGAAAACCCAACAATGGCAAAGCTAGCCAAGACTTGAAAGTGGAGGAACCAAACTTAAAGGTTGGAGATCATGCAGTGATTAAAGATCACCACCCTTGGTGGAAATTGTGTACCCCCTTTGAAACAGACCTTTGGAAGATTGTGAAGATAAAAGGGACTATGGTGACTGCCAGGTGAGGCAACACTGAAGTGCACAGAAATATATTCTGGTTCTAAAAAGTTCAACCTCAGCTGATGTGGGACAGTGATGAAAACAGCTCGTTGTGCAACCTGAATGCAAGTGTAACCAACCAAAGACCCCTCAACACCACCCCCATGGAGCCTGATGGAAGTGTTAGGAGTGGCTACAGCCCAACCATAGAGATGTTTCAAACCAGGAACAGTGTGGTCCACCATCAGGAGAAGTCAGAGTCTGTGGGTGCCCATTTATTTTGAGGTCCAATTCCCAACCGAGTAAGCGGCTTTGAGACTTTATTTGCTGAAAAGTCTGAGATCCCCACAACATCCCGATTGAAGCAGAATCCATGGTGCCACAATATAGATCAGATGAGAAAGGACTATCTTTCTCATTTCTATATGGTGTCTCCCTTTCTCTCTCTCACTCTCTCGATTTCTATCTCTGTATCTCTCAATTTGATTTTCTTTTATTATCATTTTGTTTGTTGTGTTTCTTCTGAGAATTGGAAGGGACGTAGAGAGCCACTTGGCTACTACACAACTTTGCGTAGGCACGCATGCGCATAGACGGGTACACCTGAGGTATGAAATTCAATAAAATCCAGTATTTGTAAAGCATACATTTGCCCAAGGATGTCAACGCACTTGGGGCCATTGGGCAGTAGGCGAGGTATTGCCCAGAGTCACATGGTGCTGAGCTAACCTACATCCGGTACTGGGGATCGAACCGAGAACCCCATGGTCTGGAGTCAGGAACTGTGAGGTTGCTCCCCCACACTATTTTAATAATGAAGCAGACTCTGAGGGCTTTAGGGGAAAGGGTACTTTATTATAAATATCTGCTCGCAAGAAGAGTGCCGAGCATCTTATCGTCGGACACTCCGGTCGCTCGCACCTGCGCACATCGCCCGCTAGTGCGTCTTTGCGTGTTGCGTCATCACCGAACACGGCAAAGACTAGAGCGCAACTCTACATATCTCCCCTTTTTATACACACACAAAAGAGTCCTTTGAGTCCACAGGGTTTAACATCCCCCCAGTTCAAAGTCTCTGAAATGAGAGGGTCTGACCACCACTCTTGCCGCACGTGTGCGTCTTACCGGCGTGGAGTCTCCCCGGGCACCGTTCTCTGCAGGGATCACATCCTGTCTCTATGATGACTCTGCTCATCTCTTTTAGGTGTCATATTCTTCTCAGCCTGCACTTCCTCCGCACCGGACACTTCCTGATCATCCCCATCTTCGCACAATTCTCCTTCCACCGGGCGTTCTCCTTTCGCAGTTGTACTGTCGTCACATCCTCTTGGTCCTTTATCTTGTCGGTCTCTCTCTTCCTCCACGGGCCACTGTAGGATCTTGTTGATTTTTGCCATGTGGTCTTGGGACCACACGTTCCCGTCACTGAGTAACGCAGTCCTGTCATATACTTCTTCCACTTGCATAGGTGGGCTGTACTTGCTCTCTCCTTTTCTTTTTAGCACTGCCAGCTTGACTCTCACCCACTCCCCTCTTTCAAGGGCTGCATCTTTCACGTTCCTCCTCCGATTATAATGTTAAGTATATACTCTTTGAGCCTTCTCTAGGTTATGCTGTACTACTGCAGGTGACCATTTGCTGATGATGGTCTTTTCTCTCCAGACCACATTGTCTTTAGTAAAGGGGTGCCTGCCTCGCAGGATTTGAAAGGGGATGTACTCCGGGGAGGTGGGGGTGATCCGGTAAGCCCATATCATACTCTGGACCTCCTTTTCCCAGTCTTTGCCCTTCATGATCGCAGCTAGGATGGATCCCATGATGACCCGATTGAATCTTTCCACCTGTCCGTTGCTCGAAGGGTGGTATATAGAAGTGTGTTAGGTACTGATCCCATTCCTTTCTGCATACTTGTACCTCTTCTCAGAGGTAAATTTCGTGCCATTGTCACTCAGGATTGTTCTCGGGATCCCTTCTCTCAGGAAAACCGAGGTGAGAAACTTTATCACTGTTTCGGAGTCCATTTCCTCTTGGACGTGAACTTCCGGCAATTTTGAGTATTTGTCCACCAAGACACACATGTATTTCGGCATTCCCTGGTTGTCCAACACAGGTCCTAAAATGTCAACAGAGACATCTTCCCAGGGGTTGTGAGGCTGATCAAATTTTCCTAAAGCTGGTCTTAGTGGCTTCAATATCTTGTCTGCTCCTTGGCACTGATCACAGTCTCTCACGTGCCTTTCCACCTGTATGTCCAGTCCAGGCCACCAGTACATTTGCTTCACCCTCAGTTTAGTCTTTACAATGCCAAGGTTTCCCTCATGAAGCTGGCTTAGTAAGAGCAGGATCAACTTCATGGGAGGTACCACTTTGTCTCCTCGGTACAAAAAGATTCTGGAGTCGCTCCGACAGTTCCTCACATACTTCATAGAACTTCTGGAGCACCTCCTTCAACCGCCTTTTCTCGGGCCAACCACTGATTAGGCATTCCTTGACCTTACAGATGCCCTCGTCTTCATCATATGCCAGGGTCCACTCTTGCTTGCTGATCACTCTTTCTGCGTCCTCCATCACCGTTATCATCTCTTCATTATCCTCCGAGGCATTTGGAGCTTCTTCCATGGCTGACGCTTGGCAGAGGTAATCAGCTACTTTGTTGTGTGTCCCTGGTATGTATTCCACGTCATATCTGTAACAGTTTCAACGTCATTTTGGCTATGCGTGGGGTGGCGGTTGCATGTCCACTCGAGGTGAGAACCTTGACAAGCGGTTTGTGGTCTGTCTGCAGTCGAAATCTTGTGCCCCACAGGAACTGCCTGAACTTCCCCATGGCCCATACCACGCCAGCATTTCCTTCTCAATCACGCTGAATTTCTGTTCCGTCGGGGATAAGGCTCTGGATGGAAAGCTGAGGGTCTCCACGGTTCCGTCTGCTCTCTCTTGCGCAAAGACTGCTCCCAGCCCTTTCTCACTGGCGTCTGTCATCAGTATGGTCTGACCTAGGGGATCATACCCTTGGAGTGGCACCGCCTGACTTATGTCCTTTTTTAATTCGTCAAACTCCTTCTGTGCTTCTTCATTCCACTTGAACGCTGTCTTGTCTCTTATTAGCTGTCTCAGTTGATGAGTTTTGGTGGCAAAGTGCTTGACAAACTTACTGTAATACTCGGCAATCCCCAGGAAGGATCTCACGTCATCTTTGCTTTTGGGAGCCCTGGCATCGCAAATCGCCTTCACGTTCTCTCTTTTCGGTGTGATCCTGTGTCCTCCTATCTCATTTCTCCCATTCTGCAGTCAAACCATTCTTTTGTAGTACACTCAGCACCTTATTCAATTTCCTGTCATGATCTTTCTGGTCCATCCCCATCACCAAAATGTCATCCTAAAAGTACTGGATGCCCTCGATGTCCTTTAACAGTCGGTGCATTAACTTTTGGAACACCGCTGCGGCCGAGGCGAGACCAAAGGGCATCCTGCGGAATTGATAGCATCCAAACGGCGTTATGAAGGATGTTAGCTTCCAGCTCATAGGGTGCAGGTCTATTTGGTGATATGCGGATGTGAGGTCGATGGTGGAGAACCACTTTACCCCTGGCTAGCATTTCCTCTATCCGAGGCAGGGTGAATTTCTCCACGATCAGGCACTTATTCAGTTCTCGAAGGTCCACACACAAGCGCACCTTGCCATTTGGTTTTCTCGCCACGACCAAAGGCGCCAGCCACTCCGCACTGTCTATGGGTTCAATTATTCCCTGCTCTTCCAGTCTAAGCAGTTCCTGTTGGACCGATTCCCTTACAGCTAGGGGGACATTCCTCACCTTGTGGGACACTGGATTGGAGTTCTCCTTGAGCATGATTTTGTGTGTGAATTTTTCTAGTTTGCCGACCTTCCCTCCGAACACTTTTGGGAAGTCCCTTCTCATTTTCTCCAGGTCCGGCCAGCTCTCAGGGGCTGTCATCAATACTTGAATGTCTCCACCCGGGTCCAGTTTTATCCCTAGGTCACCTTGATCCATCCAACCTAAGACTGATGGACCTTTCTCTGCCATGTACAATTTGCACTCCGCTGACCTTCCCCTGAATTCAAACGTTAGAGTCCTGTATCCTACCAAGGGGATGGGTGTGCTGAGGTATGTCACCGGCGTATATCTGGTGGTTCCAATTTGGGTCCTAGGCTGGGCTCGAACTCTTCCTCCCACACTGATTTTTGGACTATGGTGTATGGGGATCCTGAGTCTATCACAATCTAGATTTTCACTTCTCCTATCAGCATGTCGCATTGTGGTTTGCGGAAACGCTTGTTGTCTATTGCTAACACTTGCTCCTCTATGCACAACACAAGGTCATCTTCTTCCAGCTCATCTTCTTCTCCTTCTGGTTGATCTTGTGCTACATACTTCACCACGGGTCTCTTAACTTTCCTGCGACACATCTTTTCATAGTGACCTATTAGGCCACAGAACATGCATTTCGCCCTGAATGTCGGGCAGTGTCTATCTTGGGCTGAGTGTGCTGAATTTCCGCACCTGTAGCACGCGGTCTTGCTTTCCGTTCCCTGTTTTCCTGTCTGTCCGGGTTTTCCCACCCTTCTGGTTGCTCCTTTACTTTCTCCAGGCGCCGTTCTGTGCCTTCCTGAAGGTTCTGAATCTTCCACTCTGTTCACCATGGTCCTCTGGGCGGTCTCCCTCTTCGCTGCTTCGGAACATTGTTTCGATAACTCTGCTTTCTTTACCATCGCTATGACCTCCTTCAGTGTCGCTTCTCCGTGTGCCCACAATTAATCTTGTACTGTCTTGTTGGTGGTGTGCATAACAATTTGGTCATTTATGAATTCATCCTGGAGGGCCCCATACTTGCAAGTTATTGCCAATCTTCTCAAAGCTGCGACATAGTCATCTATGGATTTGCCAGCTTCTTGCTTTCTCTGCTGGAAGTTGAAACGATCAATGGAGACACACACCGCTGGACGGTAGTGATTGTCCAGATCCTCTATGGCATGTTTGAAGACGTCGACGTCCGCTTGTGGTCTGGGCTTGGGCACTAGGTTTGTGAACACTCTTATCCCCTCTGGGCCTAAGTTGTGCAAGAGGATCCTTCTTGTCCTTGCGCTGGGAAAGACTTCTCCGTTTTCATCCTCCAGGGCCTCGAGGTAATTTTTGAAGTATTCCCTCCAGTCTTCCCTTTTCATCTGGGGTTCTCCTGGTTTGGGCAAGAACGGGATCGGTGCTGTAAACAAAGACGCCTGGGTGCTCATTCTGGCCTGCTCTTCCGGTTCCACTCCCTGGCTTCTAGGGCTGCCTGGCGCGCTTGCATTCCCGCCTTGCGTCGGGTTGGGTCGGGGTTCTCCTGCTCCCCCTTTTCTGCGGTCTCCCCGTTCTGCCAGGGCCTCTGTGGGGTACTACCAATCCCCTACTGTGCTTCTCCTCCTTGGTTGCCACAGCTTCCGGCTCTGGTGCACGTGGTGGATGCTGCTCGCCTCTTTGCGCTTCTGCCACGATCTTCTTGCGATCTACTGCCGCCTTTCTTCATCGTCCCCCTTCAGGATGGCTTGTGCAATGGAGTGTTCCCCTTGTCTGTCTGCTACTCCTCCATTTTTTTGTGTTTTATTTTTTATTTTTCTTGTTGTGGATAGTTGTATCCTCCGTGTGAGAAATCCCACTCCTCGTCGCCACTGTGAGGTTGCTCCCCCACGCTATTTTAATAATGAAGCAGACTCCGCTGGCTTTAGGGGAAAGGACGCTTTATTATAAATATCTGCTCGCAAGAAGAGCGCTGAGCTCGCGCCTGCGCACATCGCCCGATAGCGCGTCTTTGCGTGTTGCCTCATCTCGCGACACAGCAAAGACTATAGCGCAACTCTACAGGAACCCCATCTGCTGCGCCACACCTCTTCCACTAGATAATAAAAAGGTGACAGCACCGGTCCTGGACAGTGCACAGTTACACCCTCAACTGAGTTGTACTGTGTCTGGTATTTGTACCCTGCTTTAGTCTCAGGGCCTGGTTCCCACAATGGTGGATCTTAATTTTCACTCAAAAACATCAGAAATCTGTCTGGCGTAATCTTGCCTTGTGTTGTGAAAGTACCTCGGGGCATATTATCAAGGGGGTTTATCTCCGCTTTTTTGGCTTTAAAAGCCAAGAAAGCAGAGATGAAATTATCTCCCTATTACCTAGCTGCCGCTAACACCAGTTAGCGACAGCTAGTAGGAGATAGCGACCATCTTGGGCCCCACTTTGCATGTCAGTGATATTTATCACTAATGAGATGCAAAGTGGGTGTGCCAAGATGTTAGAGACTGAAAACAGTCGCTAACATCGCTATCTCCTATTACCAACTTTTGGAGATATTCGCGCTAAGCGGGAATATCTCCAAAAGCTAACACCTGCCCTGAGCAGTTCTTAGCCATGTTATCCAATGGGAGGTGGATAACATGGCTAAGAGCATTAGCTCGCTAATGCAGGAATATCGCTGACTTTTCAGCTATATTCATGCTTTGCGGCGATTTTTACCGCATTTGCGTTAAACCTTGGTAATACCATGGTTTATTTGCGGTAAATATCGCCGCAGCGCTGCGGTAAATTTTTGTCTCTAACCAAGCAATAGCGATAATTATCGCTCTCGTTTTTAAACTCCGCAAGATGCGGGAGAGTTGGCATGAATACAGTAATTTACTTGGGTTTTGAATTGGTAGGAAAGTAGACAACATGCAGGTGTAGTTGAATGTGTCATGGTGTTGGAAATTCAAACCTGAACAACTTCAGCATATTTGATTGGGGCCCAGCTTCCAGGCAGGGGAAGCGAGGTACTCCCTATGCAAATACGGGGTGGACGCGGTCCACGCGCATGTACCCCCCGACTTGTGACCTGAATTCAACCCACCAATGCGGTGAATTATCTTAGTCCCATCCCCATCATACACTCAGCTCTAAGTACTCTAACACCAATGCTCCGCTTTGGAGCATGAATGATTCTAAAGTATTGTAGAGAAATGTCGAAATAAGGTATCGTAATCACACAAAATAGCTTCCGTTGGTTTAATCTACTTGCTACAACAAATATGCGGGCATGCGCATTGGTCGCATTGTACTAACTATATGAATGTGTGACATTATATTTGAACTATCCGATATATATTGATATTGGGTTTAGTATAGTATGCCATATTTATTATAAACTCTGATTCAATCGAAAAACATAGACACAACAGTACGAAAAAGGTTGCTACTCTGAAATGTATTTGCAACTGTTTTTCTTTCATCATTTCTTTTGCCTTCCTGTGTTGTGTGGTGCTGCCCTGCCCTCTTGTGAATTTTCCAGGAACTGGACAGCCAATTCAACTTTCCATTTACAAGTCCGTGCGTGCCCCCTTCCCGCGTTTTCTGCAGGTTCAAGGTCAGAGCCGGTTATTTTCAGCTTGTCTCTTCTTTAGCCATGCCGAGAAAAGACAAGGTAACGTGTTTAGGGTCAGCTGTGTTACAGGAGCTGTTGTAAATGGAGAACATGGAAATCAATCCCGACCGACAGTGCCTTCAGGGCGACCAGAGCTCAGTCCATGCCGCCGTCCTCTAACCTGAATGGAGAACTATGCCAGCCCTGTCATTATTTAATTTAATACAAAGGACACCCCGCTTTGCAATGCACGTTAATGCTACCGATTGATTTGCTCTTGTTTTGTAAAATACAATAATGCTCACGAAAACACAAGCACCGCTATCAAAACGAGCACACCAATGTTCCGTTCCTGTTAATTCATTTTGTGTGTATTGCTTTGAAATGTGGGCATACAAATATCGTGGTGTTTTCTAGATAAATTAATTGATTCTAAAAAAAAATACACCCTGAAAAGCCAAATTAAAATGTATTAATTTGCATTTATTTACGTTTTGCAGTATACTCTAGGGAATTAATTGTCGCTCCCACTAGTGTTCCCGGCGCAGCGGCAGTTTTGATCAAAAACCATGACATGCATTAACTTTCTCACACTGAATTATGAGCATATTGTTTTACAAGACAAGGCGAGTTAGCAGGGGTGAAATGTGAACTCATAGTTGTCAGGCTGCAGCAAATGTTCCATCCCACTCACCTTGCGTGTCTGTGAAACTGCCAGCCATGTCAGTCTCCATTGCAGAACAATTAGACATAATATTACTTGTCAGGAATTTCGAACGCAAACCTCCTAAAGCTATAAAAATGGATTAGAAGTAATTTGAAAAAAGAATTAACAAACTAAACTAAGAGTACACTGTCAACAAACAAATGCTTCATCATAGCACTGTAATTCAGAATTTTAATTACCCCTCTGCTTCTGTAGCAAAACAATGCCTGAACTGGCAGCCATTTGAATCTCTCACAGGTCATTGAGCATTCTAGTTAATTACTCCATGAATAGCCTGTTTTTCTCCCCTCTGGAAACACGTTTCTAATGGCAGTCAAGGTCTGACAAATGTGGCATCTACATAATTAGCTAGGAAGCAACACAAAACATTAAACATGCTTTGTGCAGACAACTATCAAAACATTTCATTTGTTGTCAATTATTCATCACTTTGTAGGTTCTGAAGGGGTTGTTATTATGGAAATAAGTCCAGATGCTAACAAGGTTAGAGTTTATGATTCAGATAGTGAGAAGGCTAAACATTTGAATTTTTTTACAACAAAGTCTGTTTTATCCATCTATCGGGCAATATTCAATCAGATGTCAATTAAGAGATGGGTTGGAAAGTTTATCCTTTCAAATCGCCATCACATTGTAAAACAAGGCGATTTGAGGACAGGCATGTATATTTCATAATTACAAACTAGTTTCGCTGTCCTGTAAAAAACACTGGGGGGCATATTATCAAGAACGGCGTTAAAATTATCGCCAGTTTAGCAGCAGAAAACTGCATCTAAAGCGGCGATAATGGGCTTGAGAATATGCCCTGGAGAATTCCAATAGAAGCCCATGTTCGACCAGAACATGGACGTCTATTGGAATTCTCAAGGGCATATTATCGCCGCTTTAGCGAATGTATTCTGCTGCTGAACCGGCGATAATCTTTAACGCCGTTCTTGATAATATGCCCCCCAGTTTATTATTTTTTGCACTGCTTAATTTGTAAAATATTAAGTGCCTGTGCCCAAGGTTTTGCACAGAAGCCCGAATATCGGGGAGAGGGGGCGGTGGTGAATATCAAAGGTTGCATAGTCTTGATTCCATCTCAAATCTTTTTAATCCCCCAGCAGGCACGCCCTGCCACTTTATCTCACTCTTTCAGGTTCCTTTTCATGCGTGCTCGCTCCCTTTAAGACGGTTTTTTAGTCTTTCTCTTCTTCCTTTTCCCCCCTAGAGTGTTTTTCTCTCTCTTTCAGTTGGTAAGAGTCGATAAGAAAACAATATAGTACCTGTTCTGAATATTAGTGCTGTGGGGCATATCTGCAACCACCCGTTCAAATTAGGCTCAGATTGTATGGCTGTAAACAGTTTACACGTTCTTAGACAAATAAGATATTGAATAGGACAAAAGTGAATATCAGATGAACTATTAAAGTAACCTGGCTACTGAGTGATCGAAGGAACTGGTTCTCCAGATGGTGGGACAATATTATCCCTCAATTTAAGATTACCCAACAGTGGCTGTATTTTTAAAAGACAAGATTGTGGATTTTACACAAATCTCACAAAAATGATAAATGATAACAGGTTTCTAAAAATTGACGTTAGTAAAGGAATGAAAATTAGGATTGTGTTAAATGAAGCAATTTGAGGTAAACTAAAAGACTACAATTTGCAAGAGAGTGTGCTTAAAAATGTAGATGTCTTAAAACTGAACTAGTTCCAAAGGCACACTTCTTTGCAAGTCACTAAGAGACATGCATCTCAAGTTTAGAAATACTCTTTGTTTTGCCAGTTGTCAGGTTTTCTCATAGTTACTCTTCTTTAAATTGCAAGGAAGAACTTAGAGAAACACAGAAGAGTCATCTTGTAAACCAAAGCTCAGTTCACTACTATAATCCATATTTGGCTCTTATTATAAAATGTATATTTCAAACTGATACTAGCATGAATAACTTTTACAACAGTTTCACTATATCTTTACTCTGAAGGAGATTTGGTCTAGATGATGATTGAAAATCTTCAAGCCCAGAGGTGTTTGTCATTTCATATATTTGAGTTTTTGAACAATATTGCTGAAATATATTCAGGGGAATTGCGATTCTCCTATTAACATGACCAGAGAATCTGGATTTCATTAAAGACACGGAGGCTAACATTATGCATTCATCCTTTAATGCAACTCACAAACAGCCGCTTACATCATAAAGATAAGAACTAGAATGTGGTGACAACATAGCAACAATATAAGGCATGAACAAGAGCATGAACAAGAGCAGAGCTGCCTCTTTTAAATGCAATGAAGCAAGGAGAAAGTCAGCAAAATCAAGGTGCAATTTGGAACAGAAAGCGATGAAGAAGGTGAATTCCAAGGAAGGAAGTGAAGGCAAATCCATGAAGATCTGTTATGTCGAATTATCTGAGTAAAAAAACTTAAAAGGTTGAAAAAACCTAGCAAAGAAAAAATCAAATTGAAAACATGAACATGACCAAATAACAACATCATATGAAGAGCAAATAGTCAAACAAGCATAAGAATAGATACTCTGTCCAAGGGAGGGATGGGTGGGATAATATTAGCCTCCGTGTCTTTAATGAAATCCAGATTCTCTGGTCATGTTAATAGGAGAATCACAATTTTTTTACAAGACAACAAAGCTACATTATGCATGTTGGTAGCCTAGAAGAACAACGTCAGACAAATGTTCAATAGGTTTACAATAATGATGAGCAAAAGTATTGGCATTGGACCAATCAGCAGCTTTAAGGATAACATCCAACTTACCACCAGACCAGAAGGAATTGCTAGCCATAGCACCTCTGAGAGAATGAGCTTGAAATTTGGAAAGGTCAATACCAGCAAAATTCATAGCTAATTTAACCCATCCGGCAATAGAACAGGATGAGATAGGTTTAAAATGTTTGACAAAAGAAATGAGAAATTGATTGGCATCAGGAGGGTGAAGGTCTTTTATTCTGGAATCGTACTCCTTCATACAATCAACAACACAACGTTTTTTGCAGTAGTCAAAGCGAGGGTAAAAAATAGAATCTGACATGGTTTTAGTTCTCCTAAGGATTTCAAACTTAACACCAAACTTGTCATAGTATCTATTAGAAATACCTAGAGCTTTCACATCGGAAACTCTACGACAAGAAATTAAACATAAAAGAGAAGCAAGTTTAATGGAAAGACATTTCCTGTTACGAAGAGAATTATCAGGCCAAGAGCAAAAAAGGTCAAGCATAAGTTTAACGTCCCACACAGATTGGTATTTAGGCATAGGAGGTCGTTCTAGTCTAATACCCTTTAAAACTCCACAAATATTAACATTCTTACCTACCGTCTTACCGTTGACAAGAGAATGTCCGGCGGAAATAGCAGATCTATAACAATTAATCGATCTATAGGAGAGGCCATTGTCAAATAGTTCAACAAGAAAATTAATTATATTTACGATAGGAGCCTCCACGGGATCCAAGTTCCTCTCCATGCACCAACGAAACCATTTTTTCCAGATGTTATTATATCTGTAGTGAGTTCCTGGTGCCCAGGATTCTCCAAGGAGAGTGAGAGCAGATGGCGAAAGTCCAGACAATTCGTTAGATTGCCTGACACTTTCCAGGCAAGAAGGTTCAAACTCTCTATAAGAACTAGGTGGTGATCTTCTCCGTTTGCGTTTAGAACCAGACCTTTCATTGCAGGAATCAGGAAGGGAATGTCGCATGAAAGTTCTAGAGCTGTGGCGAACCACGCCTGAGAGGGCCAGAAAGGAGTTATCAGGACTAGGGAACACTGATCCCGTCTAACTTTTTGAAGAACCCTCTGAACCATGGCGAACGGAGGAAAGGCGTAAGGTCGAAGAAGGGACCATGGTTGGAGGAAGGTGTTCACTGCAAGAGCGCCCGGGTCTGGCATCCAGCTGAAATATTGGGGAAGTTGGAAAGTCAATTTGCTTGCAAAAAGGTCCACATCGAAAGGGCCCCAAAAAAGTGAGAGAGAATTGAACACGTTCACGTCGAGTTTCCAATTGCTGAAATCTTGAAGGAATCTCAAGTTCCAATCTGCAGAAAAATTTAATTTCCCGGGGAGATATTCTGCCCTCAGAGAAATTTTGTGTTCTAAACAGAACATCCAGAGTTTCTTGGCCAAATCGGAGAGGTCTGCTGCCCTTGTCCCACCAAGGCGGTTGATCTAGGAGACTGCGGAGACGTTGTCCATCTTCAAAACAACGGATCTGCCCTGAAGAGAGTGTCTGAAACTCATTAGGGCATAAAGACCGGCAGTCAACTCTAAAAAGTTTATATGGTAGGAGGACTCTGCCAGAGACCAAATACCACCAGTGTCCTTGTCGAGGAGGCGTGCACCCCAGCCATGAAGGCTGGCATCTAACTCCAAGACAAAGTCCGGAGTCGAACCGAAGATAGCTCTTCCGTTCCATGCATCCAAATTGTCCAGCCACCAAGAGAGTTCCAACCTCGCTTGTTGAACCAAGGATACGAGGTCCTCGTACCACAGGCCGGATCTGAGAGCATTGGCTTTCACTCTCTGAAGGGCACGATAGTTGAGGGGTCCGGGAAAGATGGCCTGAATTGAAGAAGAAAGCAACCCCAGGAGTCTGGCCAGTTCTCGAAGAGTGAGGGATTGCTGTCTTAGAGCAAACCTGATTTCCTTCCGAATCTTGGTGATCTTCTTGTTGGGAAGCAGGAGGAGACATTTCAAGGTCTCCAGAGTGAAACCTAGGAACTCTAGAGAATTTGAGGGGGTAAGAATGGACTTTTCCTGGTTTATAATGAAGCCAAGATCCTCTATGAGAATCATGGCGATCTTGAGGTCTTCCAAGAGTTGAGAGTGAGTCTGTGACATGATGAGAATATCGTATAGATAGATAATGAGGCAGATACCTTTCGCTCTTAGGATAGAGACAATTGTCCTCATGACCTTGGTGAAACACCAAGGAGCGGATGAAAGCCCAAATGGAAGCGCTTGAAATTGAAAGAGGTGATTGTCCCATATAAATTGAAGAAAGGGCTGATGTTCCTCTGCCATAGGAATGGTAAAATATGCGTCTTTTAGATCCAGTTTGACCAGCCAATCTCCCTGAAGAAGAAGGTCTCTGAGGAGGTGGATGCCCTCCATCTTGAAATGCCCGTACACAAGGTATTTGTTTACCTCCCGAAGATTTATAACTAGTCTCCACCCTTTGTCCTTCTTCTGGGCTAAGAAAAGCGTGCTCATAAATTCTTCTTTGCGACCAAGGAACCTTAATAATAGCGCCTTTCTGGAGCATAGAGGAAATTTCCTCTTTGACAATTTCTAGGTATTCTAATGGAAGAACCAAAGGATTGGGTGCAATAGTTTGACATGGAATATCCACAAAATCTATTCTGAACCCCCCAATTGTCTCGAGAATCCACGGGTCTTGTGTTAAGGATCTCCAGACATGATAGAAGTGTTTGAGCCTTCCCCCAACCCTGAAAGGGGGAGAGGAGAGAGGAGGACTTACTTGGTGGGTTGTTGTTGGGAGTTCTTTACTGAGCTTGAACAAAAATGTAATGAGGTCAGGATCGAGGTTGGAGGTCTGGCAGACCTTGTCCTCGATGCATGGCCTCGGGCCTCCCGATCTCAGAGTATTGCGTGTTTCTCTCTCTAGAGAATTTCTCAGCCACCTGATAATAAATTTGGCAACATGATCATGTGGGAACCATTTAGACCTATTGGGGTGGGAGATGTTATTAGGGGAAAACATTTCGCCACCCAGAGGGTCAAATATGGAGTCCTTAGAAGAGGGGGAAGAGTCAGCCTCGGAATGGACATTAAAATCTAAGTCGTCCAAATCCTGTTCATCCAGGTCAATAACAAACTCGTTGTAAGGGTCATTGAAGATTTCGTCTTCATCGGAGTCAGAGCCTGCGTCAACACATGCACTATCAACAATTGTGCTGCTGGGGACACCCGCCAAATTTGTGCCGCTAGGGTCACTCATCCTAATTGTGCCGCAAGGGGCACATATACCTTTTGAGGTGCAGGGGCCTCCCATAGAGCGAGAGGTGCTAGGCCCTCCCAGGTCAAATGAGGTACAGCGACCTCTTATAGTGCCTTCACAGTGTTTGACTTTTTTGAAAGATTTTGAGCATACAGCTTCAGGATCACGAGGAGTGTCGTCATCTTGTAGGAAGGATCTCTTATGCGACATGATCTCCTTCAGCGTGTCCAGCATGCAGGATCTCATCTCTTTCTGTAGGAATATTTTAAAAGAATCATTGGTATGGTTAGGGGAGCTAGCGACAGCGTCATCTGACTCCATTTCAGACATGACAGGAAAGTATATTCAGGATAGATTAAGAGAATTTATCAATTATTATTATCACTTTAAAAAAAAAAATATATACATATATATATATAGTGTCTGTGAGCAAGGGCGGATGCCCGAAACGCGTCAGATTGCTTGGTTCAGCTTCTAAATAAAATCTGTGCTTTAAGTAAACTACTGGATCCGCGTGATTTCCTGGGTCGCTGCGGTCGGAGCCTGGGAGGTTGCACTTGTTCGATATATATATATATATATATATATATATATATATATATATATATATATATAAATCCAATCAAATTCCCCCCTTATTTTTTATCTAAGCATAAGATTATGGGGTCTAGAAATGATCCAGGTACCTAAAAACGTCAAGTTAATGAGTTGTGGCAGGTAAGAGAAAAGGTATGTGGCAAAGAAAACAAGCAAGTTTGATTAATAGGGCAAAAAATTTAAGTGAGGACGCCAAAGAAGTGAGAACAGCTGATTGTTAATCCGGGAGCGGCTGGCAAGCGCAACTGACGCGTTCGAGGCAGTCGCTCTCGGAAGACTAGAGAAATGGCCCTTAGGAGGCAGGGGGCATAGCGCCGCCGCTGCTGAGGTCCATTACACATGTAGAAAAGCGCCCGCGATTGAAAAGCAAGCATGTTAACGGTGCCGAAGTAGCGCACCGGTAATTTTAAGAAGGGGGTTTTTCTCTTATGTAGCGCGGTTGATACTTGCAGCCTCGCGCGGCCCCATTTTAAAATTAGGAGTGTCACCCTAAGGAAAAAGAGGAGGGAGTGCCTCGAGGACAGGGGGAGTCCGGAAAGAAAGGAGAAGCCCACACATCGGTACGGAAGGGAGGGCGGGGGTGGGGGACGACGACCATAAATTGGAAGTCAGGGAAGAGAAAGGTTACAGGAATGTTAACCAAGAGAACCAAGCAGACAGAGAGAAGTCAGAATGAAGCAACAATCTGGTTAAAAAGCACAGTGGTAGCAAGTAACGTAACAGCAAATAACAATCAGTATCCATAATGTTGATATCTATATCTAAATAGTATTAAGTAGGAAGAGAAAGGAGAGCAATTTATCTTCTTGCGAGCCGCATTTAAAAGAGGCAGCTCTGCTATGGTCATGCCTTATATTGTTGCTATGTTGTCACCACATTCTAGTTCTTATCTGTATGATGTAAGCGGCTGTTTGTGAGTTGCATTAAATGATTAATGCATAATGTAGCCTCCTTATCTTGTAATGAAATTTACTCACAATAACACAATCAATCAATCAATCAATCAGGACATTTGTAAAGTGCACTAATTACCCATGAGGGTCTCAAGGCGCTGGGGGGGATGCTGCTACTGCTGGAATAGCCAGGTCTTTAGGAGTTTTGTGAAGGTTAGCAGGGGAGGGTGTTCCAGGTCTTGGCAGCGAGGTGGGAGAATGATCTGCCGCCAGAGGTCGCTCTTCCGATGGGGGGACTGTGGCGAGGGCGAGGTCGGTGGAGCGGAGCTGGCGGTTGGGGGCGAAGAAGCTGAGTCATCTGATGAGGTATGCTGGTCTGGTGTTTTGGAGTGCCTTGTGTGCAGCTTGAAGGTGATCCTCTTGTTGATGGTGAGCCAGAGCAGGTCTCTCAGGTGGGGTGTGATGTGGTTGCAGTGAGGTCTGTCGAGGATCAGGCTAGCGGAGGCGTTTTGAATGTGCTGGAGTCGTTTTAGACATTTGGCCGAGGCGCCTGCGTAGAGGGCATTTCTGAAGTCCAAACTGCTAGTGACGAGGGCCTGGATGACCGTTTATTTTTGTTTCGGTGGGGATCCACCTGTAGATATTGCGGAGCATGCGGAGGGTGTTGATGCAGGAGGATGAGATGGCATTGACCTGCTTTGTGATGGAGATACTAGAGTCGAGGATGAACCCTAGGTTGCGTGCGCGGTTGGTGGGTGTTGGAGCTGTTCCCAGTGCAGTGGGCCACCAGGAGTTGTCCCAGGCCGATGGGGTGGAGCCGAGAATGAGGACTTTCGTCTTGTCCGAATTTAGTTTCAGTCGGCTGTTCTTCATCCACTCAGCGGCGGCTTTCATTCCTTTGTGGAGGTTTGTTTTGGTGATGAGGGAGACCTTGGTGAGGGATAAGATCAGCTGGGTGTCGTCGGCAAAGGAGATGATGTTGAGGTCATGCAGTCGGGCGACATGGGCTAGCAGTGCCATGTAGATGTTGAACAATGTTGAGCTAAGGGATGAGACCTGGGGTACGCCGCTGATGATCTTGGTGGCGTCGGAGCGGAGAGGGGGGAGGTGAACGCTCTGGGTTCTGCAGGAGAGGAAGGAGGTGGTCCAGTCCAGAGCCTTGTCTTGGATTCCAGCGTCATTGAGGCCTGTGCTTAGGGTGTGGTGGCAGACGGTGTTGAAGGCAGCTGACAGATCCAGGAGGATGAGGGCCACAGTTTCTCTATTGTCCAGCAGGGCCCTGATGTCATCGGTGGTGGCGATGAGGGCAGTTTTGGTGCTGTGGTTGCTGGGATCCCGGACTGGGATGGGTCCAGGATGCTGTTCTCCTCAAGGTAGTGGGTCAGTTGCCTGTTGACGGTCTTCTTGATGACAGAAACGGGAGCAGGGACATGGGTTGGAAGTTCTTGAGGTCCTTGGGGTCAGCCTTGGGTTTCTTGAGTAAGGCGTTAATCTCGGCATGCTTCCAGCTCTCCTGGAAGGTCGCTGTCTCGAAGGAGATGTTGATGGATTTATGGAGATGGGGTGTGATGGTGGTGCAGGCTTTGTTGAAGATGTGGTGTGGGCATGGGTCTGACGTAGATGCGGAGTGGATGGTGTTCATGACTTTGATGGTGTCTTCGTCGTTTCAATTGGTCCAGGCGAGCAGGGGGTTGGTGCGGAAGGTGGCTGCGGGGAAGGATGTTTCGGTGGTTGTCGGGGTGGTCGTGATGTTGAAGCTGTCATGGATGTCAGCGATCTTGCGGTGGAAAAAAGTGGCAAGGGAGTCGCTCAGATCTTGCGAATGTGAGATGTCGTTAGTGTTGGAGCTGGGGTTGGAGAGTTCCTTCACGATGTTAAAGAGCTCTTTGCTGTTGTGTGTGTTGTTTTCTAAGCAGACCTTGAAGGAGGCCCTCTTGGCGGCTCTGATGAGGTGGTGGGGCCTGCGGGTGGTGTTTTTGTGGGCTGCGTAGCTGTCCGGTGTCTGCTCACAGTGCCATTTCTTCTCTAGCTTTCCGTAGGTTTGCTTTGAATCCTCGAGGTCATCAGTGTACCAGCTGTCTTTTTTGTTGGCGCGTCTGTTGGATTGTATCTTGTTCGGGGCAAGGGTGTTGGCGCAGTCGTCGATCCATTGTCTGAGGTTGCGGGCGGCGGTGTTGGGGTTGGTGGGGTCGGCTGGTAGGTTCTGGGCGAGGGTGGTGGTTAGCTGGTCTTCGGTGACTTTGCTCCCGCAGTGGCAGGGGATCTGTTAGGTGCGGTGGTGCGTGGTGGGTTTCCGCAAGGTGAAGTGGATGCAGCGATGGTCGGTCCAGTGGAGTTCAGTGGTGTGGTTGAAGGAGACATCGGCGCTTGCAGAGAAGATGGGGTCAAGCTTGTGGCCAGCGGAGTGGGTTGGTGATTTGACGAGTTGTGGGAGTCCGAGGTTGGTGATGTTGTTGATCAGGTTGGTAGAGTTGTAGTCGTTGTTGTTCTTGAGGTGGAAGTTAAGGTCCCTGAGAAGGATGTAGTCTGTGCAGGCGAGGACGTATGTGCTGATGAAGTCGGCGACGGAGTCACTGAACTGTGGCCAGGGTCCAGGGGGTCTGTAGACGAGGGTTCCTCTGAGGGTGGCTTTGGGATCGGTGTGGATCTGGAAGTGCAGTTGTTCGACTGTGCTGAGGGTGTTGTCGGTGTTGGTCGAGACTCTGAGGGTGTTCCTGTGGACGATGGCAATTCCTCCTATTGTTCCGTTGGGGCGATCCCTGCAGATGATCTTGTAGCCGTCTCTATGGCAATGTCAGGAGCCGAGGAGAAGTTCAGCCAGGTCTACGTCAGAAAGGCGACATCAGGGAAGGTTGAGTCGGGTAGGTCCCAGAGTTCAACGGCGTGTTTGCGGGTGAAGCGGGTGTTGAGAAGAATGCAACTGAGGTAGTTGGCTTCTTTCCTGGTGGGTAAATTAGTGGGATGGATTCTGCTGAAGCTGCAGTTGCAGCAGGAAAATGGTCCTTGTTTGCTTTTCGGGGTGGCCAGGAAGCAGGTGTGTGATCGTCCGATATTGAGTGCGTGGCGGGTGCTGGCATTGTAGCGGCGTCGGGTGTCAAGGCTGCCCTCAGGAGCGCGCTTGCCACCGGCGGAGTCAAGAAGCCTCACTGCTACCGGCCCCCCACTGTGGCTCTCCACGACATCCGCCGCTACTAGAAGTCCACGAGCTCCTCATCTGCAAGATGGCTTTCACAGTGGTCCCCTACACTTTGTTTTACTTCCCTGGGACAACAATTGGACATTGACCAGACCTTGAACCTATCCCCTAAACTGCCTACACATCAGGACTTGGAACCTGCGGAACTTACCCTAGACTGTGGAGACCTAGCGATTTCGCTGATGCCCGGTGGAGCTATCAAACAGCTAAAGAGGAGATGGGTTGTGGACTCCCTCCTTCTGCCGTCACCTACCCAGCCGGACTTTTGGCAGATTGTCCCCTCGTCTCTACATCCTGTCTTCCTCCTACCCCTTTATCCTATCCCCTTACCCTTCCTACTCCATTCACCTTGTCCCCTATGTTCTTAAAATGCTTTTCTTGATACATATGTAACTTTTAATTGATGTTATTTGCAACATTATTATCCCTCATATAAAGAGCTCTGATTCCATCGGGTCTAGCCAGCACCATATAATAACTCATTAATTAAATGTGTTCCCATTTATTACTCTTTCTCTCTTTGTCTACCTCCTTAGCTCCTAGCTCCTATCCACCCTCCCCTGAATCTCTCACCTTGCCTGCTATTCTGCCTAGCCCCCTGTCCTTTGTGCCCTTTGACTAAGCACTCCTTCTCCCCTTGCTGGGGAGAGATCCAATATTTATAACCTGGAGTCTCAGCGTACCCGCTGAGAGAGTCCACAGCACCTAGGGAGCCACTCACAGTTGAGGTATGGTATGGCACCCCTTGCCAAAGCACTCCCTCTCTCCTTTTTGGGGAAGGATCTAGTATGAAGGCCTTGGAGTCTCAGGGACCCCTCTGAGGGAGTCCACTGCGTAAAGGGATCCTCCCGCAACAGAGATAGGGAAGTGAAACCACTTACCCTGGGATCACAGCTAACTGGACTTTGTACGTTGCTTTGACTCGTCTACCGGTTTGTGTCCCCATCACCCTTCCCCTCCTCTTACAATGCAATGCCCTTCACCCTCCCCTCCTCTTTCCCGCCTTCATTACCTGTCTACTTCCCCAGCTCCTTCCCCCTCCCCTGAATCTTTCCCCTTGCCTGCTTTTCCCCTTACGTATTTGTGCTTATTGTTTGTCTTGACCTGACAAGTAACTATGTTGCCATGCTCTAATAACTGTGTAACCTTTGTAACGATGTAACCTGTAACTATGATCTGATGCTCATATAAAGCGCTCTGATACCTCCGGGTCTAGCCAGCGCTATATAAAACCTTTCAAATATATAAATAAAATAAAATGGTGTTCGCGTGGACCAGGGGTTCTGGCGCTGGGGGCGGTCCGGGCACGGACGGGTGCAGACGGGCTTGCCTTAGGCGCACCTTTGGCGCGGCGGTGCCCCGGATGCCATATAAAGAGAGGTGGGAGGGAGGAGCAGCAGGGAGGCGGAAGCGGGGCAGCGAATGGGTGCGCAGGGGGCGGGCCTCAGGGGAAAACCGGCACAAACGAGCGGGAGCTAGCGGTGAAACAGTGACAAAATGCACGAAATGGAACTGGACAGCTGAACAGATAACGAGAATGAAAAACAAAACAGCTGAACAGGTAACCAGAATGATAAACTAGAACCCAAAAATGTAGTTCTAATCCAATTTTTGACCTTGTAAATCAAACGTTAAATGTGCATTCACAATTTGATGGTCAACATATAGCTCACCAACAAACCTATTTTTATTGGTTTCAACCACATTTCACCCCACTGTGTTTTATGGTTAGCAGCATATTTCTGAAATGCTCCTGGTGCTATAAAAATGCTTTTTGCAAAATGTTGCTTTGCTCCACAGAGAGCACTTTAATAATAGCCTAATGTAAAGTAAATACTTTTTCAAGATTCCATTCTATATTTTCAATACATTACAGAGTATTCAGTTGTTCTTTAACTCACTATTTCCTTTGCTCCACACCTATAAACAAGAATTAAACCACCAACTTCTTCATCAGGCCACAACTGAGTCCCCCTTTGTAAATGGCCAAAGTGTACACAACCTGAAAGTAGGATGAAATGCCACTGATGCAGACAGATTTCAAAGAGGAAGTTTAAATGAGCCTTTGCATAATACATTTAGGGGCATATCTATGGGAATGGTGGGGCAGGTCAGGAATGCACCATATTTATCCAATACGGTGCATTCCTGTCCTTTCCTCCTGTGCTGCACCATTTTGGCAGCCTGGCGCCAACATATGCACCCTTGCACCATGGTCCATGAGGGCTTGTGTTGTCCACAGGATGGTTTCTGTGTAGGTAGGGGTTTCTTCCTACAAAAGTCAATTCATATAGGCATTTTACGCTTTCTATGTGTGCTGCAGAATGCAGCACACATAGAAAGAAAACTAGTGAGAAATAAAGATATTTCTCCTCGTTACACCTCACCTCGAGAGGCATAAGATTTTGATACATTCCCAGGATTACAAGTCCTTGTAAATCTGAGAATGCATCAAAATCTTCTGGTGATGTGTGGTAATACCCACCGCAAATCCCATAGAACGCCTCTCTTGTGGTGAGTAAGGCAACCCAGCAATTTGTGCAGCATTGCTTTACTCCATATCTATGTCGCCATTCAAACCCACGGAAAGGTGCTTAGCAAGGTCTCATAAATAAGATTTGGTAGTTTGGGCTGCAGCTGCATCACATAACTTGACTCTATGGTGGAGCAATCAGCTCATTAATATTCCCCCTATATATTTAAGCACTATCAGCTACATGCATCATTGTAGGAATTTGCGATTCCTAAATTGCGAAAATTAAGGAATCGCAAATTCCTATGCATCAAAAAATCGCAAATTTTATTGCGATTCGCAAATTTTCCTTATTTGCGATTCCTTAATTGCGAATCGCAAATAAGGAAACGCTTTACATTGATTCCTATGGGCCTAGAGGCCCATTGGAATCAATGGGAAGGCAAGCTCATTTTGCGAATTCGCAATTAAGGAATCGCAAAATGAGAATGTAATTTCAAGGGTGCAGGGGGGGGTTCAAAGGACCCCCCCTGCACCCCTGGAATGTCATGTAAGTACATTTTACCCACACACATGTCCCAAGGGCATGTGTGTGTGTAAAATGTAAGTTTCAAAAATGCATTTATTTGCATTTTTGAAACTTTTCGCAAATTACCATGAATGTGTACTTCATGGTAATTTTTCTCTTTAAAATTGCGAATTCGCAAAAATAAATTATTTATGCATAGCATTTTAGAAATCGCAAAATTTGCGATTTCTTAAATGCTATCGCAATTTGAGAAATCACAAAAAATTTCGATTTCTTAAATTGCGAGAAATGGGAAATGAATGATGCATCCCAAAAAGTGATTTTGGAATCGCAAACGGACGAATTTTGCGATTCGCACCATTTGCGATTCCAAAATCGCTTGATGCATGAGCCTGTATGACTTTACCAGGAGGAGCCTGGACTGGGCCACACACCCTGTTCGAATCATACCAACTTAATGACTATCGGACACCTGACCTGTAAGCATAGGTGCAGTATATAGCAGTAAACTTATAATTTGTCATATTAACAGGGGTGCGTACATCTATGCATTGAATGTTTTTGTCATTGTTGTTTTATTCATTAATGACCAGGGATCGATAACATTGTGTTGTCACAATCAATTGCTATATTAGCTTTCAGGAGTAAGTATTGCTATGGATTGCCGAGAGACTAGAAGTATGGCTGCAGGGGGAGCAAAAAAGTTGACCGGTGCCCTAGATGATTTTATAGTTCGCACTAATGCCTTAATTGATGAAGGGATTGTCTTATTGGACAGAAGGGTGTCCCAAGATTTGGCCATGGCTAAAAGATCTTCCTTAGGCCTTATTGCTCAGGCACGTACGCCTAATACCATGATTTGTTCTAATACCCCTGCCAGGTTAAATAATGATGTGGATCACCATGCACCAAGTTCCCAACAGGGCCTTGAGGACCCCCCTCATCCCAATTTGTTGTCAGAGGGCCGCCTGGATAGTGATTTGGTTGACACGAGGGCGAATAACCAACCGACGGCCACTGATATTAATCAAAGAGGGCTGAAAGAGGGGGCAATTCACAAACATAGGGCCACTAAATCGACCACCCGCAAAGCCAGGAAAGTTAAAACCATCCATAATCAGGATACAGCCACCTTAGATCCAGTGGCTGTGAGCAGGGATCTGGCAATATGTGTTGAAAACAAAGGGGAGGCCCACCCGGTAACTGTTGGCTTACCATTATGCCTCCCTGATGATACGATTGTAGATAGTAGCTTGGAGGAAATTCTGGAAGTAAGTAGGGAAGAGAACAATTTGGCTGAAATTCGTCAGGATGGAAGTGGGATAAGTCTGACGAATAGCAATATCTTTGAAATTTTAAAGACCCTTCTTGTAATGTAATGGGCACAAGTTGACAAGAGTCTCCAGATCTCCTTATTTGGGGGATGTATTTGATGATTGTTCCACATGGCACCCCCAATTGTTGGAGAAAAAAAATGCCCTGGCACATTCTATTTCTGCAGTGCTGGGCTTTTCACGTAAATTAGGGGTGAAACCCCTGGAGGCAGTATTAAAGGTATATGCTGCTAAGTGTATTGCTATTGCCATGTATGGTGCAGACCTGTGGGGTTTAGGCCAGTTAAAATGCTACAGGTAACGGAAGATAACTTCCTTAAAACGATTCTCTCCCTGCCAAGATCCACGGCCGGTTTCATAGTACATCAGGAATGCGGCGTGGACTATCTGGAAGATCGAATCGCTATGGCCCCCTTACTAAAATGGTTCTCAGTCTGGCTTAACATGGGACTGGAAGTGAACCACGAAATTTTTAAAGACTGCCTTACTCTAGATCATTGGGACAAGATCCCTTGGTTGAAATATGTGCATCAACTATGTATAAAGTTAGGCCGGCCTGAACTGTTTAACAAACCATCTAACTTAGTGAAAGGTGATTTGAAGTGGGTCAAAAGTACTTTTTTGTTGAACCGAGGGATGGACAGAGAAGGATTGGAGCTGTTAAAGCCATCTGTTAGAACTCATCAATTGATTGTATCCTCTGGACATGATCTGGAACTTTACCTAAAGGTTGTTAACAATTCAAATCATAGATACCTTTTATCCAAGTTCCGATTAGACAAAATTCACCTGCTGATTTCTGGCCGTCCTGGTTGGACCAAGCCCCATGATCTAGATTTGTGTAAATGTGATGGCTGTTCGATCATGGACACTGTTCACTTTCTGTTTTTTTGTGATCATTTTAAAGATATTAGGAAAAAGTTTATTATACCCCTGTTAAAGGGGAAAGGGTTTAGGCAAGTTAAGCCAGCTTTATTGTATCTTCAATTATTATCAGACATATGGGAAATTTGCAATGTGGCTAGATTCTTAACCATAGCGGTGAGACTAAGTAAAAAGATTAATTGGTCCTAGATGAATTATTGTAAATACTAATTCCTGTTACTTGAATCAAGTCTTAAATCAAATTTTCTTATGCTCCTTTTTTAACCATAGAATGATGTAGATATTGTCGTTTTTAAATTTTGACATCATGTTTCAGCATTTTTTAAATTGGGTATTCCCTCCCTTCTTATATTGTATTTTTATGTCATTATGCTGCCTGGTGTCTTGTGGACCTTCTTGTGTGTTTTTGTACTTTTGTGGTTTTTGAAATTGAACCGAATAAAGTATTTCTTGACTTGACTTTACCACCATTTTCTGTTTCTCAAACACTGTTGGGTTGCTCCTTGATTTTATATTGACGACATCACTTTGGGTGATCACTTAGTTGTGTATGAAAACTGCTGCTTTTTCTGAATCATTTGAGATAACATTACAAAACATCAATTATATCTATGTGATTATGATAGAGTGTGCTTACTTTATTTTATTCCTTGTTTTGTTGTGTAAAGAATGTATAACAGAAAGTTTCCTAAACTGTTATTTAAATTTCACCAATGTGGAACACTATTGATTTAGAATATTCTTCAACTACAACAATGGCCAGAACCTTCCCTTGAACAGAAATAAACTTTGTAATCTAGAAGTCAAACTAATGTATGTTTAATGTGTCCTCTCTAAAGGGTGCAAAGAACAAATCCAAACTGGACATCATCATCTTCATGGCTCTTTCCTGGAAAACAGAATTCATGTTCCACTCACCAGCTTGACTGAATGCTTCATACTGTCAACATCGATTCAAATCCAGCAAATAACCTTCTCCCATCAACTCCCAAGTTGAATTCACGAGGACTTTGGGGCATATTATCAAGAACGGCGTTAAAATTTTCACCGGTTTCGCGACAGAAAACTGCTGCTAAAGTGGCGATAATGGGCTTGATAATATGCCCTTGAGAATTCCAATAGAAGCCCATGTTCACACCAGAACATGGACTTCTATTGGAATTCTCAAGGGCATATTATCAAGCCCATTATTTCTGTTTTAGCAGCAGTTTTCTGCCGCTAAACCGGTGATAATTTTTAACGCCGTCCTTGATAATATGCCCCTTCAAGACTTCTTCCTAAACAAAGTATCACTTCCCAGAGAAACAATTTGAGGTACTATTAGTTCTCCTCAAGAAAACAGACTACACCAATGGCCAGATTTATAAAATTTTGATACAGCACAATTAATCAATTAGGATCTTATAAAGCACAACTACTCACCCGTGAGGGTCTTAAGGTGCTGGGTGGGATAGGGTTGTGAGTCTACGGCTCTGTTGAACAGCCAGGTCATTAGGTACTTCCTGAATTGCACCAGCGATGGTGATTGCCTGAGGTGCAGAGGCAGGGAGTTCCAGGTCTTTGCAGCGAGGTAGGCAAAGGATCTTCCTCCAGCCGTGGTCTTGCGGATCCATGGGATGGTGGTCATGGCCAGTTGGGTGGAGCAGAGATGTCTGGTGGATGTGTCCAAGGAGAGGCGGTGTTTGAGGTATACAGGCCCTGCAAAGTGGAGGGCTTTGTAGGCATGCATGAGAAGCTTGAAGGTGATTCATTTGTTGACAAGTAGCCAGCAGAAAAACAACAGGCGATGCTGCTCTGCATCAAATGAAGAAGGCAAGAATGCACCATATCTATCAAGATAGCATTCCTGAAGATGTTGGAGCATGCTTGAACCAAGATGGTGGACACACTGTGAACTCTGATATTAACTGCACAAAAGATAACATTTTATATGCCCATTAAGGCGTTTTAGTTGTTTTTCAGAAATGTTTCTGCTTGGGGAAGCCTGTTACTGCAAAACTCTCATGTTTCAGTGGCTGGACTGCATAATCTCGGATTGAACTTCTTTTCAGGTGACTGTCTTTGAGGAGGACTTGCCTAAGGAGAGGAGGTAGGATTGTTTGTTTTTTCTTAAAGGTGCTGCTTTCATGGTCCCAAGCCCTTAAAGGAATAGAATATTATTTCACACTAACAGGCAGCATATATATTATGGCTTTCAGTCAGCTGAATATGTGAACTGCTACCTTTCATGTTTCTTAAAAACACTTACCAGTAGCTTGTGGATTCTTCGACTTTTGGCTGGATATCCCTGACTGTGTTACCACATTTAAGTTCCAGATGTAGTAGGTCTAACAATGTCTAATCCGGAAATGAAAGTTACCCACCCTTCTTTCACTAAGAGTAAGCTAACTACTTTACCGCCTTCCATTACATCTAATGTGAGTGAGTCACATGAAGTGTCAATATCGAAAATTCTACAGGAAATCCAAGCTATTTGAAACAACACAGTTGCCATTTGCTTTGACGTCTGACTTATCAAAAGAGACTTAGCAGGTCTGTAAATGAAAGTATCTGATAAGGAAATTACAGCCGCAATTTGCCAGCTAACACATTAGGTTACACCTGTTCTGCATATGTCAAGCATGCTTTTAGATTTGGAAAAAAAAAACCCATTATAACTTGCATGTCCTATATCTACCATAGAATATTGTAGATCAGGACTGCAGAGCCTTCTTGGAAAATGTATTGCTATCCTTTGAAATTGAAATTTGCAGAGAAGTTCAAAACAGATAAGGCTCTCCGCATACCCTAACCAGTCTAAAACGCAACAAATCATATTCAAAGTGTTGCATCATTACCTCATTACAATACGTAAAGCGCTGTGGAAAATGCCATCATTATTGGTTGAAGGCAAAAATATATATATACAGCAAGACTTTCCAAAAGAAACCGTAGCATTACACAAACAAAACGGAGATCTACGTCCTCAGGCTTCGTGAATAAGGTTCCAAGTATGACTCTTCGACCCTTCAGTCATAAGAATATGGAAAAATGATATTTCTAAGTATTTTGCTTCACCTCCAGATGTGGTTGCTTACTTAGATCTTCATTCTCCAGTTGCGATGGACTCTCAGGCTTCTGTACTTAACACATAGAGGGGCATATTATCAAGGACCGGTGTTAAAATTATCGCTGTTTTATCAATGGCGATAATGGGCTTGTAATACACCCTCGTTAATTCCCATAGAAGCCCATGTTCTGATGTTAACATGGGCTTCTATGGGAATTAACAAGGGCGTATTATCAAGCCCATTATTGCAGTTTTATCTGCAGTTTTCTGCCGATAAAAGTGCGATAATTTTAACACCGGTCCTTGATAATATGCCCCAGAGTTTTGCCACGTCATCTTGGTAACCATTTTCTTTCTTCATCATGCTTCATTGCACTCTATGTCCACTTGGATTGTATCTTTGTTGTCTCACTTTTCAATGTATGACTTTACCCCTTAGAGATATCTTTGTTTTTTTTTCTTATTTGTTTTTTATTATATATTGTCTACATCATTTATTCAGCTCTTTTACTCTCTGCCTTCCATTTTCTTTCTTCTTTCTTCTTTTCTCAATGGCAAATAATTATACTTTAAAAATTGCTTCATTAAATGTTAAAAGCTTGCAGCACCCATTTTTAAACTATTGAAATAAATGTAAAGTAGATACATGCTTCTTTCAAGGAAGTCATATTAATAATCTTACTCTTGAATATATGTAAAAATGGTGGGTTGACAATATAGTTTCATCACCTACACAGGGACGCAAAAATGAGCCAGCTTTATTTTTCTTGTGAAAGTTACAAATTACCACAGTGAATTTCAACTATGATTCTGATGGTCGATAGGTGTATGGCCACACACTAATTGACAAATATACCGCTCATTTCTTAAGTTTTTTTTAACAAATCTTTTTATTGCAATCAGGGAATGACAATCAAGAAAAGTAGCATACATTAGTAATACCAACAAAGTCATGATACAGGGGAGACTCGTTAAAGACTGAGCAGCATAGAATAATCACAGTACCATCGTGGTCAGACCCCACATGACAGCAGCGTCTCTTACCGGCTGGGGCACCCATATCCCTCCCCTATAATTATTCAATTTTTCCCAGATCTAGGTCCACTTGGTGAGGCACCCCCTAGCTTCATATATGGTCTTTTCTATGACCAAGCACCAATCTATGTCTTTTCCCCAATCAACTAGGCCTGGTGAGTCGCCTGCCCTCCACAATCACACAATATTCCACTTAGCCAACATCAGTCCCATAGTTACCCAAATCCGCTCCTTGGAATTCAGGTCTATTGGGCCCCAGATATTCAGGATGGCCAGCTTAATATTACAGTCAATCTTCTGCCCCAACACATCGTCCATGCATCCCACCACTGCCGCCCAGTATCGCGGGACAGACGAACACTCCCAATCAATGTCTTTTCCCCAATCAACTAGGCCTGGTGGGTCGCCTGCACTCCACAGTCACACAATATTCCACTTAGCCAACATCGGTCCAATAGTTACCCAAATCCGCTCCTTGGAATTCAGGTCTGTCGGGCCCCAGATATTCAGGATGGCCAGCTTAATATTACAGTCAATCTTGTGCCCTAACACATCGTCCATGCATCCCACCACTGCCGCCCAGTATCTCGGGTCAGACGAACACTCCCAGAGAGTATGGATAAAGGTGCCTTCTTGCCCACAGTGCCTAGGGCAGCCACCCTCTCTACAATAGGCCATCTGAACCAGCAGCGGCCCAGACAAGTAGGATCTATGTAGGACATTTAGCTGTACCAATTGAAGCCTAGAGGAATTGGCCACCTCTCGAGGAGAGGCCGTCTCCGCAAGCCATCCTTCGTCGTCAAGCCTCGCTACGTCATAGTCCTATTTTGCCCTCAACCGGACTAATGGATCTGCAGTGTTGTTAACCCCTTCGATGCTCATGACGGAACGGTTCTGTCATGAGGCACAGTGGAGCTGTGCTGATGACGGAACCGTTCCGTCATGACCACACCCATTGCTATTATCCCTCAGCACCGGAGGGGAATATGTGCAGCAGCGATGAGGTTAATTGATTTTTCATAGACTAGTGATATATCCTGTTCCGATAGGTCTCCATCTAGGACTCTATCCTCAAGAGGGGAGGATTCAGGAATGGGCTCTCCTCTGGGCTGTATAGTGAGCACAGCATGTCTAATTTGCAAATATCTAAAAAAAAATCAGTTCTCGCCAGTTCATATTCTGTCTGCAGCTGGGTGAAGAAAAGTATATTGCCTGCCTTCCACAAGTCTCCCACTCTTGATATACCGATTAGGTCCCAAAGATCAGAGCCCTCCGAGTGGATCAGCCTGCCCAGTCGCTCACTGTGCCAGAGTGCTGTGGCCTGCATGATCTATCTTTCCATCCTAGACTTTTCGTGGCTGCCTTCCACATATTTACTGCATGTCTTGTGGGCCCAATCAAACGTGAGTATATTGCCCCCTCAAAGCTTTCTCCCGGTAGGAACCACCTGTCAATCTGGAAAGCAGGGCCACCCTGCGGTCTGTACATGCACTGGTTAATTGCTGCGAGGTGGGACACCCAATAATATTTCTTAATATCTGGTAGGCCAATCCACCCATCAAGCCACCCCAGTGTGAGCTTGTGAGTGGCAATCCAGGGTGGTTTTCCCTCTCGAAGCAGGTCCCGCATAATGCTGTCAAGTTCCTTAAAATATGCGGAGTCTACGTGATGTGGCGTATTCTGCAAGACGTATAAAAATCTAGGGAGGGATACCATTTTGTATAGGGCTGCACACCCCAGGAGAGACAGGGGGAGCAATTTCCAGTGCCAGACATTGCTCTTAAGACACAGTAGGGGCGGCTGAAGGTTGCGCTTGTAAAACTGTGACAGGTCCTTAATCAATCAATCAATCATGGAAATTTGTATTGCGCGCTACTCACCCAGAAGGGTCTCAAGGCGCTGGGCTGGGAGGGGTCCGCTACTGCTCGAAGAGCCAGGTCTTGAGGAGCTTCCTGAGGAGAGGTGATCCTGGGTCTGTCGAAGGTGGATGCGGAGGGAGTTCCATGTCTTGGCTGCAAGGTAGGAGAAGGATCTTCCTCCGGCGGTGACCTTGCGGATGAGGGGAACGGCGGCGAGGGCGAGGCTGGTTGATCGTAGCTGGCGGGTGGGTGCGTAGAAGGTCAGGCGAATGTTAAGGTAGTTGGGGCCCAGGTCGTGGAGGGCCTTGTGTGCCTAGGTGAGGAGTCTGAACGTGATCCTCTTGCTGACGGGGAGCCAGTGCAGGTCTCTCAGGTGGTCGGAGATGTGGCTGTGTCGGGGGACGTCCAGGACGAGTCGTGCGGAGGCATTCTGGATGTGCTGGAGTCTTTTCTGAAGTTTGGCTGTGGTTTCGGCGTAGAGGGTGTTTCCGTAGTCCAGTCGGCTGGTAACGAGTGCCTGGGTGACCGTCTTCCTGGTTTCGGTGGGGATCCATCGGAAGATCTTGCGGAGCATGCGCAGGGTGTTGAAGCATGATGATGAGATGGCGTTGACTTGTCTGGTCATCGAGAGGGAGGAGTCCAGGACGAAACCCAGGTTGCGTGCGTGGTCCGTTGGTTTGGGAGTGGTGCCCAGGGCAGGGGGCCACCAGGAGTCGTTCCAGGCGGAGGGTGATGATCCCAGGATGAGGACTTCCGTCTTGTCTGAGCTCAGTTTCAGGCGGCTGTCCTTCATCCACTCGGCGACGACTTTCATCCCTTCATGCAGGCTGGTTCTGGCGGTGGCGGGGTCGTTGGTGAGGGAGAGGATCAGCTGGGTGTCGTCGGCGTAGGAGATTATGTTGAGGTTGTGTTTGCGTGGAATGGTTGCGAGAGGGTTCATGTAGACGTTGAATTGGGTTGGGCTGAGTGATGATCCTTGTGGTAGGCCGCAGATGACTTCGGTGGCCTCGGATCTGAATGGGGGAGGCGGACTCTCTGGGTTCTTCCGGCGAGGAACAAGATGATCCGCTCCAGTGCCTTCTCTTGGACTCCGGTGTTGCTGAGACGCTGCACTAGGATGCGGTGGCAGACAGTGTCAAATGCTGCGGAGAGGTCCAGGAGGATGGATGCCGCCTTTTTCCCGTTGTCGAGCAAGGATCTGATGTCGTCAGTGGCTGCGATGAGGCCGGTCTCGGTGCTGTGGTTGGCTCGGAAGCCAGACTGTGAGGGGTCAAGGGATCCATTTGTCTCAAGAAAAGCAGCCAGCTGTCTGTTGACGGTCTTCTCGATGACTTTGGCAGGAAAAGGGAGGAGCGAGATGGGGCGGTAGTTCTTGAGGTCGGTGGGGTCTGCAGTTGGTTTCTTTTGGAGGGCACTGAGCTCGGCGTGCTTCCAGGTCTTCGGGAAGGTGGCGGTGTTGAAGGAGGTGTTGATGATGTCTCGGAGTTGGGGTGCGATGATGGAGTCGGCCTTGTTGAAGACGTGGAGGGGGCAGGGGTCGGTTGGTGATCCAGAGTGGATGGTGTTCATCGTGCAGGTGGTGTCTTCGGTGTTGACCGGGGTCCAGGCGCAGAGGGTGGTGGTGAGGGGCGTTGGTTCGGTGGTTGGGTGCGTGGTTGGTGCGACGAAGCTGTTGTGTATATCGGCGATCTTACGGTGGCGAGTGAGTTGCAGAGGTCTTGCGAGGGGGTGATGTCGTTGTTTCCGGCACTGGGGTTGGAGAACTCTTTGACGATGCTGAAGAGTTCCTTGCTGTTGTGGACGTTGTTGTCCAGTCGTTCTGTGAATGCTGTCTTCTTGGTGGTGCGGAGCAGCCGGTGGTCTTTGCGGGTGGCGTGCTTGAGGGCCGTCATGTTGTCTGTGGTCTGGTCGTGGCGCCAGGCTTTCTCGAGGGTGCGGCAGTTCTTCTTGGAGTTCTTGAGTTCGTTGGTGAACCAGGAGGCTTTCCTGCTGCCGGGTCTGCTGGGAGGGTTCTTCAGTGGTGCGAGGTCATTTGCGCAGTTGGTGAGCCACTGTGTGAGAATTCTGGCTGCTTCGTTGGGGTCCGTCATGCTGGCAGAAGGATTCTGGCTGAGGGAGGTGGTGAGCTGCTCGGTGGTGATCTGGCTCCAGCTTCTGCGAGGAATCTGTTGCGGGTGGTGGTGGGTCGTTGTTCTTCTGAAGCTGAAGTGGACGCAGCTGTGGTCAGTCCAGTGGAGTCCGGTAGAGTGGCTGAAGGAGATGTGCTTGCTGGAGGAGAAGACGGGGTCGAGCGTGTGGCCGGCGTGGGTGGGGGTGTTCAACAGTTGCTTGAGTCCGAGGTTGGAGAGGTTGTCTAGTAGGGTGGTGGTGTTGCTGTCTTTGTTGTTGAGGTCCCCTAGGAGGATGTAGTCCGCGGAGGGGAGTGTGTATGGGCTGATAAAGTCTGCAATGTCTTCGCTGAATTGTGTGCGTGGTTCCGGGGGTCTGTAGATGAGGGTGCCTCTGAGGGTGGTCTTGGGGTCGGTGTGTATCTGGAAGTGGAGGTGTTCGGCGATGGTGAAGGTGTCGTCGGGGTTGGTCGTGATGTGGATGGTGTTCTTGGGTATGATGGCGATGCCTCCTCCAGTCTGGTTGACGCGGTCCTTCCGGGTTATCTTGTATCCGTCCGGGATGGCAATGGTGACGTCAGGCCCTGAGGAGGCGTTCATCCAGGTTTCTGTAAGGAAGGGGAAGTCTGGTGATGTTGTGTCGAGCAGGTTCCAGAGTTCGACAGCGTGTCTGTGGACAGAGCGGGTGTTGAGTAGGATGCACTTGAGGTGGTTGTTGCCGGTGCTTGGTTTGTCGGTTGCGGTGCAGGTCCGGATGCAGGTGAACTTGCAGGTTTGGCAGCTGAAGGGTCCGTGGGTGCGTTTCGGGGTGGCTCGGTAGCCGGCGGGGTGCCGGCCGGCGTTCAGTGCGTGCAGGGTGACAGCGTCGTAGGTCCATCGTGTGGACTGGTATCGTCATGGGGTCGGGGTTTTTGGCGTGGGCGCGGTCCAGGCGCGGACGGGCGCAGACGGGCTTGCCTTTGGCGCGCCTTCGGCGGACAATCGGCGCGCCCGCTGCGCTCGTCTGCTGCACGTACGCGTGGACTCCCAAATGGTGAAGTGGGAGGGAGGAGCAGCTGGGAGGCGGGAGCTGGGCGGCAAATGGGGAGGGTTACAGAAAGCAAAGGGGCGGTGCTGCAGGGGAGCAGTGGCGGGGAGTGGGGGGGGAGAGCGGGAAGACGGAGGGGAGGGGGCAGAGATCACGCAAAAAAACAGTCGCAGGCAGCAGAACAGAGGTACAACAATAATGACAATAATCTACAGGCACAGCAGAAACAAACCAGTAATCCTCTGCTGCAGGAGCAGCGGCGACTAACGGTCAGCACAGACAAGGAACACCGGGGCCAGAATCCTCTGCTGCAGGCAGCGGCGAGCTTGTGGCAGTAGCGGGGGCCTTGGGCACACTCACGAGGGGTCTGTGCAGTGTGTGGAGCGACCGGCCCTGAAGCAGGGTCAGGGGTCACAGCTCACCACTGGGCGGGCTCCCCCATAAATGGCCAAGTGGGAGGGAGAAGCAGCTGGGAGGCGGGAGCAGGGCGGCAAATAGGGAGGGTTACAGAAAGCAAAGGGGCGGGGCCGCAGGGGAGCAGCGGCGGGAAGCGAGGGGGAAGAGCGGGAAGACAGAGGCGAGGGGGCAGAGATCACACAAAAAAAACTGTCACGGGCAGCAGAAAAGAAGTACAACAATAATGACAATAATAAACAGGGGCAGTAATCGCGTTAAAAGCAGTCACGGGCAGCAGAAACAGAATTACAACAATAATGACAATAATCTACAGGCACAGCAGAAACAAACCAGTAATCCTCTGCTGCAGGAGCAGCGGCGACTAACGGTCAGCGCAGACAAGGACTACCGGGCCCAGAATCCTCTGCTGCAGGCAGCGGCAAGCTCGTGGCGGTAGCGGGGGCCTTGGGCACACACACGGGGTCCGCACAGTGTGTGGAGCAACTGGCCCTGAAGCAGAGTCATATATCGCTTGCATTATCCAGAATCCAGGGGGGAAATGAGGGCTTCACCCCATGTAGGACGTAGAGCACTGACTTGGTCCAATTCATTTTGTAGCCAGCGAATCTACCAAACACCAGAAAATGTGCAGCCCTCTATGGTGTAGAAATCTGGGGGCAAGGAAACCTAAGTAAATTAACATGTTCCGAAAATAGCTTTTTGCGTAAACTCACCATGCTGCCACAGAGCACCCCCATGGGGCCAGTCTTAAAGGACTTAGGCATGACACCAATTAAAATCATTGCAAACTTTTGCCCGGTATTATACTGGAGGCGAATATGGGTTATGCCGGAACTGGAAATATTTGCAAGGGGCCTACCTGATATTATTAAAAGTGATGTCTTTCATCAGATAAAATGGCTCTCTGGAATTGGAGCGATTCTCAGAGAGCTGGGTCTGGTGGAGACATGGGAGGACCCGACGAATGCTACTTTTCCGTCAAAAAAAGCCTTAAAGGGCATGTATCTGGAAATGATATTTTCCAAATTGTTTAGGTCCACTCCCCCACTCTCACTAACCAGGGTTTTTATGGAGCTCAAGGATGAGACGTCATTTGAGCCATTTTGGGACGACATAACTAAACCACTGGATAGAAAGCTCTACTTCCAATTGAGACTCGGCAGCATACCTGTCACATCATTTACATTCAGGTGGTCTAGTGGTGGAAATCCCTCATGCCCATTTTGCCCGAATTCTAAGGAAACAATTAGCCACTTACTCTTCGAATGTCAAGCTTACTCTTCCCCGCGTAGAGCTTGGTTGCGCCCGATGGCTAAATTGTTGGGCACTCGGAGTGGACTACTGGCCCTTAGAATTATATGTACAAATCCCAGCCCCCTAATATACATAGCAGTTGCCAAATTTCTGGAATGGGCATGGGTCATTAGAAGTAAATGTTTAAAGGGATAAGTAATCTTATGATTAACTCTATGACTCTTGATGTCCCTAGTCTTGATGAAATTTTATTATCCTGATGGATTTTAGCTTTTGTAGTATTTTTGTGTGAATGTTATCCCTATTTTTATTGCACTAACTCTTTCAATTCTTTTGTGACAATTATTAGAACTACATTTCCTAATGGATAAGTAATGCTATGATAAACTTTATGACTCTTGATGTCCCCAGTCTTGATGATATTTTCCTATCTTCATGAATTTTAGTTTTTGTAGTACTTCTGTGTGAATTTTATCTCTATTTTTATTGCATGAATTGCTTTAATGTATTGCTTTTATGACAATCGTCGAATAAAGCTGTTTGACTGACTGTTCAGTACTCTGTTAAGGGAGGCCACCGGTGATGCAAGGTAAAGTAAAATATCATCAGTGTATAGCAACATGCGATCCTCCCACCCTGTGGTCCTCCTGAGGCCCCTGATGAGGGGGTCTCCAAGGACCCACATCGCCAGTGGCTCAAGGGTCAGGGCAAAAAAGAGCGGGGACAGGGGGCAGCCCTGCCTGGTACCCTGCTAATAGTGAAGGTGCAAGATTTTCTATTGCAAACAACTATTTGGGCCAGCGGTGGCTGATAGAGAAGTCGAGCCCATCCAATATATTCCTGGCCCAGACTTAGTTTCTGGAGCACTGTGAACATATAGGGCCACTCAATGGTATCAAATGCAGTGGCAGCATCGAGGGACACCACCACTGCGTCCGCCCTACTTGTCGCTACTCGGCCCTACACACCATGGAGTTTGCGTAGATTGAGGGAGGTGCTCCTGGCTGGCATGAATCCCGACTGATCCAGTTGAACTAAGCGTGTCATGACCTTCAGCAAGCGAGAGGCAAGGACCTTCGCCAAGACTTTGGCTTTGCCATCTAGCAATGATATTAGCCTGTAGGAGGAGCACCTATTGCTCAGTTTGTTCAGCACGACTCGTCTTGGACATCCCCTGACACAGCCACATCTCCGCCCACCTGAGGGACCTGCACTGGCTCCCTGTCAGCAAAAGGATCACGTTCAGACTCCTCACCCACGCACACAAGGCTCTCCACGACTTGGGCGCTGAATACCTCAACAACCGCCTCACGTTCTACACGCCAACCCACCAGCTCCACCCCGCCAGCCTCACCCTCGCCACCATCCCACAGTCCCGCAGAACCACCACCGGAGGAATATCCTTCACCTACCTGGCAGCCAAGACCTGGAACACCCTCCCCACCCACCTACGACTCACCCAGGACCATCTCGCCTTCAGGAAGCAACTCAAGACCTGGTTTTTCGTGCAGTAGCAGCCCCCCCCCCCAGTGCCTTGAGACCCTAGCGGGTGAGTAGCATGCTTTATAAATACTCTTGATTGATTGATTGATTGATTGATTGATTGATTGAGTTTACCCACCTTGTGGATGACCGCAGTAGTTGCCAGTCTCTGGTTGGAGGGCAGGAGTCCTGCTGCCTTACTCGCTAGAAACATTTCAGTAAGGTGAAGAGCGAAATTGCTTGATGTGAGTTTAAACAATTCTATAGGCAAGCCATTAGGGCCAAATGCTTTGCCACTAAGCAAGTCATGAATGCCTTTTTGGCCTCAGTGCTAGTGAGTCCTTGGTTGAGATCAGAGGGTTCATACTCGGTCAGCACCGGGAGAAAAATATCTTTCAGGAAGGAGGATGCTTCCTCCTCCATGTGTGGAGATTGGGACCTGTAAAGGGCCTGGTAGTACTGGCCAAAGGCATCAGCCACATCCTGCGGGGCAGTGAGTCTGGTCCCATATTCCGCCTCTATCTCCACCACCATGTGGGCTTGGTCCCTGTTATCCAGCCAGGCCAGCAATTTGTCAGCCTTGTCACCAACCTCGTAAATTCGGCTCTATGCTGTGACTTGGCTGTGTCAGAAGCCAAGTTGGTATATTCCTTAATCTTAATGCGCAAGGCCTGCTGAACCTCGTCCGAGTGTTGCCTCAGAAGTCTCTCCTCTAACTGCAATATTTCACCTTCCAGGCGGGTCATGCCTGCACTGTTCTCCTCCCATATACCTGCGAATCGAGCCAGGGCCACCCCCGAATAACAGCCATATATGCCTCCCAAAACGTCACAGGCGATTCTACTGATCCCACGTTTTCTTTAAAGTAAAGATCAGAGTCACCCTTAATCTTGTCGCTGATCTGTGGAACCTTGAGATACAAAGGGTTAATCAGGGCTGTCCTGCCCATAGTTGGGACTCCCACCTCCAGTCAGCAAAAGATAGGCGGGTGATCAGAAATCCCCCTCGCAGAGTGGTGTATCTCTACAATGCTGTACATTTGGTGTGCTAACATTAGGATATAGTCAATCTGGGACATATTACGGTGTGCCCCTGAATAAAAAGTGTACTGCCGCTCAACAGGATGTAAACTCCTCCAAACATCCATCAGGCCGAGTGCCCCCAGAAAACTGTGGATCTGCACTCTGGAGAGGGTTAGGACCTTCTGGGGCCAGCGGTCATGGGTATCAGAAACAGTGGAATGAGAATCACCCCTGATCAACAATCTGCCCTCTGGAAACCCTAATAAGAGACTCTGAATGTCCCCAAATGTCTGGACCTGCAAGCCAGGTGGCACATAGATGGAGATGAGGTTAATGCCGCCCCCCACTAGGTCCCAGAAATCTCTATGAATCTGCCCAGGTTATCGGTCCGGGTATGTTCGATTGTCATTGGGAGTGATTTTTGCAACATTGTACCCACTCCTCTGGAACCAGACCCAAATGCAGAATGCACTACCAATTTAAATCCCATCTTGGCATGGCCTTATGGGCATTACCAATTAAATGCCTTTCCTGTAACAGAATTATATTGGGGAAGTGTCTTAATCTTATCCTCCAGGCCATTCAAATTACAGGACAGCAATTTGAGCCATGGTCTAAGTGTGGTACCAGTCATTGTCTGGGGTGTGAATGTACATTCGCAAGGGAGACCCCTCATCAGTGCCCTTGGAACACATATATGACCCTCCCCGGTATACAGTAATGCACCTATGGTAAGCATACAAGTTGCTATGTCACTCAACGTGTCTGGTATGTCATCTCTATCTATAACGGAACTAAAGAGAAATAAACTTCCCCTCCCCCTTCTGCGAGCACAATGATGAGAACTCTTAGTAACCATATAGTTGTGATTTGTGACGGAGAGTCTATGTGCATGGGATCCCACCCCCCCAACATTGAGAACTTAGCCCCCCTCCCTGCCTCCCTGCATGGCAGAATTGGAACCTCCCACCACCCCAAACTTGAAGAGTTCCTATCACCATCCCTAAAACTTGAGGTGCGTGTGGCCAACTGGGCACCTGCTCCGGACAATAAAGGCAAACAGAGAATCGGAAAAACAAAATACCCACAGTCACTGTGTTATAAGACAGATGGCAGTCTCTCCAAAATGGAACTTTCACTAGGATGAGGCCAGGGTGTGGGTCTGCCAACCAAAATGACCCAACCACTGCCCAGTCAAATAGACAAAATAAATGTGGGGCCATCACTTGCACAATAGCACATACAGACCAGTACTTAGTTGCCTCACACTTATTCTTCACGTCTGCCAGACAGGGAGCTTCTGTCCGGATCACTCTGGGCCTTCTCTCGACCATTCCGCTGCGTTCAATTACCTTTGTGCCCCACCGGGCACTAGCCGTCCAACCAGTCCCACGCTTCTTCAGGGGTGGCGAAGAACCAATCCTTTTTCTCTGACTCCACCTTCAATATGGTCAGAAAAAGCATGGCATACTTGATGTTTTTGTCACGTAGCATCCGTTTTACTTCTAGGAAACTGCGCCGTTGCCATGGCACTCTGATGGTGAAATACGGGAAGAAAGTCACTTTGCTGTTTTGGTATTCGAGTGGGGGCGCTACACAAGCTGCCTGCAGGATAATGTCTCTATCCCCATAGTTGAAAATTCTGGCAACTATAGGTCTCGGGGGGGTTCCAGGTTTAGGTCTGCCCCGGGCAAACTGTGCACTCTTTTGACTGAGAAAAAGTTGAACAATCTTGTTGGTTTGAGGTAGGTAGTGATTAAGTCCTCCACAAACAGGGAAGCTGATAACTCTTCTGCTTTCTCCACGATCATCAGTATGTGGACGTTGTTGCGCCTGGAGTGCCCTTCATGCTCGTCCAGTTGCGCCTTCAGTCTCAGAGTTAGGGTCTGGAGATCATCCACCCTCCGCTCCAGAGCGGTAGTATTGGTGACCAGAGAGTAGGGAGTAGATTCCAAGTCCTTTAGTCTAGTGTGAATGAATCGCATAGCATCTCTGATGAGTGAGACTTCTGAAGGCACAGAGTCAATCTTTGGCTCCAATGACGTCCGGACCGATGTTATGGCTGTGAGGATATCCTGAAGCGTTGGTTCTTTTGCCCCACCCCTTTCTTTAACATGGTATCAGTCCCACTTCTATATAGAATCTCCTCTATTATATTCAATCCCTCAAGGTCATATATGCCTTGTTTTAAGCATTCTTATCAAATACTAAGTTAGTTGATCATTGGGGTCTCAATTATCCCACTGATAAGGACCTCCCGTTTTAATCTAATACTATTAATACGTATCCTGTTTTGACTACTTACTTGCTCACTTTCCTCTAGGAACTTGTGTCATTCATTTTACAGTCCTAAAATAGAACCCATAAGTGTTACAGACCATGCCCTAACCTGTTTCTCCTTAACCCTGAAGGATATTCACAAACGTATGCCTCGAAGGAGAATGAATCCTGATGTTGTATTATTTAATTATAATTGATTATTATAATCAAAACAAATTGTTATCTGCTATCTCTCACTACTTACATAATCAACCGGAGGATACTTTTCACATTACTCACTGGGATGCTTTTAAGGCTTATATCAGAAAAGTGACTATTTCTAATAATGCACATGAAAAAAAAAAATACAACTTAAAACATAGTAGTTTACAACAGCAAATCTCCAAAACTGAAAGGCTGCTCTTAACTTCCTCTGCATTTATGTCAAAATGCAACAAAAACAATTATGATTTGAATATACTACTTTGCTTAGTAAAAAAGGTCTTTTTATTTGCAAGCAAAAAGTAAATTTCCAATTTAATGCAAACAAATCTGGCCACACTTTTGCTATTTACTTATGAATCAAAAATGATAAAAATCAGATACATGCTACATGTAATTCAGATTGACATTTTTTTCTAACTGCTACTGAAATAGCTGCTCAATTTCAGAGCTTTTACTCAAACTCTATAATAAATCTCAATATATTCATGATTCCATATTAGATCATTTTTTACTAAAGTGTAAATTACCATCCTTGTCATCACAATCTGACAGAATCACTCATGACGCTTGATTAAATCTAGAAGAGGTTTGCAATGACATTAAATCCCTTAATGTCAAGAAATCACCATGTCCTCATGGCATTCTGCAGAGTTTTATAAACCCTTTTGGGGCCAACTCTCTCCCTTCCTTTTACCCCAGTTTCAAGAATTTATGACTAAAGATTCTGTGGAAGGATTGTTTAATGAAGCAACACTTATTGTCCTTCCTAAATCTGATAAAGATCCTAAATTACTATTTATTCATCACCTCTTTTCACTTATTCATCAGAATTGTCAAATTTATGCTAAAATTCTAGCAAATAGACTCATTCCAATTCCAAACCACATTATTCACCCTGTCCAACCTGGCTTCCTTAAAATAGATTATCTTCACAGAATACTCGATTACTGAGTCACACTATCACTTCCCTTAAGAACTTTAACTGCCCAATAGGCTTATTAGTTTTAGATGCTGAAAAACCATTTGATAAAGTAAATTGGAAACCTTTATTGAGAAATATGCAAAAATATGTTTTTGTGATACATTTATTTCCATGGTTAAAGTATTGTATTGTTCACCTATCGTAAATATTTTTGTGAACATCATTGCTTCTCCTTCTTTTCCATTGTTTAGGGGGGCTTTGCAGGGATACCTGTACAATTTATATTAACCTCTCCTGCCTTTTATTCATTGTTCTAGAGAAAATAAAGGCATTACCATCAATAATATAGTTCTTAAGGTTTCTACATATGCAGATGATGTACTGTGATATGTTAAGAACCCTATACAGACTATTGCAGTGTTATTAAATACTATTGATGATTATACATTAGTTTCTGGATACACTTTAAATGATCATAATATTAAATGTTTCTTTTAAACATATTCAGTACTGATATGTTGCATGGCACAAACATTATTTGGAATAATTCTGCTCTTAAGTATTTTGCTATATATTTTTTTAATACAGTTGATTTAAAACACAGTTGATTTAAATTTTCGGAAAAAGTAGACAGATGTTCTTCGCTCAACTTATCCTGGTGGGGGAGGAAAATTGAGTCAATTCAAATGGTAATAACCCCACAAGTGTTCAATCTAATATTTATGTTGCCTGTTACCTTTCCCTCATTTTCTTTTCACAAATACTAATAAATCCCTTTGATAACATTATTTTTAATTGCAAAACCCCTTGTATTAATTATAGTCACTTACAAGTTACTAAATTAGAAGGTGGCTTTGGTATTACAGTTTAAAAAAAGCATACCTCCTTTGTAACTGTGCAAACTGTTTCTTGGTTTTCTAAACTAGAATCCCACTTGGCACCCTACTGGATTTTAATTGAGAGAAATATTGTTGCACCTTTCCCTCTACGAGCTACTCTTACTATGGATTTTAAAAAAAACATGTTCTTTGCCAATTATTAGCACTACTAAAAATGCTATATTAAGTTTGGATGCAACATTTGGTAATATAGTAATATTTTGTAAGAAGATATTTCTACGGAATAATCTTTTGATTACATTGAATACTCCGAACTATTGCTGTGCAAACTGGATTAATGCCGGACAATCTACATCCCAGACATCTGCATTAGTAATATTGTATTTATCTTTTTCAGATCTAAGTATAAATTGCCTGCTTTCAAAAATTATAGAGGTGCCATATTGAATAATGCAATTCCTAATGTCTACAATAGTTCTATACCTAGTTATAAGTGCTCAGACATTGAGGTGTTTTTAGGTATACATAGTCTGCCAGTCAAGTTGCTTCAACCATATATAAAAAATTAACCTACGCAAACTCTCTAGATAAGTGAATTCTGGAATCATGTCTTAAATAATAACTATTCTGTGCAAATATGTAGAAAAATGTGGTTATATAACATTTCACATTGGTTTCCATCTTTCATATGCCAGACCAATTATTTTATATCGATCAAATGCTAGTGGACTCCATAATAAATTATGTAAGGTTAACCTAATTGATAATCCTATTTGTTGGAATTGTAAAACTGAACAATGCTCATTGAAACATATGCTATTTAAATGTCCAATGATATCCAATTTATGATCAAATGTCTGATGTATAATCTCTCAAATTTTTAACATTGATGATCCCATTACATATGAAATTATAATAGGTAAATTGGCAATCAGTAAGAACACACTATCATATTTTGTGGCTAAGTTGTTTGATTGACTAATTGCTTCTGCTAGCAAGTAAATTACTATGAATTGCAAAACTGTGATTGATATATCTTCAACTGCCTGGTGGGATTGGAAAATATATTTGAGAAATGTGATTGAATTTTCATTCAATAAGAATAAGAAGGTGCTTTATTTCACATCATCAGTTTGAAAGACTTTGGATATTTTTCTTAATGCTAGTTAATTGCTTAACGTGAACTGGTTTATATTAGATAGTATTATGCATGGAGCCCTTTACTTGTTTTACTTATTTAATGGAGTAATGCACAAAAATACATGGGTGAATGCATTGTAAAGCCATGCTCCACCCATGTAATCATTTAATTGCACAGAGTAACGTGAGGAAGCAACCTGCGCTGCCTTGCATTACTCCAGATTTAACAAGCAACACAGTGCCACACAAGATGGCCTTGCATTGTTTGGAAAATGTAACTTAAGAGTGAGCTTGCCCTTGCAGCACCACAAGAGACACAATGGCAACTCAATTCAGTGATACATCTGGCCCCAAATCTTTATCAAAACTTCAGAAGCTTACTCCTGCAAAGTTGAAAGAGGTTTACGACTCAACTTAATGTGAACAACATCATCCTGATTGCTCCAATTGAAAAGAGTTTCCTACAGTCCATCAGCCTATCAAACTTAGTCACAATTTATTCCTGCGGAATTATATTTTCCATGACTTACTAAAAGTTGGTCAAATGATACAATTGCTTTAAAAAATCTCTCACTGATTGCAAACAACTCTCAAACTTTCGACTGTTTACTATTCTTCCCTTGCTGGGCAAGTAATAGAGAAATGAATATCAAGTATTTTTCAGCTTGTACTAGTCAGCGTTCTTCAAAACCACAAACATAAAGATTCTACATGATAAACACTCAACCCTAAACAAATGGAACAAACGCCTTCTTGACTACTGAGATGTGTCTACCACCTTTGAATCTATTGACCATCAAAGTTGTTAAAAAAATCCTGAACACTGTCTTACAGTGCAATGTTCAACTGTTTTATTCTTCTGAACAGTGCTAAACAACTAATCGGAATGTATTTTTCCACAGTCACATGTCACTTTCTCCAAGGATCCATTTTAACCCCAACATCATTCAACCTATATTGGAGCAAATGAGAGTCTTAATATAGAAAGTAGGAGTTGAAATACAACAATTAATGGACAGCACTCAAGTCTATGTATGGCATTAGTTGCATACCATATTTTCCTCTTGCGGGCTTTTGATCAAGTAGTACCTTTTAGGAAGCTGCCACCTTTCTCCTCCAGAGGCCAAGCCCCATGGTACTCTGATAATCTGCACCAGTAGAAGTCCAACTGCAAACACCTGGAACGTAGGTGACATGCTTCCAAATCTTCCCTGGACAAGGAGGCTTACAAACTGTCACTTAGCAGCTACCGCAAAACGATTGAAACAGTCAGTAAGCTTTACTTAACACAAAGATTGATCATGCAGGAATTTCTACTAAAGAACTCTTTAAAACACTGAATGATTTTGTAAAGTCTCAAGCTTGTAATTGCACCATCCTAGCCTCGTAAGCATTATGCAATTCTCTGTCTGACTTCTTTGTCGATAAAATAGACACTAAAGGACATATTTACAAGCCCCTCTTGCCACCCCAACGTCACATTTAGTGCATTTTTTCTCCATGTTAATGCTTTTTTCATAAGTGCTGCATTGTGGAGCATTGTTAATTAACAACTGACTGCCTTCTAGTGGGCCACAAGACCTAGGACCCCTCACAATTGAGTTTCTGAGCATTGCATAGCACAGAGACCACACTGGTGGCAGTCACCAACACCATTAAACTGTCACTAGATGCTGGTACTCCAGTTATATTGGTAATATTAGATCTAACTGCAGCTTTCAATATGGTCTCTCTTTCAATCCTAATCCACAGACTGCATGGTGCAGAGATATATGGCAGTGCCCTATTTTGGCTCAGTGATTTTCTAAACAATGGTACTCAAACCATCTTTTTAAGACTCCTTTACATCTTACATTTTGCTAGCTGATAAAGGAGGTCCACAGGGTTCCTCCCTGAGCCTGACATTATTCAATATCTATATAACCCCTCTGGCACATATCATAGGATCATATGATTTCCAGACATTATCATACACAGATACACCCAACTTCCCATCTCCTGTGGGCATGACCTGGAACTAGGTAAATCGTGGGGGCTTTTTTACTAGAGGCCTGTGCTGCCAGGGCATCACTTTGATGGTCTTGTGGTGCAGGCCTCTCAAACATATATATGAGGTGATGCAAGACCACCTTGCATATCTTTTTATGGCCTGATAGATATGGAGTAATGCAAGGCAGAGCAAAGTACTGCGTTGCATTACTCTGCAACAAATAGACGTTCCATGGGCAGTGTGGTGGGTGTTTCCATGCAACTTATATTTTGACACTGCCTCCGATTTACAAAATCACATTAACCTGGGGCAGTACCAAAACATTGCGCCTCCCCAGGGCAAGTGTAACAAGTAGAAATGGTTTCATTTCTCCTAATTCTTTCTTCTTTCCATGTGTGCGACATATTCCAGCACACATGGAACGTGGAAAGTACCCCTCTTTCCCACACAAAAACAATCCTGCCAACAACACAGTCATATACGTAAACATCTATTCCAAGATACTGAGCCAATGGAAAATGAGTCTGAAAACAACAGAAAACAATGCCTTAAGAAGAAATAGATGATCTGGTCAAAGTTTTGGTCTTGATGGCAAAAATGTCAGTTATACCATCTTCAGGACGATGAGTATAGAGTAAAAATTGACCCTTATGTCTTGTCAAACAAACAATTGGTTGAACCAGGAGAATTGCAAAGATTAAAAACTTCCAGGTCACTGACACCAGAATAGATAACTCGTTTGAACTCTTGGTAAATTTCCAAACTAAATAAAGCAGTCTCATCAACGCAATCCAAAGGGATTTTTTTTTGCTGACAGAGATGCTTTCTGCAATGACAGCAATTCGCCGGGTTCAACCAATTGTTTGATTCATTTTTCATTGTCTAAGTATCTTGGAATTGATGTTTACATATATGACTCTGAGGTCTCTACTTTTTTATATCGTTTCTTAAACCTCGGTCATTGTGTTTTGTTATATTATCTACACCCTTTCGGTTTGTTCACATTAAATAAGTTTATATTTTGAAAAATGTACACCCCTGTTTAGAATGTTCATTGTAGATTTTCGTGATATAAATGAGCAAATTGAATTGTTGATTGTTCAAATGCAAGCTACCTGTAGGGGCTTGATAACAAAGTGATCTAGCCAATCGTTTTTGACTTAGTTTATTTGAATTAAAACCCTTGTAGGCACATTTACCTAACAAGAGATACATTAATGTTCATTCAGTTATGTTATTCTCTTTACCGTAAAGTATGGGCCACCTAATTTGTGATGGATCGCCAGAGTCCGAAACAGTAATTTTGCCTGCTTTTTCAGAACTCGTCCCAGGTGCAGTTAAACAGTCATATGCCAAGAAGTGGGCTTGTATTATACCACAACCATGTGGGGTGGGATGACGGTACCCCTTATCACTTTAAACCAGTTAGATTGACCTCACAAATTTAAAGTCAATACCCCATAAAAAATTGGCTAAAAACTAGTTAGAGAAATCCTCCGGCAACTTAAATACCAAGGTGTAATAGAAAGTTTCACCTCCCCTGTAAACAATCCTTTGTTTCTGCTAATGAAACCTGACCAGTCATATTGTCTAGTATTAAATTACAAACACCTGAACACAGCTACACATACATTCGCTGTACAAAACACACATAGTGCAGTCCTAATTAACAACATAGTGCAAAAGAAATACAAAACCCAACTAGATATCTCAAATGGATTTTTCTGCCAAAACATAGTGCCTGAAAGCAGGATTTTCACAGCATTTAGGATGCTCTGGTCTCAAAAGAAGTTTTTATGTTTCCCTCAAGGGTACAAGAACAGCCTGGTGTTGTTATCAGCTCATGTTACAGTGCTGTTACAAGAATGCATGGACCCAACAGATAACACTTAGTTGAACACTTAGCTAGTCCCCACAGGTAATATCTCATGTGTTATAAACTACCACCAACCTATCCAAAAACGCTAAGAGAAACCTCAACATAAGATTGTACACTTTGGGAAAGAAACCCTTTTCATTCATCGCTACTTTTGCCACAACAAGAGCACCTTACTCAATGACCTTATCTTCTCAGCTAACCAACGCGCCAAATGGAGAAACCAAGAAAATCCCTCCTGGCCATAAACATACAATTACGTCCTGCACGCTGTTCCACTGCAATGCCACAATCTCTATCTACAAATGACAGTACCATACCCATTCAGTCTTCTGATCATAACCTGGAACGTTTCAGCAGTCTCTTCTCCTACCTCAAATACAAACTTGATGCTGCTGCTCCCTTCCTATTCCCACGCCTACCCAATTACCCTACCCCTTCTTTGTGAAACCCCGCTCTCACACTTTTCTACCAGTCCACCATCCCTCCCACTGCCCCCTGTCCCAAAGTGGTCGAGCGCCATTCCATGGACACCATTGTTGCCCATTGCACCCTATTACTGGTGTCAACTCTGTCTCCCCATCTCCTCCCTCTTGTGAGCTGCAGCCTACCTGTGCCCCATATTGCAGTCAGCAGAGTCCAGGAAATGGTAAGGAGGCAGACTAGTGTTGTCTCTTTCCTAAAAAAGTAAAACAAACTATTTTCCCTACTTGTGATTGAATCATCTTATCTTTTAAAACAATTTTTTAACTGTCTGCCTGTGGTTGTTACAGTTTAAAATTGTAGTTTTAACCTTCCCGTGATTGCATAATTTATCACCTGTTTTGAGTTTAAACTTGTGGTTTTTCCTGCCCGTGACTGCTTCAATTTTACCGGTTGAATTGTGAGATTTGCAGTCCAGTCGCTGTAGTTTTTTCCTCTCATTCATATGACTTCCATTTTTTCCCTTCCAAATTTCTCCTTTGCTCTGTGCTAAGACCTGTATGTTAAGCAGTCCACCCCAGCCACCATTTTGTGTTATAAAATGAAAAAAACAAGCCCCCATGGCTCCCCCTAGCAACAGGGATATTCTGCATCGGAGGGTGCTCTGAGACAGCAGTAATCTACTCTGTGCAGTTATGTTATTCTCTTTGCCGTAAAGTATGGGCCACCTAATTTGAGGTGGATTGCCCAAAGTCCGAAACAGTAATTTTGCCTGCTTTTTCAGAACTCGTCCCCGATGTAGTTAAACATTCATATGCCAATAAGTGGGATTTTATGTAGCTCCTGTATTATACCACAACCATGTTGGGTGGGATGACGGTACCCCTTATCACTTTAAACCAGTGAGATGGACCTCACAAACTTAAAGTCAATACCCCATAAAAAATGTGGCTAAAAATAGTTAGAGAATTCTCTGGCAACTTAAATACCAAGATGTAATAGAAAGTTTCACCTCCCCTGTAAATAATCCTTTGTTTCCGCTAATGAAACCTGAACAGTCATATTGTCTTGTATTAATTTACAAACACCTGAACACAGCTACACATACATTTGCTGTACAAAACACACATAGTGCAGTCCTAATTACCAACATAGTGCAAAAGAAATACAAAGCCCAACTAGATATCTCAAATGGATTTTTCTGCCAAAACAAAATGCCTGAAAGCAGGATTTTCACAGCATTTAGGATGCTCAGGTCTCAAAAGCAGTTTTTATGTTTGCCTCAAGGGTACAAGAACGGCCTGGTGTTGTTTTCAGCTCATGTTACAGAGCTGTTACAAGAATGCATGGACCAAACAGATAACACTTAGTTGAACACTTGGCTAGTCCCCACAGGTATTATCTCACCAACCTATCCAAAAATGCTAAGAGAAACCTCAACATAAGATTGTACACCTTGGGAAAGAAACCCTTTTCATTGATCGCTACTTTTGCCACAACAAGGGCACCTTACTCAATGACCTTATCTTCTCAACTAACCAACGTGCCAAATGGAGGAACCAAGAAAATCCCTCCTGGACATAAACATACTATCACGTCCTGCACGCTGTTCCACGGCAATGCCACAATCTCTATCTACAAATGACGGTACCATACTCATTCAGTCGTCGGATCATAACTGGAACGTTTCAGCAGTCTCTTCTCCTACCTCAAACAAAAACTTGATTCTGCTGCTCACTTCCTATTCCCACGCCTACCCCATTACCCTACCCCTTCTTAGTGAAACCCCGCTCTCACACATCTCTACCAGTCCACCATCCCTCCCACTGCCCCCCTCCCAAAGTGGTCCACTGCCATTCCATGGTCACCATTATTGCCCATTGCACGCTCCAACTGGTGTCAACTCTGTCTTCTCATCTTCTCCCTCTTGTGAGCTGCAGTCTCACTATGTAGTACTGAGCACTTAGGTCCTGAAGAACTGCCTTGACGGCAAGAAACATGTTGACCTGACCTGAGGGTTGTAGATATTTTGCTGTGAATCTTCACCAATATATATCTCCCCCCCCACCCTTTTTAACAAAGGGAGTCAACCACGCCGATAAAGTTCATTGTGGTCTGACCCACCTTTTTTAACCCACCTTCACTTCACGACTACACTTCCTCCTGCCCTCTCACACGCATGCACCATATGGCTGGAACAAAAGATCTCCGATAAAGAGCCCCTTTAAGGGAGCCCGTCAGACATTGCAGCGCCAGTCTGACGAGGACCAGAACCCATTTGATGAAGCATGACACCTAGCTTGCTGGGTGTGTGAGGGTTTTAGTTCCAAAAGGGAATTTCCCCCCTTTTCTGTTCTCTACGCTACACACACACTGTTCTTCACATTCCTATCGGGGAACTTTGTACCCTCCTTGTAACACATATTTGGGAATAACAGGGTAACCTGCCATGTTCATTGTCGAATTATAGATTAGAGTCTACCAGTCATGGGATGAGGTAGGGGTGCACTCCAGTTCTGTCTGTCTACTGATTGCCTGTGAGATGTTAGTGTACTTTATTGCCGGGACTTCAAATTTTGACTGTTAGTTTGTCTTTGGGTGTAACATATGGGAATGATTTGGAGTTTGGAGGACGGGTTCTTTGTCCCAAGCACGACGGATACAACTTTCACATTAGGAGTTAACCTGCTTGCAATGAAGCTGATGGGCTAGCCATCATAATAAGGCCCTTTATTACAACTTTGCATTTGCTGGGCTTTTATTAATTACTTGTGATTATTTGTTCCTGTAAATAGAGAAGCATTGCTTTGTTTATGATACTCTCTCCAGTTTTAGTCCATAAATGATAAATGTGTTTTGTGAATACAAACACAAATGCGGAGAAGTGGTGCAGCTATTTGAAACAACAGCACTGAGCTAATTATCCAATCACTCTGCCAATACCCAAGCACTTATACATTTAGTATGCACTCTTTTTGTAATACTGTTATTATCCAGTCAGTATCCATGTACTCATGCAATGAGCCAGGCACTAAGTCATGCAGTGCTATAATCCTATGAGGACTACCCTTTCACTCAAGCCATTACCTTGTCAGTACCCTCGCACTCCTCCAATCAGCCATCCAGTACAATGTACTTATCCAATCAGTCCGCCAAAACCCAGTTATAAAAATCACCATGCACTGTCCTTGCAGCATTCTAATCATCTAGTCAATACCCTTGAACTCATGCAATGGCCTGAGCACTATCATTTTTTTTTTTTTTAAATATATTTTTATTGCAGGAATCAGTAAATCGTTACAATATCGACCAGCTTTGTATCATAAGCAATATCAACAGAATAAGACCCTCTGGCCCCCCACCGTAAGTCCCGAACACAGCCATCCGGCCCACAACCCTGGGGTCGGGTGGCGAAATGCAATGGGGGATCAGTAGGATGCTTGAGCTGGTCCGGATGAATCACTGTCCGTCATCTGCTTTTCTAAACAAGCCTATAACCCCAAAAGAAAACCCCCACCCTCAAAGGACTACTAATCAAAAGAAAACCCACCCAACCCCACCACCAGCGCCAGGGAGCCACCTACACAGGATCTGCCATGGGACCCACGGGGAAAGCAATAGGACTATCAGTACAAACGTTTACCGGGACTCGGGGCGAGTCGCTTCTTCACCTTCAGAGTCGCTGGGGGCACAATAATCCCTGAGGGCCTGCACCAACATTTCCCACTCCAACGCGGCCTCCTGCGCCTTCTCATTACGCTGCCTCCAAGCTAGTTGATATCTCAGCGCGCTCTCCCCCGCCGCCCATTTCAAAAGCTCACTGTGCCACCTGCTGCCTGTCGGACCAACTCGTGCCTTCCAGTTCCTGGTCACCTCTCGTTTAGCAAGGAGGAGCCCTAGGTCGACAAATTTACTAGAAATTTTATTCCTGGGGGTATGGGGGAACCAGTGCAGGAGCCCCACTGCCGCATCGAATGATAAGGATCTCCCCGTCACCTCCTCCAGGGTCGCCTCTACTTCCTGCCAGTAAGATGACAGACCTGGACAGGCCCATAACATATGTAGGAGGTCCGCTTCCTGAGCCGGACATCTAGGGCACGCCGACGAATTCGTGGCAAAATATCGCCTGATTTTCACCGGGGTCAGGTACGCTCTATGGAGAACGTAATAGTGGATCAGCTGAAAACGGGCGTTGCGTGTGCCCTTCCAGGCCCGTCTCACCAACTGGGACCAAGTCGTCTCCGGGATCTCCCTACCAATGTCCTCCTCCCAGCGGTTTCTTAGAGTGGTGAGAGGAGCCAACCCTTCGTTAATCAACCTGCCGTAGAGGCAAGTGACCGCCTTCACCGTGCCTGCCGACATCATCACGTACTGGCACACCTGAGATAAGGGGGGTTCCTCCTGCCCGTTCTTCCAGTGTGCCTGGATCGCTCGCATAACGGCCGAGTGTAGCAGAAAGTCACCACGGGGGATCTCGAAGCGGTCAATAAGATCCTGGAAGGACAAGAGCGCTCCGTCCTCGTACAGATCCCCAACCAGCTGTAAGCCGGCATCCTCCCAGGCCGCCAAGCGTGACCAATCCCCTCCATGGGGGAGGGCCGTCAACATCCCCAACGGTATTTCAGGCGCATATGGTATCCTCAGTTGGCCTCGGGCGTGGGCCCGGTTCCAACACAGGCGGATAGTCCGCTCCTCCATCGACAAGTCCCGCAGGGCCAGACGTTGTCGCAGCGCTATAAAGGATAGAACATGCCTGGCCATGCCCGTCCCCCTCCCGTCTTCCGGGCCCCGGAATTCCCTGGCGATCTCCTGGGTGAAGGTCTGGAGCTGCGCCGCCAGATAATACTTTTCAAAGTCCGGCACCGCGAGCCCCCCCTCGTCTTTCGGCCTCATCAGGGTTTTAAGGGCCACCCGCCGGCGGCCCGATCCCCAGAGGAATCCGACCACCATGGAGCGTAACAGTCGAAACGTGGCCAGTGGGACCCAGATCGGTAGAGTCCGGAAGTAATATAATAGCCGGGGAAGCGCCACCATTTTAAGCAGGGCGATCCGTCCCGCCACCGAAAGCGGCAGCGTGGCCCAAAAGGCCATGCAGCCTCGGAGTGCTCGAATGCTGCGGGCAATGTTCCCATCTAGGAGGTCTGGCTGGTCGTGATAAACAAATACCCCGAGGTACTTAAAGCAGTCGGGTTCCCACCTAATCTCCCTACTTAGGGCAGGGGCGAGAGTGCCCCTGCGTATCGGAAAAAGACAGGTCTTGGGCCAATTCACTCGGAGGCCCGAGACCTCCCCGAACTCTGTGAGCGCCACCGCCGCTCCACGTAAAGCGTCGAGCGGGTCCTCCAGGAAGAGCAACAGGTCGTCCGCATACAGCGAAACATAATGCGGGCCCGCAGGCGTCCACAAGCCCGTATAGTGGGCTCCCGATCGAAGGTGCAGCGCGAGTGGCTCCACCGCCAGCGCAAAGAGAAGTGGGGACAATGAACACCCTTGCCGCGTGCCTCATTTTACCGGATACCGCGAGGAAATCAGTGGTCCCGCCCGGACCCTGGCCGATGCAGAGGCATATAGAACCGCGGTCCACCTGATAAAGCCCTCCCCGAGGCCGAATCTCCGCAGCACCGTGCAGAGGTAGTCCCACTCCAAGCTATCAAAAGCCTTCTCTAGGTCCACCGACAGGACGACCGGGGACGGGGCATCCACGAATGGTTCCCCTAGCAAACGGAACAACCTGCGAATATTCATAGTCGTGTTCCGCCGTGGGATGAAACCAGCTTGGTCTTCATGCACTAGGGAACTCATGTGTCCCAGCAGCCTCGAGGCCAAGATGCTGCTCAGTATTTTATAGTCCACCGTCAGCATCGATAGGGGACGGTAAGACCCCGGGTCGGACGAGTCTCAGCCTGGTTTAAGGAGAGGAACCACCAACGCCTCACACATCGAGCTCGGGAGTCGCCCCAGCCTCTTCGCCTCCCTGTAGACCACCAATAGTCGAGGGGCTAGGAGGTCAGCGTAAGCTGCATAAAACTCCACCGGCAGGCCATCCAGGCCCGGGGTCTTGTTTCTCGCCATCCGTTTAATGGCCCCGCGGATCTCCCCCACTTCAATGTCGGATCCCAGGGCTTTCGCCACTTCCTGCTCCACCGTGCGGAGCTCCAGTGGACGTAGATAATCATCAAGTCGGTCAGGGTCTCGTGCGGAGCGACTACGGTATAAACATTCGTAATAATGCCGGAAGCAGCTAAGAATCTCCGGTTGGGTGTGTACCTCGGTTCCGTCTGCCTTACGCATACTTGTCGTCAATTGGGACTGGCGCGTAGGGTTTGCCAACCACGCCAACAACGCGCTCGATCTGTCTCCCTCTGCGATGGATCGGACCGTGTAGGCCTTATAGTCAAAACAGCGGAGCCGTTCGACCTCCGCCGCCACCTTTTCCCTCGCCTCCGCCGTTCGTACTTGCAATTCCGGGTGTCCCGGGCGGCGAAGTTCAAGCCCGCGGAGTTTCCGATCCGCTGCATCTAAGTCAGCTAGTATAACGCGCCTCATGCCCACCTTCTTAGAAATACAGTAACCCCTCACCACTACCTTAAAAGCATCCCACTCTAACGCTCTGGTACTCGCGGTGCCGCCGTTGGATGCAAAATATTCCAATACCTTGTCCCCCAGGTCCGCCCTGAAAACACTGTCCTCAAGGATCTCGGGTCGCAGCTTCCAGGTGGGCACCGCCAGTGTCCCGGGGAACCAGCGAAGGTCCAGCAGGAGGGGGTTATGGTCCGAAATGGTCCTGGACAGGTACTCAGATCGGACCGCTGCCGAAACCAGTTCGGGCGACCCAAGAAAGCCATCAAGTCTGACATGCAACTCATGAAGGCTCGAGAAATATGAATAATCCCTAGATGCGGGGTGATGCGCCCTCCAGATGTCCGTCAAACCCCAGCGGGTCTGCCAATCCTGACGACCCTTAGCTGTGCGACGAACCGGAGAATCGGGAAGCGGTGGATGCGAGCGATCAATGTCTACGTCCACTACAGAATTGAAGTCTCCTCCAAGCAGAAGGGGCCCGGAGAAGAAGTGGGCCAACGAGCCCGATAGCCTGGAAAGGAAGGCAGTCTGGTCCATGTTAGGAGCATACACACAGCAAACGTTCAAGTCCCTCCCTCCTAGAGTGCCCGAGATGGCCACGTAACGCCCCTCCGGATCTATCACTGTTCTCGTGACTTGGAAGGGGACCCCTGCCCTGATCCATATTAGCGCCCCTCTGGCATAAGCGGAGTACGACGTGGAAAAGACCTGCCCCCGCCATCTACGCTGTAGCGCCGCCCCTTCCGCCTTGTTCAGATGAGTTTCCTGCAGCAGCGCCATTTGCACTCCCCTACGCACTAAATAAGCGTGGACCTTGTGGCGCCTGGACATAGTATGAAGCCCCCTTACGTTCCAAGTGACACATTTCAAGTTAGCAACATCAGCCATTGTCCCATAACGTTCTCGCACAGTCTCCCCATCCGGGTCCCCACAAAGAAAAGACATCATTCCTCCCAGCACTGATGGCGGCCATTTTCCCCAACCAAAACCAAACAACCCAAGAACGAACCAAACCCTCACCCACCCACCCCAGAACAGGACCCAAACTGCACCATCTAGATCCCATCCAAACCTCGCCTTCCATCAACCCAATAACCCCTACTAATCCCACGGTCGCCACCGTAGGAAGGCCTTAAGGGCCAGGTGCGGGCCGGGCGGAGGCAGTGGGCCCTCGGCGCTCAGGCCACCAGGACTACATCAAGCCCTAAACAGTGCCAAAAACCTCTCTCGGGGCAGAAACAGGGGCACCCCCCCTCCCTCCCTCTTTGTCAGCAGCAATGGACGGCAACCGCCTCCCCCCTGCCGGGCCCCCACCCAAAATAAGGCAGCACACCCCGTTACCCTTGTCCATCCAAAAGGTCCTCCACCGATTTCGGTGTGATCACCGGTGTATGGGCACTATCAGTCACTGAGTCCTCCGAGTCCGATGGTGCCTCCTCTTCACCCAGGTTTTCCTCCTCCTCAATGGCTCCGTCCCGTGCACCCGACAATTCCGACAATACTTCCAACACTCCCCTCCGCTCCGACGACGTCTCTGCAGTTGAGGGCCCTCCCGTGCGGCCGCGGCGATTCCTGATCCTCCTGGATCGCCGTCTCTGTTCCGGCTCATCTGCCTGTTGGGACGAGGAGCCGAAGCCATCTTTCCCTGTCCTGTAAAGCTCGAGCCAGGCACAGACATCCTCCGGGGTGTCGAAGAACTGAGTTTTGTCATCGACTATGATGCGGAGCCTTGCAGGGTAGAGGAGCGAGTACTGGATGCCCTCGCTCCTGAGCTCGCGCTTGACCGCCAGGAAGGAGAAACGCTTGCGTTGAGTCTCGTAGGTGTAATCCGGAAAGATGTTCACCTGACTGTTCGCTACTTTGAATGGACCATTATGTCTGGCGGCGTTGAGGATTAAGTCCCTGTCCCGAAAGTGCAATAATCGCGCCACCACCGGCCTCGGGGTGCGTCCCTGTCGCGGTGGCCGAGCCGGGACTCTGTGGGCACGCTCCAGAGTGTAGAAGGAGGATAGCCCCTCCGGGGCCACCGTGTCACGGAGCCAGGTCTCCAAGTATGACACCATGTCGCCATCCTCGATCTTTTCCGGGAGGCCCACTACACGAATGTTGTTCCTCCTGTTGCGGCCTTCCGCATCCTCCGCCCTCTGCTCCAGGGTCGCAATTCGGGATAGGGCATCCTTCATCGTCGCAGCCAAGGTTCGCTGCGCCGGCTCCAAGGTTTTCACCGAGCTCTCCACTTCCTTGACCCGGTCCGAAAGTTTGCTATGGTCCGCTCTGAGGAGGCCTAGGCTCGTCGCCACCTGCGCAATGTCCTGTTGGAGGGCCGATCTCGTGGTCGTTATCGCCTCTAGGACGCGGTCGAACTGCTGTTGCATCGACGCGCCACCAGAACTCTTTGGGTCCCCATGCTCCTCTTTGTCCCGGGCTTCCGAGTCCGAGGCGGTCGGGGTAGTCCCCTTGGCTCCTCTAGGTTTCCCCATGTCGCCGGGGGCACTCCGTGAAGGTCCCGGAGTAGGCGTCTCCGGGTGCAGATGTCGACCACGACCCTCCCGGTTACTGGTCCTCAAATCGAGTATGGGAGACCTCCTTCTCCAGGGCCTGTGGAGACTTCTCCGCTTCGGCTCACGCCACCGCCACGGCGTCCGAGGGCACCGATGAGGGGGCGGAGACAACCGTCGTCGAGTCGGGCAGGCCCGCTCACCCGCTAGAGATCCAGGGTGAGGGTCACCAACTCCACCGGACGATGTGTGGCGCCAAAGTGTCGCGCCTCCCATGGAAGTGGACTGGCCGGGAAGACGTAGCTAGGTGCGGAGTCGCGAGACGGGCCACCGCCTGGCTCACAGAGCGTCCGCTCCCGGGGTCCCCTATAACGTGGGCATCCGCCCGGCCGATCCAATAGACAGCCAGTGCACAGAGCAGCCGGGGATGGCGAAGTCGGGCGCAAGTCGCTGCTCGCGACGCTCCTCCAAGTCAGTGGGTCCGACCAGGGGGACAAAGAAGTCCGGGCGCCATGTTGGGTCGCACTCCGCGACTCCGCAAACTTCGGTTTTACTCCGGAGCAACCCTCGTCCGAACCCCACCAGGGGCCCCGGCAGGTCTTCGTCGGTCCGCTCAGCAGAATGCGGGGTCTGGGGTGCCCCACAGCCTCCGATTTACAGGATAAAACCGGGCTCAGTCCCGGAGCCGAGCTCTCAGGCGACCATCGCCATCGGCGCCCAAGCCACGCCCCCCGGCCTGAGCACTATCATGTACACTGCTGCAATGCTCTGTGTACTATCCATGTATCCTACATACTACTGATTCATTCCTCCAATTAACCAGGTAGTATCCATGCACTCCAGCAATCCCCCTCTCATTCCCCATGCACTCCTCCAATCATCCATCCGGCACCATGCACATATCCAATTGTACAACATTTCTGAGCTGTAAGTGTTACTATAATATGAAAAGTATATGTGGATATGTTTGTAGTTTTAAAATTGAATGTATTTTTATATGTGTTAATGTTTGTATAAAATTATTTTATTTATATTAAATGGTTTTTAAAACATTTCTTTTTCTACAGATATTTTGCATAAATATAAGGACAGAATTACAATGACCAAAAATTAGCAAAGGAAAAGAGAAGAAAAAAACCAAGCATATCTAAAGAAAAGAGAAAAAGAGAAATTAGATCAACTACAACATGGACCGTAGAAAAACTTGATAAGAGAGCTAAACAATTCGCAAAAAAAGTTTTATAGAGTCTAACAAATTCTGAAAATAAGGAAGAGAGAGACAAAAGAAGTGCAGTGATATAAAAGGAAAACAAAAATATACAAAAAAGTGCAAAACTGGATTATCAGAAAAAAATATGTTGAAAGGAGGAAGAAACAATTTTTAGAGATTGGAAAAAGATTGTATAAAAATAGAATACTACAAAATTTGTTAAAAAACATACAAAAAGAGATCAGCATTTTACAAACAAAAAGAGGAGATTTTAAGAGTCATTAAAAAAGCATTGAATTGAAAAGAAAAGAAAATTGTTCATCTTAGTTTTAAACAAATTGGGAACTTTAATTACAATACTGTAATGTATGAAGGACAAATGTAAAAGAAATAGAACTAACTTTTGTAAAATATTGTGTGGGAAATGGAAGCATGCTTCTAGTTTGAAACCTTTTTTAATGAAGAAAGTTATTTTCAACAAAATACATTAGTTCATGCAGGAGATACCTGTGGTCGTTTTTATGAACTTAAAAATGGCTGTCCAATGGAAAAAGAAAAGATTGTTCCTAGAAATGTGGAAGAAGTAATAGCTGAGGAAATTCAAGGGAGACGTACACAGACTCTAGTGTTTACATGGGGTTGTAGTAGTATTTGTAGTATATGACAGGAATCTATTGATATATTACTTCATTTCATAAGAGAATATGGGAAAACATCTGTGATCCAGAAGATTAAGGTATTACAAGGACTGAATCTTTGCAAAGTGAGAAAAAATACAGGGCTGCAAGGTCATTTTCTGGCTTGTCTTTCTAGTAAAGTGTATCAAAGTCGATTTCATCATTTAAGATTGTTAGCAGTTCATCATTCTGAATTGCGGAAGTTGGTTAGAAGATTACACTACATGAAAAGTCCTGCATCATGTCTAAATGAAATTAATACATCTCTTTTGTATGGTTCAGTGTTGGATGTAAAAGAAAGTTTGTGATGCTATAGAGTTACGTTTCTTTGCTGGTCAAGAGGAGTGTAGAGAAAGTGACAGTTTGATAAATGTAGGTGTTGAAGAAGCGATGAAAGATATTACTGATGTGAAGATTGAAAAAGAAATAACAAAGTTTAAAGTTGTTTCTGATGAAAATCCCAAATATGTTTGTATCTGTTGCCGACGTACTCAGTATAAAATTCAAACTAGGAATGTAGATGTGTTTCTAAAAAGTGAAAAGGAAAACAATGATAAATGGAGGAGATTTGCTGCCTATTTGTTTGAGGAAGGTCGTTTTGAGTTGGGTAGTGATGAACATATTTGTAAATATTGTTACAATAAATTAGAAGAGAACAAAATGCCAGCCAGAGCTGTTCATAATGATCTAGAATTAGCAGCTATGCCTACAGAACTTAAATATGTAAATTCTTCTTCAATCTGTTCACCTGTTTCAGGCTATAATTCGTATGGAGCTTAAAACAGATAAGCTGCCACCAACAGATCTGGAAAGAGGTTTAAAAGTAAGAGTTGTGTATTTACCTTTAGATTTTAAGAAAAATATTAAAACTGTTGGTGTAGAAAGAGAGGAGAGTAAACCTGTTTTCATTCTTGTTAATGGTGTACCCACAAAGAGTCGGAAAATATGGCAAGAGTTAGTAGATGTTACCAAAGTCCAAAAGGCTGCATTATATCTGGTGCAAAACAATATTTATCATAAACTGTAAATGTGGAAGAACAAGAAATATGTTTAGAAGATGAAACAGACATTTCAAGTGGACAAATAGAAAAAGTGGAGACCTTTATGAAAAAAGAAGAAATTTATGAAAATACACTACGCACCCTCTACATTTAATAGAAGTGATATGACACAGTATTGAATTGTTCCAGATGAGGAATGCAAAAGGAACTCCTATGAGTGTATGGGAAAAAAGTTTGCTTTTTGTTTTCCACAGCTGTTCCCTACTGGAAAAGGCAGACAATATCATGAACGACCAGATCAGATTCCAGCTTCAGAATATCGTACTTTACGACGGTACTCAGACGATCCAAGATTTTGACAGTGTATTCCATATTTGTTTAATCTTTTATTTGAAAGTGACCTCTCTGCACTTTCAAATGAAGTGAATCACATATTAAAAACAGGAATTCATTTTTCAGATGTTTCTTTGAAGCAATTCATGGACAAAGTTGAAGAAAGAGATGAACAATTAGAAACATAGTTAATGAATTTGAAGGCATGTCAATGTGGCACTAATGAATATTGGTATCGACGTCATGGGGAACTGAAATGTATTTTAAGGAACTTAGGAACCCCTACCTGGTTTGTTACACTTAGCTGTGCTAAGTATGCATACGGTTGATTTACTTGATTTATTATGACAAGAAAATTCAAATATAGAAAATATTGAATTGAAGACAGCTGGAAAGCTGTGTCCCCTGGATCCTGTAAATGTGTGCAGATCTATTAATCATAGGTTTGAAGCTATGCTGTCTTTTATCTGTAATAAAGTGAATCCACCTATTGGTAACATTATTGATTTATTTTGGAGAAAGGAATATCAAGCTAGAGGTGCACCTGTAATTCATATGCTATTATGGATCAGAAATGCACCAAAATGTGAAACTGACAGTGATGAGACTGTTCTGTCTTTTATTGAACAACATCTTACCTGCACCATATCAAAAGAAGAAGCAGGAAACAACTTGAGACAGCAAGTTTTACGGTTTTAAATTAATCGATGGGGAAAATATTGTAGACGGAGATACAAGCCAAAGGAAATATTTTACACAAAATGTCGATTTGGTTTTTCATATCCAGTAATTTCCAAAGGAAGAGTGAACAGTTTTATGTCAGCAGTGAGGCTTACTAGCACTCGGAAATTACCCAAAAATACTTATAATATAAAAAGAACAGAAGAATAGAAGTAAAATAATGATTACAATCCAGTGATTTTGACGATGTGGAATGCAAATATGGACATATAATATGTTGCAGAAAACTCCATTTCTGCTGCTCACCATGTCATGTCATATTACCAAATCTAAGAAGACAGAATTGAAAGAAATGTGGGAGCAAATTTCACAGAAGAAGACATTTAGCCAAAAATTGTACAGCTTCAGCTTGAAGATGCTTTCACATCAAGAAATTGGATCGTATGAATGTTCAGATCGAGTGCCATCTGCAAGTTTATATTCAAAGTCAAGAGGAATCATCTGGATAAGTCTAGGTCTTGCTGCAACACAAAATCGTGTTTTGAAATCTGTACAAGAAATGGAATACTTGGCACTGAATGAACCGGTAAGTATAGATATTCTTTAAACCAATGTGTTGGATATGTACTATCCAAATAGAAGTTCACACCTGAAAAAGATGTGTCTGTATGAAGTACTACAACATTACAGCTTTAAGAAAATTTTTACAGAAAATATAAACGAAGGAAGATATGCTGTAAGTGGATGTGAAGGATGTTTGGTAATACATGCCAAAGGAAACAGGAAACTAAGTTACAATACTCCAGATAAAAGGGAGTTTTTCTATTTAGCTCTTCTGTAATTCTTCAAACCTTGGCGGAGTGAAATGGAATTGCTAATACTATCAAGATTCTTTCAATGCATGTAAAGTTAGCCTTGAATGTACAATTTTTCCAAATAATCTCCAAATGTTGAACGAAGAGATAAATCAAGAAAGTACTATTGCAGCTGAAATAGCTAGAGATAGATCTCAAGATAGTCGGGTTCTGCTGCATGACATCAAGATCCACTAGGAGAAGCCATACTTCAAAATGAAACAGCAATGAGTGAAGTGAAAATGGTGATGCAACAAGCACAACAGGACAATATTGATTTTAAAAACTTAGAAGAACAACGGAATACTGAACAGAGATATATATATCCCCAAGTTACACAAAAAATAAAACACTGACTACTGCATGAAAAGAGGTTTTGCCAATGTACATCATTTAAACCTATTCTTATGTTCATTAGTGGGCAAGATAGTACAGGAAAACATTTCTTGATTAAATGTTTGTCAAGTTATCTACAGAAAGTCCTGCATGCACTATCCATGCAGACCTCTAACCACCTACACACTACTGATTCACTCCTTCAATTACCCAGTTTGTGCCCATACAGTCCAGCACTACCATGTCACTCCCCACACACTCCTTCAATCACTCATCCAGCACCATCTACTTATCCAATCACTCTACCAATACCCAAGCACTTATACATTCACCATGCACTCTCTTTGCAGTACTCTAATCATCCAGACACTTCTCATGTACTCATTTAGTGACTCAATCACTAACACATGCAATGCTACAATCCTCTATGTACTACAGATGCACACCTCTAATCACCTAGACACTACTGATTCACTCCTCAAGTACCCAGGTAGTACCCATGAATTCCAGCAATCCCCCTGTCACTCCCCACGTACTCCTCCCATGCCCCATCAAGTACCATGTCATTATCCAATAACTCTGCCAATACCGAAGTACTTATACATTAACCATGCCCTCTGTTTGCAGTACTGTAATCCTCCAGTCACAACCCATGTATTCATGTAATGAGTCAGGCACTATGTTGTGCACTGCTACAATCCTGCATGCACTACCCATGCAGATCTCTAGCCACCTACACACTACTGATTCACTCCTCCAATTATCCAGGTAGTACCCATGCACTCCAGCAATCCCCCTGTCACTCCCCACGCACTCCTCCAATCACCCATCCAGCACCATGTACTTATCCAATCACTCTACCCATACCAAAACACTTATACATTTACCATGCACTCTGTTTGCAGTACTCTATTCATCCAGTTACTACCCATGTACTCATGCAATGACTCGTACACTAATGCCTGTACTGCTACTATCTTCCATGTGCTACATATGCAGACTTCTAACCAACTACACACTACTGATTCACTCCTCCAATTATCCAGGTAGTACGCATGCACTACAGCAATCCCCCTTTCACTCCCCACGCACTCCTCAAATCCCTCATCCAGCACCATGTACTTATCCAATCACTCTGCCAATACCCAAGCACTTGTAAATTCACCATGCACTCTCTTTGCAGTAGTCTAATCATCCTGTCACCACACAGGTACTCATGCCTTGACCCAGGCTGTACCACTTGCACAGCTACAATCACATGTGTACTCTCCATGCTGTTGTGTAACCACATAGACACTGCTCATTCACATTCTTTCAATCACTCAACCACCACTTATATACTAATACAATCACCCACATATTATCCATCCACTCATGCATGACTCCCGGATTACAGATACACTTGTACAATCATGTAGACAGTACTCATGCACTTATACAATTACCATGCTCTACCCATGCACTCTTTGAATCAATCATGCTCAGCACATATACTCCAGCAATCATGCAGACATTAGCATGCCGTTATTTCTCTTTTTAAAGCAGATACTGTCATTCTGAAATAACTCTTTTTTCTTCTCTTTTCTTTTTATTTTTTTGTGTGTTTTTTAAAACTATTTTGTACATTTTTTGGGTGTTTTTCAAAAACTGAAAAATGCAATAGGCTAAAGTCTTAACTTTTGGAATTCTAAAATCATTCCCAAAAAAAAATAATTAGCAGCAATGGTTTCTTGCAGCAGCACAAGATTGTTAACCACAACATAGGATGGCTTTGCATTTTCTGCATAGCTGTTTTGAGTTACGGAACTCTTGGCCCGATTCACAGAATTAACTTAAGACAAAATCCTAAACGTAGTACCATTTTGGTGTTCACAGAATAAACGTACTACTTTTGGCATGCACATAATGCACTTACTACTTTTGGTATTCACAGAATGAACTTGCTACTTTTGGTATTCACAGAATGAACTTACTACTTTTGGTATTCACAGAATTGATTTACGACTACTAAGTTTATGTCCGCACTCGGGCCGGAATTCCCATATCCGGAGTGGAAAAGAAAAAGTTTATGAAAAGATATTCTGTGTTGCACTGGCATTGTGAGTAAGGAAGTTGTACAAAGTGTATATAAAATTATAGTCAGTCAAATAATCATGTGTAACCCTCTGTATGCTGCACCACAATTCCCATAATCCTTTGTAATGAAAATGACACATCCCTCTCCCACTATTGAAAACATGGGTGCAGTATTGCTGCCGTATATACCGAACCCTGCTAAGTAGCAATTGACAAGTGCCCTTTCCACTCATCCAGATGTGTCTGAGTAGGTAAAAAATGTAAGGGGTTGCGGAGCATATGAAAATCAACTGAAAAATGAATTGGGACAATACCAGGGCTCAGATTTACAAGGACTGGTGCATCCCTGCATATTAGCAGGGATGCTGCAGCACCGATGCGACACGCAATTCTACCCTTGCGACATCGCGGATGCGTCGCATTTACAATGCTGCGCTCCGTGGCACAGGGATAGACATATGTGTGTCTCTTCGGATGGTGTAATGGCGGCACTTTGCTGGAGTTGTGTTGCAAGTGCAACACAACTCCAACAATGTTCATGGACCGCCAAAACCTAACATGCTGCACCATTCCTTACATCTGGTAAAATCAGGCATAAGGTTTCGTCGCAGCAGCCTATGAAAAGTGACTGTGAAATCTTGTAGATTTCACTGCATCACTTTCACGAGGCATTTCACAAAGGAATGCCCACCCTTCTTACATTAAACTTGACACAGGTTTAATGTTGCACAAGGCTTAACAACATGACGCATCTGCCTAGATGCATCGCCTTGTAACTTAGGGGCCAATTAGGATGGCGGATGGATCTCCACCGCCATGCAGGCGGTGGCGATCCGTCCGCCATCTGTGCCCATCCGCCACCTATTTTCCCCCCGACATATTACAATGGCGGGGAGGACCATGGCAGACAAGACAGTCCGCCGCGGTCGCCTTGCAACCGTGGCAGAAAAGGTCTAATATGGTGGCGGTGTCTATCAAACACCGCCAGCCAAATTAGGATGTGCTGTGGGCAATGCCTTTCCGTAGTGGCAATGTTACCACAAAAAGGCATACGGTCTTTGCTTTGGGGGCCCGTTGCGGGCCCCCAGGGTAAAGGGGGGTTGGGAGATTCACATGGGGGGTGCCTATGGTACCCCCCTGCGTTTCAAAATACAACATGGCAGGCACCGCGTGGTGCCTGTCATGCTGTGCTTTGAAATGCACAGCATGCATTTTTAGCATTGCGGCGGGCAGTGCTTTCAGCACCGCCCGCCGGACTGTTAAAAATGCGGGATACACCCGCCGCTGTGGCGGGTGCATCCTAATTCAAGGCACGGAACCTCCGCCCCTGTGGCTGACGGTCCCGTCCTACGACAGGATGGCGGACGGATTTTGTTCGTCGGCCATCCTAATTGACCCCTAAGTCGCAACGTGGCTCATGGTTTCCACCCCTGATTTGTCACAGAAGTGATGCAATGGCGGCTTAAATGTCTTGCAAGGGGCCTGTAAATCTGCCACAAATTATCCAAGAAGTAACTCACCCTGTGCCCACAAAAATCACAAAGTAGGAGGTGAGAGAATCCTCAGATTAAAGTATATCATTCACATATTCCATTGTTCATTTCCCACCCTGCCACACCATTACATCTCGAACGCCCCACTGCTCCTACCTGCCCCGTCTGCTGTAGTACTTCACAATACTGTTAGCATGCAGAAGATATTTTGAAATGCCTGAAAAGTTACACTTGTACAATTCCCATTTGGTTACTTTTCTCTCTTCTCACCTATTGACATATTCAGCCAGAGCACAGACAACTGCAGTAGCAGAGGTCCTTGCATCTTCTTGGAGGAAACAACATCGTCCAGATTAAGCATACCACCCTCACAAACTGGTATGTCAAACTGGTCAGGTGATGGTCAAAAGGCATACATTGTCAGGAGACAACAGAGGGACATGTAGTGCCCGAATATGAAAGGTAACCTGTGATGAAAATCTGGCTTAATAACTATTGGATTTGTCAATGGACATTCACCTTTAGCAAATGACATATGTGAATAGCAAAAGATAAAATATAATATGTCTTGGCTCATCATATCTTTGTAATTGGTGAACATAGCTTGTATGCCACCAACAGTCCCAGACCTGGGAATTCAATCCTGCAATCGAGTGCCACAGCCAGTCAAAAGGGTGTCCCCACTTTACAGTAATAGTGTCTGTAGACACAATCAAGAATTCAAATGTTAACAAATATGACAATGATGAACAAGAAGTGAGCTACCATTGTCAGTAGAATTGACAATGCATCTACTGTCCAACTTAGAATGTTTTCACTAAACATGTAATTGCCCAGTACGCCCAGCTGGTCATGTACTTCTTACATTGGATGGCTTGTTTGTTGGCCATCAACAAAACACGATAGTGGACCTCTCTTCAGGATTCGGATTTCATTACAAGGCCGGAGGCTACCACTATCACTTTTAATGCAGACCCAAGCAGCCGCATACATCATAAAGCAAAGGTTCCACAATAGAACATTAGCAAACAAATAAAAGGCATGAGCACATAACAATGAGCCTCTTTTAAATGCGGCTCCAAGCAGACAAATTACTTATTTTTATTGCTCTTACTGATTGTCCTCAATGCTTATTTTGATATCTTATCTTGTCATGGCCTATCAATTGATAGTCTTTTGCTATACATTGATCTCTTTACTGTGGATATATAGTGCTTCATTTGTATGTTTTACTCCCCCAAATGACTCGGTCACCAGACCTCCAATGTATGGAGGCCAGCTCCTGACTTTGCGTATTTATTCCCCCATATCCCCCGCCTTTCTAATTGCGCTTTGAACGCTTGCCTTCACTTGTTTTCCTTCAAATCTCTCTCGTGATTAGCATCGCGCATGGCGCACTACTCACCTTGCACTTCATGATTGCCTTGCGGTGTTCTCGTATTGCCCTGTTCTCAAAAGTATTTCCCGGCAGCCTAGTCAGGTGTTACTGTCCCCCTACACCGACATGGCGGTACACGCGATCTCTTCTGACAAGATCCTTAATTTCTCCTCTCAGAGCTGTCCTTAACATTGAGCGGTCTTAGAGGAAATGACCTTGGCAACGCGCGTGCAGCGTTGCCACGTTGCCAAGGCTCTTTTCTCTCCCCTCACCAGAGTCTTCAGCGTATCTTGGCAACAGAACACAGCTGATCGAACACAAACCCTCAGGCAGTTGCTCGACTCACAGATCAGCTGTTTCTTTATTTTCAGAGACTCGTTTTGAGCTGCTCCTGGATCTTTAAAGCGATTTAACCATTTTTTGGCCTGAAAATCACTCCATTGAGTGCTCTCTCTCCCTGGGTCATCCCTACTCTATTTAGGACCCTCACCAACTCGTTTTTAGCCCCCCCTTTTATTTACTTATCCTCAATACCTATAAAAAAAGGGTTCATAATATATATTTGAGTAAAAAATATATATAAAAAAAAGAAGATATAACCCTTTATAGTTCTTTACGCTATGTCTGACACAGACTCAGATGAGGCTAGCACCCCTGTATCTGATATGGGAAATGAGGCAATCAAAAACCTAATTCACAAAGAAATGAGATCCTGTATGTTTTCAACACTATCCCAGAGTATGGCCTCAAAAACATTATTTTCCTCTGAAGAGGATGATACCTCTGAACTTAACCTGACAGACGATAACGATCTCATCAAAATAAGGGGTAAGAAATCTAAAAAGACGAAAAATATTGAGTGTACCCCAAAGAGCACTGCAGGAGGTCTTAGCACCTCGACATTTAAGGGAGGTCTCTGCACCTCGAACATTTCAGGTGTCCTTAGCGGCACAACATTGAAAGGTGTCCTCAGAGGCACAAATTATATGGGTGTCCCCAGCAGCACAAACTATCCAAGTGCTCAAAGTGATGATGGTCTACTTTTTGGACATGATGACAACTTTCATGCCGATGACCATGATGATGATGCCTCTGAATTTCCGGATGTATACATCCTTGACCTAAATGACGATGAGCAGGATTTTGATTCCTAGCCTTTTGAGGATAATCTCCCTTCCTCCTCAAAAGACAGTATTATTGACCCCCTAGGTGAGGAGATGTTTTCTCCCTTTAATATCAAACATCCCAGGAGTTCCGAGTGGGTCTCCCATGAACACGTTAGCAAATTTATTGCAAAATGGCTAGGAAATCCTCTGGAGAGGGAGACCCTCAATCTTTTAAGAGTCGGATGCTCTCGATCATCAATCCTTGACCCCGAACTAATCACATACCTTTTTAAACTTGGTAGGGATCCTAGAAAGGATTTGGAGAGATCCCTTAAGATCTGCCATGACCGGGTCCTGGATGTTCTAGGACCTTTAGCTAAGATCATCGATGCTGCCTAAGACAGCTACCTCAATGGCTCTCCACTTAACACCAATATAACTCGAGGTTGGAGGCAAGAGGCCCTAGTTTTGTTTGGCAATGCCAATGCAGGTCTTAACTCCGAGAGAAACAGAGGTTGTCCTAACTAAGATCAGTCCCAAATTGTGTGACTTACAGACAAGGAACACTCACTGAACCCTAAGGGTTTGCTTTTCGGTGAAGATCTAATTCAGAGCAAAGGTAAATATGTTTCTACCTTCACAGCATTAGACAAAGCTCATCAGAATATGAATAGAGTCTTCAATTCCAATACCCTTTTTAGCAGGGCCGGAAGAAGGGGTCAATCTTCCAGCCGCTTCAACGTCAGGCCCTATTCGAGATCCAGAGATTACAGCGTAAGAGGCTACCAATCCTCTAATCAACCTCAATTCTACCCGCCAAGAGGAACAGACTTCTGTTCAAGAGGCTTCAGAGCAAGAGGAGTAACTAGTGACACCAACCATCAAAGTGAGTACTACAATCCTTTATCCTCCCCCTTCTTCTTCACCAAAAGTGGGAGGCAGACTGAAATTATTTTTCTCGGGACTGGAAACGTATCACTCAAGACCTTGGGTTTTAAATACAGTGAACACGTTTGCTATAGACTTTACAGAAACTCCAATTCAAAATTCACTTCCCAGGGAACTTCCCCTCACTTTAGTTCAAGAGAAAATAATAGAGAACAAGATCTCCACAATGCCTCAGAATGGCACAATTTAGAAGTCCCTATGGATTTGCTGAGGTTCATAAGCACATTCTTCCTTGTAGAAAAAAAAGGACAAAGGATGGCGGCCCGTCATAAACCTAAGGAAGCTCAACAAATATTGGAAGAACGAAGGTTTTTTCTCAGTAGGAGGGTGCACTGCCTGTTTATACGCATATGGTTATAGGGAAACAAGAGTTAGCTGGTGCTGTACGGCGAGTGGTCAAACCCAAACCACTCCTGTGAGCATAAATACTACTCCTTAATACTTAAATGGTTTGCCGCAGCACTCAATAAGTGAAGACGTTATGTACAATGACAAGATACAAGCATATTCCAGATAACCAATTTGACAGAAGTTGACAATTTCACAAGATGAGTAAATCTTGAGTCTTTTTAATGATGATTACAGCCAGCCGACACGTGTTTCATCGCCTTAGCGACTCATCAGGGCTAGATGGCCGTGTCAATATCCAAAGGTCGCTTAGCTGGTGATAATTCCAACCCAGCCGGGCCTTCTCTAGTGGCACTAATGTCAGTGCGTCCAAACGTAGTGTGAGTCCTGGTATACTTGTTAATACAGCTTGTGCGCTAGAGGTACGGGCTCGGGAATCACGTGGTGTCTTTCACCAGAATAGCGATACTTCCAAGGTTCAGAAGTATACCATATTACAAGATTGGTAGGAAACCTTGGTGCGGTTCCAAATCGAATAAGTATAGAGGCCGTGTGCGGCGTCAATCCAGCTCGTGTTGCTTCTCCCGGGCCCGGTTCCGTGTTTGGGAGAAGCAACACGAGCTGGATTGACGCCGCACACGGCCTCTATACTTATTCGATTTGGAACCGCACCAAGGTTTCCTACCAATCTTGTAATATGGTATACTTCTGAACCTTGGAAGTATCGCTATTCTGGTGAAAGACACCACGTGATTCCCGAGCCCGTACCTCTAGCGCACAAGCTGTATTAACAAGTATACCAGGACTCACACTACGTTTGGACGCACTGACATTAGTGCCACTAGAGAAGGCCCGGCTGGGTTGGAATTATCACCAGCTAAGCGACCTTTGGATATTGACACGGCCATCTAGCCCTGATGAGTCGCTAAGGCGATGAAACACGTGTCGGCTGGCTGTAATCATCATTAAAAAGACTCAAGATTTACTCATCTTGTGAAATTGTCAACTTCTGTCAAATTGGTTATCTGGAATATGCTTGTATCTTGTCATTGTACATAACGTCTTCACTTATTGAGTGCTGCGGCAAACCATTTAAGCTCAACAAATACATTGTTTACTAACACTTCAAGATGGAGACATCCATCTTCTGAGAGACCTATTGTTGGAACCGGACTGGTTCGTCAAATTAGATCTATAAGATGCCTACTTTACCATTCCAATGGCCAAGGAACACCTACCCTTCCTTCAGTTTATTTGGAAAAAATATCTCTTTCAATTCCAGGCTCTTCCCTGCGGCCTCTCCTCAGCCCCTTAATATTTTACCAAGGAAATGAGAGCAGTTGCCTTATCTTTAAGAGAAAAGAGTATTCGTCTTATCATATACCTAGACGATATCCTTATCCTGTCTCAGGATCACTCTCAATTTATTCAAGACCTGAATACTGTATTAGACCTCCTAGAGAACCTGGGATTTAACATAAACAGGGAAAAATCAATACTTGTCCCCTCAAAGACTATGGAATTCCTGGGTTTCACCGTAGACACCACAAATTGCCTTCTTCTTCTTCCATCAAAGAAGATTTCCAAAATCAGAAAAGAGATAAGATAAGTCCTAAAACAACAACATCTATCCTTAAGGGAATTAGCCAGGCTCCTGGGTCTTCTCTCCTCTTCTATTCAAGCTATCTTTTCGGGCCCCCAAAATTATCGAGCCCTTCAAAGGATAAAAGCTAGGGCTCTGAAATCAGGCCTCTGGTACGGAGATCATGTTTGCTTAAACCAGGAGGCCATTTTGGAACTTAACTGGTGTTTAGACAATTTGGACGCCTGGAACGGCAGAGCGATCTTTGGTTCAGCGCCAGACTTTGTCTTAGAATCAGAAGCGAGCCTTCATGGCTGGGGTGCCTGTCTCCTAGATCAGAACACTGGAAGGGTCTGGTCTCAAGAAGAATCTTCATACCATATAAACTACATAGAACTGACCTCAGGTCTTTATGCTCTAATGAGATTCAAACAGTTCCTTCAAGGCAGATCAATTATTCTGAAAATGGACAACATGTCTGCTGTTGCCTACATAAACTGCCTGGGAGGTACCAAATCGGAAGATCTCTTGAACCTAGCCAAGAAACTTTGGATGTTCTGCCTGGAACACAAGATCTCTCTAAGAGCAGAATATCTTCCAGGGAAATCAAACCTTTGTGCGGATTGGAACTCGAGGTTCCTCTTAGATCACAGCGACTGGAAACTCAACACCTCTGTGTTCAATTCCCTCAACAAATGTTGGGGTCCTATTCAAATAGATCTCTTCACGAGCAGATTAACATTCCAATTGGGGAATTATCACAGCTTGATGCCCAGCCTGGGGGCTCTAGCGGTGAACGGATTTCTCCAATCATGGGAAGGGATCAACGCTTATGCCTTTCCTCCATTTGCCATGATCCAGAGAGTCCTTCAGAAAGAGAGACAACAATGCTCTTCCATTGTTCTGGTGGCTCCCTTTTGGCCATCCCATGCCTGGTTGCCCACTACCCTAGAGCTGACTTACGATCTTCCCTTCCTAATTCCTTCCCTTGCGAACCTTCTTACAGACATAGACGGTCAAATTCACCCTCTTGTTCAAACAGGGAATTTGAGCCTACGTGCCTGGAGAGTGTCAGGAGATCCAATGATCTGGCAGGACTTTCGTTGACAGCTTCAACTCTCCTCAGTGAGTCAAGTGCCCCAGGAACACACTACCAATATGGTAACATTTGAAAAGTTTGGTTACGTTGGTGCATGGAAAGGAACCTGGATTCCGTGGAAGCACCTATCGTTGATATAGTTAATTTTCTTGTTAAACATTTTGAAAGGGGCCTTAGTTATATATATATCAACTGTTATAGATCAGCTATTTCCGCAGGACATGCTTTGATCAATGGTAAAACGGTAAGTAAAAATGCCCTTATTTGTAGAGTTCTTAAAAGTATTATATGAAGGAGACCTCCTAAACAAACATACAAATCTCTCTGGGACGTCAAATTAATCCTTGATCTTTTCTCTAGCTGGCCTGATAATTCTTTCTTGCATTAAACTCGCTATACTACTTTGCTTAATATCTTGCCATAGGGTCTCTGATGTTAAAGCTCTTGATATTTCTTATAGATCCTATGACATGTTTGGAGTCAAATTTGAGCTGTATAGAAGAACCAATACTATGTCTGATTCTATCTTCTACCCACGTTTTGACCTATGCAAAAAACTTTGTGTTGTAGACTGCATGAAAGAATATGACTTCAAAATGAATGCTCTTCGCCCCTCTGGTGTGAATCAGTTACTTATCTCCTTCCTTAAACCTCACAAAGGTATTACCCCTGCCTCTATTGCTAGATGGATTAAAATTGTTATGAACATAGCAGGTATCGATCTGAATATTTTTAAGCCACATGCTAATGAGGTGCAATGGCCAGTAAGTCCTTGTGGTCTGGTGGTAAGTTGGATGATATTCTTAAAGCAGCTGATTGGTCTAATTCTAGAACTTTTGCTCAACACTATTGCAAACCACTCATTCATATGTCTGATATTGTCTTACAAGGCTACAAACATGCATAATGGTAGCCTCCGGTCTTGTAATGAAATTGCGATTCTCCTATTACCATGACTAGAGAATCTAGATTTCATTAAAGACTCAGAGGCTAACATTATCCCTCCCACCCTTTCCCTTGGGTAGTTGTTTATACATACAGTATACATTTTGTTATTTCAATTCTTTATGTACCTTTTATGTATATATATATATATGTATGTTTTGCATATTAATGTGTTTATCATAAATGCTTACTTTTTCTCTTACATGCGCTTCATTACAGTTTTTATCTCCACTTTTTCTTTTATCCTTCTTGGATTATTAATATTTTTTCTCTCCTTTTTTCAGATACCCTCTCATAACTTCATGGTTTTGATCTTCGGACCAGTTCATTCAACGTTCATCTTTTCTTCTCTTTCTGATGGCTTATAGAATTTTTATAGTCTCTTCTTAAAGTTTATGGGACTCTTGCTTCTATAAAAACACATTTAAAAGAGGCTGATTGTTATGTGCTTGTGCCTTTTATTTGTTTGATAATGTTCTATTATGATGTATGCGGCTGCTTGGGTCTGCCTTAAAAGTGATATGCATAATGTTAGCCTCAGAGTCTTTAATGAAATCCAGATTCTCGAGTAATGGTAATAGGAGAATCGCAATTCGGAGTCATGTCATTTTGACATGCGTCTCTTCTAGGTAGTGGGCCCATTATAAGTTATATGTGGGATCAATCATGATATTAAGTGACACACACTTCTGCAATGGTGGTGCCCACAACAGCTTGTGCTTATCCTTTGAGCATGACATTGAGTGCATCACATGTGGCAGCAGAAATGTGAAGTTGCAAACACACTTATCACTGTAGGTACAATGAGGTCCTCCAGAATCAAAGACACACACTGACTTCTGCTACAAGGTTGGCTGTGACATTTGGTCCAGGTCCACACACTGGGCCGGTGCTGGGCCATGGTGAGTAAACCTAATAATGATGAACCTGAATGCTCATTAAATGTGCCCTTGATCTTCACTGTATGTTGAATGTGTTGAACAACACTGCTGTCCTGCTTCATAATATTCTCACATATGGCATTTAATCACATCCTAGATCAAACTTGCTAGCCAATGAAAGAATTTCACAAAATGTATGCCAAGTGAGTGCAGAATGGACCTAAAAGGATACAATGTGTCATATGAAGTGTCCAAAACACAACTGGCTTGAAATTCAATTATATGAAAACTCCCTAGCAAAATATCTATGGAAAAATCATATTGAAATTGGTATGGATGAGGCTCACACTGATGAGATGTGTGTATGGGCTGCTAAGCTGAATCTCTATGCAGTTACATTTACAAATCACTTGGCTGAAAAGCAACACGCTAATCCAGTGCAGGCGGAAAGCATCAAAGCTTCTCAAATTAGCTGCAATGTGGGATCATCACCAAATGCTGCATTCTGCTTGCCTCCTCTTCTACCGTATTTACATATATAGATGAGTGGTTGACATATGAGGTTAGGATGTCTGCTGGACAAGACACCATCCGTTGACAACTAAATACTACCATGATGTTGGAATTAGGGTATGCAAACAGAGGACACTCAAAGGATGGACATAAGAAATCTGTGTTCTCTTAGAAATGAGCTTTGTGACTTTTTGGGTAGGGAAGCACAAATGACCAACATTATGTACTTGACTATTGTACATCTCACACATGAACACCTTTTGACTTGTCAACAGACAACATTACACTTATGAAACCTGTTGGTCTTAATGGTGAAGGTGAAATCAGTGTAATGCGGAGGAGTCTGGGTTATTTATCCCCTTCCTTAAAATATCAGTAACCTTCTCATACAAGTTTGTCTGTTGATGTGTCATCTTATTGATGTAAGTGCTGCGTAGAGGTAACAGCTGGCAACTGCTGCATGTGAGCTGGAGCCCACATGTAAAGTCCATGAGGGAAACATGACGCACATTGTCCTGGATTATGCGGTCAATTGTTATTGAGAATGACATGCTAGCTCATAGTGTATGTCTCATCACATCTGCTGACAGGATGATGCCAGTGCAGCGTACGCACTCCAGGGGAATTATGACATCCTGGCTGCAGCAGTGAAACCCTCTTGCACCTGTCCATCAGGTAATTCTGGCATAAAGTGTGTCACTAGCTTAGATTACTAAGCCATGACAGAGATCAAGATCCCCTTCTGTATGGAATCAGCAGATGTTGTTTACAAAGTGTCATATATATTATGAGTGTCACATGTGCCAGTTTGTCAATTATTAATGCAGATCATTGAGAATGTTGTCACTTCCCTCTACAGCTGCTGGATCGGGGACAGCCATGTCAACGACATCCATGAGCAGACAGGTTCATCAGTTGAGATCAGGGTGGATCGTGGAGCTGGTGAGTTTGCTTGTATAATGTACATCGCACTTTAAAACACCTCGGTACAATGGTGTGAGCTGTCATTTTTTTGTGGTACACTAACCAAGTAACATGATCCTCATATGTTGATGCAAAGTACAGTTAATCCAACCCTTGTGTTCCACCACATGTAATACCAGGTCAATCCCTAACACAGTTGCAACCTCTGTGTTTAAAGGGATGAAGAGGATGAGAATAACGGACCTAAAACCAGTGTGGGCCGACGGGCAATCAGAGGAGAAAATCCACTGATCCCTAGGCCGTAATGTCGGCAGCAAGTACTGTCCAAGAGGAGGAGGTAGTTACTGAGGACAAAGACTTGTAGAGGCTGTCGACTATATGTCCATCCACTCAGGGGATGACAATTCCGATGCCCTCAACAGCAATCTTACCACATTGCCAAAATCATTCATGGCATCACATCCTCCGCCCAGCAACGTTCGTCAATTTCCTCCAAAACAAGCAATTGCCTGTCCCCGGCATAGGGTGAACCAGCCACAGCTCTCACCCCACCCAGCACAGATATCACTCCCTCATAGCCCTCACGTCCAGGACCGACATGGTGGTTCCCCTACACGCTCTTCCCTATACAGTGTATACCCGGCATCCTCTCCACAATCTGGGGGAAGTACCAACCCTGTTGTGTGGCAGGTATCCCCTGGGCACCATTCTCTTGCCCATAGGCTTCCACCTGCCACCCTCCCTGCAGTGGGACCTGCGGGTCCCATCCATGGCAGACACCTGCAGAGAGGACCTGCACCTGACTATGGTGGTAAGTGGGAGCAAGACTTCTTCCAACAGCAGACAGATGTGAGACAGAACATTCGTGCCATATGGGCTACCATTGTCTGAGTCCCTGCAGGAACAAGGAGTATCCCAACTGGTATTATTTGTAAGCAATTAAAACGGATATGCATACGCTATTATCCACAAGTAAACAAGGAGCCTATAACCGGGTAGAGTAGGGAACAAAGGTCACTAGATGAGTATGTGTGTCTAAGTGGTAATGCTCTGTCAACAAGACTGAAAGGGGATGTTCCAGTGCTGGAATGCGTAAGTGGCCGAGTCTGGTGTGGCCAGACGGGAGTTGGGGTGGGGGGGCGAGCGCCGGGCTGGGCAAGCAGACTGCGTGGGGAAGTGAGAAAGAAACTGACTGTGGCCGTCAAAGCAAGGATCGGATGACACCGTGGAGGTGGTAAGGGTCTGGCCAGGTAAAAGATCCTAGGAGGGTAAAAAGCAAGTAATCGCATGGCTGATTGCAATGGATCCGTGGTGGGGGTGGGCGGTCAATAAACAGGAGTGTGATCAGAGGATAGCTACCTAGAATCAAGGCCCTGTCGAACCAGGCAGAAGTTTCCAAGGAGACACTTGGGGCAGCCAAGCCCTAGATCTGGATTGGGAAGGGCCGTGGTCTCCGGGGCGTGGCCTGGTGGAATGGGAAAAGGCTTGTGAGCGGCGGGAGGGACGGGCTGGGCGGGGAGTGAGGGGCGAGGGTGGGAGGAAAGGTGGATAAATGTACGAGTCTGCTGGTCGATGGCTCATTGGTACAATGTTAGCAGGATGTCAACAATTTAAACAAAGCAGAAACATAGGCTAGTCGGAGGTGAATTAATGCTTGATGAAGGCAAGCTCCGGTAATTAGAAAAAATGGTACAGTGATCAAAAACATGTCAAAACAACTTTCTAGCAGTCATAGAACTCAATGCAAAGGCGGTTGACTGAGGAAAACATGTCAACGTAAATCAAATATCCGTAACAAGATGTGAACGGAAAACACTTAGTATTTGATAGTTATATGAAACTGCAGTTCAATTTAGAGGTACAGTGATGGAGTACAAGCATTGTCATAGTCACAGTGGCATACAGGTGACAAAGAGTAAATGGTGTCAAGAGGCAGGTAATTAATACACAGGGGAACAATGGCCCTTGTGAAGCTATTGTCAAACAAGGTTGAGGCACAGAAGGGTGATACAGGCAGTTATCGTACAATGAAGGTGGGTTACAGGGAACAAACAGAGGCAATACTCAGGGTGGCCGGGGGCCAGGAGAGAGAGAGGTCGTAGTTAGATTGAGATGATGCTGTTCCACTCATCAACAGTGTTAAGTCCATTGTTGACAGAGTCTCAAAAAATGTCATCCACTTACATTCACATCTGTTGAGGAGGGATCTGATGTCTCCTCCTCTCGGAGGGAGTGTGACTTGTTCAATCACCTGCCAGGTGATATCCGTGTCAAGGTGATTTTTTTCCAGAAAGTGTGAGACCAGTGGCGCCGTCAGGACTTTACAGTTGACCCGGCTTTTGTGTTGGATGATCCTGTTTTTATTGGTTTGGGTCATCTGGCCAATGTAGAGCAGGGAGCACGGGCATTTGCTGGCATAAATTACGTTGGTCGACCTGCAATTAGTATGGGTCTTCAGGGTGAATGTTCTGTCTTTGTAGAGGAATGTTTTAGTATTGGTCGTCAGCTCGCAGACGGAGCAGTTTTGACATTTGAAATGCCCCACTACTGGCGGGAGCCCCCAAACCGCAGTGATGGTGTGTTTGTCCCTTTGTCTTCTCTGGCCAGGTGATAGCATGGACCAGATGGGATGCTAAGTTGCCTCCACGCTGGAGGAAAACAGGGGTTCTGCTTTGAATGGGTCGAAAGGACGGAGTATAGACCAATTTTTCCTGATAATTTTTGCCACTTTGTTGCTGTTTGGGCTGAATCTGGACACAGATGGAACCCTTTTTAATGCTGTCTTCGTTTGAGTGGTAAGTAGGTGTTCTCTGTGAAAGTACCACACTCTTTTTCGTGCTCTGGATATGAGCCGTTTGGGGTAACCTCTTGCACACAGTTTTTTGGCTAAGACTTCCGCTTCTCGAAAGTAGTCCTGCCGCCATTTACAGTTTTTTCTAATTTGAAGAAATTGGCCGTTTGGGAGACCATCCCTAATTGCTCGAGGATGGTAACTTGTGTACTGCAGCAGTGTGTTCCTTTCCATAGGTTTTGGAAGAGGCAGGTGCCCAACTTGCCTTCTTCTGCGTGAATGGTCACATCTAGGAATGGCAAGTCATTGCTTCTACAGTCGCATGTGAAGTGCAAATGTTCTTGTGAACGGTTGAGCCACTCAATGAAGGACATCAGGGTTTCCTCAGTTCCATTGCAGATCAGCAGAATATCATCTATGTAGCGGCACCATAGGTTGATATTGTTCATGAAGGGAATGGTCATGTGCAGGCTGTGTGTTTTTTCTAAGTGATGTACAAAGAGAATGGCGAAATTAGGGGCAAAGCATGCGCACTTAGATACTCCTTTAATCTGTAGGTAAAATGTCTCCCGGTAAAGAAAGTAATTATCCGGTAGGGCAATTTTCAGTAAGTCCATGATGAAGTCTGTGGGTATCTTGATGGGCATGGGTCTTTGCATGAGAAGTGATTTGATCACTTGTAGCCCTTCAGAATGCGGAATGTTTGTGTACAACGCTTTGATATCTAATCCGGCCATTGGATCAGTTTCGATGTTGTAGGGTTTGTCGTCAATGGCATTGATTAAGTCGGTGGTGTCCCTGATAAATGTGTCAGTAATAGGCACAAATTCTTTTAGAATGGCGTCCAGATATTTGCCAATGGGCTCCAGGATAAGTGGCCACCCTTACCACCACCTACTTCTCCCGCGCCCCTCCGATACACTGATCACCCACTTCTCTCTTCCACAGCCGAACCCGTGCTTGATGACGCCATGGCTACATCTCAGCTGATCGTTTGCTCACCATGGATCCTTTGTAATCAGCCAAGGGATTACTTGCTTTTTACCCTCCTAGGATCTTTTACCTGGCCAGACCCTTACCACCTCCACGGCGTCATCCGATCCTTGCTTAGACGCCCGCAGTCAGTTTATTTCTCACTTCCCCACGCAGTCTGCTTGCCCAGCCCGGAGCTCGCCCCCCCCCCCCCCTTTCCCAACCCCCGTCTGGCCACACCAGACTCGGTCACGACCACTTCAGCATTCCAGCACTGGAACGTCCCCTTTCAGTCTTGTTGACAGAGCATTACCACTTAGACACACATACTCATCTAGTGACCTTTGTTCCCTCCCCTACCCGGTTATAGGCTCCCCGCCTAGTCCTACGCTCCGGTCTTCCCTCCCTCTACTACTCTCCTCCTCACCACTGTACGAGCCGGACAGATACCCTTCGAGCACCTTAGCCCGGTAGGGCTCCTTTTCAGGTCCACAACATAGACCTACCTGCTTAACTCCGTACCACCCTACGCCTCTATCTTTTACCCCATGTAAATAGGCGTGCCTGCATTACCGTGCACCACCTTACACCTTACCCCTTTATCCTTTACCCCATGTACAGCACTGCCCTCGAACCCAACCCAGTCCTGAAGATGATCCCGAGTCATGTGGATCAAAAAGTTGTCAACACACCAGCGCAGCCATAGGCGCTCTACATAGAATGGTTCACAACACTAAAATTGTATTCAAGTCAAAATGTACTCCTGAAGTAATCCGGAACCATACTGTGCCAATTTTTCACTGTATATTATTCTACACCAACCACTTTGCGCCGCCCACGCTGTTCACATTGTCACCTGAGTTGCTACTTCCGTTTTTCACTACAAACCACGAGCACCACGTGCAATTTGGGTTACAATAATTGCTTTTTTTCATGTAATGCAGTGTTGTTACAACTGTAAATTATTTTCCTTTTTCCTTTTCAATTTTCCTCAAATGGTTTATAAAAATGTTCCCATGAGCACATGCTACAATTGAATAGAGTCTCCTTGTTTCCTTGTGGATAATAGTGTATGCATATCCGTATTAATTGCCTACAAATAATACCAGTTGGGAAACTCCTTGTTCCTATCATATTTCACCCCAATCCCAACACGGTTGGCGGGTTTACGCTCCTGTTCTTCGATACAATGAGTCCCTGCAGGACATGATCCAATTCCCTCAGGTGGTGGACAGACTGAGCCATGTTTTGGATAGGATGGATAGAACTTGTCAGGACATGTCTAGGAATATGAGAGACATGATATCCATCCAGAGGGAGGAGTGTGCAAAACACCATGCCTTGGCCATGAAGATGATGGAGGGCATGTTGAAAGGGATCCAAAGTCTCCCTTCATGGTCAATGCAGGGAAGGGGGCCATCATATCTGCCTGCAGGACAGCACATCCACACACCTTTACCACTAACTGCCCAGGACCTCAGGAAAGGTACACATCCACACCAGAGCCCTGAACAGGCACTCCCACCACCTGCACAAACACCAGCAACCCCAGTACAGGCACTCCCACCACCTGCACAACCACCAGCAACCCCTGTACAGGCACTCCCACCGCCTGCACAACCACCACCAACCCCTGTACACGCACTCCCACCACCTGCACAACCACACCAACCCCTGTACAGGCATTCCCACCACCTGCACAACCAGCACTTGTCCAGGCACAAACACCAACTGTGCATACGACATCAGCCCCTGCTTATGTAGGTCACCCTGTATAGGCACATGGACAACATCAACATACATGTAGGCGACAAGCCAGACCTCGTCCCTCACAGCGAACATCACCTCCGAAATTGTGATGCTGCAAGCACGATCGCCATTGACAACATCCCAAAAATAAATTGACCACTGTGAATAGCTGGACAGAAAAAGTAAAGATCTTCTCAAGTAAGATTCTGTTGTGTATCATCTCCTGTATAATGAAGTAAGTGGCATGGAGAAGTGAGGAGGTATGTGTGTGTGTGACACAGTTACAAGTGTAACCCATCATTGCAAAAAGCCATAATGTGCAATACAGATGACACACCAGATACCTGTCCATTCTCTGTACCAGACATTCACAATGATTATTAGAACAACCGTCCATTTGGAAGGGAGTAAGAAAAACAAATGATGTTCTTAATGCAGATGGAGAGGGGAACTTGGATTGGGGTGGGGAAACAAAAATATAACACATCAGACAGCGTCTGGGAAACCAGTCTATTTACAAGGGGAAAATAAATGTTTGTCCACAAAGCTGTATCAGTCAAAAAGTCAAGTGTCCTTCCGGTCATCCTCTACTATCACAATGTCCAGATCCGCTGAGTCTGATACTGGCACACAGCTGGCCGGTGCAGGAACAGTCACCACATGGGTTCGGGACACACAAGGGGAATGGGGGAAACAGTGGGGGCCAACGGACCGGGGGAGACATTGATGGTAGTATGGGAAGGGAGTTGGGAAACAACAGATGACATGGCTGTGGTTAGGGAATTGACCCTGGTGGTGAGGGTGGCCAGAGCTCCGACAAGCTTCGCTCGCATCATGTGTATCTCCAAACACACCTGCAGCATGATGCGAGCAGACATGTCTGGCTGACCCTCACACATCCACTTCAAGTACTCTGGGACAGCCACAGGAGGAACAACATAGGAAGGGTGCCTGGGTGGAAGTGGAGGGATGTGGTGCCTCAGGTCCGGAGCCGATGTTGTGGTCAAGCAGGTAGCTATGATGAGGGGGAGTGGTTGAAGGGGATGCCGCTAGAGTCCCAGATGGAATGGGGTCTCTGGAGGTAGGAAGGGGCTGATGGCAGGCCCAGTTTGTGTATTGGATTTCCCCGAGGACACCTCAACCGAATTCACAGGTGAATAGTTTGGGGAAGACCAGCTCTCCACCACCCCATGGGCAGAGGTGTCAGGGTCTCCCCTCCACTTCAATGTCCACAGCCTCAACCCGGGTTGTAGCAACAGACCTGTGTTCCTTGTCAGAACGGGTGGGTGCAGCCCCCTTGCCTCCAGATGCTGAGGGTCCCTCTTCATCCTCTTCTTCCTCACTGGTCGAAAGAGGTCGTAGCCACCGGTACACTGATGGCCTCCCGCTCCGGACCTGGTCCTGCTGTTCGGCCATTTGGCCAGCTGTGCCCACTGAAATGTAAGCAAAATCATGATGTAGTGGTTGTTTTATTCAGGACGAGATACATACATAGATGAGCCAAGTTCAGGCTTTGTTTTCCTCTGATCACACTATAGGGTTGTCAGTGTTTATGTGCTTATATTACGTGTATGTTCACTGTTCTCTCCTGAACTAAGCCTGACATGGACATCTCACGTGAATATTTGTGGCTTACACAATTGTGTTGGCCAACCCTCAAATTTTGCATTCTTGTGATCTGAGTGTCCTGTCACTGCTACATGTTCAGGTTACAAAACCAGCCCACCAAAGGAGAACATAGAGAGTCCAGATTTAATTGAAATTGGCCAGTGAAATGTAGTCGCAGCTCTTTTACCTATGGAAAAATGTCATCCGCTTTGTATCATTGCATAGGACAAGACAAATGCCGAATGTGGCTCACACATCCACATGGGTATGGGCAATTTGTTTTGCTACATTGTCTAGCCTTTTGATGTCCCCTAACAAAATCTGATAATCCTGTGCCACGTATTGGCTTTGGTGACTGATGAAGTAGTGCAGTACACCGGTGAAGACTTGTCTCAGTTGACACACTTTGCAAATTTAGAAACACTTACGAGTGAGGCAGGGATCTCAAAATCTGTCTTGTCTCCATCACACATGATGATCTGTCTCAATTAAAAACCAAACTCAACAAATGCAATACATGTCACAGAATCCAATAGGCTTTGACCTGCCATTCACACACTGGACAGTGTCTGTACCATTGCTCATCCAATGCACACATCAGTTATGATACCCTTGGTTCACTGGTACTGGTGCTGGTGCTGGCAGAGCAAATTATTAAAAAATGCACAATTGTGGCTCATTTACCCAGTTGTCATGAAGAAACTACAATTCCCAAAATGCACTCTGCCCTGTACAGTCCATATGCCACAGTGTGCCTTTTTATTCTTGTTAACTGCTGCATGGACACGGAATAGGTGAATAGGGACATGGGTCACACATTGGTACAGCACTTTCTTCACTACATCCATCATACTCCCAGACAATTTATGCATATGAGACACTTGCCAGGTCTGTGCTGCTCATGCTCCTCCATCTTAGCATGGAGGGTTTGTCAAGCTGCTTGCAGTTCCCTTCTATGCAGTGGGCAGAGGTGAGGATGATGCATATAGTGCTGGGAAGACTGGCCCACCAGCTCCTCAGCCTAGTGCCGGGACTAGCATTTCAGGTCCTCCCAGTGCATGCGGCATACCCTGACACCCCTGGTGTGGACTCCTTCTGCACTGCAGTGCTCCCCAATGCTGCCCCATAGCCAGGCCCAGGCTGCATTGCTCAGTGGTGTTCTGGGTTCCCATATAGCTGAGGATATTTGGACAGCCCCCCCTCAACTAAGATGTCTAATTTCCTTTCATACCCTGAGCTCAGTTATGTGCAATGGCCCTGTTTCCCAGATTCAGAGCTAGCCGAGGTTCCAGAGGTATCTGTAAGCCATGCGTTAAAGCAATGTTGTGCAAAACTCAACAGGCTAATTATCCCTGGGCATAGTATGCGTAGTGGGGCTGCCCGAAGCTACGCAAAGTGGGCGAGAAACTATGCCCATCTACGCACTTCGCGTATCCCCATTACGCGCCTCCCTCCCGTCCTCCCCTACATACCTAATTTTTGTAAAGGCTGAAATAAAAGTAAATAAAAGGCACTTACCTTGTCAGCTGCGTCCCGGGGCTCCCTCTGCTCATTCGCGCTGCCGTCGCCGCAATCTTGGATACCAATGCGCATGCGCATTTCTAGCGAGAACATAACAATGGTTAATGTTAATGTTAATGTTGGGTAGCATTCAGACATTTTAATAACACATATCCCTCATTTTATTGTGCTTACACAGTAGCCACATGTTGCCAAATTGTCCTGCAGCCATCTGAAGAGCAAGAAGTGACATGCGGAATACAAAGCTGTCAAGGGTACTGCCTGGGAAAACTGCATGTACATCAATGAACCTCCCACTGGCTTCACAGACAGCTTTCACATTGATGGAATATCATCGGTGTCTGTTGCAGAAGATGTGTGCAATGCGGTGGGGTGGTTGAAGGGCCACATGGGCACAATCAATAGCACTCAGCACACGTGGGACGTGTGGAATGAGATAAAAATCTTGTGCTGCCCTTAGTCTCCTGGCCAGGTCAGGGGGCATTTGTATCTGGTTGTGGGCTCTAGCAGTGATGAATATCAGTACCTGATGCAGGCACAGTGAATAGCTTGCCTGGGAAATGCCCAAATGGTCACTGGAGAGCCTTTGGAAAGACCCAGTGGCAAAGAAATGGAGAGCAAAAAGGATCTTGAGATAGGCTGGTATTGCAAAGGTCACAGAGTCAAGTTCCTGCTCCCACTCACATACCATGTCCAAGATGATTCCTGGAGGGAAACAGTACCTGAACCTTACATCTTGGCTGCACATTCCAAATAGATAGATCCTCTGTCTGAAGATCCTCTCTGCTCTCCTCCTCCTCCTCAAGTAGTTTTGCCGCATGGCAAGGGGCAGAGCAACAAACACATTCAGCAATATGTTGAATGGGGGTTTGTTTGTGTCTGCTCTGCATTTATACATGCTGCAGGGCTGGGATTTTCTGCAGTGTGTCAGCAGATGCATGGTGGGGGATGGTAGGCACTTGGATAGGTGTTTACCCTTGAGGAAAATGATCAACGGCCACAGAGCATGTATTACGGCCCAAAATCAGAGATTCCGGGCTGTAAGCAGAGATTCCAGCCCAAGAATGGAGATTCCGCCTTGTAAGCGGAATTCTCTCTCTGGGTGTGGGAATTCCGGCCCAAGTGCGGATGTAAAGATAGTAGTCGTAAATCCACTCTATGAATACCAAAGAGTAGTAACTTCATTCTGTAAATACCAAAAGTAGTAAGTTCATTCTGTGAATACCAAAAGTAGTAAGTGCATTCTGTGAACACCAAAAGTAGCAAGTTCATTCTTTGAATACCAAAATGGTAGTAAGTTTAGGATTTTGTCTTCAGTTAATTCTGTGAATTTGGCCCTCTGAGCGTATGTCCAGCCCTCAAGATGAAGTACTTAGCACTCCTGAAGTGGTGGGATCAGTTCTCTGGTCACCTTGCTGCATATTTTGTTGTGCATGTCATATCTGCTCTCGTGCAAAATGTCTAGGGTGGATTGTCTACAGGTGCTTGTACATGCTCACCGTCCCACAAGTGTATTTTTTGTCACTAGCTCTAGACAAAATCCGTGAACAGAGAGTACAACTGACTTTCCTTGCGTTGACTCTCTTCTCACCATCTGGGAAGGTGAAAAATGTCCAGGCGATGGATGGTGGTCTCTTTTTGGGAGGTGGTTCTTCTATCTCTTCTTGGATTGGATTGGAGCATTTCCATATATTTACAAAAAACACCCCAAAAATGTACAGACAAGCTGCAAAAACAAAACAGGTGTCCCTCATGTGATGCTGCAGAGAGAATGACTAAAATGGGTTGGATCCTTAGAATTGGAAACCTTATGAACCAATCAAATGCTCTCTTTTAAAGTCAGATGGGAGTCGTGCACCCGGCGCGCAACCAGTGCACTTGACGTGAATTCGCAAAAATATATTTAACAATAATAAAATTTTAATGCAAGTACAAATATATTATTTTTATAAATAGTTTAGATAATCTCTTGTCCTCATGTATACATTCAAGTTATATATGTATAGTTTTAAATCATAAAAATGTTTTTGCAAGGGTCGTGCATCCGGCGCGATCCCATATGTATATATGACGTTACGCAGGGCCAGGCACTGAGCGGCCGTAGCACACCAAACCCTCACACAACGTGATACCATAAGCATATGGCAATATGCGGGGCCAGACACTGCGCTGCTTTGCACACCAAATGCGCATCCTTCCCGACTTTAGCAGTATGGCAGTTTGAATCCGCGCACCCACCAAGATGGGTATATGATGGGTGCGCAACTTCACTTTTTCCTCATTAAAAAAAATATATATATATTGTAGAACACACAAGACATTACATAATTTTGATAAATAAATCATTAAATGACATTACAATTCCAAAATATCACAACAGAATATAAAATAATTACAGAAAACAAGGTTTTATAAATATTAAAATTACAAACTAGCATTTAAAAAACCTTTGAAATTCACTGATTTCTCTTGTACAAAACCATAGAAATTCCCCTGTTATATTTAGTTCAGCTAACTATAACTCGCGCCCCCGCAATGCACTGCTGATGACATCACATATTACATCATTCATGACATGGTCAGTGACATCAATGATGACATCACTAATGACATATCAATTTCTAAGGTTTTTTAAATGCTAATTTCCAACTATAACGTGCCTGAAACCTATCTTTTTTTCAGTGAATAAATATATATGTATAGATATATATATATATATATATATATATATATATATATATTACCTACTGGTGGTTGCCAGTAGGTAGTTTTAGTTAGGACCTAGTTTCCATAGGAAATTCACAACATTCTATTTGGAATAACTTTAGCGCCGGTGGACGAATCTTTGTGAATTTCTCCAAGAAAATGGCCTGCTCGGTTACGCTCCTTCCCTTAAAGATTGGGGGTGATTTGTCAAGCGGGGGTCGAGAAAAAAGGGTACCCACCCTTTAGCCAGGGATACAACCAGAACGGCTGAACGGAATTACACGAAATTTGGCAGAGAGGTAGAGTACTTTTCGCAGATTGTGTTTTTGTTAAATGGTGTAAATCCGTTCAGTAGTTTCTGAGAAAATTTCAAGTACAATCAAAGCGATATCTAGAGACAGAGTGCAGCACGCATACGGAAATCTGTTCAATTACGAGCGCGAGCTGCGTGCTGATTGGCTGTGAACTGTCTGTCAACACTCGAAACCAGGAAGTGTTGCCAGCCATCTTGTGGCTCGCTAGAACCGAGTCACAATAAAACAGTAAAACAAATAAGGGAAGGGGGTAGGCTAAAGACATTCTGACCTTCTAGGTTTGCTCAGGGAGTCGTATATCGATAATTAGGCTCTATTTTCTGTTTTTTTATTTTTTAAAGAAAAATCACGGCGTACGTTTATGGAAATACATAGAATTAGGAGCTGGATGCTGATTGGCTGTCAAAACTCCAAACCAGGAAATGTTGGCAGCCATCTTGTTTGTCGGGAGAGCAGAGTCACAAGAAAACAGTAAAAGAAAGTTGAGAAATAAGAAAAGGGGGCAGGGTAGAAACATTCTGACCTTATAGTCTTAGGGGGTGGTACATGTATCTTTAGGCTCAATTTTTATTTTTTTACGCGCGGTGGAAAAGTTGAAAAAAAAAAGTAGAACTTTGTTTTATTCATTAGGTCCCGGGGGGGCAAATTACGGGGGCAATTTTTCTGCATAATGGGGGCTTGTAAGGTGCCCCGAGCACTGGGGAATGGTAGTCCTCTGGTTTCATTTTGAAGTATGCGGGGCATTACGGTCCTACTCCCGCAGTCTCGGTGAGTGGCACCCCTGTTGTGGGAAGTAATCGATAACAGCAGAATAGATGAAATATGTATTTATTATGAATGTAACAAAGGCCCACAGGGAGCCAGAAGATAAGGGTGCATTCTCAACAAGCCCTCGGGTTTTAAAAAAATATATATGTTTGAGCTCTCTTCCCGCACACGTTACAGGGAACGCTACATTTTTGGGGCAGTGATATGTAAAATGAACTTCCAGGTCCGGGTATCTGCATTGTCTGGAGTTTTTTATTACTGTTGGGAGGGTGGGCTTGATAATACGTCCTTGTAAGTTGCCATAGAATGCTATGTTTTGGTGTTAACATGGGCTTCTATGGGAAATAACAAGGCCATATTATCAAGCTCATTATCGCCGTTTTATCTGCAGTTTCCTGTCAATAAAACAGTGATAATTTTTACACCAGTCCTTGATAATATGCACCTAAGTTTACTGGTTCAAAAAAAGAGAGCAATGGGTCATATTATCAACAAAAGGCGATACATTATTGCTGTTTTTATCGGCAGGAAACTGTCGATAAAGCCGCGATAATGGGCTTGATAATATATCCTTGTGAATTGCCATAGAAGCTCATGTTGACACTAGAACTTGGGCTGGTATGGGAATTTACAAGGGCCTATTATCAAGCCCATTATCGGTGCTTTAGCGTCAGTTTTCTGCCGATAAAAGCAGCGATAATGTATCGCCTTTTACTGATGATATGGCACTGATGGGCATATTATCAAGGGTAGGTGTTAAAATTATCGTTGTTTTATGGGCAGGAAAGTGCCGATAAAATGGCGAAAATGGTCTTGATAATACGCCCTTGTTAATTTCCATAGAAGCCTATGTTCTGGCGTTAACATGGGCTTCTATGGGAATTAACAAGGGCGTATTATCAAGCCCAGATGCGGTCCTTGGAGGGAGTTGCGGTGGGACAGGTGGGGCGGGGGAGGGGCATGCAAATACACTGCTTGCATTTTTAACATTGCGGCGGGTGCTGCTACAAGCAGCACCCGTCGCAATGTTAAACATACAGGATGTGACTGCCAGGGTCGCAGTCACATCCTAATTTGCACCGAGGGACCGCCGCTGCCCCTGCGAACGGTCCCTCCTCCTCTGGGGTGGCCCACGGACGCAAGTCCGTCCGCCATCCTAATAGGGCCCTTAGTACATAAAGAGCAGCACTGTAAACACAAACTGGTAGAAGATGAAGGTACTTATCCTCAGACCCACTCCATCAGCCTCAGACAACTCTGGCTACCTGACTACAATGTGAAGAGTACCAACACCTACCAACCATGTGCACAACATAAGATTCAACCTCAACTGCTCTTTCTCCATGTGTAAGAAAGTCTAAACCCTGTCCCTGTACTGGTATAACACCCTCCACATGCTCCGCCACATTTACAAGTGGATCGTAACCAAAAATAGAAGAACAGTGACACAGGCCCTCATCAGCAGCAGACTACATTGTGGTAAAACAGTCTACACATGAATTCTAGCAAAACACCTACAACAACTAAACAAATCCAAAAGACCACTATGTGACTGATCATCAATGTCCCTGGCTGCACCCACATCACCCACCACCTGATACACCTACACTGCCTCAATATCAACAAAAGGATCACCTTCAAGCTCCTCAGCGTCACTTACAAAATACTCTACAACACCAGAGTAATGTACCTTAACAGCAGTAATCCTAAAGGGCAAATTTTGATCTTAAAATTTGTCTTTAAAAATATTAGGTAAGAATTTGGTAACTCTTTGGGCAAACGCTGCTTAAAAACTAATTGAGTATCATTACACTTTATACAACCTTTCAGACATTTTAAATAAACAATGTAATGTTCAGATGTGTTAGAAGGTCCATCATAAAAAATAATACCAACAGCTTTAAAAGTTCTTCCTGATATTGAACATTGACCGGCTACAACATTTTCAATTAAAGTTTTCAAATGTGTTCCATCAGTTCTACAACGTTGCAGCATTAAAATAACATGCTGTCCATATGTTTGTATAAATAATGTTGATGACATTTCTGATTTACATTGGCTACACTACATGTTTTGATTTGCTCCTCTAACTAGATTGTTAAAAGACCCTGATTCACAGTCAGGTAAAGTCAAATATATGAATATCTCAGTGTCTATGTCAGTGCTACATGTAAACAAACAATTTCGACAGTCACAATGCCATTTATAAGAAAGGCCAAAAAGGTTTTCAACATCTATACCTTCATCTTCCAGTACACCAAGCGTAAACATTAATAATTCCTGCCAATCTTGCTGAATATTCAGTGTAAATTGACTAGAACCACAACATTTGTCTAAAACATTTTGAATATCGGAAACAGTTTGTATTTTACTTTTATCACTAGTACATTTCTCATAAACAGAATTCAACAATGAACAGAATCTTTTGTCCCAATTTTCTACAATTTGCTGTTGGAAACTTTGAAGAAAAAAAACAACATTAACAACTACATTAGCATAGCAGTTGACACCAGAAGTATTTTCAAACAGATAACCAACATTCTCTTCAACACTGTCCTTTGTCTTTTTGCTTGCAGGCGCAACTTCATCTTGTTTTTTTTTCTTTGTCTACAGTTTCAGAACAGATATTCTCAAGTCTTCTTTTTCTACCTACCACACACTTTTCAATCACTGGATATTGACCTAAATTGGGTGTTATACTCTTTCACACAGTTTGTATCTGCAGAAACTTTTGTCTCATCAAAATCAATCAAGTACAATCCAGATAAAGTTTTGACTCGAGACAAAGCAACATATGACATACCTTCTTTAAACACGGTACTTCCAATATTTACTAAAGCACAATCTACACTTAAACCTTGAGATTTATGAATGGTCACCGCATATGCCAAACAAACAGGAAACTGTTTTCTGCAGACATACAAATCTTTTATAAGCAAAAAACGAGCCGCACAATGACTAACTTGTTGTACTTGAGCAATTTCATCAATTTTGATTTTCAAAAATTCAATGCCAACTCTGTTTACATAATTAACAAATTCAACAATTTTACCCATTGCTCCATTTACTAAACCTTTTTGCACATTCAAATTACGTCCCAAAATTACCCTACAATTTATACATGCATACAAATTATTTTCTAAACCAGCAGTTTTACTTATCGATTTCTCTAATGAATTGAATTTCCTCTTCAAGTTTTCACTCAAAATAATAGTGACTTCTTCATGTTCTATTTTATCAATTGCTTCCAATTTTATAATTTCTTCATTTTCCAACTTTAACATTTCTTCGTTGAATATAGAACATTCACGCAGTGTTGGCATTAAGCAGATTACAGATTTGAGTTCTGCAATTCTCATGTATATTTTCTCTGAGACAATATTTGCATTTGGAAACAAATTGGAAAGTAATCGTGTCTGTAAAGCTTGTTTGCCATGTTCGGTCAATTTTCCAATTCTTATATCTTGAAGAATAGTTCCGTAATCAACATCATTTGCTTGTCGCATGTTTGTAGTAAGTTCCTTATACTGAAAATATAACCAAATGGTTACATTACCAATACTCCCCAATGACTTTCTAGTTTCTTCATGTACCAGTGTTTTAAAGACTGGCTGTCCTTTTACAGGAGTAAGTTGTAGAAGATCTCCAAAAACTATGACGTGTTTTCCTCCAAATAATAAGTCATACTCTGTTTTAAGAATTTGCTCCATTCTTAAATGCACAAAGGTAAGCATTAAGTTTTAGACCATGCTTACCTCATCAATAATGAGAAGCTTCATTTTCTTAAACACTCTTGAAACTTCATAAGAAACTTTTCCAGATAACTAGTGGTATTGTAATTTGTTGCCATGCTCTACTGGTAATAAATGATGTAAAGTAATTCCTTTAATATTGTGTGCTGCCAACCCAGTTGGAGTAGTGACAACACAAGAGATATGCAAGTCAGTTCTTTTCTGTAGAAAACTTGTGATTACTTTATTTAAAAAAGGTTTTCCTGTTCCGGCTTGACCACTCACATACATACAAATAGGTTCAAATGATGAGCAAGAGCACTCTTTCTTCTCATGAAGAAATCCATGGTTAATCTGTTCTTTCACTTACTCATATATTTCTTTCTGCTCAAGATTTAGTTGTTCCAAGTTTCCTAGGTTTGTTATATTTTCTTGACCTTGATGCATTACTGTTTCCACCTGTTCCATAGCAGTTTCTGCTTCATTTAGAACAATTGGTTCTCCCAGTGGGTCCTGACTCAACGGAGCAGAAGTTTGACTGGCTTGAGAACTGTCTCTAGCAATCTCAGCTGAAATTGTAGTTTCTTGCTCAATTTCGTCATTCAACATTTTGACATAATTAGCAAAAACAAGACATTCTGTAGTACCTTTAGTTGCATTGAAAGGAATCTTCATAGCAGTCAAAATCTCCAAGTAATTCTAATTCTGAACGCCATGGCTTGAAAAGTTGCAAAAGAGCTAAAAAATAAAATTCCCTTTTGTCAGGTGTTTCGCAACTCAGTTTACAGTGATTAATCAAATGTCTTTTTCTTTGTTTCACCAGACATCCTTCAGAACCAATAATGGCATATATACCATTAATAATGTTTTAGGTAATATTCTGTTTAAAAATATATTTTTGCAGCACGTCATAGAGACAAATGTTCTAAAGATGATGACTTCTATTTGGATAATATGTATCCAACATAGTTGTTTTCACAATATCAGTACTTTCTGGCTCTTTTTCAGCTAAATATTCAATTTCTTGTACAGATTTAAGAACTCGGTTTCGTGTTGCAGCAAGACCTAGACTCACGCAAATTATTCTTATAGATTTGGAGTATAGACTTGCAGATGATAAGCGATCCAAGCATTCATACGCTCCAATTTCTCGATGAGATAACATCTTCAAACTGTAACTGTATAATTTCTTACTTAGACTCTTATCATGGGAAATCCCTTCCCACATTTCCTTAATTTCCGTCTTTTCTGACTTTGTTATGTACGATGTCACATATCGAGCAACAGCAATGGAATTGTCTGCAACATATTGAATATCCATTTTAGCATTCCACATGGACAAAATGACTGGGTTGTAGTCATTTATGTATTTTGACTCTTCATTTCGTCTTAAGTTGTAGGTATTTTTTGGAGACTTTCTAGTGATATTAATTCGCAAAGATGACATAAAACTGTTCACTCTTCCTTTCAATATTACAGGTCGAGGAAATGCAAAATGGCATTTGCTGTAGAATTTGTTCTTAGATTTGTACTTTCGACGACAGTATTTGCCACAACGATGGCTTTGGAATCGTAAGACTTGTTGTCTTAAGTCCTTATCTTGTGTACTTTTGGGTACTTTACATGTTGCATATTCTTTAATAAAAGACAACACAGTATCATCTAGTCTGTTCCAAATTTAGGAGCATCTTTGATCCATAATAGCATATGTATGTGAGGAGCACCTCTCGCTTGATACTCCTTTCTCAAAAAGAAATCCAGAACGTCTCCAAGAGGAGAATTTTTTTATTGGTGATAAAAGACATCATAGCTTCAAATCTATGATTGAAATATCTGCATACATTAACAGGATCCAAAGAGCACAATTCTCCATGTGTCTTGTATTAAATATTTGGTATATTTGGATTTGCCTCTCAAAGAAATTGAAGTAAATCATCCCAAGCATATTCAGCACAGCTTAGAGTAAGGAAGCATGCATACATTTGCATACATTTAAGTTCTCCATGACGACAGTACCAGTACTCATTAATACCACGCTGACATGCCATCAGATTAATCAGCTGAGTTTCCAAAACATTATCTTTCTGCTGTACTTTATCAATGAATTCCTTTGTGTTGGACTTGGCCCTTCTGGCAGGTTCACCCCTAATCTTTTTGCTTTTAGTATGTGATTTGTGATTTGTGTTAGCGATTTTTGGCTCTGCGCACTTTTGCACTTTTTAAGAGTAAAGTGCGTGTGTGTAGTGAGGCTGGCCTGCCCTCACATAAGAATGCATGAGGAATGTGTGTGTCCATGTAAATTCCTGATGTGTGGGGAGTGCAGGCTCGAGTTTGGTATGTGTGAACTTGTGAGATTGAATGCTGCGCAATGATGTATGTGGCGTGCATGTGTCTAGTGTGGAAGTGCCACTTCTAGACATTGGTGTGTGTGTGCAGTAAGGGTGCTGGCGTGTGATTGGGTGGAGCTGGCTGGTGAGCCTGGCTCCAGGAGTCTGGATGGGTCTGCCCGGTGATGAGTGGAGAGACTAGCATGAGTGATGTGAGGGAGGGATGCACCTGGGTCCTGAATAGGGCTGGGCTTTCCCCACACAATGCTGGCTCAGCCCCCTGTGGTGCGTCTAATGACCCTAGCACTGCTCCTTTTTAAATTAAATGTTTTGAGAGTTACCACTTTATTCCAATCAAGATGGCTTCAGGTGTGCCATACCTTTGTAATAAGTAGGACTGTTAGCGCTCTAGTTGTTCTTTAGAACACTCTGGGACATTCTGTCATTGGGCTATACTTGGGCTACATCTGGGTGATATTTGGGCTACATTTGGGCTCTTTTGTCTCTGGTGGCCATTTTGGGAGACTGCATGTCAGAATTTTTTAATGAAATAGAAGAGGATTTGAAAAGTCACTCAAAATGTGCCCTAATTTTTCTTTCTGCAGCACTAATAATACCTTCTATTGCATAATATACCCCCTCATTTTGTTCCTTTTTAAATTGAATGTTTTAAGAGTTACCACTTTATTCCCATCACGATGGCTCCAGGTGTGCTATACCTTTGTAATAAGTAGGACTGTTAGCGCTCTAGTTGTTCTTTAGAACACTCTGGGACATTCTGTCATTGGGCTATACTTGGGCTACATTTGGGTGATATTTGGGCTACATTTGGGCTCTTTTGTCTCTGGTGGCCATTTTGGGAGACTGCATGTCAGAATGTTTTAATGAAATAGAAAAGGATTTGAGAAGTCACTCAAAATGTGCCCTAATTTTTCATTCTGCAGCACTAATCATACTTTCTATGGCAAAATATACCCCCTCATGTTGTTTCTTTTTAAATTAAATGTTTTAAGAGTTACCACTTTATTCCAATCAAGATGGCTTCAGGTGTGCCATACCTTTGTAATAAGTAGGACTGTTAGCGCTCTAGTTGTTCTTTAGAACACTCTGGGACATTCTGTCATTGGGCTATACTTGGGCTACATCTGGGTGATATTTGGGCTACATTTGGGCTCTTTTGTCTCTGGTGGCCATTTTGGGAGACTGCATGTCAGAATGTTTTAATGAAATAGAAAAGGATTTGAGAAGTCACTCAAAATGTGCCCTAATTTTTCATTCTGCAGCACTAATCATACTTTCTATGGCAAAATATACCCCCTCATGTTGTTTCTTTTTAAATTAAATGTTTTAAGAGTTACCACTTTATTCCAATCAAGATGGCTTCAGGTGTGCCATACCTTTGTAATAAGTAGGACTGTTAGCGCTCTAGTTGTTCTTTAGAACACTCTAGGAGGCTGCAGTAGAACACAAAGGAATCAACTGACAGTCTCTGTCCTTGTTGGATGTACATGTTTTACTGAGAATGTCAGACTTCATTTTCACATGACTGAGAAAGATAATGTGAATTTACAGAAAATATGCTTTCAGTTTAGCTTATAGATCCCCTTCCAAACCACTGTGGGAAAATCATGAGATATTAGTTTTCTTTCAAACAATATTCATGATATCACAGCAGAAGGTTTTTTCACATGGTAAAATCACCTTAGAACCCACCACAATTCCTAAAACGAGTATGGTACCATCAACAAATGATTTATAATGTAACTAAAGTCCTAAAACCCTCAATTAACTACAATGCTTTTTAATGAGGTGCTATCATGTATATTGGTCCCAAGATGGCTGCCAACACTTCTTGGATGAAGTGCTGACAGCCAATCAGATCAGATGTGTGGTTAGGCTCCGCCCAGATATATATCTTTTTTTGAACCTAAATTACTCAAAATCCACTGGAGCACATATATTGAGACCTAGCAAAGGCACATCGGGCTAACAGTCCCTACAATTTTGCCAAGTTTCGTGCAAATCCATTCAGCCGTTCGAGCTAAAAGTGAGGCCATCCGCCCTATGGAAATTAACATGGGAAAAATGCGTTTTGGGACCCCCCTTTTTTCTTTGCCCCCCCTTGATGAAACCCCCCCAAATTGTCAGGGGCTGCTCAGAAACAAAATGTTCCATTTTCCTGAAAATTTCAGCCAATTCCGTCCACAAACGCCAAAGTTATTAGACATAGAATTTTTAAAAATCCCATAGGGAAAAAATCCTAACTATATATCCCTACTGGCGACCGCCAGTAGGTAATATATATATATATATATATATATATATATATGTATATATATATATATATATATATATATATATATATATATATATATATTACCTACTGGCGGTCGCCAGTAGGTATATATAGTTAGGATTTTTTCCTTATGGGATTTCTGAAAATTCTATGTCTAATAACTTTGGCGTTTGTGGACGGAATCAGCTGAAATTTTCAGGAAAATGGCACATTTTGTTTCTGAGCAGCTCCTGGAAATTTGGGGGGGTTTTGTCAAGGGGGGGCTGAGAAAAAAGGGGGGTCCCAAAACGCGTTTTTAACATTGAGTTTTCCATAGGGCGGTTGGACTCACTTTTAGCTCGAACGGCTGAATGGATTTGCACGAAACTTGGCAAAATTGTAGGGACTGTTAGCCCGATGTGCCTTTGCTAGGTCTCAATATATGTGCTTCAGTGGATTTTGAGAAATTAACGTTTAAATCAAGATATATATCTGTAACAGCGCTCCGGGCAGCGATCCGGTTCGCGTACTTTTCGCTTATCGGAACTTTGCGAAGCGAAGCTGATTGGCTCTCCGGTGTCTGTCAACATTCTAAACAGTCCGGTGCGGCCGCCATCTTGTCTCTCGGTAGGATCGAGAGACAAGAGGAGGCCAAAACAAAGGAGGAAATGAAGGAAAGGGGGCAAGGTAGACCCCTTCTGACCCCCTAGGATTGATGAGGGGATATTATAGAGCCACGCTGGGCCCAAAAAAAATCAAGATATATATCTGTAACAGCGCTCCGGGCAGCGATCCGGTTCGCGTACTTTTCGCTTATCGGAACTTTGCGAAGCGAAGCTGATTGGCTCTCCGGTGTCTGTCAACATTCTAAACAGTCCGGTGCGGCCGCCATCTTGTCTCTCGGTAGGATCGAGAGACAAGAGGAGGCCAAAACAAAGGAGGAAATGAAGGAAAGGGGGCAAGGTAGACCCCTTCTGACCCCCTAGGATTGATGAGGGGATATTATAGAGCCACGCTGGGCCCAAAAAAAAAAAAAAAAAAATCAGTTTTTTTCGCCGTAGAGACGCGTCTTGGTACGCGAACCGGGCAGCTAACCGGGAAGCTAACCGGCAGTGTAACGGGAGTCTGACGAGTAGCTGATTGGCTGTCAACATTGTAAACAGTTCGGAGCGGCCGCCATCTTGTCTCTCGGTAGGATCGAGAGACAAAAGGAGGCCAAAACAAAGGGGGAAATGAAGGAAAGGGGCAAGGTAGACCCCTTCTGACCCCCTAGGATTGATGAGGGGATATTATAGAGCCACGCTGGGCCCAAAAAAAAAATTCCGATTTTTTCGCCGTAGAGACGCGTCTTGGTACGCGAACCGGGCAGCTAACCGGCAGTGTAACGGGAGTCTGAGGAGAAGCTGATTGGCTGTTATCATTGTAAACAGTCTGGAGCGGCCGCCATCTTGTCTCTCTGTGGGATCGAGAGACAAGAGGTGGAAAAAAAAAAAGGTGTAAATGAATGAAAGGGGTAAGGCAGACCCCTCCTGAACCCCTAGGATTGATGAGGGGGCTATTAAAGTTCCCTGGGGGGTGAAAAAAAAAATGAGATTTTTCGCGGTAAAGGTGCTTCCTGGTACGTTAACCGGGCAGCTAACCGGCAGCGTAATGGGAGTCTGACATATTGTGTTTTTTGAACGTTTGTGATATGTGCACGTGTGGATTTTGTCTAATTAAGGTTAAAAAAATATATATATATCTTTAAGCGTGTTTTGGCGCGCTTACGTTTTGGGTTTGGTTTGCGCTGCAGAGACGATACGTCACGGTTATGCGATGCATCATGAGGCGTCTCACGGGCTACGTGATACGTCACTTAATAAAGAATATATTTTACAGCTATAGATATTAGCTTTTAAAAAACCAATGAAATTCACAGAAAAAACCATAGGTTATAGACCATATATAGTTAGGAATTTGCATTTACAAAACCTTGAAAATTCACTGAAAAAACCATAGTTTATAGACCATATATAGTTAGGGATTAGCATTTAAAAAACCTTATTTTATTTGCACAAAACCATTGAAATTCCATATATAGTTAGTTGCACTAACTATATATTGCGGACCCGCAATCCACTGCTGATGATGTCACATATTACATCATTCATGACATGGTCAGTGACATCACTGATGACATCACTGATGACATCTCAAATGACATCACTGATGACATCACTGATGACATCTCAAATGACATCACTGATGACATCACTGACATCTCATTTGACATTACTGATTACATCACTGATGATATCATTTATGTGATAATACATCTTCAGACTCTAATATAACCTTAGATACACTCAGTGTAAACAGGCACTCACAGACTGTCACACATCCATGGAGTTACTCACACACCTAGTCAGTCATGCAAAGAATCAATCACACCTCCATTTCCTCAACTATACAGTTATACACACCTTACTTATTCAAACATATACTAACACATATTTACTCTCTTATACAATCCTTGATACAAGTTCACAATGATTCATACAGCCACTCTCACATTCACTGGCTCTTATGTTCAGTTATTTATATATGTCAACTCTCACATGGAGTGTGTTTTACATATGTACTTACTTTGACATGTAGAACTGAGATATCCATTCACTCACCAATATACTCATGCACACAGTCAACTGTCCATACAGCTGTTTCCTCATGCACTTTTGAAGCCATACACCTAGGGAATCAACTGCTCACACATCTATGCACAGAGTTATACACCTCCCAGCCATCCACACACATACTCAGTCTCCCATACAAATACTTGGGCAACCATTCAATAACCCATATAGTTACTGATATAGCTACTGATTTAAACATGCAGCAGTTTACAGAAGAACATAAATAATGATTGCCAAATTAAGACACTTTAATCACTAACCCATGCACTCAGTGAGACACATTTAATCATTCTCTCATACAGTCAGTCATGCACCTACTAAATCCTTCATCCAGACACTTATACATCCACTCATTCTTCAATATGTAAGACATATTTTAACTTTACAGAAACATACAGTCACTGGGTGTTGTCATCAGTGATGTCATCAGTGATGTCATTTGAGATGTCATCAGTGATGTCATCAGTGATGTCACTGACCATGTCATGAATGATGTAATATGTGACATCATTAGCAGTGGATTGCGGGTCCGCGATATATAGTTAGTGCAACTAACTATATATGGAATTTCAATGGTTTTGTGCAAATAAAATAAGGTTTTTTAAATGCTAATCCCTAACTATATATGGTCTATAACCTATGGTTTTTTCAGTGAATTTTCAAGGTTTTGTAAATGCAAATTCCTAACTATATATGGTCTATAACCTATGGTTTTTTCTGTGAATATATATATATATATATATATATATATTACAATTTCAATATAAAAAATCAATTTATATTAAAAAAATGTAATGTAATTTAAAAAATAAAATATCTAAAAAGAAATACTTTAAAACAATGTAGTGAACCAGTATAAAAAAAATAACAATTAATACATTTAAAAATAATAATTTATAAAACCTTTGAAATTCACTGAAAAAAACATAAGTTTCAGACAAGATATACTTAGGAATTAGCATTTAAAAAAACCTTGAAAATTCCCTGAACAAACCATAGGTTTCAGCCACATTATAGTTAGGAATTAGCATTTAAAAAACCTTAGCAATTCACTGATAAAACCAAAGGTTTCACACATGTTATAGTTAGCTGGACATTTCACTCATACGAAACCATTGAAATTCCCCCGTTATAGTTAGTTCAGCAAACTATAACTCACGCACCCGCGATGCACTGCTGATGACGTCACATATTATATCACTCATGACATGGTCAGTCTATGCTTCAATTTGCACTGCTGGTGAAACTGCCTGGGTGAATTTGTATGTGCTAGGAGCGGATTTACAACCCCCTGTGCCTATTTTACACATCTTTTCCTTCACTTTTGTGATGCAGCAGTGGTGCAAAAGATGTGGCATGCCAGAAAGAGGCTTTCCTGCACAGAGGGAGGGGGGGGAGTGGAGGTGTTCTGGCATAGGAACACCTCCTAAAAATGACTGAGTGGAATCTATAAGATTTCATTCAGTCACTTTTAGGCCTATGCTGCGTCTATGTTACGTCAAAACCCTGCACCTGCTTGAAACAGATGTAAAGATTGACACAGCATTATGAACAAAGAGCCCCAAGAGCATTGCTGGATCTGCGTTGCACTTGGAATGCAAGTCAATCAATGCACCACCTTCACAACACAAACACATCACATATCTGTACAGTTTTTGCTCTATAATACACCACATTGTAAATACGGTGCATCCATTGTGGTGATGTCACAGTGCACAATAAGTGGCATATCTCTGGGGATGTACCACTTATTGTACATCTGCTGATTACTGTTTGAATGTAGTGAATGGATTACTACAATCTGATCAATGAGTCACTACAAAACTATAACAGTAATGGCAGAGTACTTGGTGGAAGTGTAAAGATAAATCCTGAGGAATTCAAAATATAAAAGGTGAATCTGCAGGTGCATAGAACAGTACATGCATTGTAAATAGGAGTTTGAAGCAGTCCATATACTAAGGCCTACTTTACCACATGAATATTTGGGTACTGACTGGATGATAAGAGTACTGCAAGCAGAGTCAAGCTGAATGTTTACAGGCTTTACCTTTAGAACAGTGTATACATAAGCACAGCATTGTCAGAGTGTTTGCAGTAAGTATAAGGATACAGACTGGGGAATTGAAAGTATAAAAAACAAGTGTGCAGGTGCATAGAATACTGCGTGCACAGTGTATAGGGGTTTAAAGCAATCCATGCCCTAAGGCCTAGTTTGATCCACAATTACTTGGGTACTGACTGTATGATTACAGTTCTGCAAAGAGACTGCATGACTGAATTTATAAGAGCTTCATTTTTAGCACAGTGCATAGATAAGGAAATTCTGCTGAATCCCTCAGTAAAATACTGAATGAGTAATCACAGAGTGTTTGCTGGAAGTGTAAGGATAGAGATTGGGGCATTAAAGGTATACAACATAAGGTTGCCTGTGCATGGAACAGTGCATGCATAGTCAAAAAGGGTTTTAAGCAATCCATGTTCTAAGGCCCACTTTACCCCATGAGTACTTCAGTACTGGCTGAATGATTACAATTCTGCAAGGAAACTTTCTGGCTGAATGTATAGCAGCTTCAATTTTAGAAGAGTGTATACATAAGCACATAGTCCTGTATGGCTCAATATAATACTGAAACAATAGGGATAGGGTGATAGTGTTTGCTGAAAGTGTAAGGATATAGACTGGGGAATTGAAGGTATAAAGAATAAGTTTACAGGTGAATAAAAGACTCCATGCGAACTCTATAGGAGTTTGAAGCAGTCTCTGACCAAAACCCTTTTTTAATGCATGAGTACTTACATAGTGAGTGGATGATTACAGTTCTGCAAAGAAAGTGCCTGACTGATTTTATAACAGCTTCAGTTTTACCACAGTACATATATAAGGAAATACTGCTGAATGGCTCACTACAATATTGAAATAGTAATGTGAGAGTGATTGTGAAAGTCTAATGATACAGACTGGGGAATTGAATGTATAAAAAACAAATGTGCAGCTACATAGAAGACTACATGCATAGTCTATACAGGTTTAAAGCAGTACATGGCCTAAGGCCCACTTTGCACCATGATTACTTGAGTACTTACTGGATAATTACAGTTCTGCAAGGAGAGTGTCTGTTTGAATTTAAAAGAGCTTCATTTTTAGCACAGTACACACATAAGGAAATTCTGCTGGATAGCTCACTACAATACTGAATCAGCAATCATGAAGAATAAATCCTACATTTCTGAATGATATTTTCTAATTTCTATTCTTTATTGCGATTCCCATTCACCTTCTCCATAATATATTATAAGAGTACCATTCTATATTTTCTAGTATGTGATGTATTAGAGGAACAGTCTGTAACCTGTAAGCACTACGAAAGCACGTTTCTGAATTGTACAGAATACAAATTTGAAAAATAATAATGCATGCATTTCTATGTAATATGAAATAATTTGTATTTAACTGTGTTTTACTTGTTCTCTTGATCTGAGATAATGTAGTGCAGGAGTGTTTGTTGTAGCACTTCTATTCTACTTTATCTAAAAGTAACTGATGCCCTCTTACATCAACAAGAATGTGGGGCAACACTTTTACAAACTGTAGCACAAAAAAGAAGTATATAGCTACGCTTAACTGATATTTTATGAAATTCCATTTTTAATTGTCACGCCTTTCATATATACAGCGACAGTTTCTGAAGAAAGTGTATTTGTATTTGCTTAATAAAAACTGTTTCAAACCTAGACTGAATTTTTTGCTGCGCAACCACACCTCCCCATCAGGAAAGTAAACACCACATTATAAGTAAATAGTACTCGTAAGAAGTATGTCACCAGCAAACTTGATCAAAGAAAACAGCGCAAGACACTGTCATTTTTCCGCCGTGATTTATACACCACACAGCAATTATATAAATAGCCCTTGAAACATATAAAAAAAATTGTTTCCCTCATTATTCCTCTCCACCACCTTATGGGCACTGTCCAGAGTTAATAGTGTTCCAACAGTGAACCGTTACCACCCAATAAGGAGCAAACTTGTTCTCTGAAACTTAAGTCAATAAAATAACCATGTTGTTCCACAGACGAGCAAGGAATGACCAGTTAACCTTATACTTTAAATACTTCACAGCCAATGAACATTAAACTTCGTGAAGTCCAGCTTGGAGCACATTACTGTAGTAAACTACTTCTCTGTGGTGCTCTTCTGATTAGAATGTTCATGACATCATAGAATGCCTGGGGTGACTCTCTGGCTCTTAACGTCAGTTGATCTACTCAGGCTGAGCTGATGAGAGCTGGCTCCTGGTGGGGTTTATATCTTTACTTCTTATCTTCTACTTGTCTACATCTGTACCTGTTATCTTGGAAGGAACTTACATTAAAGGAACTTGTATCTACAGTGGACTCTGCATCTTTCCTTTACTACATTTTGGCGACGTTTCTTAAAAGGATGAACCTACGCGTGAACTAAGGAGGAAGGACGACTAAGGAACGAAAAGACAAGGTACTAAAGACTTTTTGGACTTTCAAATGTCAAATGGTAACCCAAAGGCAACGCCCCAGCCAACCCCACCAGTGTCCTGTACCATCTGGACAGCCTACAATCTGGGCGTAGGTTACTTGATGAGCCTGCTGTCACCCAGCTGCTGTCTGGATAAAGTCTTTCCAGCAACGCTCTTCCCTGAGGCCTGTGGTATTTATCTATTTTATCTGGCCTTCATTCTGAGTGGGAAGCGTCTTGGTATTACAGTTGGTTTTATCTACTTCATGAGTCACATATGAGGATGTTGGCAGTGCGCAACTGGGAGCACTCTTTAAGCATCAGCTGGATTGGCAGTTTTAGTGACAGTCACAGCCTGAAGGAAGTTTATCAGCAGTTTCAGTTACATTTCAGTGATATTTGCGGTACTTTTCTAATCTTTCTCAGAGGAACTGTTTGGGCGTTTTGTTACACTTTTTAACAAAAACCTGCGGAGGTGTATCGTCCCTGCCAGCACTTCTGGGGTCTGTGCTTGACAGCGTGCTTTGGCAGGAACCACTAACATGACAAGAGCACACTTTTCCTGGTTCGTGTATTGCACTGTCATGTGAGGTAACTGGATTGCTGTGCGTTTCTGCACATTGCTGTGTACACGGAGAGCCGTGTTTCTACGGAGCTGTTTGGCAGTTTACTTTGTCAACCACGCGCGAGCTGCCTTTTTCAAAAGTGCTCTCAGCGTGTGTTCTCGGCGTGCGCTCTTACCTCTTTTCAGTCCAGTTTCCATCGTACCACATTGACATTCCTTCGTCTCCTCCGTGCAGTTTCCTATTGTCTCACGTCTCCATGCGCACAGACGTGCCGTGAGCCACCCAGCGCGGCGGGAGGCAGCGTCTCATCATCTGTGTTTGGTATTTACATATAATCTGAAGGCTGTGGTGAACGCGCATCGCGCAAACTGCTGTGTTTTTGCCAGTTCAGTGTTGGAGTTTTCTTCGAGCTGACCAGCGTTTTGGCATTGTCTACTGCATTCCTTCAACAGTACTTGGAGCAAAACTTTATTTTCGCCAAGGTGCTTTGTCCGGTCTTCCTGGTCTTTCTTGCTCCTTTTCACCATGCTCGAAGTTCACGCGATGTTGCCTATGTAAGCAGTGGCAAGGACTTTGCTTCTGGAGGTGCGATGGCTGCGCGGACAGCATTACCAACACTACATCGACCTGCAGGTCTTCTACTGGGACACAGCAAGTTGACTTTTTGTATGTCCTGTTTGGATTATGGTCTAAGTGCTTGGATCCCGGGTGAGAGGTCGCTCACCGGAGCAAGCTTTATTTATTTATTTATTTATGACAGCTAATTTACCATTGCACATTATTGAATATAGCCTTATTTTGTGGTGGTGTGGTATGGTGTGTGGCAAACTTGTGTTGCTCTTATTCTTACTCTATATTCTGTGTTAGGTCATGTCCTGGTTGGATGTTGCTGGGTTGTGGGTAGTCAATTTTTATCCATATCTTTTAGGTTGGTTTCCTCAATTGTACCCTAGATGGTCTGTGTGTGGGTAGTCAATGCCCCAATGTTTTTTTTTTGGGTTCTTTGAGTCTGCGTCTTATGTTTGGTGGTAGTCCGTGCCCCATTTGTTCCCAGGAACATACTCCTGCGTGTACCCTACTTAGGGGAGATTGTGTGTTTGAGTGGCTAGTCAATGCCATTTCTATTTGTTTCCTGTGGTAGTGGTCTATGTGGGTAGTCCATGCCCCATTTTGGTTTCCAGGTATTCTCCTGTGGTGTACCCTACATAGGAGAAGTTGTCTGTGTGGGTAGTCCATGCCCCATTTTGGTTCCCAGGTATTGTGCTGCGGTGTACCCTACATAGGGGAGGTTGTGTCTGTGGGTAGTCAAAGCCCATTTCTTTTAGATTTTTGTGGTAGTGGTGTGTGCGTGTAGCCCATGCCCTATTTCAGTTCCCAGGTTGACTTTCCTGCGGTGTACCCTACTTTGGGGAGGTTGTGATTTTTAAGTATTAGTACCCTGTGTTCCCTATTTTTGGTGGAGATTGTTTAACATCGTTGCTTTTTGACACTCTGCTTCCGTCAAAGTCTACCTGCCTGAGATTCGTGGCCAAGGGTTTCATGTCGGTGGGACTTTGTGTGAGGAGTTTTTATTTTTCTCTGTCAGATTGTTTTGTTAGGGAAGCTTGTAAAGGGTCTGTGTCTATGCTCGCCTTTGTTTTTTTTTTTCAGGGGGTTTTCTCTCTGGTGTACCCAGTTGTGAGTGTGACCATCTTTCTTTGCTACTCTGCCCTTTATTCATCTATGCCATGCTTTTACTCTAAGGGAAGGGGGATGTGGCATATAGTAGCATTTAGTGGTTTCTTTCCATCTAAAATTTAGCATGTTATTCTATTTCTGCTCATACTTACAGCCCCTGACGTTGCCTTCCTCACGGAGACCTGGATGAACGCCTCTTCAGCTCCCGACATCGCCATCGCTATCCCAGAAGGCTACAAGATCGTCCGGAGGGACCGAAACGCCAACCAGATGGGAGGAGGCATCGCCATCATCCACAGGAACACCATCCGTCTCACGACCAGCACCGACAACACCCTGACCAGCGCCGAACACCTGCATTTCCAGATCCACACCAACCCGAACACCACCCTCAGAGGCACCCTGATCTACCGACCCCCTGGACCACGCACCCAATTCAGCGAGGACATCGCCGACTTCGTCAGCCCGCATGCCCTCCCCTCCACTGACTACATCCTCCTGGGAGACCTCAACTTCCATCTGGAGAACAACAACGACCGCAACACCAGCACCCTGCTCGACAACCTCGCCAACCTTGGACTTAAGCAACTGGTGTCCACCCCCACCCACCTCGCCGGACACACACTCGACGCAGTCTTCTCTTCCAGCACAGACATCGACTTCAGCCACGCCACAGAGCTTCAATGGACGGACCACAGCTGCGTCCACTTCACCTTCAAGAGAACAACGACCACCCAACACCAGCAACAGGCCGCCCGCAGAAGCTGGAACAAGATCACAGCAGACCAGCTCGCCACCTCCCTGAGCCAGCACCCTCCTGCCAGCTCAGCGAACCCCAGCCAGGCCGCCGACAACCTCACGAAGTGGATCAGCATCTGTGCGGACGAGCTCGCCCCGCTGAGGACCCCGCCCAGCAGACCCGGCAGCAAGAAAGCCCCGTGGTTCACCGACGAACTCAAGAGCTCCAAGAAGAACTGCCGAGCCCTCGAGAAAGTCTGGAGAAGGGAACCGACACCGGACAACAGGACCTCCTTCAAACTTGCCACCCGGAAGCACCACCAGCTGATCCGCGCCGCCAAGAAAACAGCATTCAAGGACCGGTTGGACAACAACGCACACAACTGCAAGGAACTCTTCAACATCGTGAAAGAGCTTTCCAACCCCAGCGCAGGAAACAACGACATCACCCCATCGCAAGACCTCTGCAACTCCCTCGCTTCATACTTCCACAACAAGATCGCGGACATACACAACAGCTTCAACAACCAACCAACGCACACCATGACCGAACAACCACCCCCCACCACCACCCTCCACGCCTGGACCCCGATCAGCACCGAAGACACCATCCGCACGATGAACTCCATCCACTCCGGATCACCGACCGACCCCTGCCCTCACCACGTCTTCAACAAGGCCGACGCTGTCATCGCACCCCACTTGCGAGACATCATCAACACATCCTTCGACATCACCATCTTCCCTGAGAGCTGGAAACACGCCGAACTCAGCGCTCTACTCAAGAAACCAACAGCGGATCCCACCGACCTCAAGAACTACCGCCCCATCTCGCTCCTCCCGTTTCCAGCCAAAGTCATCGAGAAGACCGTCAACAAGCAGATGGCCGCCTTCCTCGAGACGAACGGATCCCTCGACCCCTCACAGTCCGGCTTCCGAGCCATTCACAGCACCGAGACCGCCCTCATCGCCGCCACCGATGACATCCGAGCCCTGATGGACAATGGAGAAACAGCGGCCCTCATCCTCCTAGACCTCTCCGCGGCATTCGACATGGTCTGCCACCGCACCCTAGTACGGCGCCTCAGCAACATCGGAATCCAGGACAAGGCGCTGGAATGGATCATCTCCTTCCTCGACGGAAGAACACAGAGAGTCCGCCTACCACCGTACAAGTCAGAGGCCTCCGAAGTCATCTGCGGCGTCCCTCAAGGATCATCTCTGAGCCCCACCCTCTTCAACGTCTACATGAGCCCCCTCGCGGCCATCGTACGCAAACACAACCTCAGCATAATCTCCTACGCCGACGACACCCAGCTGATCCTCTCCCTGACCAACGACCCCGCCTCCGCCAGAGCCAACCTGCACGAAGGGATGAAAGAGGTAGCCGAGTGGATGACGACCAGCCGCCTGAAACTGAACTCTGACAAGACGGAGGTCCTCATCCTGGGCTCTTCACCCTCCACCTGGGACGACTCCTGGTGGCCTCCCGCCCTGGGCACCTCACCCAAACCAACAGACCATGCACGCAACCTGGGCTTCATCCTGGACTCCTCCCTCTCCATGACCAGGCAAGTCAACAACGTCTCCTCGGCATGCTTCAACATCCTACGCATGCTACGGAAGATCTTCTGGTGGATCCCCACCGAGACCAGGAAGACCGTCACCCAGGCCCTCGTCACCAGCCGACTGGACTACGGCAACGCCCTCTATGCCGGTACCACCGCCAACATCCAGAAGAGACTCCAACGGATCCAGAACGCCTCAGCCAGACTCATCCTCGACATCCCACGAACCAGCCACATCACCGGACATCTGAGAGACCTTCACTGGCTCCCCGTCAACAAATGAATCACCTTCTGCCTCCTCACCCACGCACACAAAGCCCTACACGACCAAGGCCCGAGCTACCTCAACAGCAGGATCAACTTCTACGCTCCCAAACGCCACCTCCGATCAGCCAACCACGCCCTCGCCGCCGTCCCCCGCATCCGAAGAGCGACTACAGGAGGAAGGTCCTTCTCCTACCTGGCCGCCAAGACCTGGAACTCCCTCCCGACCGACCTGCGCCTGACCCAAGACCACCTCTCCTTCAGGAAGAAGCTGAAGACCTGGCTGTTTGAGCAGTAGCGGCACCCCCCCCCCCCCTCCAGCGCCTTGAGACCCTACGGGTATGTAACGCGCTTTATAAGTGTCACTGATTGATTGATTGATACTTATGATTATAGTATTTCTGTTCATGCTAATCATACCTCATGCAGTACTTGTTGTACATTATTTATTTGTGTACTTCATTTTTGTACTTTTATGCAAATGTCACACTTGAGGTATCTTTGTCCATGTTTTCTTCTTTCTTCTCTCATTCTCTAAGGAGAGAGGATGTGTAGTAAACTACTTCCCTGTGGTGCTCTTCTGATTAGAATGTTCATGACATCATAGAATGCCTGGGATGACTCTCTGGCTCTTAACGTCAGTTGATCTACTCAGGCTGAGCTGATTAAAGCTGGCTCCTGGTGGGGTTTATATCTTTACTTCTTATCTTCTACTTGTCTACATCTGTACCTGTTATCTTGGAAGGAACTTAAATTAAAGGAACTTGTATCTACAGTGGACTCTGCATCTTTCCTTTACTACAATTACCCTAATACTCCCCAAACAGGAAGGAATACCTAAGAAAACGTTTCCACTGACTTCTTCTATGACTAACGGTTCCTATGAAAAAAATAAATATAAATCTCCAGCACAGTAACTATTTCAATTAGCAACATATTGTGGTGAACTTCTAACCTCTGTACTCACGCAAGTGATCCATGAACTGTTACTATGGTAACAGGCAGAAAGATAGTGGCTGTACAAAAAAACGTTATATTTACCCTGGATCCTCTACAAGACAGAAACAAAAGCAAAATACCACCTTTACAACCCCTTTGCACAGTTTTTAAGGTCTTGGGCCTAGCGTACACTGGCAAGCAGTGTCGCGCAGCCAGAGTCCTTTTCCTGGGGTTTTGAAAAATGACCTGGAAATTCCACGCAGTCGTGCGTGTTACTTCCTAGGTCCATTTTCATTAGCCTTTGCATACTTGTATTTTTCAAACAGAACACGTAATAGGCCATGGGCGGCTGCGTAGCTCCGGCCATGGCCTATTGGTGTCAGTTACGTGCACCATAGGCCATATATCTACAATTATCCTGGCCGTCACGACCACGGTAATTAAAGACACTTATATATATATATATATATTCTTTGAAAAAACCATAGGTTATAGACCATATATAGTTAGGAATTAGCATTTACAAAACCTTATTTTACTCACACAAAACCATTGAAATTCCATATATAGTTAGTTGCACTAACTATATATCGCGCACCCGCAATCCACTGCTGATGATGTCACATATTACATCATTGTAATATATTGTATATATTACCTACTGGCGTTATAGTTAAAACTTAGCTTCCATCGGAAATCTGCAACATTCTATTTGGAATAACTTTGGCGCCGGCGGACGAATCTCCGCAAATGTTTCAAAGAAAATGGCCTGCTCCACTCCACTCCTTCCCTGAAAGTTTGGGGGTGATTTGTGTAGCGGGGGCTGAGAAAAGGGGGGTCCTAAAACATGTTTCCCCCATGCAATTTTCCATTGGACCTTTAACCAGGGCTAAAGCCCGAATGGCTTAACGGAATTACACCAAAATTGGCAAAAAGGTAGAGTTTGGTTAGCAGATTACGCTTTTTGTTAAATGGTGTACATCCGTTCAGTAGTTCTGGAGAAAATCCAAAGTAAATTCATAAGTATATCTATAGGCGCTTATGGCACGAGTACTGTACGAGTACCGTACGAGTACCGTACGCGTACGTACGCGTACCTTTCTGAGCACGAGGTGCATGCTGATTGGCTGTCAACTGTCCATTAACACTGTGTAACCGGGATCCCAGCGAAAGCCCCGCAATAGGGCGCGAACTGACCTTTTGTGACCCCCCCCTCTTTTTTCCTCAGCCCGTACCTACAGCGAGATGGCCTGGCCAGGAGAGATACAGTTGCGACGAGGAGGACGACGGGCCCTTTAACTGGACCAAAGACCTGGAGGAGGAGGTGGAGTCAGAACATCCCTTAAAAGGTGTATCCGAGAAGACCCAGGTGTGTTATTTCACCGGAGGAGCGGTCAGTGAGGAGCAGGGCGGAGTGGCGGGAAGCAGCGAGGACGAGTGGAGGAGCGGAGGACGAGTGAGCAGAGAGGACGACTGGAGGAGCGGAGGACGAGTGAGCGGAGAGGACGACTGGAGGAGCGGAGGACGAGTGAGCGGAGAGGACGACTGGAGGAGAGGAGGACGAGAGCACGACCACAGCTACATGTGGATCAGTGAAGACTGCATCGCGGAAGAGCCGAGAACCCAAGAACAGGGAAGAGGACAAGACGGGAGAGCCGAGGAAGCAATGGACACGCCCGGAGGCCAACACCACGATCCGCCCAGCTGTACGCCAGGAGGGGTATGGCTCACTGAGGTGCGTAATCGCTTCATAGGCTGGTTTAAAAAGCGAACTAGTCGCACTACGTAGACCGCTTTGTGTTTCACTTAAGACCCGGGGTCCCTACACTGACACCTACCCTCTAAGTGGCTTGTAAGCTAAATCCCTGTTTGTGTGCATCACTGGGTGTTCCCCACACGGTCCCACCTTGATCTCTAGTAACTGCTTTCGCTGTCATACTGATACCGGCCTCTCTTCTCTTTCCCCTTTACGGTGTCGGCGAGGGTGGACAGCACGGAGCCTCCGGAGCCCAGCAGGAGGAGGAGTCCCGTAAGAAGGAGAGAAGAGGGAGTGATCAGGAAGACCAGGCGGGAAAGGAGCAGATCACCCCGCAGAGGAGCAGTTAGGAAGACCTGTACAGATACTTTATATGAAAGATTAAATCCTGGCATAACTAAAACAGGACTCTTGCCTTTTACTAGTCCCGCCGTTACAGTGGTGGAGAATGCGGGCATAGTTACCGTCTGTACCAAGACGATGGAAGGAGTTGTACAAGCCCTGGTGCAGGGCCAGGAGAGACTGGAAAGACTTGCTGAACAGCAGCTCCGGGCCGCAGAAGCCGACAGGGAGCCGATTAAAACCGCCATGGCGGCCCGAGCACTGGACCCCCCCCTTGCTTCTGGGCCAGTCACAGTGAGCAACATACCGCACACTATAGGAGGAGTGTACTTACAGAAGTATCAACCCGGCGAAGATCCGGACGCCTTCCTAATGAACTTCGAGCGGGCTGCTCGGGCCTGTGGGTGGCCTGGAGTGAAATGGCCCTTCTTTTTGGCCCCCTTACTAGTCGGTGAAGCCCAAGCCGCCTATCAGGTAGCTAACCCGAGGGTTGACACACCTTACGCCGACATTAAAGGGATCATCCTGGATCATCTGGGGCTAGACCGAGAAGCTTATAGGCTCAGATTCAGGAGAGAAAGAGGAGTAACAGGGGAGACGCCGAAAACCCTATTTGTCAGGTTAAAAATGGCCGCAGACAAATGGCTGAGCCCTACTGAAAGCACTAAATAGGAAATTATGGACAGGATATACCTGGAACAATTCCTCGAGGCCTTACCCTTTGCCACTCAAAGTTGGCTAAAACAGCACCCTGACCTGACCACAGTTCAAGCCGTCGAGATGGCTAATACATTCTCACGTGTGCAACAGAGACCAATGTTTCCAGTAGAAACAGAAAAACAGAAACCCTCCTTCAAACCGGAGAAAAGACCAGTAAGACTCCCAGAACCGCCTAGACCACGCCCCTGGAGATCCGAACCACTTCCTCACAGTGGACCTCAGTGTTTTGAGTGCGGCACATGGGGTCATATTGCCAGATTTTGTCCCAGGAAAAAAACGACCGAGGAACCAATGGAGGTGGGATACTTACCCCGCACCGTACTCTATACAGCCGAAATGGGAAACACATACAGAGTAAGTATGAGAATCAACGGTAACCCCGTACAAGCCCTCCTAGATTCAGGCTGCCGCCAGTCCGTGGTACAGGCCCACCATGTACTACCACAGCAAGTCCTACCCAAAGAACAGGTGTATATACGGTGTGTCCACGGGGACGTGAAACCCTAACCCGTGGCAGTAATCACATTGAAATCCCAAGAAGGCCCCCCTTCACGAGTACGTGTTGGGGTGCTAGCCACCCTTCCAGAAGACCTTATCATCGGGACAGACAACCCGACCTTTCTGAAAATGTTTAAACAGAGTATGGGAGATGGGACCAAAGCCGGAAAGAACCCCAGAAATAGGTGCGATGCACCCGCATTGATCTCTCCCGACCCCTGGACATTAGACTGTAGCTTCCAATTCGCGCAGGCTAATGATGCTACGTTGTTTAACGCCTGGGAGAATGCGCATCAAAACGAGGGGTTGGTGCCAGTGCGGTATCCTTGCATGTTCATCAAGAATGGACTCTTGTACAGACAAGGAAAAGAAGAAGACCCGGAACAGTTGTTAGTCCCGGTGTCCTTCAGAGAACAAGTGCTGTTTTTTCACATTCTCACCTGGTAGCAGGTCATATAGGGGCAGAAAAAACAACTCAGAATCTCTTGCAATGCTTCTATTGGCCTGGTATTTATAAAGATGCCATGACCTATTGCCAGGAATGTGACATTTGCCAGAAACGAAATATGACCAGACCCCCAGCCGTACCGTTGCAGCCCCTTCCTATCATAGGAGTTCCTTTTGAAAGGATAGGGATGGACATCTTCGGGCCCCTACCGAAAACCAGAAAAGGGTACCAATACGTCCTGGTGATTGTCGACTACTCCACTCGATTCCCTGAGGCTTTTCCCCTTACCTCGACGACCACTAAAAATGTCGCTGACAAAATGTTGGAACTGTTTTCTAGAGTGGGATTCTCGAAAGAAATACTGACGGACCAAGGAACTCCCTTCGTCTCCCGCCTCATGGGTGAGGTCTGCAAGGTGCTGCACATCCATCAAATACGCACTGCTGTGTACCACCCGCAAACGGATGGCCTCGTGGAGAGGTATAATCGTACGATAAAAACCACATTGAGAAAAATGTTGGAAATCAACAGTACGGAGTGGGATCAGGTACTGCCTCTTGCTTTATATGTTATCAGAGGACAGAAACAAAGTAGCCTAGGCTTTTCTGCTTTTGAATTGCTCTATGGTCATCAACCCAGAACCTTGCTGGACATGACCAAAGAAGCCTGGGAGAAGGAAACCCCGGAAGAGACGGCCAGTACACTAGAATATGCACGCAACCTCCGTTCTAAACTAGGCAAATTACGTGACCTGGCGTTCGCCAATCTAGAAAAAAGCCAGGATAAACAGAAAAGAGTCTATGACAAAGGAAAGAAATGGCGTAAGTTGGAGAAAGGGGACTGGGCGCTGGTATTGTTACCATCATCCAAGCAAAAATTCAAAGCAGAGTGGAGTGGGCCGTATCAGGTCGTGGAAACGATCGGAAACACCAGTTACAGGTTACAGATGAATCCCCAGAAACAACAAACGTATCACATAAACATGTTGAAAAAATGGCTGGGTAAGCCACCGGTGGGTGTGCATATTGTGGAAAGAGACCTGCTCCCCGACCCCAGCACCATACCCCAACTTGTGATCAATGATGACCTACGACAAAAAGAAAGACAGGAGTTGACGGAAGTCCTTAGAAAACAGGAACATGTGTTTTCCGACCTACCAGGAAAAACCACCCTAGCGGAACATTGTATCGAGACCAGCCCGGGAAAAATCGTGAAAATCCGCCCATACAGGATTCCTGAGGCCAGAAGACAAGATATAAAACGTGAAGTGGCTGAGATGCTGAAACTAGGTGTGATCCGTCCATCCCACAGTAACTGGTCGAGTCCTATCGTCCTGATACCTAAACCCGATGGAACAAGACGCTTTTGCATGGACTTTCGCGCCTTAAATGAAATATCTAAATTTGATGCATATCCCATCCCGCGTATTGATGAACTGATTGAGAAATTAGGAAGAGCCAAGTTTATCAGCACTATTGACCTTACAAAAGGGTACTGGCAGGTTCCACTGCGGGAAGAAGACCGACACAAAACTGCTTTTTCAACTGCTGAGGGTCATTATGAATTTACGGTACTTCCGTTTGGACTACACGGAGCGCCCGCAACTTTCCAGCGGCTCATGAACAACGTGTTGAAAGACATATCCACCTTTACCTCCGCCTATCTGGATGATATTGTCGTGTTTAGTCCTGACTGGGAGACCCATCTAGTACATTTACAGAAGGTGTTAGAAACCCTCGACCAAGCAGGATTACGGATAAACGCAAAAAAATCCCGATTAGCCTTCCACAAAGTTAAATATCTAGGGTATGTTTTGGGACATGGCCTCATAGAGCCCCGAACGGAAAAGGTGAGGGCTATAGCAGAGACTCCGTTTCCCATTACATAAAAGGAACTGCGTGCCTTCCTAGGCCTCATTGGCTATTATCGGAGGTTTATACCGCAATTTGCTCAGCTGGCAACCCCTCTCACGGATGCCCTACAGTCCCGGGTCAAACAGTCAGCCCTGAAGTGTCCCACCCCAGCCATGTTGGAAGCCTATTCGGCTTTAAAGAGGACTATCACCTCAGCCCCTATTCTCACCTCGCCTGACTTCACGAGACCCTTTTCACTGCATACAGATGCCTCGGACTTCGGAATCGGAGCAGTGCTGTCTCAAAAGGGCGATGACGGGATGGATAATCCGGTCCTCTTCATCAGTAGAAAACTGTTCCAGAGAGAACTCAAATATGCCACTGTGGAGAAGGAATGCCTGGCTATTCGGTGGGCTATTGAGAAACTGGCCTACTACCTGGAGGGCAGGACCTTTACGTTGTACACGGACCATGCCCCGCTATTATGGATGGCTCGGAACAAGTCCACCAATGCCAGGGTCATGCGCTGGTTTCTGGTGGTACAGCCGTATTCCTTCAAAGTGTGCCACTAAAAGGGGGTGGACAACAAGGGGGCCGATTTCCTGTCCCGTAATCCCCTTCCCGATCGGAAGGGTCCAGGGGGGGAGGTGTGTAACCGGGATCCCAGCGAAAGCCCTGCAATAGGGCGCGAACTGACCTTTTGTGACCCCCCTCTTTTTTCCTCAGCCCGTACCTACAGCGAGATGGCCTGGCCAGGAGAGATACAGTTGCGACGAGGAGGACGACGGGCCCTTTAACTGGACCAAAGACCTGGAGGAGGAGGTGGAGTCAGAACATCCCTTAAAAGGCGTATCCGAGAAGACCCAGGTGTGTTATTTCACCGGAGGAGCGGTCAGTGAGGAGCAGGGCAGAGTGGCGGGAAGCAGCGAGGACGAGTGGAGGAGCAGAGGACGAGTGAGCGGAGAGGACGACTGGAGGAGCGGAGGACGAGTGAGCGGAGAGGACGACTGGAGGAGCGGAGGACGAGTGAGCGGAGAGGACGACTGGAGGAGAGGAGGACGAGAGCACGACCACAGCTACATGTGGATCAGTGAAGACTGCATCGCGGAAGAGCCGAGAACCCAAGAACAGGGAAGAGGACAAGACGGGAGAGCCGAGGAAGCACTGGACACGCCCGGAGGCCAACACCACGATCCGCCCAGCCGTACGCCAGGAGGGGTACGGCTCACTGAGGTGCGTAATCGCTTCATAGGCTGGTTTAAAAAGTGAACTAGTCGCACTACGTAGACCGCTTTGAGTTTCACTTAAGACCCGGGGTCCCTACACTGACACCTACCCTCTCAGTGGCTTGTAAGCTAAATCCCTGTTTGTGTGCATCACTGGGTGTTCCCCACACGGTCCCCACCTTGATCTCTAGTAACTGCTTTCACTGTCATACTGATACCGGCCTCGCTTCTCTTTCCCCTTTACGGTGTCGGCGAGGGTGGACAGCACGGAGCCTCCGGAGCCCAGCAGGAGGAGGAGTCCCGTAAGAAGGAGAGAAGAGGGAGTGATCAGGAAGACCAGGTGGGAAAGGAGCAGATCACCCCGCAGAGGAGCAGTTAGGAAGACCTGTACAGATACTTTATATGAAAGATTAAATCCCGGCATAACTAAAACAAGACTCTTGCCTTTTACTAGTCCCGCCGTTACACACTTCAAACCAGGAAGTGTTGGCAGCCATGGTGTGCCTCGGTAGACTGAGGCACAAGAAAGCAGAACAACAAATGTGTAGAACGCAAAAAGGGGGCAGAGTAGAAACATCCTGACCCCCTAGGCCTGCTCAGGTGGTCCAACAAGGACCCCCAAGTCCCCCAAAAATGTTTTTAAAAACCCGGTCTGCTTTTTTTCAAATTACCCACCCGGGGGACCAAATCCCAGGGGCATAGTGAAAAAGAAGTGTGGGACGCCCCAATGCCCCCCCACACTGCCCCGGGGAACACCGCCCCGGGGAACACCACCCCGGGGCAAAGCAACGTAGCCCCCTGGCGCATACTGTAGGTTCCAGGTGGGCTAGTTGGCCCCCATAGACCCCCAGTATGCAAGGGGAATTGGTTCCCCCTCTGCAAATGCACCCGGGGCAGCGTTGCAGAGAGGTGTAAAAAGGGGCATGGCCTCATTACATCTCTCTGCAATTCAGCCCCCTGGCGCATACTGAATATTCCTGGTGGGCTAGTTGGCCCCCAGGGACCCCCAGTATGCAAGGGGAATTAGTTCCCCCTCTGCAAACGCACCCGGGGGCTGTGTTGCAGAGAGGTGTCAAAAGGAGCGTGGCCTCATTACACCTCTCTGCAATGCAGCCACCTGGCGCGTACTGGAGGTTCCTGGTGGGCTAGTTGGCCCCCATGGACCCCAGTATGCAAGGGGGATTAGTTCCCCCTCTGCAAATGCACCCGGGGCAGCGTTGCAGAGAGGTGTAAAAAGGGGCATGGCCTCATTACATCTCTCTGCAATTCAGCCCCCTGGCGCATACTGAATATTCCTGGTGGGCTAGTTGGCCCCCAGGGACCCCCAGTATGCAAGGGGAATTAGTTCCCCCTCTGCAAACTCACCCGGGGGCTGTGTTGCAGAGAGGTGTAAAAAGGGGCATGGCCTCATTACACCAATCTGCAATGCAGCCCCCTGGCGCATACTGGAGATTCCTGGTGGGCTAGTTGGCCCCAAGGGACCCCCAGTATGCAAGGGGAATTGGTGTCCCCTCTGCAAATGTGCACTGGGGCTGCGTTGCAGAGAGGTGTAAAAAGGGATGTGGCCTCATTACACGTCCCTGCAACACAGCCTCCTGGCACATACTGGAGGTTCCCGGTGGACTAGTGTGCCCCAGGGACCCCCAATATGCAAGGGGACTTAATCCCCCAACTTAGAACACTCTGCTGGGCGCGTAGGCACAGTGGAGAAGGTAGGGGGCAGGGATTGAGGTGATGTGAGTGCAAACATGCCCTGAGGCAAGTTTTAAGTTGGAGAATTAATTCTTGTTTAATCCAGAGGTCCCCTAGGGGGCACCTAATCCAAAAGGTATCTCCAGTAAGCGCCACTGAGCTGTGTTGCAGAGTGTTGTAAAAAGGGGGCGTGCCCTTTGAACACCTCTCTGCAACACAGTTGCCTGGCGCATACTGGAGGTACCTGGTGGGCTAGTTGGCTCACAGGGGACCTCAGGATTGAAGAGGAATTAATTCCCCAATCTAGCCTACTGCTATTCCTGAAAAGTAAATTTAACTGTACTTATCAGTAACTTGAATTTCCTTCCATAGGATATCATTGCTTGCTATATCAAATATATATAAATAAAAAAAATATTAAATAAAAAAAATATATTATAATTTCAAAATTTTTTAAAATATTTGTTTTCAATTTATATTAAAAATATGCAATGTAATTTAAAACATAAAATATCCAAAAATAAATTGTTTAAAATTATGTAGTAAATCAGAATAAAAAATATAACAATTAATACATTTAAAAATGATCATTTACAAAACCTTTGAAATTCACTGAAACAAACATAGGTTTTAGGCACGTTATAGTTAAAAATTGGCATTTAAAAAACCTTAGAAATTCACTGAAAAAACCATAGGTTTCAGCCATGTTATAGTTAAAAATTAGCATTTAAAAAACCTTAGAAAAAAACATAGATTTCACACATGTTATAGTTAGCTGGACATTTCACTCAGACAAAACCATTGAAATTCCCACGTTATAGTTAATTCAGCTAACTATAACTCGCGCGCCCGCAATGCACTGCTGGGGCATTCACATATTACATCACTCATGACATGGTCAGTGACATCACTCATGACATCACTGATGACATATATATGTTATATGTATATATATATATATATTTTTTTTATATATATATATATATATATATATATATATATATATATATATATATATATATATATATATATATATATATATATATATATATATATATATATATATATATATATATATATATATATATATATATATATATGTGTGTATATATATGTGTGTATATATATGTGTGTATGTATATATAGTTAGGATTTTTTCTCTATGGGATTTTTGAAAATTCTATGTCTAATAACTTTGGCGTTTGTGGACGGAATTGGCTGAAATTTTCAGGAAAATGGAACATTTTGTTTCTGAGCAGCCCCTGACAATTTGGGGGGGGGGGTTTCATCAAGGGGGGGCCTAGAAAAAAGGGGGGTCCCAAAACACGTTTTTCCCATGTTAATTTCCATAGGGCGGTTGGCCTCACTTTTAGCTTGAACGGCTGAATGGATTTGCACGAAACTTGGCAAAATTGTAGGGACTGTTAGCCCGATGTGCCTTTGCTAGGTCTCAATATATGTGCTCCAGTGGATTTTGAGTAATTTAGGTTCAAAAAAAGATATATATCTGGGCGGAGCCTAACCACACATCTGATCTGATTGGCTGTCAGCACTTCCTCCAAGAAGTGTTGGCAGCCATCTTGGGACCAATATACATGATAGCACCTCATTAAAAAGCATTGTAGTTAATAGAGGGTTTTAGGACTTTAGTTACATTATAAATCATTTGTTGATGGTACCATACTCGTTTTAGGAATTGTGGTGGGTTCTAAGGTGATTTTACCATGTGAAAAAACCTTCTGCTGTGATATCATGAATATTGTTTGAAAGAAAACTAATATCTCATGATTTTCCCACAGTGGTTTGGAAGGGGATCTATAAGCTAAACTGAAAGCATATTTTCTGTAAATTCACATTATCTTTCTCAGTCATGTGAAAATGAAGTCTGACATTCTCAGTAAAACATGTACATCCAACAAGGACAGAGACTGTCAGTTGATTCCTTTGTGTTCTACTGCAGCCTCCTAGAGTGTTCTAAAGAACAACTAGAGCACTAACAGTCCTACTTATTACAAAGGTATGGCACACCTGAAGCCATCTTGATTGGAATAAAGTGGTAACTCTTAAAACATTTAATTTAAAAAGAAACAACATGAGGGGGTATATTTTGCCATAGAAAGTATGATTAGTGCTGCAGAATGAAAAATTAGGGCACATTTTGAGTGACTTCTCAAATCCTTTTCTATTTCATTAAAACATTCTGACATGCAGTCTCCCAAAATGGCCACCAGAGACAAAAGAGCCCAAATGTAGCCCAAATATCACCCAGATGTAGCCCAAGTATAGCCCAATGACAGAATGTCCCAGAGTGTTCTAAAGAACAACTAGAGCGCTAACAGTCCTACTTATTACAAAGGTATGGCACACCTGAAGCCATCTTGATTGGAATAAAGTGGTAACTCTTAAAACATTTAATTTAAAAAGGAACAAAATGAGGGGGTATATTTTGCCATATGAATTATGATTAGTGCTGCAGAAAGAAAAATTAGGGCACATTTTGAGTGACTTCTCAAACCCTCTTTAATTTCATTAAAAAATTCTGACATACAGTCTCCCAAGATGGCCACAAGAGACCAAAGAGCCTAAATGTAGCCCAAATATCACCCAGATGTACCCCAAGTATAGCCCAATGACAGAATGTCCCAGAGTGTTCTAAAGAACAACTAGAGCGCTAACAGTCTTACTTATGACAAAAGTATGGCACACCAGAAGCCATCTTGATTGGAATGAAGTGGTAAGTCTGAAAACACTCAATTTAAAAAGGAACAACATGAGGGGGTTAATTTTGCCATAGAAAGTATGATTAGTGCTTCAGAAAGAAAAATTAGGGATCATTTTGAGTGACTTCTCAAATCCTCTTCTATTTCATTAAAAAAATTCTGACATGCAGACTGAAACATGCACTTTGAATACCAGCAGCAGACGTCCCTGGTGAGCAGTAGCTTTACTACAGTGATCTAATGTGCAACTAGAGTGCTAACATTCAGAATTTATGGCAAATGTGTGACACATCTGAATGCCTTCTTGATGGAACCAAAGTAAACAAGCATTGAAAATGCAATAGATCTCGCCCTCGTTTAAGTTAAAGCCATTCTGTTTGTAATGAGGTGGCTTTTTAGCTTTGCTTTTATTAGTGTTTTTTCAACTTTCATGTAAATAACATGCATCTGTATGCATATAAGTATATGTATGCATGCATTTATGTTTGTATTTATATAGATATACAGATGATATATGTTTATATATGTATGTATATATATATATTCACTGAAAAAACCATAGGCTAAAGACCATATATAGTTAGGAATTAGCATTTACAAAACCTTGAAAATTCACTGAAAAAACCATAGGTTATAGACCATATATAGTTAGGAATTAGCATTTACAAAACCTTGAAAATTCACTGAAAAAACCATAGGTTATAGACCATATATAGTTAGGAATTCGCATTTACAAAACCTTATTTTACTCACACAAAACCATTGAAATTCCATATATAGTTAGTTGCACTAACTATATATCGCGCACCCGCAATCCACTGCTGATGATGTCACATATTACATCATTTATGACATGGTCAGTGACATCACTGATGACATCACTGATGACATCTCAAATTACATCACTGATGACATCACTGATGACAACATCCAGTGACTGTATGTTTCTGTAAAGTTAAAATATGTCTTACATATTGAAGAATGAGTGGATGTATAAGTGTCTGGATGAAGGATTTAGTTGGTGCATGACTGACTGTATGAGTGAGTGATTAAATGTGTCTCACTGAGTGCATGGGTTAGTGACTAAACTGTCTTAATTTGTGCATCATTATGTCTGTTGTTCTGTAAACTGTTGCATGTGTTGATAAGTAGCTATATGAGTAACTATATGGGTTATTGATTGGTTGACCAAGTATTTGTATGGGAGACTGAGTGTGTGTGTGGGTGGCTGGGAGGTGTATGACTCTGTGCATAGATGTGTGAGCAGTTGATTCACTAGATGTATGGTTTCAAAAGTGCATGTGGAAACAGCTGTATGGGCGGTTGACTGTGTGCATGAGTGTATTGGTGAGTGAATGGATATCTCAGTGCTACATGTCAAAGTAAGTACATATGTAAAACACAGTACATGTGAGAGTTGACATATATAAATAACTGTGCATAAGAGCCAGTGAATGTGTGAGTGGCTGTATGGATCATTGTGAACTTGTATCAGGGATTGTATAAGAGAGTAAATATGTGTTAGTATATGTTTGAATAAGTAAAGTTTGTATAACTGTATAGTTGAGGAAATGGAGGTGTGATTGATTCTTTGCATGACTGACTAGGTGTGTGAGTAACTCCATGGATGAGTGACAGTCTGTGAGTGTCTGTTTACACTGATTGTATCTAAGGTTATATTAGAGTCTGAAGAGGTTCATCGTATTATCACATGAATGATATCATCAGTGATGTGATCAGTAATGTCAAATGAGATGTCATCAGTGATGTCATCAGTGATGTCATTTGAGATGTCATCAGTGATGTCATTTGAGATGTCATCAGTGATGTCATCAGTGATGTCACTGACCATGTCATGAATGATGTAATATGTGACATCATCAGCAGTGGATTGCGGGTGCGCGATATATAGTTAGTGCAACTAACTATATATGGAATTTCAATGGTTTTGTGTGAGTAAAATAAGGTTTTGTAAATGCGAATTCCTAACTATATATGGTCTATAACCTATGGTTTTTTCAGTGAATTTTCAAGGTTTTGTAAATGCTAATTCCTAACTATATATGGTCCATAACCTATGGTTTTTTCAGTGAATTTTCAAGGTTTTGTAAATGCTAATTCCTAACTATATATGGTCTATAGCCTATGGTTTTTTTGTATATATATATATATTACCTACTGGCGGTCGCCAGTAGGTAGTTATAGTTAGGACCTAGTTTCCATAGGAAATCCTCAACATTCTATTTGGAATAACTTTGGCCCTGGTGGATGAGTCTTTGCGAATTTCTCAAAGAAGATGGCTCGGTCCACTGCGCTCCTTCCCTGAAAGTTTGGGGGGGATTGGTCAAGTGGGGGCTGAGATATAAGGGGGGTCCCAAAACGTGTTTTCTCCATGTTATTTTTTATAGGACCTTTAGACTCGGCTACAGGTCGAACGGCTGAATGGATTAATAAGAAATTTGCCAAAACTGTAGAGTCCTGTTCGCAGATTACGCTTTTTTTGGAATGGTGTAAATCCGTTCAGTAGTTGTTGAGAAAATTAAAGTTAAAGTCAATTATATATCTATAGGCGCGCACACGTGCGCGCACCCAAGCGGCTGCGCGTGAGCGGAATATTTTTTTTGCTGCGTGACGTCTGTTAACGTTCGATTTGAAGGAAATCAGGCATTTTTGTCCGCCATTTTGTCACTGTGAGTAAATATGTTGTTCATTTCAAAGCGTTGAAACATGGAAAGGGGAGAAGATAGAGATTGTCTTGCTGCGTAGGTTTTCTCTGGGTGTGTAGTAAGGCCCTTAAACGCGAAAAGATATATTTTTTTTCGGGAAAAAAATAACGGGGTGCGCGCACCCGGTTGCGCACACCTATTCACAAGAGTGTGAAAATGGATATAAATCAGAAGTTTCAGTGCTTAGATATAAGGTGGCTCTGAAAAGAGCCCTTGTGTTAATTGAGTGTTTTCTGCATTTATAAGTAAGTACCGATGCAGAGCCTGATGTTGCAGAGGAAGATTCTGTTTCCCTCATTCGTGAAATGAACACCGTCTCTCCTATAGACGTCTTGCATGTGGTATCGCAAGTTGTTGTGGTAAATAGAACCCATGCTATAATCTCTGAGGAACGCAGAAACAGATTTATTTACATGTCTCCTTGCTTTCTCAAATTGTGCACAATGTTGATTGGACCAATTCCATTTCTGTCTTTGGCATATATTGGAATATACCAAGGCAGATCGAGGAAAAAGTGTCATCAATTGTCGAAAGGTGTCTTTTAGAAGCATTTCCAGACCTACCCCAGTGATTGTGCCTAGATCGTTCCCACCACAGTGCACAATTATAAGGTCTGGTTCTGGGAGATGCATAAAAGTTTTCACCAATGGAATCAATTGGTGACATTTCAATCCTCTTTTGGCAATCCATGTTATGTGTACATTTGGTAAGCCGAGGTTGCAAATTCGTCTGCTTACTGCATATTTTTCACTCCAGTGAATATAACTGTGTCCTATTAGCCAGACCTTCATTTTCAAGGGATTTGTAGTCGTCCTCCGATCGGTTCTGGAAGTTGAATGAGAGTTAGAAGTTGAAATTCTAAATAAAGAAAAAGGAAGAGGCTGGGTGTGGTTTAAAAAATAAAAATGATTGGTTGATTGTAACAAGTGGAGATTGAACAGTACGTTCCATGTTAATGTTTATGTTAAACGAAAAGTACTATTGGGTGTGAAAAAACAAGACATGTAACAGAGCTGTGTATTGGCAGGGGTTTCTGGAGGGAAAATAGTGTTCTTAGTTTGTTGTAGAACGTTAAGACATGAACTTTTGACCTGTGCCTTCAGCAAGGTGCAGAATGAGGTGTAACCATGGAAACAGCCGGAGATGGCAGTTGGTGATGGTTCACTCTTTGGTGCCTCTGCATCTGAGTTTGTTCTCTGGTGGCAGGCAGAGAACTGTTTGTTATTGTGGAGATGAAAGGGTGATAAGGAGAGAAATAGCGTCTGGCCTGTAGAAGCGTGGGAGCAGTGATTAACTCTGAGTCAAGCGGAACTGTGTCGGTGCTTGGTAACAGTAAAAAAAAAAATGTTAACAGTGGTATAACTGTCTTTACGGTGCGCGACCTACTAAGAAAGAGTTAACGGGCCGTAATTGGCTTGCAGGTTCTAGTATCAGTAAGTGAGGTCGAGAAAAGAAAACATTCAGGACTTTATTTATGAAGGGCGGCGGAAGGTCTTTATAAATAAGGTCCTCAGTGTCTACAGTTAAGGTTATGTGGAACCCATGAATAGTTTTTCAATATGAAATCATTTCAGTTGAGATTATGGATTAAAAGAGAAACCGTGAATATTTGAAATGTTTATTTAGAAATGTACTGTTTTAAAGGCAAATCATTATGTAATATGAGTACAGAAATTGCAAAAAACACAGTAATTGGTATTGTCAGTAGTACATGGAATACAAACGCTATAGTTGAAGAAAAATGAATATAGTTGGAAAAAAACATTGTACACTCTTATAAGGAAGTATTTTATATTTTAATAAACGGAAGAAGGTCTCTGGCCTTTCAGTTTAGGAACGATATATGAAAATGCAAGTGGTTATACATCATTACTTTATGAATCAGCTGTCAAACAACACAAAATCATAATGTCCACTGTTAGTAATGCCAATAGGTCTGTTCTTCAAAAGAAAATATGGAAAAGAACGTGAAGAATATAGAAAACCAAAAGGAAATGAGGACGTCAATGGCTTGTATAAGAGTTATTGAAGCATTGTTTAGGCAAAATAGGTAGCTTCTGCTTGTAACAGGAAATCAGTTTTATCATTTGAAAGTATGTCAGCTATCCAATGGAAAAGAGTAAAGCAGTACTGATGATCTGTTATAATCGGAGCCTCTTTTACCATCAGAGGGCAGCTCGGTGGGTTTTCGATGTAGCTCGCTGTTAGGAAAGAGTTAACCGTCCATTGTGTAGGCAAAGTATGCAGCAAGTGCCTCTAACATGAAATCATTGTTATCATCTGAAAACATGTCAGCCATCCAATTGAGAAGATGAAAGGAGCATTCATGATCTGTCTTTATTGGAGCGTCTTTTACCATCATAGGGCAGCTCGGTGGGTTTTCGATGTAGCTCTCTGTTAGGAAATCTTGCGCCGCTGCGAATATATTCCAATGACCCAGAACTCCTTGTATCGCTGCAAAGGCCATAAACCCTCCGTTGTAACAAAGCTGTTCATGATCAAGTAACGGATTCATGAGGTGATTGTAATTCGGTTCAGGAGGTACCAAATTGCAGAGACATAAATCCAGGGCCCACGTGAAATCACAGCTCAGGCAATGAAATACAGGCTTCACACAGGTGAAATACGAATATCGAAATGATAATCGATATGAAGTATTCAAAGTTGAGAGTGGTAAGGTGCCGTAGTACAGAAGCATTCTCTGTCGAAATAGTTCTAAGTGGCCCGGCTCGTTTGCGAAGGCAGGAGGGACATCCATTTTGAATTTCCCAAGATGGTAAAGGAAACGGCGCAGCACTGCCGGTTGTATAGCAACTACACAGAATTAGGTCGCCGGCTATGCAGTGGAGAGGAGCAGAATGACTTGATACATTTTCTAGGAGTCTAGTCACTTATATATTGCTTAGTAGTTATCAAAAAAGTAGCTTTTTTTGAACTGGAGGATGCGTTAAAAAATAAGGGAGTGATTTGAGGGAGTTGTAAAGCAAGGTCAATTTTTTTTACATCAATGCTGTTTTCTGTGAATGTTAGCTTAGTGAAAGATATGTGTGTGAGCAGATGCAACGTTCAGTTTTAAATGTGACAATGGCGGTCTTGTTCATGTCTTTCGATTCAAGGGCGGTATTCGCTGCCAAATACATAGATGAAGAAACGCATGCGTGGGGTACATAGTCTGCATTCTTAAAGGAAAGCAAATGAAGGGTTATTTTTACCGCGTTAGCATTGTCGTTTAAAAAGTTACAGTGATTTCCAATATATGTTAAGAAAGTGTCACTGATGAAGACTGAAAATAAATCCTTATAAATAATAGGGACTGGTGTATTTTAGAAAAGGTGTGTAACATTACATGAATTGTGAAAAAAAATAATGTAATTGAAAGTGTATGGTTTGAAAATGAAAAGTAGAGGTTTATAGTTCACGTTTTGAAAGCAGTTCTAGAGGGTCAGATGAAAGTGTATGGTTTGAAAATGAAAAGTAGAGGTTTATAGTTCACGTTTTGAAAGCAGTTCTAGAGGGTCAGATGCATGATAGATTTATAAAAAATAGAACATGTTTTTAAATAGTATTATGGAAAAAATATGTGCCTTTATGTACTATTTACATTATCTGCCTGTTGCGTATTCTTTGAGTTTTAGTAATCCTGTGTCTTATAAGTTTTCTAGGGGCAGTTTGAGGTTTATGGTGGGTTTGGGCAGGGAGGGTAGGTTGGGGGTTTGTAATAGGGGGTCCGGGTGGGGTGGAGTGCGGAGTTTAGTGAAAAGTGAGGGGGGCGGGGAGTTAGGGTGTTTGGTAATGGAGCAGAGTCAGAGGACGCCACATTTGTGTTATGGGGTGCCACGGAAATATGTATTTATTCTCAGAGGTTTATTATATTAAGGATATATATCAACATGGTGGCTCTTGTCGTTTTGTGGTTCTGTGCATGTTTATAATGCTGACCCTGTAGTTTTTGTTTATGGACCTTATTACGACACACAGGGGAGCCACGTTGCACAGTTGGAGATCAGAGACTTAGGAAATAAAACTTTATAATTGTAAGGGCTCTAAGCGATACAAATCGCCCGTTCTCGGTGTAAAAAATTTCACCGCTATTGGTGGTATTTTCTACGGTGTTAGTGCTCGAAGGAGAATAGTAACATATATGTGAAAGCAAATTGTGTAACAGGCTCAGCATTTCACATTATCGCGTGAAAACAAAAGTTGCTTTTACATAGCAATAAGTCTCTTATAATTAAGGGACGGAGTGTATATAGTGCTATTTAGTACTCTGCTATGTGATTGATGTCGAATATTTCATAAGAGGAGGCTTTAAAAGTTTTTCGATAAACTGGTTTTCTAGGGAAGTGGGTGGAGTGTTCCGTGTAAATTGCAGAATAGAAACTAGTAAGTGAGGTAATATAAATTTTTATGGTCAATTGTGTCCCCTATCGTAGACCCCAACGGCTCCATGTACGTGCTTCTAGTACATGTAAGTTCCCTCCACAACCAGCTATGAAGACGCAAATACATTTGCGTCCAACGTTAACATGTCCTCTTTCAGATCCACCATGAATGGGTCAGATATTCAGTTCCTAAGTGTGCCTTGCCAACGTCTTTACATGGTGCATTTTCACGTTTTTCTAGCCCTGGCGAGTTGGGCCTTGTTTTCTGCCATTTAAGCCTTTTCCTGCCTTCTGCCTCTGGAAGCTGCAGCCTGGACCTGCATCTGTATCCATGACCTTTTACTTACTCCCTGCGCGGCTAGCGGTGCCTGGCTCGGCCTGCTTGACTGCCAAGACTGTATTCAGCCTTCAAGTTATCTGCTCCGCTCCTCGAAAAATACATTCCTGTCTAGTAGTTTAGGTAAACATCCTTCCCAGCTGCAGAGCAAAGGGCCCGGCCTTTCTGTCTCCATGCAAGTAATTCATAGCTTCCGTTACCATGGTAGGCCCATGGCCCCCTTGCTTTACACGTAGACACGCAGTCGCATATGCACGCATTAGCAGTCAGTATAGAATAGCCTCTGCCCGAGAGACCTTTCCTTCTAGATAATACAGTTCCTCAAACACAAGATATTAGATATGATCTGGGATTAGGTTGTTCTGACACCCCAGACTTCTGTCTCCACATGTAGGGCTAAATGTCAAGTCCCCTTCACCCTCCAGTCACACGTCAATCACACGTCATGCTGCTGCACGCGCATCTCTGCCACATGTTTTTGCTGACTCTGCAGGATTCTTCTAGAGATCCACCCACTTGTGACACCTCTATGTGACGTTTCTAGCACACACCTTCGTGTACGCCCTCGTGCACGCCTTCTGTTACGTACTTATGTTCTTATCTCGTTTCTCTCAGCTGTTACGCCTTCTGCATTCAATACTACTGTATGCATTGACTATATATATGATATCCTGTTAATAAATCATTGTACATGTCCATTGCAGTTCGCTTCCTGAACCCTCGTGGTGATGGAGCATGCTACCTGGTTCGAACCAATTCCTTTTTAAGGAATAAAACCTTCATAAACCTCAGATGCCACGGACTCTGCCTCTTCTTTTTGACTGAGTTATTCTTATTGAACTTTACCGCATAAATTCCGTATAGGTAATTAAAATTTACCACATAATTTGGCGCCCGAATAGGTACCCCTCCCCCACCCTACGCGCCGGCGGTGCGTTGCAGGCCCGGTCCCCTGCCACAGCGCTGACGGACAATTACGCGTACCCGCAGGATTTCCTGTATCTCCCTCAGGCCAACGGAGGTGACTGAGGCTGCGATCGACACCCAGACGAGGCGGTGAGGAGTGCGGAGGATCCCGACCAGAGCCTAGCTGAGAGAGCAAAGTCTGAGGTATCCGGAGGCCCACCAGTTCCGAAGTTCCGAAGTGCTTACGTCACGAGTCAAGTCCAGTCCGGTCCAGTCCAGTGTCGAGTTTCCGAGGCCTTCTGTTCCGTGCTTCTCGGTGAGTACCGTTGCTGGGGACGCATCTAGACGAGCGCATTAATTTGTGCCGGTCAAGACGGGTTTGGGTACACAGACCCGGTCTGCACTGTTTAGCGGTGTATCTGTACTGTTTAGCAGTATATCGAGTATGCAGGTAGTTAGTTTTATTCTAATTATTATTGTTCGTTTTCAAAATGTTTAAATGTGTTTTAATGTCGTGGTATGAGTGATTGTTCGATCTACATTATTGTGTTTACTGTATTAGTTGTGTCCAAGTTCAAGTAAGTATCAAGTCCCAAGTAGTACGGCTGAAACATGCCGCTGTTTTCCAAACTGAAACAGATAGGAACTAGAAAAGGGATTCTAGAAGAAGCAGTGCCTGTTCCACCTAGGGACACTCCAGGGCACTTTATGTACCACAAACATGGCCTAGATGCTATACTATATCTCGACTTGTGGGTAGACTATACCAAAGATTTAGCAGAGAATCAGAAATGGCCCGCTAAAGGGACATGGGATGCCGAGTGCATCATGAGTGTAGAAGAAGCGTTATGGAAAACGAAAGCCAGACAGTCACAGAAAGATGCCATTGAACTATGGCGTAAAGAATCGCACAGGCGCACAGAGAAAGCACTCAGAAAAACAGACAAACATAGAGAGGATTCAGACAAAGCCCAAAAAAACGTATTAGTTGAGGAGGGGATACGAGTAAAAGCAGAACAAGTAGACCGACAACGAAACACTCTTATGAATGATATGTATCCTCTGCTGGCCGAGGGTTTACCTAAGGCCACTCCGGAAATACCGAAGGATCTGCCCCCTCCATTGCTCCCGACCAAAGTACATCACAAGACCACAAAAGACATATTCCTTTCTTCCTATTTAGACGACGTAGCTCCCGCATATGCAAATAGACGTGTCCCTGCACCACCCGATGACGGCACCCCACCCCGAAATAATCACCCACTTCCGCAACAACAAACTCCTCCTCCCGTTCCACATCCTGCGTCTGTTCCCCCAGCCCTTCCTGCACCTCTTCTTCCTAGCATTCATCCACTAAATCCTTTTGGACCTGGCACCTCGGGAGGTGCGACAGGAGGTTTTCAAACGCCGCCACAAACACACCGATTGACTTATAGGGATTTAGCGCAACAACGTACACCTCAAACAGCTAGTTACGACATACTTAAAGAGCCTCTTACAGACTGTAGATATGATCCAGTACCCGGTAAAGACGACAGAATGATGCTCGCATCAGTACGTCTACGACGAGTTGCAAACTATTTAATGTTACTACCAGGAATGGTTGATCATCTAGACAGAATATATCATTTTGTCCAAACGGGGGAAGGTCCTGAAAGTATTGGCGAGGCCATGGCTTACCAGAAAGTTGACACTCAAGGTATGATATTACGATTTTTCATAAACTGCCTGATAAGAGACCAAGATAGGCCTGGTGTAGACCAGGAAGAAATGAAAGCACTTAATAAATGGGGTCAGAATATAGCAGACGGAAAACATGATAAACAGAATTGTATAGAAAACATGTACCGAAGGATCCGAAAAGCAGTATTAAAAATACACGAAAGAAGACAGCCTGAACCAGAAATAGATTCAGATAAGAATGAATCCTCGGAGGAGGACCAACCAGAAACGACAACAGGACAATTACAATTACCAGCTAGAGAAGTGATAGCATATGTAGGTAAGGGAAGACCTTTTAATAATTCAATGCGACCGGTACGTCCAGAAAGTAAGAGAATTTTTCAAGCTGCCATGTCAAATCCAAAGACCCCTGAAAATCTATTTCAGGCTACCGATAGAATACTTCAAGAACGAATGGGGTACCATGTACTCAATACCATGGATGAACATGAATTGGCCAGGTCAGCAGTACAATGGGCTGACAATTCTGATAAATATAGTGATGACGGCTTAGCGCAGACCTTTTTAAACCTTTCCCCTGACGAACAGAAATTAGCTGGAATATATATGATTCAGCATCTCATTACATTGTTCAAAGGCCAACATTCTGATCCAGGTCCCCTACCTGATATTTTAATAGAGCTACTCTCGCCACGATGGAGTGGTCTAGGTACCGACTTTATTAAAGTAATTCTAGAACATCGACACAGGTATAATGCCTTTCTGAATACACAGTTTGTTCCAGCCCCACCCGTAGAAAGAAAAATGTATTACATAGACAGACAGAATTCCTTGCGAGAAGTGCATCCAGTCCAGAATGATGATAATACCTTTAGACGCGTGTTTGTGTACACGCCCATAACTAAAATGGAACTGTTAGAAATGAAAAAACTTGTGCCAAGTCATGACAAAGACCCAGCAGGTTTCCACCGTGAAATCAAAGACATGTTACTCATGGGTGATTATACCTATCCCGATATTATGAAAATATTGAAAGTATTATTGCCTGTCGGTATTTACGAGAAACTCAAAGAAAAAGATTGGGAGGTGGGAGAGCAAAAGATTGATTGGACTGCATTAGAAAATGAAGAAAATACTCGAACCCCAGGCATAGGGCTTGGGGACAAAACTAAAGCATTACCAGGATTGTTAGTACAAGTATTGCCACGTTTATTAGCCACTAAAAAGGAGGACTGGGATGCAATCTCAGCCTGTAAACAGAAACCCGATGAAGACACTAGTGATTTTTATTCCCGATTTGAGAAATGTTTTGGTATTAATAGTGGCCTGAAAGCAAGTAGCGAGTCATATCCACATCTTTTTGTAACCAAGTTAGTCGAGAATTCCCTGCACCAAGTTAAAAATCGTGTACAGAAAGTCGAGAGCACATGGCAAGCAAATACGCCTTCACAAATGTTACAAATGTTACAGTACCACCAGAATAGAATTAGAGAAGAACAAGAACACGAACAGAGACGTATGAAAGACACAAAAATGAAAATGTTAGTTGCTCAGTCAGTTCCAGCTGACGGTCAGAAAAAGGGCACGACACAGTCCAATAATTCAGCAGCTCCTGTTAAAGGGACATGCAACTATTGTAAACAGCCACGTCACTATATAAACGATTGTGCAGTTTTGAAACAAAATATACTTACTGGAAAAACTAAAGAGAGACTGCGTCCTCCTAGACAGGACCAGATCCAACAACAAGTACCCCAGAATATCCAGCCCATGCAAGCCTCACAACAGACAGTACAGACAGTAGCGGTACCACAGCCCCAACCGATTGCTGCAACACAACATGCAACTCAGCAGATGTACCAGTATGCCCAGACTGGTTATCCCGACTATCAGCGATACACATGAAACAGCCTAGAGAGGGAAGTTGGCTTGCCTCTTATTGAGGTTCCTATAGATCAAGAGGGTCCTTATGTACATAGTCAAGTATTAGGGAAAGACAGAAAGTTTTTAATTGATACAGGGGCAAGCCGAACAACGATAAGTCAAGACGAGGTCCCAGGGGCACCCCTCTCAGGCTCACAGAATGTTTCCCTTGGTTTTTCAGGCAAGCCTATTATTAATGAAGTATTGCAACCACTTCCCCTTGCAGTTGGTCCATTGACACGTACTACAGATTTATGGCTCACAAAGTCATGTCCAGAAAACTTGTTAGGTATCAAGACACTGAAAGCTCTAGGAGCTGTTATTTGCTGTTCTCCGGAAGGAGTAAGATTGTTTTTGCGTGACTTTAAGGGTCACTATGTATTGAGAGATATTGATCCCAGATTACAGAATGTACCTGCACATTTATGGGCACAAGGCCCCACTGATGTAGGTTGTATGCACATTATACCATATCGAGTAACACTTAAACCAGGAGTTGTTTTACCACGAATTCGACAATACACGTTACCCCCAGATGCTATAGTGGTTTTACTGAAAATCATTGACGAGCTCATTGCACAAGGAGTGGTTGTAGAAACTGACTCTAATTTATGTAATTCTCCTATCATTCCAATTCTTAAACGCACCGATCCAAATGCACCACCAGTTTATCGATTAGTTATCGATTTGCGCGAATTGAATAAATGCATTGTACCGCAGTACCCTGTGGTCCCAGATATCTCATCTCTATTGACAGCTATTGATTCTGAGGCAACGTTCTTTACCGTAATTGATCTGAAGAACGCCTTCTTTAGTGTCCCAATTGATCCGGAAAGCCAATACCTTTTCGGATTCTGTTTAAATGGACGAAGCTTCAAATTTGCACGCGCACCTCAAGGATTCACAGAAAGCCCCAGCATCTATAGCCAAGCACTGAAAAGACAACTCAACAGTATTCACATGCCTGACAACACTGCCCTACTTCAGTATGTCGATGATTTACTGATCACCGCCCAAAGTGAACCTGAATGTGAACTAGCGTCACTGACGGTTTTACATTTCCTGGCTGACAAGGGGCACAAGGTGTCCCCTTCGAAGCTGCAATTCTGTGTTCAGCAAGTGGTGTACCTTGGGCACTTGCTGTCCAAATGGGGGAGACAGCTAACGCCTGACCGCATCCAGTTAATTGCAAACATGTTACCACCCAGGACACAAAAGGAGGTGCGGGCTTTTATAGGCCTCACTTCTTACTGCAGACAATGGATCCCTCAGTATGCATTTCAGGCAAAGCCACTCATACAGTTGACAACTCAGGAGGCAGCGTCTTCGACTGTCCTCCCTTGGACTCAGGAACATACACAAGCTTTTGACGACTTAAAGAAAGCCTTATTTCAAGCACCAGTTTTAGCGACACCATGTTACAGCAAGCCTTTTACACTTTTTGTCACAGAACGTGAAGGTACTGCATTGTCGGTACTCACGCAGGATCAAGCAGGTTCACACAAACCGTGTGCTTACTTTTCTAGTACATTGGATCCAGTAGCCCAGGCCTTGCCTGCGTGCTTGAAATCAGTTGCAGCAACAGCTCTAGCAATCAGACAAAGTGATTCAATAGTGTTAGGACATCAATTGACAGTACAAGTTCCACATTCCGTGGAAGTTCTTTTAAACCGAACACAGACTCAACACTTGACTATAGCACGACTGACAGGTTATGAATTGACATTGTTTCAGCCACACATAGAAATTAGACGTTGTAATACATTGAACCCTGCTACACTTTTGCCATTAACTGAAACAGACCCATTGGCACATGATTGCATTGAAGTCATTACCATCACGACGAAACCCAGACAAGACTTGACAGACACCGCATTACCAGATCCAGACCTGACACTTTATGTGGATGGTTCATGCATGAGAACAAGTACAGGAGAATTAGTGGCCGCCTACGCAGTCACAACAGAAACTGAAGTCATAGAAACGAATTGTATTGATACCCTGTCAGCCCAAGCAGCAGAGCTCATCGCTCTGACACAAGCCTGTATTCAAGCCAAGAACAAGAGAGTTAATATATACACAGATTCCCGTTATGCATTCGGAGTTGTACACGACTTCGGTGTCCTCTGGCGAGAGAGAGGTTTTTTGACTTCTCACGGTGCCAAAATTCAGCACGGTCCCCTCATCCAAACTCTGTTGGATGCAATACATCTGCCTACAGCAATATCCATCATGAAGTGCAAGGCACATACAAAGGTTACAGATACTATTTCCCAGGGTAACGACCTGGCAGACCGAACAGCCAAACATACTGCTCAAAATCAGATTCACACTACTGACCTGACAAAGACAATAGTCGCGACACCGACACATTGCATGACAGTTAAGGATCCCGCCCTAGATGTAATTGACATACAGACACATGCTACTCCAGACGAAATAAAGAAATGGACTGAACTAGGAGGGGTCCAGACAGAACAGGGATGGATGACGAAGGGAAAATCTACATGGTTTCTCCCCGACTCTATGGTTCAAGTTAACATTAACACAGTACACAGTCCAGCACATTTAGGAGAAAAAGCCATGTTAGACAGTATTCAACACCTCTGGTTCAATAAACATTTACGAGCAGCAGCCAAACAGAAAGTGCGTACTTGCATGATTTGTTGTCAGTTCAACCCAGGTAAAAGCATTCCCGTAGAACAAGGTGGATTTCATCCTCCCGATCACCCTTTTGAAGTCCTCCAGATGGATTATATCCAGATGGAACGTTGTCGAGGATTCAAATATGTTCTCGTAGTTGTATGTGCACTCTCCCGTTGGACAGAAGCATATCCAGTCCCAGATTACACTGCTCCGACCACTGCCAGGTTCGTGAATTCTTCCCCAGATATGGTTTGCCCCGCATCGTATACTCTGATAATGGTCAGCCATTCTCGTCCGAGCTTATGAAGCAGGTATCACTCCTGTTAGGTTATCAGTGGAAGTTCCACTGTGTCCGACATCCCGAGGCAGCAGGTCTCGTGGAGCGTCATAATCAGACCCTGAAAATTCGTCTTGCTAAAATCTGTAGAGAGAAAGGAGTCGACTGGATAGTAGCTGGATAGTAGCTTTGCCAGTTGCCCTTTTTTATATGAGGATGGTCGCACACTCCAGAACAGGGCTATCCCCGTACAAGGTGGTCTTCGGTAGGCCACCAAATATGTGGGGGACGCCTTTGCCTAGAAAAATTACTGATGTTGATTGTAATATGCTGACAGATTACCTTGCCTCCCTGATGTCTGCACTACAATCATGTCATTCACAGGTCACTGCAGCCTTTCCCGACAACACCGAGGTGAAACCGCATGACGTTGTTCCGGAAGATATCGTCTTCGTGAGGAACTTCGACAGGAAAAGTCCGCTGGAGCCCCGTTGGCAGGCGCCGAAGTTGGTACTTCTCACAACAAGGACCGCAGTGAAGGTGGAGGGCGGCAAGGGATGGCTCCACTCGAGTCACGTGAAGAGATTTCATGCATTGCCGCCAGAGACTGACTCTCCCTCCCCCTCTAAGGACGTCCAGATTCCAGTGACTCTAAACTTCCCCTGATAGAGAAAACTCCACAGCAGGAGTATAAAGCAAACCTGAGGTCTAGCAAGTCAGACAGTTTAATTGTTTAAGTCCTCCCCTAGGTGAATCGGTTAGATGAGTTTCTGACATGTATCCCCTAGACCCCAACAGAGAGAGAGATAGACAGAAACAGCTCAAGAAACGTGCGTATTGTAAATCTTTGCGCAGTCACTGCATTGTGACTTTACTGATTATGTTTTTTCTGAGCCTTATGATTATTGCTGCAAGTGTACTGTTACATGTATATTACCCTATTTTCAAGCATGCACATTCTTCCTTCAACGTTACCGCCGAGCACTCTTTCAGTGAATTACCTCCGCATGAGTTATCTTACAGACTTGCGCTGTGCAACAATACATTCATTAGTATGTTACACCATTCCCATCAGACCAGCAACGCTACAAATTGTTGGATATGTGGCCGACTCCCTCCCTATCAGAAATACAAGGGAGTTCTGCCCCTTTTTCCGTACCCGTTCACACACAATGGATCCTGTGGTGCATGGTTTAGTTTGATTAATTCCTTAAATTCAGATTCTGTAGTTTACCAGGGTAACTGGGTATGGGGAAACCTGAACACTGTTTTGCATAAAGTATGTTTCCCTGACAAGGAGGGTCTTCCCAAAAGGACAGGAACTGATCTAGAAAATGAAGTATATGGATTAGGTAACTTTACACTTAACCTCATGATTCTGAGTGTTGAATCCGAAACAGAACCAGTCTTGCCCGCTATGTCCATACTTCCAGTCAAAGGTGAATTATGTGTCAGAAAGAATGGTTCAGTACACCTGGGTCATAGTAAATGTACTACTGTGATCGAATTCAGTGATAAGGGCAAGTCTACATTCAAAGCTTCCCGTCATTCCTACTTCATTTGTGGTCATACCGCATATATACGCTTACCTCTAGATTGGGATGGCACCTGTTACATTGCATTCCTTCTACCACCTGTTTTTCTAGCCCCTCCTGATTATCATAGGAACACTCATCTAGTACACAATAGACCACAGAGAGATCTCCCGATTGTCGACTACACTGAAACGGCATGGGAGCAATACACAGATTTCAATAAAGGTTTCTTTCCCTACTTAGGTGCTGTCTTTAATAGTAAACTGATACGCAAATTAACTAGAACCCTTGAAGCAGTAGTGAATGAAACTACTTCCGCCCTAGGCAACTTAACGGAGGAGCAGTCTGCGATGCGGATTGTTGTTCTTCAAAATCATCTTGTCCTTGACGTCATCCTGGCCGATAGGGGCGGAGCTTGTAGAGTCATCGGATCGAGTTGCTGTGTTTTCATTCCTGAAAACGTGCCATCAGTATATAGAGCCATTACCCGTCTTCACAAGATTGCAAGTCTGATACACCAGAATCCAGGCACCTGGACTTGGTCCGGTTGGTTCTGGACCACGTTGTCAGCCTGGGGATGGAAAGTCCTATCCTTCCTAGGTATAGCCCTTCTTATAGTATTCAGTTGTTGCCTATGTCTGCAATGTGGGCCAGCGATTTGCGGCTTGTGCGCCACATCATGTATTCCTCATTCGAGTTCACATTCAAAACGCCGCAAGAAGAAAGAAGAGCAAATGATGTTACATGAACAGATTGATAGATTAATGAGGATTGATATCTCATGAAGGGTCCGTAGGGGACAAGGAGGGAATGAGGTAATATAAATTTTTATGGTCAATTGTGTCCCCTATCGTAGACCCCAACGGCTCCATGTACGTGCTTCTAGTACATGTAAGTTCCCTCCACAACCAGCTATGAAGACGCAAATACATTTGCGTCCAACGTTAACATGTCCTCTTTCAGATCCACCATGAATGGGTCAGATATTCAGTTCCTAAGTGTGCCTTGCCAACGTCTTTACATGGTGCATTTTCACGTTTTTCTAGCCCTGGCGAGTTGGGCCTTGTTTTCTGCCATTCAAGCCTTTTCCTGCCTTCTGCCTCTGGAAGCTGCAGCCTGGACCTGCATCTGTATCCATGACCTTTTACTTACTCCCTGCGCGGCTAGCGGTGCCTGGCTCGGCCTGCTTGCCTGCCAAGACTGTATTCAGCCTTCAAGTTATCTGCTCCGCTCCTCGAAAAATAAATTCCTGTCTAGTAGTTTAGGAAAACATCAAACAAGGGGGAGAGCGATCTGTTGATCAAACGGGCACCAATTACCACCTCAAGAGGGGGTGGAAGGTCCAGTATCAGTGTGTGCCCGTGTAGAATACGTAAACAACAACCGGGAGATGCTGAACTGTTCCTGGTAAGTAGTGAAGGGAGACTGGCTGTACCGAAGGTGTATGTTAACACCCTTGGGCATCCATTAAGTTGGACATGTTTGCCTCACACACCCCGAAGGATGTCATGCTTCATCATCGGCGGTTGCTCCTTGTCGGGGAGGCGGTGCAATCCCCGACGGGCTCACCTCAAAGAGGGCTCTTTGGCGGAGATCTTTTTGTCCAGCTGCCTGTTGGTGAAGTGCGGGTATGTGGGCCAGGGCAATCAGTATCCTGAACTAAAAGAGTGAAGTTTTAAAATGTAGTAGAGGGTCCCGGAAAAAACTTTATTCTGGAGGTCCTACTACTACCATTAAAAGGTGTAGTTAGCTTGTTGGGTCACGAAGAGTTACGTGGCGTGTCCCAAAGCAAGACTAGTGTGAAGGTCGGTCAACATGTTTCTCGCTTGGGGATTTCCCGCGATTCGTCAGGACCTAGTGGAGTTGTGAGTGAAGAGTTATAAAAAAGGGGGGGAAAAACATGCTAGTGTCATGAATCTCATCTGGTTTACCTCAGGGGAAATCCTATGCCTAAAGGTCTCGGATTTATGACCACCTGAGTTGTCGGCGGGTCGGTACAACAGGGATTGCCTAAAAATCAGGCTCAAGTTACCCGTGTCCGTGCAGAGTCACCTACCCATCACCGCCGAGCTCGAATATGTCCAACTTAATGGATGCCCAAGGGTGTTAACATACACCTTCGGTACAGCCAGTCTCCCTTCACTATTTAGTAGTTTAGGTAAACATCCTTCCCAGCTGCAAAGCAGAGGGCCCGGCCTTTCTGTCTCCATGCAAGTAATTCATAGCTTCCGTTACCATGGTAGGCCCATGGCCCCCTTGCTTTACACGTAGACACGCAGTCGCATATGCACGCATTAGCAGTCAGTATAGAATAGCCTCTGCCCGAGAGACCTTTCCTTCTAGATAATACAGTTCCTCAAACACAAGATATTAGATATGATCTGGGATTAGGTTGTTCTGACACCCCAGACTTCTGTCTCCACATGTAGGGCTAAATGTCAAGTCCCCTTCACCCTCCAGTCACACGTCAATCACACGTCATTCTGCTGCGCACGCATCTCTGCCACATGTTTTTGCTGACTCTGCAGGATTCTTCTAGAGATCCACCCACTTGTGACACCTCTATGTGACGTTTCTAGCACACACCTTCGTGTACACCCTCGTGCACGCCTTCTGTTACGTACTTATGTTCTTATCTCGTTTCTCCCAGCTGTTACACCTTCTGCATTCAATACTACTGTATGCATTGACTATATATATGATATCCTGTTAATAAATCATTGTACATGTCCATTGCAATTCCCTTCCTGAACCCTCGTGGTGATGGAGCATGCTACCTGGTTCGAACCAATTCCTTTTTAAGGAATAAAACCTTCATAAACCTCAGATGCCACGGACTCTGCCTCTTCTTTTTGACTGAGTTATTCTTATTGAACTTTACGGCATAAATTCCGTATATGTAATTAAAATTTACCACCATTGGAAGTGTTGTTTTAAAGTCACATGACTGCACATGCGTGTCTCGACCCCTGTACGCGATAGGTGGGTGCGCGCACCCGGTCGCGCACTATAAGAAAGCGGCGAAAAAACATCTCATAATATGCTCTTGGAGCTCGTTTTGGTAGAAAGAGTTAGTTCTGAAAAGAACTTTTTTTTTTTTTGGAAACAAGTGTTATGATGCTTTTGATTTCTTAAAGTTGCTACGAAATTTTTCAGTATGTCATACTATCCAAATAAAGTGAAGAAATTTAACTTTTCTTGGAGCATTTATGACTCTCAATTTTGTGTTTAATTAGAGTAAAGCTTTGCTCTCCGTATACAAGAACTTCTCCACAGTTGTTGCATTTTATGTGCACGTTCGCCAGACATGGTTTCAAGTCCATTTCAGCACTCGATGGAGATACAGGTCGTCCACCGGAAGATGTGCTGATTACTTCTGATGGTAATAGCATGGCATCCGTTTTTCTTGTCAAAGGTGGTCGCTCATTTCCTTCAGATTCGGAAGATGAATGCGGAACGGTAGCCATTGCAGCGAAGTCTTCGGGAAGATGTTCGACGTTGTTCTCTCTTGAGAGTACAAAAGAAAGTGATGGAAGTGGGTGGAGTGCTGCGTGTAAATTCCAGAATAGAAACTACCAAGAACCAATTAGAAGTGTTGTTTAGAAGTCACATGACTTCACATGCAAGTCTCAGGTCCTGTACGCGATAGGAGGGTGCGCGCACCCGGTCTCGCACTAAAATAAAGCGGCGAAAAAACATCTCATAATATGCACTTGGAGCATGTTTTGGTGGAAAGAGTTAGTTCTGAAAAGAACTTTTTTTTTTTTTTTTTGTTTTTTGGAAACAAGTGTTATGATGCTTTTGATTTCTTAAAGTTGCTACGACATTTTTCAGTATGTCATACTATCCAAATAAAGTGAAGAAATTTAACTTTTCTTGGAGCATTTATGACTCTCAATGGTGTGTTTTATTTAGAGTATAGCTTTGCTCTCCGTATACAAGAAGTTCTCCACAGTTTGTGCATTTCATGTGCACGTTCGCAAGATATGGTCTCAAGTCCATTTCAGCACTCGATGGAGATACAGGTCGTCCACCGGAAGATGTGCTGATTACTTCTGATGGTAATAGCATGGCATCCGTTTTTCTTGTCAAAGGTGGTCGCTCATTTCCTTCAGATTCGGAAGATGAATGCGGAACGGTAGCCATTGCAGCGAAGTCTTCGGGAAGATGTTCGACGTTGTTCTCTCTTGAGAGTACAAAAGAAAGTGATGGAAGTGGGTGGAGTGCTGCGTGTAAATTCCAGAATAGAAACTACCAAGAACCAATTAGAAGTGTTGTTTAGAAGTCACATGACTTCACATGCAAGTCTCAGGTCCTGTACGCGATAGGAGGGTGCGTGCACCCGGTCTCGCACTAAAATAAAGCGGCGAAAAAACATCTCATAATATGCTCTTGGAGCACGTTTTGGTAGAAAGAGTTAGTTCTGAAAAGAACTTTTTTTTTTTTTTTTTGGAAAGAAATGTTATGATGCTTTCAATTTCTTAAAGTTGGTACTACATTTTTCAGTATGTAATACTATGTAAATGAAGTGAAGAAATGTATCTTTTCTTGGGGCATTTGTGACTTTCAATTTTGAGTTTAATAAGAACGAGGCTCTGCTCTCCATACAAAAGAATTTCTCCACACTCGTTGCATTTCATATGCACCTTTGCAAGATATGGTCTCAAGTCCATCTCAGCACACGATGGAGATACAGGTCGTCCACCAGAAGATGTGCTGGCCACCTCTGATGGTAATAGCGTGGCCAGGGCTCTTGTCGATACTTTTGCATAATGCTCAGGATGCCTTTGTTTAACATGCCGCTGCATGCTGCATGGTGTGCATAGAAAAGGGATATTTTTTATTTGGATTTCCCCTTGAGAGCTCCGAATTGCATATCGTGCAGGTTACTTTTGGCGCATTCACTTTCTTTTGATCTTCAGGATAAGTGAAAAATTGCCAAATGAAAGATTCCTTTTTTCTTCTTAACGGTGGTCGCTCATTTCCTTCAGATTCGGAAGATGAATGCGGAAGGGCAGCCATTTCAGCAAAGTTTTCCAGAAGATGCTCGACGTTGTTGTCTCTTCAGAGTAGAAAAGATTGTGAGGAAAGTGGGTGGAGTGCTTCGTGTAAATTCCAGAACAGAAACTACTAAGAACCAATTGCAAGTGTTGTTTTCAAGTCACATGACTTTACATGCGCTTCTTAGGACGTGTAGGCGGTGACACTATCTAGTTACGAACGTGATTTCATACTTAGGAACTAGCATTCAAAAAACCTAAGAAATTCACTGAAAAAACATAGGTTTTACACAGGTTATAGTTAGGAAGTAGCATTTAAAAAACCTATAAAATTCACTGAAAAAACCATGGTCAGTGACATCACTTATGACACCATCCAGACAATGTGTGTCTTTCTAAAAAATAAATATGTTTTATATATGTATATGTATATGTAAAGGTGGAGGGAAGAATAAATGTTTACATTATTGTCTTAATGAATGTTTTTTTTTTAAAGAAATGATTGGATAACTGGCTTATTAAGTGTATCTTACTGAATACATATATTAGCGAGTAATGTTTAAATATTTCAATATATGTATCAGTGTTTCACTTTGTGAATAAGTGGCTGCATGGGTTGATGAGTACCTACATGTGTGTGTATATGGGTTATTAGAGGTTTTTTTAGTATCAGTATGAGTGTCTCTATGGTTTGGTGGGGGTGTTACTTATGATATAGATCCATCAATGACTGACTCACTGTTTCTATGTTTTTTGAAGACAACATATGTGCAGGACTGTATGGGTGGATGAGTGTGTATATGTTTGTGTTAGTAAGTAAATGACTGTCTTATTATTGTACTTATCAGTAACTACATATGTTTTAATCTAGTATATGTGATTATTGATGTATATAAGTGAGTATATGTGAGAGTGAGAGATTGAAAGAGTTTCTGTTTAAATAAGTATGTGTTTCTATAAGTGATTGTTTAAGAGAGTAAGTATGTATAAGTTTCCTTAGAAGTAACGTGGTAGTGTGTGTATAGTTGTATATGCAAATAAATGGATGTTCAATAGTTTATTTGCATGTGTGAGTATGTGTGTGAGTAACTTTTCGATGACTGTTGGTGTGTAACAGAATGTATAGGTGTATCACTACATATGATGAGTGAGTATATATATGAGTGACTATATAGAACTGTTGGTGAATGACAGAATGTGTATGTAGATGGTGGAATTACTGAATTGGTTGCTGTAACTGGTATGGGTATCTCCATTTTTTGGAAAATGTTAATTTCTTTTTTCCAATATGTGTTTTAAGGGTTACATTACATTTAAAGGAGGTCTGTCATCAGTGATGTCATAAGTGATGTCACTGACCATGTCATGAGTGATGTAATATGTAATGTCATCAGCAGTGCATTACACGTGCAAGTTATAGTGAGTCCAACTAACTATAACGTGGAATTTCATTGGTTTTATGTCAGTAAAATTTCCAGCTAACTATAACTGGTGTCAAACCTATGGTTTTTTCAGTGAATTTCATAGGTTTTTTAAATGCTACTTCCTAACTATAACCTGTGTAAAACCTATGTTTTTTTCAGTGAATTTCTTAGGTTTTTTGAATGCTAGTTCCTAAGTATGAAATCACGTTTGTAACTAGATAGTGTCACCGCCTACAGCTTACTATAACTGGTGTCAAACCTATGGTTTTTTCAGTGAATATATATATATATATATATATATATATATATATATATATATATATATATATATATATATATATATATATATATATATTCACTGAAAAAAACAGCTGTTCTCACTGCTGGCAACAGTGACTTTTATTGAAAAAAAAATATATATATACATATATATATGTACATATACACATATATATGTCACAAAGTTGTTCCTTTTACTAAAAAAAGAACGGAGAGACACATGGGGGTACTGTGGGAGGTTGCTTTTATTCCAAAGAACTATGGCATGACGCGTTTCGACGTAATGTCTTTTTTAAACGCCAGTTCTTGCCCCACGATAGCAGCAGTCCTCTTGAATATCTCCAGTCGCTCCGCCTTAAATGGAAATCCTGGTTGGTCAGTCCACTTGCACCAAAACACCAGTAGTCCAAGTAGTGAACTACCGGTCCCAGGATACCCTGCCATGGCGTTCCAGGAAAATGCTGCTCCCAACTGCGGTGTGCTCTGCATGAAACCAGGTTATTGTTCGGAGCGCTGTTTAAAACTGCGGCTGTCAGGACACTCGGAGCAAAGTTTACCTCCCCAGTCCCCTTGATGCCTCGAACCACACTGTTCCACTCCTGAGGCTGGCCTGGGAAACCTCCATACAGTGACTGAGGCCCCTCTGCGTAGTCGCAAACTGCTTCCAGCGGCCAAAGTACAAGGGTGGGTGTGGTGGGTTGGAGCATTTCACCACCGTGAAAAACAAGAAATGCCGAAGCTGTTCGGATTGCTCCTTCCACTTTGTCGAGACTGGACTCTCCTCCAATGCACCTCCTGGGCCCACGTGCAAAATATGTCACGAAGTTGTTCCTTCTACTAAAAATAGAACGCAGAGACACAGGGGGGTACTGTGGGAGGTTGCTTTTATTCCAAAGAACTATGGCATGACGCGTTTCGACGTAATGTCTTTTTCAAACACCAGTTCTTGCCCCACGATAGCAGCAGTCCTCTTGAATATCTCCAGTCGCTCCGCCTTAAATGGAAATCCTGGTTGGTCAGTCCACTTGCACCAAAACACCAGTAGTCCAAGTAGTGAACTACCGGTCCCAGGATACCCTGCCACGGCGTTCCAGGTAAGTGCTGCTCCCAACTGCGGTGTGCTCTGCGTGAAACCAGGTTATTGTTCGGAGCGCTGTTTAAAACTGCGGCTGTCAGGACACTCGGAGCAAAGTTAACACATATATATATATACACTTTATCAGTGAATTACTAAGGTTTTAACAAAATCGCGAGTCGCGCGCACCTTGCGCGCACCTCGTTTTATAAGACTATGAAAAACTATAGTGGAGATCTTGGAAAGGGGGCAGGGTGGCGACTCCCTGACCCCCTAGGTTTTCTCAGGGGGTCCATTAAGGACCCCCAAAGCGAAAAATAAAATTTTTTTGCAAAAACGTTGGGGGGTGCGCGCACCAGATCGAGCACCACTATTTACAAGACTGTTAAAAACTATAGCGGAGAGCGTGGAAAGGGGGCAGGGTAGAGACTACCTGAACCCCTAGGTTTTCTCAGGGGGTTCATTAAGGACTCCCAAAGCCAAACAGAAACATTTCTTTTGCAAAAAAGTTGCGGGGTGCGCGCACCTGATCGTACACCACTATTTACAAGAGTGTGAAAAACTATAGCGGAGAGCGTGGAAAGGGGGCAGGGTGGAGACTCCCTGACCCCCTAGGTTTTCGCAGGGGGTTCATTAAGGACCCCAAAGCCAAAAAGATTTTTTTTTTTTGCAAAAAAGTTGCGAGGTGCGCGCACGGCGACAAAAAAAGATTAAAAAAATTGAGTTAAATTACAAGTTTGAGTGTTTAGATGTTAGTTGGCTCTAAAAAGAGCCGTTGTGGTAATTGGGTGTTTTTTGTACCTACAAGTAAGTACCGATGCAGAGTCTCATGCTACAGAGGAAGATTCTATTCCCCTCATCCCTGAAATGAACACCATCTCTCCTATAGATGCCTTGCATGTTGTTGTGGTATATAGAACCCATGCCATAGTCTCTGAGGAAAGCAGAAACAGATTTATTTACATGTTTTCTTGTTTTCTCAATGTGTCGCAAATATTGATTGGACCAATTCCAATTCCATTTCTGTCTTTTGCATATATTGGAATACACAATGGCAGTTTGAAGAAAAAGTGACATTAATTGCCCAAAGGTGTCCTTTAAAAGCATTTCCAGACCTACCCCAGTCAATGTGCCTAGATCATTTCCACCAGAGTGCACAATTATGAGGTCAGGTTGTGGGAGATGCATAAAGGTTTTCACCATTGGTATCAATTGCTGACATCTCAATCCTCTCTGGCCAATCCACATAATGTCCACATTTGGTAAATCAAACTTTCATCATTTTCAAGGCAGATCCAGTAGTACTCAGATGGGTTCTGGAAGTGAAATGGCAGTTAGAAGCTAAGAGTTTTGAAAAAAAAGTGGATGAGGTTTGGTGTACTTGAAAAACTGGAAATGATTGGTTGATTCATACAAATAAAGATTGAAGACTAGGTTGCATGTTAATGTTTTTTTAATACGAAAAATGCTATTGAATGTTAAAAAATCATGAAAACTAACAAAGCAGTGGATAAGCAGGTGTGTTTGGAGGTCAATCAGCCTTGCTGGTTTGATTTGCAACATTGAGATATGAACTTTTGACCTGTGTCTTCAGCCAGGTGCAGAATGAGGTGTTACCATGGATACTGAAAGGTACAACCAACTGAAATGTTAGTTTGATTTTGAATTTGTGTGGGAAGAAATATGATTGGTTATGTAGATGAATATGATCTGTATTGAGGGGAAATCTGTGCCATTATTCTGAGGATGCAGTGACAGAAGCATTCTTCAGAGATTCGGCATAAGAAAATCTGGTTTGTGACTGCTGTCAGGTTAGTAACCAATGTTCCATGGGAGTGAAGAAGAATCCCCACACCTCCAAGGCACAGAAGCAAGAATGCGAATAAATACACACTCCAGTCTACTGTCCCCTAAAAGTATGAGTGAATTGGCCCTAGGAGTGTCCACCACTCTCCTCATACGAAGGGGTATGCAGGATACAGCAGGAGTCTTAGGCGGATGTCCAGGCTAGAAGACAAAAAGAAGCAATACATACACTATATCCTAACTTCACTAACCTGTACAAAGCAACCATTGACATTCGTTATATTCAGGCTTGCTTACCCCAATTGTATATTAGGCAGACTGTATCGAGGAGTTCAATAAAGTGAATCAGGATACCCAGTATAGGGATATGAGGAGTGGAACTCTCGAGGGACATTCACACCAGACAAAAACATAAACAAAAAATGAAGGGATGTGAGGAGCACTGGCCGGCTGTTTGTGGGCAGGAACAGCGGAGCAACACTCACACACGAGGAGAGACACCCGGCCCTAAAAGTAGACAAGGGCGGAGCGCTGTCGCTCAAAAAGGAGGTATCAAATAACCAAGGGTTCACCAGGTATACACCAAACACACAGAGTATGAAAAGAAAGGAACCGAGCGAAATAACGCCCGCAAAATGTGTGAGCAAAGAAAGGGTAGACGCGAAAAGATTCTCGCGTAAGAAATCAGGAAATTCCGAAGCTCGGCCAAGACACGCTCACAAGGTATGAGATCAGCCAGCGGTTGCAGGGTCAGGGCAGGAAAGCTCCAACGCGGTAAAGGGTCCTAGGAGCCACGAAGAATTCACTGGACGCCACGGAGACCTCGCGCTAGGAACCAGGAAGTGGAGAGGGGGGCGTGGTACCGGAACAGTAAGCCAAGCGCCGGCTACGTTCTGCCATGCCCCTTTTCTGCAGCTAAGGGAGCGGCTAAAAATTACCCAGCTGTTTGGTCTTAGGGACCGGGGAATAAGACCACAGCCCAACCATCTCGCTTGTCAAGGGGCTAATTCCTAACAGTACCCCTCCTCAAAGGCCTATTCAGAGGGCCAGGCTTAGCAGGATAAAGTCTGTGGAATTGTCGAATCAATCTGGTGGCATGTATATTATCTGCAGGTTCCCATGACCTATCCTCTGGGGGATACCCTACCCAATCTATGAGGTACTGAAGTTTGCCTCTTGTTTTCCGGGAATCTAGGATCTTTCTTACTTCATATTCAGCTTCTCCGTCGATCTGGATCGGTGGAGGAGGGATTTCAGGGACAAGAGACGGGATGTATTTCTTTATCAAGGAGCTGTGGAAAACGGGATGTATTTTCATGCAAGGGGTAGTTGCAACTTCAAGATGACAGGGGATATGACTTTCTCAATGGGGAGGAGCCCTATAAACTTGGGTCGGAGTTTTTTAGATCCTTCCATTCTTAGATTTCCGGTGGACAACCACACTTTTTCTCCTATTGTATACATGGGTTCGGGTCTTCGGTGTTTATCTGCTTGTTTTTTCATTGCTTCCTTGGCTTTACCTAGCTCCGTCTTTGCTTTTTCCGAAGCTAACTTGATTTGGGCATGGTGTTCATCTAGGGAAGGTACCGGGGAGTCTTTAGGAGGGATTGTAATGGGGATCATCCTAGGGTGTTGTGCTTGCACAAAGAAAAAAGGAGAGACCTGTGTAGCTGAATGGTTAGAATTATTGTAGGCAAATTCAGCCAAGGGTAATGCTTGGAGCCATGTGGATGGAAGAGAAGTCAATAAACAAAGTAGATATTGTTCTAGGGTTTGATTGGTCCTTTCTGTTTGTCCATCCGTTTGGGGGTGATATGCCGTGGATAGTCTATGATCTATTCCCAGCATAGAACACACTCCCCTCCAGAACTTCGAGACAAACTGTGGACCTCTGTCGGAGATCATGACCATGGGTAAACCATGTAATTTGACAATATCTCTAAGAAAGACAGATGCTAGTTCTTTAGAGGGAGGTACTTTTTTCAGAGGGATAAAATGACTCATTTTGGACAATAAATCTACAACCACATAGATCGTAGTGTAACCTTGACAAGAGGGCAATTCTGTCATGAAATCCATGCTAATCATGTGCCAAGGATGAGGAGGAATGGCTATGTTTTTTAAGAGTCCTGTGGGGGCGCAATGCGAAGCCTTTTGGCGAGCGCAAGTGGCACAAGCTTGGACATATGCTTCTACCTCCTTGAACATAGACTCCCACCAAAACGACCAGTTGCATAAGTCATAAGTCTTCCTGATGCCTGGATGACCAGCCAAGGTGCTACCATGACACCAGTCTAGGATTATCCGTCTCAACTCTGAAGCAGGTACAAACAATTTGTTGTCATGATAGAACAAGCCTTCTCTAATGGTGTGTAGAGGATTCTTCAACCAGTCTTCCTGAGACAAATCCAAGAGAAGATGTTTGATTTGCTCAAGAAGGTTATGATCTTTTTCCCCCACTCCAGGTATTTTGTTTTGAGGTATTATAGGACGGGGTTGTTCAGGTTCCACATATTGATCATGACCAAGCCTTGACAAGGCATTAGCTTTTCCTTGCTGTACTCCCGGGCGATAGGTAATTACAAAGTCATATTCGCTAAAGAATAATACCCACCGCATTTGTCTGGGCGTGAGAGCTCTAGCTGCCTTAAAAAACTGTAGATTCTTGTGATCCGAATAAATCGTGACAATATGTGGTGATCCTAGTAGATGATGCCTTCACTCCTGGAAGGATAACTTTATAGTTAGTAATTCTCTTTCCCCTATAGTGTAGTTTCTTTCCGCTGGCAACAGGGTTTTTGAAAAATACGCTATGGGATGCATGTGTCCGGTCTCAGGGTCTCTCTGTGAAAGTATGCCACCCACCGCGTATTGAGAGGCATCCGCCTCTACAAAAAAAGGTTGAGTGTTATCCGCGTGATGAAGGGTCGGCGTGGAAGTGAACTGTGTCTTTAAGTCACAAAAGGCTCTCTCTGCTTCCATCGACCAGTGAAACCAGCGACCAGTGAACCAGCGAACCCCATGAATGATTGGATTTCCTTCACTGAAGTAGGACTTTTCCAGTTCACCAAAGCTTCAATTTTCTTGGGATCCATCTGCAGGCCATTGGGTTTGATAGTAAAGCCCAAAAATTCCACTTCAGTAGTGTGAAACATACTTTTGTCCAATTTGGCAAACAATTGCTTTTCTTTTAGTTTGGTCAGAATCTTTCGTACGTGTTCCACATGGTCTTTCTCGTTCTGTGAAAATATGAGGATATCGTCAATATAGACGATAACAAAAATGTCAATATATTCACGTAGGATGTCATTGATAAAATACTGGAACGCAGCCGGTGCGTTGCACAGACCAAATGGCATCACACAGTACTCATAGAGCCCAAAGTTGGTGCGGAATGCTGTCTTCCATTCATCGCCCTGTTTGACGCGTATTAAATGGTAAGCACCGCTGAGATCGATTTTTGTGAAGATTTTGGCTCCTTTTATTTGCTCCAACAGGACTGGAATCAGAGGCAGGGGGTACTTGTTATTTATTGTTATTTTATTCAAGGCTCTGTAATCCAGGCAGGCCCTGAGATCGCCTTCCCGTTTATCTATAAAAAACAAAGGAGAAGACACGGGAGAAGTAGAATGTCGGATAAAGCCTTTTGCCAGCATGTCATCCAAATAATTTTTTAGATAGTCGTTTTCTGCAGGAGTCAATGCATAAATCCTACTGCTGGGTAAATCTGCACCAGGTATCAAGTCAATTCTACAGTCGTAACTCCTGTGAGGAGGTAATTTGGTTGCTTCCTGTTCATTGAACACCTCTTCAAAGTCGGCATATTGTTCAGGCAATGTCAAATCTTGACCTGTTTCGACTGCGCAGTATAAGGGGAGTTCAGGTTCTCGGGCTTCCAAGTAACAGTGGGCTTTACAATACAGGGACATCAAGGTAACTGTTCTTTTGTTCCAGTCTATAACGGGATTGTGTATTTGTAACCAAGGTACTCCCAAAATCATACCAAAATTAGGGGCGTCAATCAGATCAAAAACAAGACTTTCTGAATGCCCATTTTGAAAAACAATGACCTCAGGCGGGGTTTGATAACTTATCATCCCTGAAGACAACTCGGACCCATCTACTGCCCATATGGATTCAGGCTGAGATTTTGCAACAAAAGACAGTCCCAACTGTGTAGCCAATTTGATATCGAAGAAGTTTCCGGTTGCTCCTTAATCAAGAAGGACAGACATAGCGAATTGCTTGTTACAATTGTACGTGAGTGTAATAGGTAGCGTGAAATGTTTAACTAGATGTGTTTTGTTGGTAGAGATCTGATGAGGGATGTAGCTCGAGGAAATGACCTCCCTATTCCTCAAGCTTGCTAGTTTTCCGAACTGGAAAGACTGCTAGGCGATAGTCTGGGTGTTTTAGGACGCACTGAACAGTCTTTAGCATAGTGACCACCCTTTCCACAGTACAGGCATAAGCTTAACTTTTGTCGCTTCTCCTTTTCTGCTGTGGATAACGGACCGCGTATCCCCCCGATTTGCATGGGTTCAGGACTATCTTTTGGTACAGGTTTCTCGGTTTTAGGGAAAAGGAACCTAGGTACAATGTTTCGTGTTCTTTCCCCCTTTCGTTCATGCAATCGATTATCCAATTTGACTACAAGATCAATGAAAGAGGCGCAATCTTCAGGGGGGTTCACTATTTGTGAGAGTAGGTCCTTTAAGTCATCACCCAGCCCACAATAAAACAAAGAAGTTTGTTTGTCTTCTGGCCAGTGGGTTTCTGCCATCAAACGATTGAAGTTGGTAATATAGGACAATAGATCTATAGAGCTTTGTTTTAAATTGAGCAATTCGGTATCACTTGCTTGCATATAGGAATGTTTAGCAAAGAGGCTTCTAATTTTTTCCTTAAAGAGATCTAAATCGTATAGTGCTGGATCATTGTTCTGGACTAAGGGAACAGCCCATTCTGCTGCATTCCCTGCAAGATATGAAATTATGAAGGATACCTTGGCTGAGTCATCAGGAAAAGAAGCTGTCTTACACAAAAACTGAAGCTGGCATTGGTTCATGAATATGTTGTATTTGGTGCTATCCCCTGTAAATCGTTCAGGCATGGCCAGGGGAACCGGATTAGGGGTATGTACAGTGACTTGAACAGGGGAGCTGTGGGTTTCGCCGCTAGCCCCTTGGTCTGTCTCAAGGGGGGGTAAGGTGAACCTAGCGGGTTGTATATAGTTTTTTCTGGTTTTGGGTATGGTGCCTGTGTCTCTCTCTCCTGTTCTTAACTGCTGCACTTCAGCCATGAGCCTTTGATTTTCGACCCCCAATCTACCCACTTCTGCCTGAAGGGCTACTAAGGCTGCCGTAAGGTCTTCTACTGAATGAGCCTGGAGGTCTACAGGAATTAACGAAGGGTCAGGATTCATCTTCGCTCAGGGGAATGGAAATTCGTGGGCTTGGCTTTCTGTCAGGTTCCACGGGAGCGAAGAAGAATCCCCACACCTCCAAGGCACAGAATCAAGAATGCGAGTAAATGCACACTCCTGTCTACTGTCCCCTAAAAGTATGAGGGAATTTACCCTAGGAGTGTCCACCACTCTCCTCATACGAGGGGGTATGCAGGATACAGCAGGAGTCTTAGTCGGATGTCCAGGCTAGAAGACAAAAAGAAGCAATACATACACTATATCCTAACTTCACTAACCTGTACAAAGCAACCATTGACATGCGTTATATTCAGGCTTGCTTACCTCAATTGTAGATTAGGCAGACTGTATCGAGGAGTTCAATAAAGTGAATCAGGATACTCAGTATAGGGATATGAGGAGTGGAACTCTCGAGGGACATTCACACCAGACAAAAACATAAACAAAAAATGAAGGGATGTGAGGAGCACTGGCCGGCTGTTTGTGGGCAGGAACAGCGGAGCAACACTCACACACGAGGAGAGACACCCGGCCCTAAAAGTAGACAAGGGCGGAGCGCTCTCGCTCAAAAAGGAGGTATCAAATAACCAAGGGTTCACCAGGGAAACACCAAACACACAGAGTATGAAAAGAAAGGAACCGAGCAAAATAACACCCGCAAGATGCGTGAGCAAAGAAAGGGTAGACGCAATAAGATTCTCGCGTAAGAAATCAGGAAATGCCGAAGCTCGGCCAAGACACGCTCACAAGGTATGAGATCAGCCAGCGGTTGCAGGGTCAGGGCAGGAAAGCTCCAACGCGGTAAAGGGTCCAAGGAGCCACGAAGAATTCACTGGATGCCACAGAGACCTCGCGCTAGGAACCAGGAAGTGGAGAGGGGGGCGTGGTACCGGAACAGTAAGCCAAGCGTCGGCTACGTTCTGCCATGCCCCTTTTCTGCAGCTAAGGGAGCGTCTAAAAATTACCCAGCTGTTTGGTCTTAGGGACCGGGGAATAAGACCACAGCCCAACCATCTCGCATGTCAAGGGGCTAATTCCTAACAACTGCCACTGTTCTACATCTAATAAAGCATTGTTAAAGGTGAGTCTCTAATTCTTTTTCTTTTTCTTTTTTTTTTTTTATTATGTCCTCATTTTCGCCCTTGGTAATCAACTAGTAGCATGTGGAAACAATCTTACTGTCTCAGATATACTGGAAGGAGCTCCGGGGTATGCCGCTCTAATTACTCCACAGCAAGTAGAATCATAATCCAACATAGCCACATTGAATAACCATATGGGACCCATGCTGCGTTCATATACCCATCGTGCTGGGATATATCGGGTATAGTCAAATGGAAAAAGAAGAGGATGCCAAGCAGCGTAATCATTTGACCCTGGGCAAAAAAAAAAAAAAAAAAACAAGATCAACCATAGCTCTTTACCAACCATAGCTCTTTACCAATTTAGCAGACTCCAAAATGTTCTCTTGTTTTGATTTCCTGATCTTAAGAGGTCCATCTTTGATGTTTGTAGAACTGACCTTTTCCAATCCAGCAAAGTTGGAGGTGAGGGATCCTTCCATTTTTTACATATTTCCCTTCTTGCCAACAAAATACAAAAAAAAAGTAAATTTTTTGCTGGACCAGTAAACTCTGGTGAAATTCCAAAAATAACAAGAGCAGGTGTCAAAATTAGTGGAGATCTCAACGAGGTAGATATTGAACTCGAGACGGAGTCCCAAAATGATGTTAGCAATGTGCATTCCAAGAACATGTGTAAGTCCGTGGCCTCTGCCAAACCACATTTAGGGCATAAAACCTGCGTGTTGTCTATAAACTTTGACAGGCGTTGGGGCGAATAGTAGGCCCTATGCAGTGTGAACAGATGATTTCGGCGTAACCACAATGGTTTTACTATGTTCCACAGGATTTTAAATGATTCATGCCACATATTCTCAACACTAATACCAGTCATATGTGTGGACCATAACTGATCTGGTAATAGGAACTCACCCTCTACTTCATCTAGTAACACATTATACCATGATGAGACTTCTTTCTGAAATGGGGGTTTATCCGTTAGTAGTGACACTAATGTACTATCATTTCCTATTACAAATCTACCTTTAACACGGGACCTTGCATTTGCCCAACCTTGGATTTGAAGATATTTGAACCTAGAGAGCCTAGGCCCCACTTTTGAACATAGAATCTCCCATGGTAGTAAACTTCCTTCAATAAAGATGTCCCCCCAAGTTATCAAGCCTGCCTCACGTAATGGTATTGCAAGACTATCCAGTAGCCAGCTCGGAGAGCCAGGAGAGTTCCAAAGTGGGGCTTTAGCAGAATAATAGTCAATTTTAAGGGTACATCTAAGTTTAGTCCATGTTCTGCATGCATCCCTAAGCACCTTTAATTTTATTTTCTTAAAAAACTTGGGATCCCCAAATTTAAACAAAAATTCATGGTCAGCCACTTTTTCTCCTCTAAGTAGTGCAGCGAACATGTGTCCACAGGCCAAGTTTATAGGGGATTTTAATAGCATCCTAAGATGGGACATTTGAAAGGCCCACCCATAAAGTTGTAAATCGGGTGCAGCTAAACCTCCCTTCTCTCTACGGCGCCTGATCTTTTTCCATGAGATTCTTGGGTTATGGTTATTCCAGATAAAAGAACGTATATCGCTTTGTAATTTAGTTATCATTTTGGGATCGAAAAAAAGGGGGATGGTATTAAATAAAAATTTGATCTTAGGTAAGATCATCATTTTCACTAAATTGGATCTACCCAATAAAGATAACGGTAGGTTGGACCATGATTTCATTTGCCTACGGCATTCTTTAGATATAAGCAAAAAATTTGCTGGAACAATCTCGTCTATGTTTTGGTAAATATTCAATCCTAAGTATCGAAGAACTGAACTTGTCTGGGCCCCTACTACAGGTACAGGGTCATTCCAGACCATAATGTCTGTCTTGGCTGCATTAACCTCATATCCTGATACTGCTCCAAACTCTTCAGCCAAGGTAATTAGTGTTGGAAAAGCTGATCTTAACTCAGATGTAAAAATGAGAAAGTCATCTGCATATAAAGCGACCTTCCTCTCCCACCCTTCAAACACAAAGGACTTAATATTACTATTATCTCGAATTTTTTGTGCAAAAGGTTCTATATAAAGATCAAATAGGAGGGGGGAAAGGGGACATCCTTGTCGGGTTCCCCGAGTGATATTAAAAGGGTCCGATAGTTCACCATTGACAAGTAAGGATGCTGATGGGTTCTTATACAAGAGTTTGATTGTGCGTCTAAATTTGCTACCTAAATTGAATTTTTCCAGTACTTCTGATAGATAAACCCAATTTACTCTATCAAATGCCTTAGTGGCATCTAAGGTCATTACAGCTAGAGGTAGTGATGTCACTGTCGCCATATCGATAGCACCTATAAGGTCATATGTCAGTTCATATAGCTGACGCCCCTTTACAAATCCTTTTTGATCTGTGTGCAAGATGTTTGCTGCAGCTGCACCCAACCTGTTCGCAAGTACAGAGGTAAATATTTTGTAATCTGTATTTAGAATGGAAATTGGTCTATAAGACCCACAGTTCAACGCTGATTTGCCTGGTTTTAATATCAATGTAATTGATGCACTATCCCATGATTTAGGGGGGGCATCCCTTCAAGGAGGATTTTATTGAAAAGCTCAGTCAAAAAAGGAATAATGACTGAAGATAGGGCTTTATAGATTTCAGATGGCAAACCATCAGGGCCTGATGCTTTACCCTTTTTACTACTGGCCATGACTCGCTTAACTTCCTCTTGGAGATCGGGTCATCTAATTTATTACTTTGTTCTGATGTCAGAACGGGGAGAGACACTTCCGCTAGCCAATCTTTGACCTGCTTTGGCTCCACCTGAATATCCTCACAATAAATGTTACTAAAAAATTCGCGGAGCGTTCTCCTAATATCCACATCAGTAGAAACTATGATGCCGTCAGACATGATAGAGTTAATGTTATTACGGACTAGCTCAGTCTTTGTTTTCCATGCGAGTAATTTACTGGCACCTTCGCCATATTCGAAGTGTGCCAGTTTGCTGGCTTCCCATCTCTCTTGAACCCTGGTATTTAATATCGAGCTTAATTCTCCTTTCGAAACGGTCATTTTGTTCTGCTTTTCCTGGGCCGTAGGCGAGCTGGGATCGGGGTGACTTATTAAATCTGCTTGAAGACTAGCTAACTCTGATTCCAGTGAATTTACTGCTTCCCTATAGATTTTGTTCTTATAGGATACTTTATTTTTTATCTGGCCCCTTAAGAACGCCTTAAGTGCATCCCATGTAACGTCTGGAGAGGCTGATCCTATATTATCGTCCAGAAAAAGCTGGACCTCAATCTTAAGGGCATCAATAATGTTAGATGATGAGAGTAATGAACGGTCAAACGACCAATTGCCTGCTCGTTTCATTGGAAATCCTTCCAGATCTAAAAGAATTGCTGCATGATCTGAGAGATGAAAGGGTAAGTGGGATACTGATTTAACCTGGTGTACTAATGATTGGCTAATCAGGATAAAATCGATACGAGATTGGTGATGGTGCCTGTAGTTCTGAAAAGTGACTCCTCTTTGTTGACCATGCATTGTTCTCCAGATATCATTATAACCTAACTGCTTCATATTGTCCTGCAAGTATGCCCTTGTTTTGGACAAGACTTTGGCTCTGTTAGATGGAAATTTATCCAATACAGGATCTAGAACTATATTAAAGTCTCCTGCTAGGATAATTGGATCAGGGTATGAATATAGATGTGAAAAAAGAGCTCTCAATGCCGATGGATCATCCTGGTTAGGACCATAGTATCCTGTAATAGTTATTGGAGCACCAAATATTATGGCTGACACTATTGCCCATCGTCCCCCTGGGTCTACTATTTTTGAAATCAGTCTTGCTTTAATAGACTTTCTAAATAGGATTGCTACACCTCTAGTATGTGTTGTTTGTGTCGTGTTTATGCAGGCATCAATCCATCTATTTCTCTTAACCAATATCTGTATTTCTGAGTCGGTCAAATGTGTCTCCTGAATTACCATGATCTGTGCGGTCGAGTCCCGAAGATATTGCATGATGTTATTTTTCCTGGGGCAAGTCCAGACCATTAGTATTCCAGGAGAGAATAGATAGTTTACTCATAATTACTCATTAAGATAGTAAATCCATTTCTTCCTACCGCTCCCCTCCAAAAAGCAGGCTCTGTCGTGCATATACCCCTGCTAGAAACAGTTATAACTAGGACAGCTCTTGTCCGTGACCATATTAAACAAAAAACCAAAATACCACGAAAAAAGGACTCTTTTTTGATTTTCTCCCCTGCAACCCCCCCCCAGTGCACCTGACTCCCCCCCCCCACCCCCTGGGAAACCCTTGTTTTATCTATCTGGAAAAAACCAGAAGATAGCACTCTGTTGTGAACTCCCTATCTAGTAGTGGTCGAAAGAAAAAAGAAAAAGATACGGGGAAAAAAAACAAAACAAAAAAAAAAAAAACAACAGGACGGATAGATGGATGGAGTAGTCACCCCTAAGGAATATGTTAAACTAACATATATACTCTTTACCAGAAGTTTTCGCTATGTTCATATGTGTGGTGTACTACTTTATTGTGTGTTTTAGCAACTAACCTTAAAACTCCCTTTTTTTCCCTTCTATTTACCTATCACATCCTATATACCCTTTTTTTTTTTTTTTTTGGGAACTATTTTCTTTTTGGTTTTTTTTTTCCTTTCTTTTTATTTATGTGTAAGACTTTTTTTTTTCCCTTCCCTCCCCTCACCTCCCTCACCTCCGTCTTTTCTTTTCTCGATTTTTCTATGTCTAGTTAAGATTTCTTTTTTTTTTTTTTTTGTTATCCTACCTCTATTTTCTTGCTCCCCTTTCTCCTTTTTCTCTACCTATAGTGAGCAGTAACTCATCCGCTGCTTGCACCGATCTTATATTGTGCATAGTATTGTTGTGCATTACTCTCAGTGCGGCGGGGAAAACCAATTGAGCCGTTGCACCATAACTTCTGAAAGCCTCTAACCTTTTCCCAAACTCCCATTGTTTGTCTAGTGTGATCCTAGACAGATCCGATCTTACTTGAAAGCTGAAACCTTTTGCCGTGACAGTTTTCTGTTTTAAGGCCAGATTAAGAATAGTTTCTTTAAGGGAGTATGTAAGGAAATTAACCAGAATTTTCCTGGGCTTAGTTCTTTGAGGGTTTTTCTTAAAAGGTTCTCTGTGTATACGCTGAATATCTAACGATAGTTCTTCTTCAGATTGGTCAAGTCTTAACGCCTCCTTCAGTAGCGAGATAACAAACTGCTTGATGTCTGAGCCTTCTTTATCCTCTGGAATATTCAGTAGACGAAGGTTATTTCTGCGAGCATTATTCTCAAGCGTCTCCATCCGCTCTGAGAGAATTTGATCTTCCTTCCTAAGCGTGATGATGTTGGATTTAGCCTCATCTAAATGAATGGACAGGCCTGTCACTCTGTCCTCCAATGTCTCTGTTCTCATTGATAGATCGCTTAATTTTTTGTCTAGGCTTTCACAGTAACACCTAATGTCTGCTTGGTTAGCTGCTGAGGTTTCAAATCCCTTTTTAATATCCACTGATAGAGAAGTAAACATCTCCTGAAAAGACGCCTGCAAAGTAGTGATCAATTCTGCATTAGTAGCTGTAATTCCTTGTGTAGAACCCTGCAGGCCTGTGGAATCCTGTAGACTTAAGCCTGCTAATGAGGTCAGCGCAAGAGGGGGAGCCAATGGAGGTGCCAAAACCAAGGCCAGAGGTGGCAGTTGTCTTGATGAGTTCTCTAAATTATTACCATCTACCGCCCCTGCTCCAGGGTTCATGGAGACATCGGAGCCCCCCGTCGCCATTTCTAATGGAGAGTCATTTTTATTAATCAAATCTTCGGAGTTTATTGGACCCTCAAGTTCCATCTTGTCTTCTGGGATCTTTTCTGATTTGTCTGACAGTAGTACTACTTGTGGTACTACTTTAAAGTAAGACCTCAAAGATGGTGTGATTCTAGAAATAGAGGTAGCGTTCTGACTCTTAGATGTTTTCGACCCCTTGGCTGATTTGCGCGTATATACACGTTTTGCTTTAACCTGCCCGGTTAGATATGAGGAGGGCTCTTTTTTGTCAGTGGAAAAATGGTCTGCTGAAGAACTATGCTTTCTTTTAGTTTCCCCTGTCTCTCCTGTTTTAATTATCGGTCAACCATCATGTCCTAAACTGGCTTCAAGATCGCCTATAGGTAAGCTCGAGTCGCTCAATGGAGCCGTGGTATCCCGTGACCACGTTATTTTATTTTTATCTCTGCTTTTACATTTCCTTGATGCTCCCTTGCTGACCTTGGTTTTACACAGATTGCCTCTCAAGTGATCAGCTTTTACCCTCTCGGTATCGCTGCCACTAGCTCCGCTTCCCCTTAGCTCCCTCTGCTCCTGGTGACACGCTGCTTCCCCTACCTTCGTCGTCTTCCCGTCCGGTGATATGGGCGTCTCCACTTCAGTGACTGCAACTGCAACTAACCCCCGGCGTCCGGGAAGCAAGCCACGGATTCGGCGCCCCCGTCTTAACTCCAGGGCGGCCAAACTCCACAGCAGGTCACTTCTCCACGGTAACGTACACCCACAGCCTGCGGAGCCTGCAGAGATTAGCTTCTTGTAACAGACAAGGTGAGCCGGGTAAGCGTTCTTCACCTCCACAGCACTTGCGCTCGCATTTGCATTTGCGAAGGAACACGCCCTCTTCTCAAATCCCATCGGGCAGGTAGTATGTACCGCGCTGATCCGCTGATCCGCTTTCACCAGAAATTACACCAAAGGTGTCGGGGACCCGTAGTATGGATTTACCACGTAATAAACCGCATTGAAAAGCCGACCATAATCACTGCGAGCACATCAAGCCAGGAGAACACACACAGAGCGCTGCAGCGGCTCAAGCGGCCGCCGCCATGTTTCCCGAGTCTCTAATTCTTTTTCACTGTGTTTCACCTTAAATTATGCCTTAGTTACTATAACTGTTTCACTCCCTCACATCCTCATTTTTCTCTCTGGCACTGTTTTCTTTTCTTTCTACTACTCTTCCTTTTCGTTTCCTCACTCTTTATATACATTATTTGCTCTCACTTACTACTATTAAATTTTTGCGAGCTCTCCTAGGCCTTCCCCAATCCACTTCCTCATTTTTGGTCCATGTAGAGCTGGGTATGGGCTATATTGCGGACATGCTAAACATGGCACCGCTTTTACTATGGATCAGAACTTGGCTTAACCCCAAACTAACATTGAACCATAAAATTATTAAAGACTGTTTGGGGCGGGATAGAGTGGCTGATATTAAATGGCTGGCATACATCAAAACATCTACTGCACTCCTGGGTCGCCCGGAATTATACTTACATCCGGAAAATTTGATTAAAGATGACATAAACTGGGTAAAACAGAATTTCATTAGGTGCCGTGAAATGGATCGAGAGTCGATTGAAATTTTTAAATCGACAGTAAGATCACATTTTTTGTTGATCAGTTCAATGTCAATGCAACCATATCTGACTGTTGTCACACGTCCTTATCACCGTTGGTTGCTAACCAAATTTAGATTCAACCAGGCACACTTTCTGTTGGGTAAATATGAAAATTGGTGCACGCCAATGGAAAATGTTCCATGTGAATGCGATAATTTTTCCGACCAGGATTTGTCACATTTTATCTTTTTTTGCCCCTTCTTCTCGGAAGGTAGGGTAAAGTATATAAAGCCTCTTCTAAGGGAAATGGGGTTTTTACAGGTGAAACCTGCATTGTTGTTCTTACAATTAATGGAAAATCATCGAGTGATGTTTTGTGTGGCCAATTTTTTGATTGCTTCTATTCGTGCTAGACGGAAGAGATCTCATACGAGTCTAGATGGAGTTAATGTAAATGTATGTCCTATACCTGATAGTATGAATTAATTTCTAAGCTCTGCTCCGTTTTTCATATATTTTCAAAAATGGGTCCATGAATTATTTCAAGATAACAATGTAATTCCTGTGCGCTAGGTCATTTTGTATGTACTGTTAATGAAATTTAAAATGTACAGTATTTTTAAAGTTTTTAAAGTTTTGTATGATGTTTTTATGTATTTGTATAGCATACTTTTATGATTTTTATCTAATCGAATAAAGTGATCTTTGACTTACTTTTAAATTTCTCTTATTATATTTAATTATCCTCAGTGCTCTTCACTCATCCTGATATGTAATCCCTCACTGTTACTACTTTTTATTCACAGTCAGTTCTTATTCCTTATTCTCCTTCCTCACTTTCTTTCCTTCAACTGTCCCTTTGTACCTTTGCATCCATTTTTGGTATACTGAATAAATGGTATATACAATATTTTAAAAGCAGACAGTAATTATTTCACTGATTTGCAAGCATTTTTCTGTAATCTGTAAAGATGGTGCAGAGATGGAGAGATGGTATGAGCAGAGACACACATAGTGCAGGCAGAGACATACATGGTAGATTACATGTAACATCGTGGTCATGTGTCTAAGATCACACTGTGAGTCAAGCTTGTTTTTAAATGAATCTGGGTGAATAATTTGCTTACTTGATGTGTTAAAAAATCATTTCTTGAAGTTAGTTAGGCTTTATGATGTTATGTTATGTTAGGGTTTTTTTGTAAAACGCACGTACGCCCGTGGGCTTCATGGCGCTGTTGAAGAAGGAACCTAACACAACAACTTACTGAAAATAAGCCTGTCTGAACAGCCAAGTTTTATAAGAACGTCTAAAAGTTAGAAAGTCTGGGCTGAGCCTAAGTGAAAGTGGTAGGGAGTTCCATAGGACAGCGGCTAAGTAATGGAAACAGCTGCCGCCCTGACGCTTTCTCTTGTAAGAGGGAATAACCAGCAAGTCTTTATTGATGGATCTAAGATTGCGAGTGGGCTTATATTTGGAGACCAACTGATTGATGAACTGAGGCCCTGTGTGTTGTAGACTCTTGTATATGATACAACTGGACTTAAACATGATTCTTTGAGATACAGGCAGCCAGTGTAATTGTTCTAGACCAGGCCTGATGGAACACCGCCTAGGTTGTTTAAGAACAAGTCTGGCTGCCTGGTTCTGCACTAGTTGGAGTCTTTTTAAAGGGCCAGATGGAAGGCCCAGGTACAGACTGTTAGAACAGTCCAGCCTGGAAAGTACCAGTGTGATGGTAACCTGGATAAGGGCTGAGTATGTCAGAAATTGTGCAATCTTTTTTATTTTTCTAATCTGATAAAAACTAGCGGAAAAAACTGCTCCAACTTGAGCTTTTAATGAAAGATCCGATGCAAGTGTAACACCCAAACTCTTCACTGAAGAAGCAGGGACTGGGGTAGTACCAAGGCTCAAAGGCCAATAACGAGGGCCCCAGCTGATACTGCTGTCCCCGGGAAGAATTAACTCAGTTTTACCCGGGTTGAGCTTAAGGTTGGTTTAAGCTCATCCAGCGTTGTATCATAAGCATAGTTTGGTGGAAGTGGGCGACTGAATCAGGAGTATTCAGAGGGAAAATTAGCTGTAAATCGTCAGCATAATTAAAGATTGTGACATTGAATTGTTTTAGAAGGTGAAGAAGGGGGCGCAGATATAAATTGAAAAGCAAAGGGGAAAGTGAGGATCCCTGTGGGACCCCACAAGTGGAGATAGTTCTTGAAGCAGTGAAAGGCCTTAAGCGAACCGCTTGAGTGCGGTTCGAGATAAAGGAAGTGATCCACTCAAGGGCGGCGCCCCTGAGGCCGGCCTGCTCGACACGGCTAATTAGAATAGAAAAATCAACCGTGTCGAACGCGGCCGAAAAATCAAGGAGAACCAGTGCCTGGTGGATGCCTTTATCTGCATTTGATCTTAATGTGTTTTGAACGGCCAAAATGACGGATTCCGTCGAGTGACAGGGACGGAAACCTGCTTGGTTAGTTTCAAGATAGTCACTATCCTCTATAAATTTGGAAAAAGATGTGAAGATGTGCGCTTCCCATATCTTCGACAAATATGGAAGTAGAGAGATTGGTCTATAGTTGACCAAGGCTTGGGGATCAGCCCCAGGTTTTTTCAATAGAGGAATAAGGAGGGCCTGTTTGAATCGGGGGGGGACCATGCCATTCACCAGTGAGGAATTCAGTACAGATAGAATAGTTTGAGGCAGGGTTTGTCCTATTTCTCTATATATGTGTGGAGGACAAACATCCTCAGGGGAGCCTGATTTAGCTCGGGTAAGCAGTTGGGACAGCAATTTGTTGTCAATTGGTGGGAAGACTTCAAGTGTGTGAGGATTGAAAAAAGCGTCCTCCAGTGAAGGAGGGACCGGGGAGTTGATGATGCCTTGTTTTATATCCAGAATTTTATTGATAAAGAATGTGTTTAAAGAGTCGCACATATCTTGAGTGGGGACAACAGGAGGAACAGTTCTATCGCTGTCACACAACTCGTTCACCATCTTAAAGATCTCTTTGCTTTTGTTTTGCAAATTTGCAATAAGCTCAGAGAAATAAATGGTTTTCTGTGACGAGATGGATTTTTGATACTCTTTGCGAGCAGCGCGGTAGTTCTCCCTATCCTGCTTAGAATAGTTAGATCTCCAGATCCGTTCTTTTTTATGGACTGCAAGTTTTTCCGCCTGCAATTGTGGGGTAAACCATCTGTGTGTGTTATTCGGGCGGGAGCGGGGAGGGAGAGTCCATTGGGCGTGCAAATCTGCAGCGCCTCCAATCCAATGGGAGATAGATTCCTCCATCTCGTCTGGACTACCTACAGTAGATGGTAGGGTTGTAGTTAGCGAGTGTAGAAAATCAGGAGTACTGATACTCTTCCATTTCCTAATTTTCCCCAGTTTCTGGGGTCTCAAGGCCTTGTCACAGCTCACCAAAACGGTGAATTGGATGAGGTAGTGGTCTGACCAGATGCATGGTTCGGCGACCAACGTGGATATGTTAAGGTCATAGGACCATACCTGGTCAAGGCTGTGACCCTTCAGGTGAGTGGAAGACTCAATGTGTTGGCATAGGTTAAGGTCGAGCAGGAGGTCTTTTAGTTCTCCTGCTTGAGCATCTGCGTCTACTGCGTCGAGCCAAAGGTTAAAATCCCCTACGAGAAGGGTTTTAGAATAAGTTGTAACCAATGGGGCAAGTTGCTCCGCTAGGGCTGAGGGGAAAGCAGGCATGGAAGAGAGGGGACGGTAAATTAAAACAGTTAAAATAGTACTGCTGAGAATCTTAGGCAGCATGTCTGTTAGGTCTCTTAGTTGCCAAAAGATCCAGGGTGTGCTGTTGAAATGAAAAAGGAATGTTATATCTTGCTTACATATATATGGTCTATTTTTGCCAGTAGAGACAGTGAGATGTTATGAGCAGGTACACACAAAGTGCAGGCATAGACAGACGTGGTAGATTGCATGAAACATCCTGGTCATGTGTCTAAGATCACACTGTGATACAAGCTTGATTTTAAAAGAATCTGGGTGAATAATTTGCTTACTTGATTTGTTAAAAAATCATTTCTTGAAGTTAGTTAGGCTTTATGATATGGACTGTTTAAGAATCTTAGGCGATTCAGAAAAGGGGGTGGTGATGAACAGAGTGTCTGAATTAAGCAGACCACTCTTACCCAGTCCAAAGATCAGGGCTTGATCCATCACCGTTATTTATCTCACTGCCCCATCCCAGCTCAGAACCTGGCTATATGCAAATCAGTCTGTCCCTGGCCCAGTGCATCATGGGAACAGGGCAGACTAAACTACCAAGCCAATTCTTCACCAGAAAGGAGACAAGCTACAGGGGACCGGTTTCTGGCATTTCAGCCGTCTTCGGCCCGGCTTGCTTGAATCCTGATGGAGCAGTGAGAAAGGGACTCATGTCTGAGTATACCCTGCCACACCTATAGTGGCCAAAAACGATTCAGAAAAGGGGGTGGTGATGAACAGAGTGTCTGAATTAAGCAGACCACTGGGACAGGAACAGACTAATTTGCATACAGCCAGGTTCTGAAACTGGGATGGTGCAGTGAGCTAAAAAACGGTGTTGGATCTAGCCCTGATCTCTTGACTGGGTGAGAGCTTTCTGCTTAATTCAGAGACTCTGTCCCTCACCACCCCTTGTTGTAAATATTTTTGTCCACCCTAAGCGTTGAAGGGTATTCTCAGATGTGAGACCCTTGCTCATTGCACCATCAGAATTCAAGCAAACCGGGCCGAAGACGGCTGTAATGCCAGAAACCGGTCCCCGGGAGCTTGTTTCCTTCCCAGTGTAAGAATTGGCTTTTGTAGTTTGGTTTGCCCTGTTCCCATCATGCACTGGGACAGGAACAGACTAATTTGCATACAGCCAGGTTCTGAAACTGGGATGGTGCAGTGAGCTAAAAAGCGGTGTTGGATCTATCCCTGATCTCTTGACTGGGTGAGAGCTTTCTGCTTAATTCAGAGACTCTGTCCCTCACCACCCCTTGTTGTAAATATTTTTGTCCACCCTAAGCGTGGAAGGGTATTCTCAGATGTGAGACCCTTGCTCATTGCACCATCAGGATTCAAGCAAACCGGGCCGAAGACGGCTGTAATGCCAGAAACCGGTCCCCGGGAGCTTGTTTCCTTCCCAGTGTAAGAATTGGCTTTTGTAGTTTGGTTTGCCCTGTTCCCATCATGCACTGGGACAGGAACAGACTAATTTGCATACAGCCAGGTTCTGAAACTGGGATGGTGCAGTGAGCTAAAAAACGGTGTTGGATCTAGCCCTGATCTCTTGACTGGGTGAGAGCTTTCTGCTTAATTCAGAGACTCTGTCCCTCACCACCCCTTGTTGTAAATATTTTTGTCCACCCTAAGCGTGGAAGGGTATTCTCAGATGTGAGACCCTTGCTCATTGCACCATCAGGATTCAAGCAAACCGGGCCGAAGACGGCTGTAATGCCAGAAACCGGTCCCCGGGAGCTTGTTTCCTTCCCAGTGTAAGAATTGGCTTTTGTAGTTTGGTTTGCCCTGTTCCCATCATGCACTGGGACAGGAACAGACTAATTTGCATACAGCCAGGTTCTGAAACTGGGATGGTGCACTGAGATAAAAAACGGTGTTGGATCTAGCCCTGATCTCTTGACTGGGTGAGAGCTTTCTGCTTAATTCAGAGACTCTGTCCCTCACCACCCCTTGTTGTAAATATTTTTGTCCACCCTAAGCGTGGAAGGGTATTCTCAGATGTGAGACCCTTGCTCATTGCACCATCAGGATTCAAGCAAACCGGGCCGAAGACGGCTGTAATGCCAGAAACCGGTCCCCGGGAGCTTGTTTCCTTCCCAGTGTAAGAATTGGCTTTTGTAGTTTGGTTTGCCCTGTTCCCATCATGCACTGGGACAGGAACAGACTAATTTGCATACAGCCAGGTTCTGAAACTGGGATGGTGCAGTGAGCTAAAAAACGGTGTTGGATCTAGCCCTGATCTCTTGACTGGGTGAGAGCTTTCTGCTTAATTCAGAGACTCTGTCCCTCACCACCCCTTGTTGTAAATATTTTTGTCCACCCTAAGCGTGGAAGGGTATTCTCAGATGTGAGACCCTTGCTCATTGCACCATCAGGATTCAAGCAAACCGGGCCGAAGACGGCTGTAATGCCAGAAACCGGTCCCCGGGAGCTTGTTTCCTTCCCAGTGTAAGAATTGGCTTTTGTAGTTTGGTTTGCCCTGTTCCCATCATGCACTGGGACAGGAACAGACTAATTTGCATACAGCCAGGTTCTGAAACTGGGATGGTGCAGTGAGCTAAAAAACGGTGTTGGATCTAGCCCTGATCTCTTGACTGGGTGAGAGCTTTCTGCTTAATTCAGAGACTCTGTCCCTCACCACCCCTTGTTGTAAATAAGAATCTTAGGCAGCATGTCTGTTAGGCTTCTTAGTTGCCAAAAGATCCATGGTCGCGCACCGCGCAATTTAATTTAAAAAAGGGTTTTTTTGCCCTTCGGGGTTCTTTAGGGACCACCTGAGAAGCTCTAGGGGGTCAGGGAGTGTCTACCTTGCCTCCTTTTCACGTTTTGAAACTTTTATGAAAATCGGACAAAACGCCATTTTCAAGCAACGTGCGCGACAGGGTGCTCGCACCGCGTACGAGCACGTCAAGTCATGTGACTCGAAAACAACAGTTTTCATGGGTTCATAGTAGTTTCAGATCTAGAATTTTCAAAAACCCCACCCATTTCCCTCACTATTTGCTTTATTCTCCTGGAAGAAGTGCCCATTTTGGAGCTGGAAGCAGAAAAAACAACAGGATGGCAGAAAGACAGGAAACAACATCTTCTTCTTCTGACTTCCACATAGAATATCGCCAGCAAGCCAAGAAGGGGAAATCATCTTTTATTTGGAGGTTTTTTACTTTTCCTGAGGGACTAAAAAAGGTAAATGCCCCCAAAGTAACGTGTACCCTTTGTGGTACTGTTCTTTCAAGGGGAAACCCTCTTAAAAAATACTCTTTTTCAATCCATACTATGATAACACATGTAAAAAATTTGCACCCTGTGCAATATGCCCAAGCAGCCACAAGAGCTCTTTCCCAGCAGATTCCACCAGCTGTGGCCAGCACATCTACAGCTCCACCTCAATCGCCAGCAACAGCAGAAATGGACTTTAAGCCATATTTGGCGCATGTGCATATGCGATGCAACAAATGTTTTCATGTTATTGTATTTGGTGAACAAAGCCTGAATCGAATTGAACGCAGCATTCAGAATAATAAATGCTCTGAAAGAAGATACAATTTTTTTATATTTTGTATTTATTTTGTTCTTGTTGAACAGTTTCCAAGTTGCAGTTCCTGAATTTTTTGCAAAAAAACTTTAAAAAAAAGCTAAAAAAAATATAAACAACAAAAGAAAAAAAAAGTTCTTTTCAGAACTCATTCAAATCTCTTAAAAGAGTTATATTCCTAATACACTGTGTCGTTCATTTTTTTGAATGAAAGCTTAGTGCATAAATGAGTGATTGAAATGACTATGTGAAGGGAAGGGAGGGACTAAGAGAAAGAGTGAGAAAAGGGGAGCATGGTGAGTGACAAAAGATGAGTCGAAGAGTGAGTGAAAGAAGGGGACTATAGGTAGAGGAGTGAGTTAAGGGGAATGAAAAGCTAAGGGAAGGGCAGTAAAGAAAGGGGAAAAAAAAACTACTTTCAGTGTTTTAATGTTGTATTTATATTCATTAAAAAACAAAGATTTACACACATATTTCATTTAAGGGTTAGCATTTAAAAAACCTTGCAAATTCACTAAAATAACCATAGGTTTCACAGACGTTATAGTTAGGAAGTAGAATTTAAGAAACCTTGGAAATTCACGGAAAAATCCATAGGTTTTACACACGTTATAGTTAGGAAGTAGCGTTTACAAAAACTTTGACATTTACTGAAAAAACCAAAGGTTTGACACATGTTATAGTTAGCTGGACATTTCACTCATATAAAACCATTGAAATTCCCCCATTATAGTTATTTCAGCTAACTATAACTCGCGCGCCCCCAATGCACTGCTGATGACATCACATATTACATCACTCATGACATGGTCAGTGACATCACTCACGACAGATGACATCTCAAATGACATCACTGATGACATCACTAATATGTAACATGTGACGTCATCAGCAGTGCATTGCGGGCGCGCGAGTTATAGTTAGCTGAACTAACTATAACGGGGGAATTTCAATGGTTTTATATGAGTGAAATGTCCAGCTAACTATAACATGTGTCAAACCTATGTTTTTTTCAGTGAATATATATATATATATATATATATATATATATATATATATCTCAAGCATAATAATGTTTGTTGTGTAGTTCCCTGGATACTGGCACCAAAACAGGAACAGACTCCACTTTCTTGATGCAAATCTTCCTTTGCAGGCCTTGATCACATGACGCGTGTAAGAGCTCTGCCCAGATTTAAAGTGCCAAGTGTATGAACAACATGGGAAACAGACTATCATTCAGAATCCAAACATAGCACATCATAGTAGTAAGTAATACATTAATGAATCTGGACACACTCTTACCACACAACCATGACATAATAGGATTAGCAGCAGGCATATATTGTAGTGTAGCTGTGATTCAAATAGTTTTCAAGTGCTTTTACATATGTTTCTAAGTAAGTGGCATATTTGTTTATTTATTGTATTTATACAGATATTTTTGACCTATTTTTCAAAATATGGGTATTAAGAGTGTGTCCAGCCCATCGGTGAGACACTTCCTAACATCTCTGTACTTCCGGTTGGAGGAGGTGAGCGGTCTAGCGCTCATACCCCACTCGCCTTAAAACCGGGCACGGAGAGCGACGCGCGTTGGATGCGCTGAGACATATTGCCTGATGGTAACGCTTACAGCTTTTTAAAAATCTAAATTTTATTTGCTTTGTTTCTTTTGTGTTCGAGCTGGCTACTAGCTCTGTTGTGCTTTTAACTGCAGCACTTCCACTCACCCTTTCTTGCCGTGTTGTCCCCGCTGGACTCCTCATTCCACCGCGAGCAGCTTGCGCTCGATTGTTGTGGAGGGAGCCCATCGGTGAGACACTTCCTAACATCTCTGTACTTCTGGTTGGAGGAGGTGAGCGGTCTACCGCTCATACCCCACTCGCCTTAAAACCAGACACAGATGACAACGCTCAGCGGACACGCGCACCGGGCGTGCCGGCGGCACGCCGAAGGTGCACCAAAGGCAAGCCCGTCTGCGCCCTTCTGCACCAGTCTGGGCCTAAGGGCTATCCTGCTGGTCGTCTGTCTACTAGGGTGTACTCCCCTCAGAAACTTTTTTCTTTACGTGGCCAGGATTTACTCGCCAAACATCTTTTAACTCCCGATGAATGTCCAAACTTGCTGCAACCCCCACGATTGTCTCAGCCCACCTTGACCACTATGTCTGCTGGTAGCCCTGACCTTGCTATTCTACAACAAAGTGTCTCACTTGATCGGCCTGGCTGTGACCAGAACTGCTTATCTTTCTGGTATATAAATACCCTCTCATTGGTGAAATATCAAGCTGAGATATTTTATCACCTTGAAACAAACAAGCCAGATATAAACTTGGCTTACAGCTGACACCACTCCCGATATCCTGGCTACCATTCCTGATGGTTATTACATTCTTCTGGCGAATCGGCAGCAGGGAAAGACTGGGGTGGGGTCGCAGCTATAATTTCTCATGCTCATAAAGTTAAATCTCTCAGCATGCGCCCCATACAATCGGTGGATTACGTAATTTTTAAATTTGATTTGGAAAGCTTCCCCCTCACTGTTGCTGTCTTTTACCGCCCCCCAGGACAGTTGCCTAGCTTCCTGCTTTCCTTTGGTGACATAGCAGCTAAACTGGCCATTAACCACGCAAGGACTCTCTTTATAGGCAATTTAAATTATTGGCCCCAGTCCCAACATGAAAGTGCCCCCTCTAGGGAGTTCACGGACCTCTTAACCAGTCTGAATTTTCTCCAACACATCCACATTGCCACATTGCTACCCATGGTAAGGGTCACATCCTTGACAAGCTATGGGTTCTAAACTTACAAATTTCCCTATGTGCCTGGTCAGACCACTTTTTTATTTACTTTCTGGTACCCAAAGCCCCCTCCACTACACGGTGCCCCATTAATCGCCCGCTTATTCGGAATTAGGGCAAGGTAGATATCCCTTCATTCTGTCTCTCACTGGCTTCCACTACCCTCTCCTTACTGGACGAGACAGGTTCCCCCCTGTCTGTCCATACCCAGGCCGACAGAATCCATACTTGGGTTGCAGACGCCCGAGACACTGTTGCCCCTCAGGACCAAGCGCAAGTACGACGCACAACGCTGGTTTTGCAAATCAATACTTGGCCTGGAGTTATCACTTCGACAAACTGAGCGTAAGTGGAGAGCAGATTACTGCCCACTCAGAAAGCTCACATTCCTCACAGCGCTCAAAGAATATAAGTTGGCCATCCTTGAGGTCAAAACCAAATATTTTTCTGAAAAGATTTTGAATTCCACTAATAAGTCTAGGGAGATATTCACCATTGTTGATGAGCTGGCCAAACCCGATTGAATCACTATGACCCCATCTTTTTCACAGCCTCTCTGTGACTCCCTTAACAACTACTTTGTTGAGAAAATTGCCCTAATCAAGGCAAGTATTCCTATACCCGATGCAGGTTTCCATACAGGCAGTATTCCCGAAAACACTGCCTCATTTTCGACCTTCCCCCCAATCACACGGGAAATGTTTATATCCCTTCTTAGGAAGGTTCGCTCTGGTTCCCCCACTGACTGTTGCCCTGCCCACATTGCCCGTGAGATTTTCCTCAGTTTCCCAGAGGCACCCCTTTTACTACTCAACAACTCCCTTGTGAGGTTCCGTGACGGTTCCGTGACGACTTGAACCCGTGTTTTCAAGTTTGTCGGAAATACATAAAATTAGTATCAGCGAACCGCAAATGATCCATTTAGTATATCCTAGTGTTTTCGCTACGCTACGAGCAAGAGCACTCCTTCCACTGACACATTTCTGATATACACACGGCATCCATCTTAGATCGTGGCCGCCATTTTGTGGTTCCTTGCCCTCACATATGCAATAGCCTCTGATCATTTCATTCACTTCACTTTGATTAAAGACACGTAGCCTTAGCCGGAGATTCACCTCTTACATGACACGTGCACCTTAAACCAGATCACGCTGAAGCTGCATGACTCGACAAAGGCTGCCTCCTCTGCCCGAGGCCAGCCCACCTGAACTGGTTTTCCTGTCCATTGTACCTGATCATGATTAGGCGGCCGAAGCCGGTAGCCTTGCCCATTTACAACCCACAAACATCTCTTATCCCGTTTTCTATCTTCTGCACCTGGCTCTGCTCCTTTCCTTCTGGGCCTTTATTAGGGGGAGGTAACGAACTTTACGATGAGGCGGTCCGGGTCTTGAATGCAATATTGACAAGGGATTGTGATGGACTGGTGGGAACCCCTCTTCGTGATGTTTGGTATCAGATATTATCGACAGTTCCTGTGTAACGCCAAATATTTATTGTTTAGAGACACAAAGGTTTGGGAATGTACCGACATGTGAAATATTTGCCTAGAGCACAATTTTTAGTATATAAGGAGCAACCCACTTTGTACAAATCGAACAGTCTCCTAGATTCTGCCCGTGTGTAGATTCTGTGACTTCTGTGTCCCTGCAGTAATAAACCTTTGGTCTTTGACGCCACCATCGAGAAGCCCGTGTTTCTGTTCATTTGTGCACCAAGGCAGGTGGGACTCCGGGGTCTTTGGGTGTTGTACCCTGACACCTCTGGACGGAACCAAAAAGTCCAGAACTCCAATTGGCGCCCAACGTGGGGCGACGTCATTCGGTACCGGTCCAAAAGCCTGAAGAGTTCGAGAAGCTTCGTGTGAAGATTCCTGAGGGAGGCGCCCCACTTCATCGATCCCGGCATATCGCAAAAGTGGCCCTGAAGTTCTCTTCCACGAGGGTTCCCGTTCAGGACGGCTGCAGTGGGCCGTTGCCTTGACCGTCGCCCTGTCTTGGACCCGAAGTGGTGCAGTCCTTAGTACGGCGAAACGTGACGGGTTTCTCCTTGGTGACGTCTTCAGTGCCTCAGTTAAGTATTTAGTGATAGCTAGCTGGTTACTTTTGTGAGGATTGTTAAAAATCCTTGATCGGTTCTTGGTTTGGTTTGGTTTTGTAAGATTATCATTGGTTGTTCTAGTTACGATAATCTATTTGGTTTAGTTTTGGGTATCGATACATCAGTTCGTTTTGGTAGGCCTAAGTTCTTGGTTCGAGTGCACATATTTGTTTCGTGTTTTGTTTGTTTTGTGTTCCGGACTGAGAATGGTAAGTCGGAAAATGTTGTCTTGTTTTAGTTGCAACAGTGACTCACGATTGGAGGATTCCTGTCTGGTTCCTCCGATTGGGACTCCCCTATATGACCTATATTGTAAGTATGGCGTGGGTCCTATAACTTATAATGAGATATGGGTCCGTTATTGTAAGAAGGATGGTGTCCTTAGTTGGCCACTGCATGGTAGTTTTGAACAAGAGATTCTCGACAACTTAGAAGCGAAATTGTTTAGGAAGAAAGCCCGGCCGGCAATGTTTGACTCTTTTCGTTATTGGCGGAAAGAATCCAAACAGAGAGAAATGAAAAGGTTGAAGAAAGAGCAAAAAGAACAAGAAGAGTTAACTCTAGAGCAAGCGACTAAGCAGTTGCAGGCTGACGAGTGTGAGAAAGCCATAGATGTAGCCATTAGAGAGCGTAACTTAGCGATTGACAAGTGCTATCCTGCCTTGCCATCGAAAATGGCTAAGATACTGGAGGATTCCGAAAACGATCCTCTGCTATCTTATCTGTTACGGTCGCCTCCACCGTATGCACAAGGTGCTGCGGCTCCACTTATACCGGATGTTCAATTGCCGGTTGCTGGACAACCTGGTGTTCTTGTTCCTCAGAATCAAGTTCCTGTACTTCCTGTGGTGAATGTAAATGTTCCTACAGCTCCTCCTCTTCCCGCACTGCCAGCTCCTATACCTACCACTGTACCTACTGCTCCAGAAGCTATTTTCCTCGATACTCCTACTGTTTCGTCATCTATTCCTACCTCTACTGCGTTCTCTATGTCTGCGAGTGTACTAACTCCACTTTCTGTTCGTCGAAGAATCACTGATTCTGTTACTAATATGCTGTCGCCTATATATAAAACCTTGATTAAGACTCCTACTCCTGACTCTGTTCAGAGACGGAGTCAGCTTCCAAGTACTGAGGAACGGGGAGTTTTAGACTCCACAGCTCTCAGATGGATTACAAAAGTTAGAAGATATAGTACGAAAGATGTGTTAGAGACATTTATGCAATGGGGAGAGCCAACACAGCGATACGTCTTCGACGAGATGTGCTCGTTGTTACGTGAAGAGATAGAAGAAGACGATGTCGAATCAGATTTGGAAGATTTAATTAGGGTTCAAAAGGAGTTTGCTGCTGGAATGATAGTGGGCGATAATATAAAGCAAGCGATGGAACTCATTTTGAGTTTTAGGATTGATCCATCTCTTCGTTCGCCGAGAGATTTAGAGAAAGGTAGAATGAAGCCAAGTCGCCAATATCCTATGAGGGAGGTTCCTCCAATTTGGCGCGAAGCAGTACAACGTGATGATAATGCGGGTATTGCAGCTGCTCCAGCACAGTTCCAAAGAGTATGGATACATATTCCGTGGAAGCGAGCAGAAGTGTTAGCAGTGAAACAGGCCTTGCCAGATCCACGTAAGAATCCAGCTGGATATTACAAGGAATTGACACAGACAGTTGAGGCTTGTATAATGAACTTAGCCGACATTGATATGTTGTTTGGTAATGTAGTTCCACAACCAGTGTGGGCTAAAATTCGTAGAGAGGATCATCAGGCTGCTTTAGGTGGTGATTGGGCAGCTATCACTGCAGCAGATGCTCAACAAATAGGTGGTGCGAAACCCGAACCCCTAATTGCTAATCTTCCTGGCAGAATAATAGATTTAATGAAGACTCTGATGCCAGCATTGCGTGTTAATTGGGATAAATTATCCGCATGCAAGCAGAAGAAAGACGAAAGTGTCTCCGACTTCTTCACGAGGTTCGAAGAGACTTTTGTAGACCATAGTGGTCAGGATATGAGCACTGAAGGAGGACAGAGATTGTTTGTCGATAAATTTGTGCATAATTTGTTACCCGAATTATGCAATAAATTGAAAGACTCAGAAAGTGCGTGGGCTGTATCTACGACAGCGCAAATACTTGCGACTGCACAGTACTATGAAAATAGGGATAAAGAGGAAAAGGAGAAATCAGAAAAGAAAACGAAAGATTTAAAGACTAAAGTTCTTTTGCAGCAGGCGTATCCGCCTCGCACGAATCAGACTAATACGCAGCAAAACTCATACCAAAGGACAGATTATAGTACATCAAGGCCTCAATATCAATGGAATCAATGCGCGTACTGTAAGAAAGAGGGTCACTATAAAAATGAATGTCCGATCTTAGCGCAAAATAATGCGGCAGCAGCTCAGAGAGGTCGTGGTAATTTTGCACAGAATTCTAGAGGTCGGGGACGAGGTGCTATGCCTCCACAAACGAATGATCGTCCTTCTAATCACTTTGATCAACAAAATGTACAGTCAGCTCAACAGAATAGATCTCAGCAATATCTTGTTGAGGATTATTGTGAAGTTGAAGAGGGATTTCAACAAAATGGGTACTAGGACAGCCATGGACAGAGAGAGGGAGTAGTATCAGTTCCAGTGGATCAGAGTGGGCCTTATGTCGCAGTAGCAACATCAGGTGTAGTCGAACCGTTTCTGTTGGATACTGGTGCCGCAAAAAGTTCTATCATGCATGCGAAACTCCCTGGCGCACCTTTGTCTGGCTCAACAAATGTTTCCGTAGGTTTTTCAGGCGCCCCTGTGTACAACCCGATATCTGGTCCTTTGTCTATTTCTGTTGGACCGTGTCAATTGAAAGCACCCTTAATTTTGACGACAGGTTGTAATGAAAATCTGCTTGGTTTAGATTTGTTAAAACGACTATATGCGACATTGTACTGTTCTCCGGAAGGAGTACAGCTTACTTTGGGTAAAAGACTCACCTCTCCGATGTACTTGTCAATGGACGCACTCCCGCCGGAGCTACGTTCACTCCCTGATTCTCTTTGGGCGACTGGTCCCAATGATGTAGGCCTACTAGAGATTCCACCGTATGTAGTAACTTTGAAAGCGAATGTAAAATTTCCAAGAATTCCTCAATATAAAATCTCAAGTGAAGGAGAACGTGCACTTTTACTGATTGTGCAAGACTTGATTAAGAAGGGGGTAGTTGAAGAAACTAGAGGAAATGTCTGTAACAGTCCTGTATTACCGATTCTGAAGCGAACTGACCCTACAAAACCTCCAGTCTATAGGTTTGTCATAGACCTTAGAGAAGTTAATAAGATTGTAATTCCGCAGTTTCCTGTAGTGCCAGACATTACTGCCTTGCTAACATTGATTCCCGCTACAGCCAATTGGTTCTCAGTCATCGACTTGAAGAATGCTTTCTTCAGCATTCCGATAGCTGAAGAAAGTAGGGATATTTTCGGCTTCTGTTTAGGAGGTCGCAGTTTCAGATTTAAACGCGCTCCACAAGGCTACTGTGAAAGTCCATCTATTTACAGTCAAGCTTTAAAAAGCCAGTTAGATTCTTTTGTCCTTCCTCCAGGTTCTGCCCTAGTACAGTACGTAGACGATCTTTTGGTGGCTGCCGATGACAAGGAGACTTGCAAAGCAGCTACAATTTCACTATTGCATCATTTGTCTAATTTGAATCATAAGGTGTCACCTTCCAAAATGCAATATTGCTGCCAAGAAGTAACCTACTTAGGTCATCTCTTGTCAAAGGAGGGAAGGAAGTTGACCCCAGAGAGAATAAAAGCAATTACGCAAATGAGTGTTCCACGCACACAGAGAGAAGTACGTGCCTTTCTAGGTATTACCTCTTACTGTAGGCAATGGATCCCAAATTTTTCACTTTTAGCGAAGCCATTGGTAGCCTTGACTGGGAAAAATGTTCCAAGTCCGGTGCCATGGTCTGATGAATGTCAAGAGAGTTTTATTGAGTTACGAAAAGCACTATGTTCAGCTCCTGTATTGGGCACACCTGATTACAGTAAGCCATTCACGCTCTACGTTCACGAAAGAGAAGGTTGCGCGTTGAGTGTCTTGACACAGAAGTTTGGTGATAAACAACGCCCTTGTGCGTATTTCTCATCAACATTAGATCCGGTAGCTAGAGCATTGCCTAGTTGTTTGAGGGCTACAGCGGCAGCTGCAGCTTCCATTCGACAATCTGCTGGTTTGGTGATGAACAATATGCTAGTGGTCATGGTTCCTCATGCAGTGGACACACTCATGAACCGAACGAAGACTCAACACCTTACTAGTGCGAGATTATCTGGTTACGAGCTGACGTTATTAGCGAGTCATATTCAGATCAAAAGATGCAATGTATTGAACCCAGCAACATTGTTGCCGACTGATCAAGAGTCGAGTGATTCTGAGCCACATGACTGTTATTTCAAAACGGAGGAAGAGACAAAAGGTCGTATCGACTTGAGAGATACTCCTCTATCCGACCCAGATGGTACGCTGTATGTGGACGGGTCATGTTTTAAATTGGAGAATGGTGATGTGACTGCTGCCTACGCGGTAACGACTTTGAAGACGATTGTGGAGACTGCAAGAGTGAGTCAGAATTCTGCCCAAGCTGCAGAGTTAATAGCTCTTACGAGAGCGTGTGTTTTAGCTGAGGGAAAGAGAGTGAATGTGTTTACAGATAGTCAGTACGCATTTGGCGTGGCCCATAGTTTTGGCCGGTTGTGGAGAGAAAGGGGTTTCATTACGTCCCATGGGACTAAGATTCAACATGGTCAGCTAGTTAACGACTTGTTAGAATCTCTAACCTTACCGACTGAAGTTGCGATTGTGAAGTGCAGTGCTCATAAAGCAATCACGGATGATGTTGGTCGGGGAAATGCCTTTGCTGATGAAACCGCTAAACAGACAGCTAGAGACATGATGAGTAGAATGTATGTTGCTACGTCTGCAAGATGGATTGCTGAGTCTGGAATGTGTGAGGACACAATGGAAAGTGTGAAAGAGATTCAGAAAGAAGCGACTGAGGAAGAGAAACGCGTATGGAGAGAAAGTACGGGCAAATTGGACTCGAATGGATGTTGGATCGATTTGACAGAACAGCAGCGTTGGATGTTGCCTGATGCGTATGTGCTTGCAGTAGTGACGATGGCGCATGGAGTGGCGCATATAAGTTCTAAAGGGATATGTAAGATGTTAGCTCCGGTTTGGAAGAATGAGGGAATCAGTAAGTGTGCAGAGAGAGTGGTGAAAAATTGTATGGTGTGCTTGATGCATAATCCTGGCAAGGGAACTCCAACTCCAGCTGGTCATTTTGCTCCTCCTTCCTGTCCCTTTGAAGTAATACAGTTAGACTTCATTCACATGGAACGCTGCAACAATTTAAAATACGTCCTGGTGGTGGTTTGTGCTTTTTCCAGGTGGATAGAAGCATACCCACTAAAGGACAACACTGCTTTATCAACTGCCAAAATTCTTCTCAAGGAATTTTTCCCTAGGTATGGAATGCCACGGATTGTATGGTCAGATAACGGAAGTGAGTTTATAGGGAAAGTTATGCAGAGTGTGTGTGCTGGTCTAGGATTGAAACAAAAATTTCATAGTGCGAACCATCCCCAGTCTGCTGGTTTAGTCGAGGGTTACAATGGCACCCTCAAGCTTAAAATAGCCAAAATTCAAGCATCCACAGGTTTGGCTTGGCCAGACGCACTTCCTTTGGCCTTGTTATCAACGAGAGCAACAGTGCATTCTAGAATAGGGCTTTCTCCATATGAGATTGTATTTGGCCGCCCGGCAAATGTCTGGGGTGTGCCAAGGCCTAAACAATTCTGCTCCATTGAATATCCTATGTTGATAGACTATCTTTACGACTTGACTGCTAAATTAAGTCTTATTCATCAACAGGTCTTTGATGCTTTGCCAAAACCTCCGGAGAGTCCAGGGCATCAGCTGAAACCCGGCGACCACGTGGTGGTCAGAAATTTTGCGAGGACAAAGAATCTTCAGCCTCGCTACATCGGCCCCTTCCAAATCCTGCTGGCAACGAGGACAGCTGTACGTGTTGCTGGTCGCAAGCACTGGATCCACGCTTCTCACGTAAAGCGTGTTCCACTGCCGCTGCCCTACGACGATTGGGTGAAGAAGGGAATTGGTGCCTCCGAATCTGAAATAACTCCAAAATTTGTCCCTTTCAGCGATGCCGATTTGATTTCTGACACTTTGAAACGTGACTCTCCTCTTGAAAAGACTGCTTTGAACATTGAAAATTTGTCTCCAGCATCAGAAGAAACTTTGCCATCTGCGAACGTAAACTCTGCAACAGCTGCTAGTGATACACTATTTTCCGATCAAACAGTACCAGCGAAGAAAAGATACCACCTTAGAAGCCATAAAAAGGACTAATAAAGCAGGCAACTGCATACTGTGATTTTGATATATATATATATATTTTGAACTTTTGCCTTCAGCCAGGAAGTTTGTTATTGTTTATTGTTTTTAAAATTGCCTTGCCGTCTGGGTAGCCGTAGGGTCGTGGCTGTGTGCCTAGTTTGAATTTGCAGGGGTCTGACACAAGGTCGATCTTTCTGTTAGTACTGGGAACTCCCAGGGCTGACAGAGGCATTTTCATCTACGTACACATCATCAGTGGTCGCGAGCGGATTGTAGAAGATGGAACTTCCTGCGCTGCAACGAGAAAATGTGATTTACGTTCGCAGAAACAGACTAAATAGAATTCTTCATAGCAAATGTTTCTTGATGCAATGTGCCATTACATTTTTGATTGTTTTAGCAACACTGGTGGGTGGAATTGTCTTTAGCATAAATTTGATTTTTGTGCCAGTATCTACAGTACCTCCCCTTGATCCTGCTATTTCTACTGTTTCTTCTATACACTCTTTTCACTCGTTTCCAGAACATGAGCAAGCTCGACGCTCAGAATTCACCAACAACACTTTTGTACAGCTCTTGCACCAACACCAACTGGTAGTTAACACGACAGACTGTTGGGTGTGTGGCTTGATACCCCACACTATGGATAAAGGTATTCCCTATCTGGTTTTGCCTTTCAGCTACAATGGATCATTTCAGGCCCTTCAAACCATCTTTGCTTATGCTCTTGAGACCTATCCTCCACGTCCACCACGTTCCACTAAATATAACTCTGCCAACAAAGCCTTAGTCCAGGGAATTATTGACATGGTCAAGGACGTCAATAATACTCCATCATACCCTAGAGACGAATTGCGAGTATATTTAAGTTGGAATACTTCAGAGTATCGCCTTAGTTTAGGAGAAAGCAAGCGTAAAAGCTCAACTCCAATCTGGGTCGTACCTCACCGAGGTCAGGTCTGTTTGCAAGGTAATGGGAGAAATCCGAGAGCTCAGCTAGGGAGGAGTGAGTGCGTAGAGACTTATGTGTTTCCGGCTAACTCTTCCCCTGCCTTTCTTACTGCTAGGGGTACCTATTTCATTTGTCGAGACAGAGCTTATACATGGTTGCCTGCCGACTTCTCAGGATCATGTTATATTGCTCGATTATTGCCTCCGACATACACTGCTTCACCTGATTACCACAGAACAAGAGTAGCGAGAGGTGTCTTCAGCAAGGAAGATACCGCTGGTCAGGAAGCTGGAGACTTCTTCAAAGGCTTCCTTCCGTTCTGGGGGCCTATGGCCAATAGTAGAAACATACGTCAGCTAACACGGGTAGTTGAATCTACTATTACCGAAACTGCTGGTGCCCTTAGCAATCTGACAGCTGAGCTTCAGGCGGATAGGCTCATGACATTGCAGAACCGTATGGTTCTAGATGTTATACTTGCAGATCGAGGTGGGGTATGCAGAATGATCCAATCGAGCTGCTGTGTCTTTATTCCTAATAATGCTCCAACAGTTTACGAGGCGATCTCTAAGTTGCACAAGATTTCGGACTCCATACATGTAGATGAGGGAAACTGGTCCTTTATGGAGTGGGTTTGGACTCTGATCTCAGCGTGGGGATGGAAGGTTCTAATGGTCATTGGTGTCATCTTAGTATTCCTATTCTCATGTTGTCTGATTATCCAGTGTGGTCCTGCTCTGTGTAGTCTTTGTGCTGCGACTTGTCTCAGAAGACCACCTGCATTTGGAGAAAAGACACGAGAAAGGATGATGATACAACAGCATGTCACTGACCTGATGAGCATAGAACTAGATTCAGACATAGATTGAGTAATTGCCTATGTAAGGGCAAAAGGAGGGTCTGAGGTTCCGTGACGGTTCCGTGACGACTTGAACCCGTGTTTTCAAGTTTGTCGGAAATACATAAAATTAGTATCAGCGAACCGCAAATGATCCATTTAGTATATCCTAGTGTTTTCGCTACGCTACGAGCAAGAGCACTCCTTCCACTGACACATTTCTGATATACACACGGCATCCATCTTAGATCGTGGCCGCCATTTTGTGGTTCCTTGCCCTCACATATGCAATAGCCTCTGATCATTTCATTCACTTCACTTTGATTAAAGACACGTAGCCTTAGCCGGAGATTCACCTCTTACATGACACGTGCACCTTAAACCAGATCACGCTGAAGCTGCATGACTCGACAAAGGCTGCCTCCTCTGCCCGAGGCCAGCCCACCTGAACTGGTTTTCCTGTCCATTGTACCTGATCATGATTAGGCGGCCGAAGCCGGTAGCCTTGCCCATTTACAACCCACAAACATCTCTTATCCCGTTTTCTATCTTCTGCACCTGGCTCTGCTCCTTTCCTTCTGGGCCTTTATTAGGGGGAGGTAACGAACTTTACGATGAGGCGGTCCGGGTCTTGAATGCAATATTGACAAGGGATTGTGATGGACTGGTGGGAACCCCTCTTCGTGATGTTTGGTATCAGATATTATCGACAGTTCCTGTGTAACGCCAAATATTTATTGTTTAGAGACACAAAGGTTTGGGAATGTACCGACATGTGAAATATTTGCCTAGAGCACAATTTTTAGTATATAAGGAGCAACCCACTTTGTACAAATCGAACAGTCTCCTAGATTCTGCCCGTGTGTAGATTCTGTGACTTCTGTGTCCCTGCAGTAATAAACCTTTGGTCTTTGACGCCACCATCGAGAAGCCCGTGTTTCTGTTCATTTGTGCACCAAGGCAGGTGGGACTCCGGGGTCTTTGGGTGTTGTACCCTGACACCTCTGGACGGAACCAAAAAGTCCAGAACTCCACTTGCATCAGGGACTGTTCCCAATGCAGTTAAATCTGCTGTTGTCTCACCCATCCTCAAGAAACCCGGAGCAGACCCTCTGGTCTTGAGCAATTTTCATCCAATATCTTTGCTCCCTTTCCTGGGTAAACTTCTTGAAGCCTATGTAACTGGCTGCCTTGGCTCCTTTGTAGAAAACTCCCAGTTTCTAGATCAACACCAGGCCGGTTTTAGACCACGACACTCCACAGAAGCTGTAATGGTGGTAGTTCATGACGAACTGAGAAAGGGGGTGGACAACAAGATCTCCTAAGCCCTGGTGCTCCTTGATTTGTCGGCAGCTTTCGACACCGTTGACCATACCATCCTTCTTCAACGGGTCGAGAGTGCCGGCATCAGGGGGACCTCGCTGAGTTGGCTCACCTCCTTTTTACAGGATCGTGAGCAAGGCGTTCGCCTTGGTCCTTTTACATCTGAAGCCAAAAATCTGACTTGTGGGGTCCCGCAGGACTCCTCTCTCTCCTCGTTACTATTCAACCTTTATATTTCCCCTCTCATTTCTAAGCTTCAGGAGCTACCAGGGGTCGTCCTCAACTATGCAGACGACCTCCAGCTCATCTTTGATATTGATTCCTCCCCTACCTCTACCGAAAAATTCCAATCTACCATGTCTTTCATCAGCAATTGGATGAACGCAAACCAACTTAAGCTGAACCCTGGAAAGACCGAGATTGTATTGACTGGGCCCCCGGCTAACCCCTGGAGTCCCAGCTTCGGGCCGCTCTCGCTGGGCAGTGCCCCATGCCCGGTGAGCTCGGTCAAGAGTTTTGGAGTCACCATCAGCGAAGATCTGACTATGAAACCACAAGTTAAATCGGTGCTTTCAGCTTGCTTTTACCATCTCTGCCACATTAGGAAGGTCAGCAGGTTCCTTACTCATGAGGCCTTGGTTCAGACCATGCTTGGGCTGGTTATGTCCCGTATTGATTACGGAAATGCGCTGTATGCTAGGATCCCCCTCTATCAATCCCGCGAGCTTCAGCTGATCGATCCAGAACCAAGCGGCTAGGCTGGTTTTTTGCCAGCCCAGGACAAGTTCAGCAAAGCCCCTCCTGAAGAGCTTGCACTGGCTCCCTGTGATCCAGAGCTGCCTCTTCAAGGTGGGCTGTCTGACTCATCAAGCCCTCGCCCAACAGGGCCCGGAATTTATCTCCTCCCGTCTTCATCGATACATCCCCTCTCGAGCCCTCCGTTCCTTGAGCTCCAATCTGTTACTGACATGACCGTTCAAACAGAAAAGATTGGGCGGACTGAGATTTGCCTCCCAAGCTCCCCTCTTTTGAAACTCTCTGCCCCCAGGCCTCCGTCTTATCCCTTCCGACCTCAACTTTAGAAAGGCGCTGAAAACCTGGTTATTTTCTCAAGCCTTTGATTAGTCATCTTCCTGTTCAGGTTATTAACTAGCAGTTCCTCCTCCGCTGTCCAAAGCGCCAAGAAGCCGTTGGTGTACGTACGCTAAACAAATTCTTTTTTCATATCATATCATATCATGGTTTAAATAGCAGGTCATTTCTACATTGATCCCTGGTTTATTTCATTGCCGTATTGACTATTTGCTCCGAGTAGCCTCAGGCTATGAAGCTCTGCTTGCATTCTTCCTGTGCTGTGATTAAATCACTGTTTCTACTGCAAATTCTCCGCACCATAAACATTTCTCTGTATGGAATGCTACATATGGTATGCTTAGGGTGGACGCTTGTTGCATGTAGGACAGTGTTTCCTGCAGTCAGCTTGCGATGTAATTTTGTTTCAAGGCAACCATTTGCAACCAAGACCTCTACATCTAGGAAACATACTGAGCTCTCACTGATGTTGTATGTGAAGTGTAAGTTGATATCATTGCTGTTAAACTCTGCTGCGCTCTCTCTGCCACCTCGCCAAATCACGGAAAGGTTGTCAATATACCTTATCCACTTTATTACAGGGACTGCCAGGGTTCTGGTGTTGATTGTATTTAAAATAATTTCTTCCCGCCATTCTGTATAGAGGCTAGCATAGCTTGGAGAAAAGCTTGCTCCCATTGCTATCCCTATTATCTGTTGGTAGTCTTGCTGTTGGAACAAAAATACATTATTTTCTAGGCAGAATTTTGTCAGGCTAATAAGCATTTTGTTATGTTGATAGAATGCAATAGACCTGGTGCCCAAAAAGTGTTCCACCGCCCCAATACCATCGTTATGGTGTATGCTGGTGTATAAATTAGATACATCCAATGTAATTTATAGGTAATCATCTTGCATCAGACAATTGTAGACTTGTTTTAAAAAGTCAGTAGTATCCTGTATCAAGGATGGTAGGGCTCAAACATGTTGGAAGAAATCAATATAAATTGACATATTCGCCTGCAGGCTCTGTTTAGCCGAGATTATAGGGCTTCCCGGGGGCTTCAAAATGTATTTATGCATTTTTGGGATAAAATAAATAACGGGCATGATTGGATAATCATTCTTTAAAAATGTATACTCCTTCTTACTCAGTAGTCCTACACTTTTCCAGGCAAGAAGCCTAACAAATAGATCATTTTGTACAACAGTAATTATTAGTTTTTTGCTCCATTTGCAATAATTACGATTGTTTAGTTACAACATAGCTTCCTCCATCGACTAATTTTTGGACCATATCACCACATTGCCTCCTTAGTCAGAGTTTTATATTACTACTGAGTCATTGTCTTTAAGTTTCTTGATCAATTGGTGATATTTATGTTGATGTGCGTTCTGTTTTTGGAGAGTGCATGGATCTAACAGTTTAACTTCTTAACTTCCACAGTTATTAATTCATTAAAAGTATCAATTGAATCTCTTGGTAGGGTGTTTTGTTATCTTATGTTAAGTTATTGCCACTTTTATAGTGCACAAATCACCCGGGGCATCTTGGCGCTGTAGAGGTAAATCTGAGCAGGGGGATCACCAAATTAATTAACACAAATACGCTTTCTGTTGTTTCATAAAAATATTATAGTTGGGCATCTCACGAAGAGTGATGGGTAATTTATTCCAGTATCCTGTGACCAGGTAAGAGAAAGCCTTGCCCCGGGTGGGCTTTTGGCGTATATGAGGTCCACACAATAGAGCCTGCGAGCTTGATCTGAGATTTCGGGATGGTCTGTAAACTGTACGTTTTTTTAAGGTAGAGTGGACCTTTGCCTCTCCGGGCATTATATGAGAGGCAACAGATTTTGAAAAAGGACAGTTTCTTCACCAGTAGCCAGTGCAGTTCCTGCAACAATGGGGCAAAGGGAGTACCAGTGGGAAGGTTCAGATTGAGTCTGGCCACGGTGTTTTGTACCACCAGCAACTTGGAGATCAATGTCTCTCTCACTTCAGCCATCAGGGCATTCCCATAGTCCAATCTACTAATCACAATGGCCTGCACAAGGGTCCTGCGAGAATTTGTGGGCAGAAAGGGAAAAATTCTGCGTACAAGGCAAAGATTATAGAAGCATGAACTGGTAGTGGTGGCAATATGATCTTTCATTGTTAGGGTCTAGTCCAGTTTTATCCCCAAGTTTTTGACACTTTGTTTGGGCTCAGGAGCTGTACCAAGTTGATGGGGCCACCATTCCTCCGACCAAAGGGTAGGGGATTTCCCCATTAGCATGATCTCCGTCTATCCCGCCTTTAGCTGGAGGCAATTCTAAGTCATCCAATCTGATATTGTCACCATTCCTGCTGCAAAGCCAACAGTGAACATAAGCTGAGTGTCATCAGTGTATAAAATTATCTTAAAGCCAAGCTGCTCTGCGATCTTTGCTAGTGGTGCCATATATATATATTTAAGAGCTTTAGACTTAAACAGGACCCCTGGGGTACACCCTTGTCCAATTGCATTTTGTCTGAGCAGTAACGCCCCAGTATAATCGTCTGTTGCCTGTCTGTAGAAAATGTTGCAGCCGCTTTAAAGCAGTGTCCTGATAACACAAGTATGCAATCTTTCCAACAGCTTTGTGTGTGAGACGGTATCAAAGGATGCAGAGAGGTCCAATAGTATTTATACAATCACACCTCCTGCGTCCATCACTTGTCTAGGCGAGTCAGTCACTTCCAGGAGCGCAGTCTCTGTGCTAAATCCAGATCGAAAGCCTGATGGTGAAGGATCTAAGATTTTATTAGTTTCAAGATACAACCCCAACTGCCTATTTACTAGTAGCTTGCCCACATCAGTAGTAGAGGTATTGGGCGTTAGTTAATGAATACTCATGGGTCAGATGTGGCTTTTTTCACAATAGGTCAAACTTAGGCTTCGTTCCATGCCAAGGGAATAACTCCAGTACATATAGAGCAGTTGAAAATATTTTGAATCATGGGGGCACAGCAAGTGGCTAGAGAGGTCATCGTCTGAGGGGGGCAGATATCCCGATTTAGCCGTGACAAAGGAATTGAGTACCTCTTCTAACATGACTGTCTGGAAACAATACAGGGTACTATGGGACGCTTTATCTTGCTCATTGGGTCTAATAGTTGTTCCTAAGTCCTGGAAATAAACAGCCAGTGAATCACAGAGCTCCTGAGATTCTACTGGGGATTGAATGCAAGCTTGCGGGGAAGTAAAGTCCCGCACTAAATTGGACAAGGCCTTGTTCTATGTAATTTTTAATGAAAGTTCATCTGGAAGTTTTTATATTCTGATGGTTTTGGGACAGGGCCTGTTTATAAAGGTCCCTGTCATGGGGACATTTCCTTCTTCACCAGAGTCGCTCTAAAGATTTGCATTTGGATTATTCAGCTTTTAGATCTGGCGAGTACCATGGGGCAGACTGTCAATGCTGTGAAAGGCCATGGGTTTTGAAAGGGATTGTTGCATCCAGTGCTGTTGTAAAGGCAGAGTTAAAGCCTTCCAGCATCTTAGATATGTCAGAGTTACCATGTGGAGATTTGGGGATAAAAACCTCCCTAAAGGATTCAAGAGTGTCTTTATACCATGGTCTACGTACTTCTACTCATTTAACTTTGTTCATTACAAGGCCCACTGGACACGTGAGCTGGATGGTGACCATGATCATAAAATGGTCTGTCCACGTTAAAGGGATGGGTGATTTACAGACCAAAGGGTCAGTATTAGAAAAAATTAAGTCCAACGTGTGGCCTGCCACATGCATAGGGCCTCTGGGCCCCCCATAAAATGTAATAATTTTGCCCCCGGTATTTAGCCCCCCGGGGGCTAATTACAAGGAAAGCTCTGATTTATTTTACAGCACAGTCCGCGGACCCTACACGCACCTGCAATGTCTTTTAAACAAAATTATGGGCCCTGGGGGTCCTTCTGGGACCCCCTAAGAGGGTCTAGAGGGTAAAAGTATTTCTACCCTGCCCCCTTTCTACGTTTTGCACACATATTCCACTGACTTCCTCAGCCTCGCTTCTACAGAGGCACAAAATGGCTGCCAACAGTTCCTGGTTTCGAATGTTGACAACCACTTGATTTATGGTACAATGACAATGCATGCAGACTCCGCGGACCCACCACGCCCATTAATATATGTAATGTAAAATAATCAATACCTATTAGACTTGAATGACTCTAAATTCTTTAAGGAAAATAAAGGTAGGATATGATTAACACATGTATCCTTTGAGAAAAGACAGGAAAAAAAAGAAATTGCAAAATGTAATCATCAAACTTTTTAGGTACCTTAGTTCTGCTTTGTTTGTACCACAAAATTATCAACAGTAGAACAGTCAGCAATCTGTTTTACAGCAGATTCAATGTGGTGCATGTCAGAATTGGTATTAGTTCTACCCACATTGGAACATTGAGGAGGAATACAAACATTCTGCGAAGCACATTCAGTACATTTCTAGTCAAACCATACTGTATTGTCTTCAGCTGTTTCAAAAAAGCATTCATGTGTAGAGAGCTAAGGCATCGAGCTGAGACAAACTCCAACCGCTTCTGCTGTTTTCAAACCCAAGCTCCTGCATCAGCGAATTCCACATTACATGTTACAGTTCTATGTGACATAAACAAGAACCATTAGACATAAATGACTACATTGTATAATGAAAATAAAAGTAGGATACAATTACCACATTGTGCTAACCAGTTCCTGAACAAAGTAGTCTTTTTTCATTTTTATCGTCAGGTTGTGATCCGCGGCTGGGTATGAGTAGATCTGTGTGAAAGGGCTTTGTGGATAATAGGCAGGCAGCGAGACGTCTGCACAAAGAATAGAAGTGGTTTCTAAATGGGCGTTGAGTTTATGCTAATTTAGCATGTAAATAGTGTATTTATGTAGGCCATATATTACCAATCTCTGGTTAGAGTGGAGAAGTAAGGGGCAATAATGATGACAGAGTTCAAATGTCTGAGTACACTTAGAAAGTTATTATATCAAAGTAGTAGAATTGAAGTGTATTATAAAAAATTTAAAGAAAACAGTCAAACAAGATCGAAAAAAAATCCAAGAATAACGTGAATTTCTTACAAGTCTTGGAGATTGCAGTTTAGTAGTTCTTCAGCGGCTTGCAATGCATAATGTTCCAAGAGGCTATTGTTGCCATTGTGTGAGAAAAGCAAAGCAATCCTATTCATAGCCTCGAAGGGACAGTAATGTTCCTCGAATGTTGGAGTGGCAATTTGAATTGGCAGGCAACCTGCGATGTTGTGAAAGGTCGCACATTGCAGGAAATTCTTTGCGGCTGCGCAGAAATCCCATTCTGCTACAATTCATTTTCGCATTGAATTTGCCCTAGCTCCACTGCCAGAACAATCACGTTCATGGTTTTCAAGATACTGCATTACCTGCTGGATATCGGGAGCGATTGTTGGGATGTTGGCAAGGTATAGATCCATTCGCCAGTCGAATGGGCAAGTTTTGCAATCGAAAGATGGTAGTACGCAGATAGCATATGGGTGAATAAATGCTATGTTGTAGCTGGCTCCAATAATAGATAGAGGCAGGTAGCCGAAAAGTTTTTCCATTTTTTACAGTATTGATGTAGCTTTGCGTAGAGGCGTATTCTGTTGGACATAATTGTTACCACAGAAAATGTAGCCATTTTTTACAAGCAGAATTAGTAGTAGGATGGCCAAAAAGAGAGCGAGAATTGTGGGCACTAATCTTGTTATTCCAGAGATGATCGAATGAATGAAGTCTGGTATTAAAAGAAAAACAGTTTGAAAGTGTGTAGAAGGCTATAGGAGACCGTGTTGAAAAAGTGTGACAGACCTTGAGTGTGAGATGTGTTGAAAATTGTGTAACAATTCACAAAGTGTAATTGGAGGTTCATATTTAAAAGAGAGTGTATTTTACTTGAAGTTTGTGGTATCTGCAGTGGATACATTTATTTTGCAGAAGTGAGGGAGACTTCTGGTGTGAACAAAAGCGCTTTCAGGTTGGTTTGTTTTAATGAAATTTGTTTTCAAAGTAGGGATTGAAGGCCAAGTTGAAGTTTGGGAATTAGTTTGTGTGGGTGGGAATAGACATTGCCACAAGAGGTTACTGGGTTTGAAACAGTAAGGACATGCAATATGCCAGTTCACTTTCTGTAGTAGTGCATGTTATTGAGAAGCAGATAACTTCTGTTAAAAAGCTGTGTGAATGTTGTTCTGATTGAGGGAGTTGTTGTGCTTTTAAAAAAGCATGTAAGATTGGAGGCTGTAAGCTTAGAAGTGCCTTGTAGTTGGACATTCTTGGATAGTAACGAATGACTGCCATTGTGGTCGCACTTTTCACCTGTGAAAATAACTTTTGTATGAAATTTAAGACAGAGATATGTAAAATGGAGAAACCACTGCTTGTGAATAAATGCGGTACCTTATATAATCACATACAACATGACAAACAACATGTACACCTAGCAGACACAACAACACTATGTACTGTGGGACCCGTGGCTAGCCATGTACACAAACCAAACATGGCATGGCACCTCTGCTACACAATACAGAATGCTGGGAGAATGGGGAGCAAAGTATGTGCGAAGGATGCAAGTGATTCTTGATTATAAAAGTATACAATGCAAAGTGTTGAGGGGATGTGCCGGACAGACTTAAGTATGCAGAGCACAGACATGTACATGTCAACATACACTGATGGTGTATTGAGTAAAGTAGAAAGTGGACGCAATCATGATAGTACAGTCAGTAGGGTAGATTAAGGAAAGGTAGCAAGTACGTGCCCCCCCACCCCCATGTTTAGCGTAGTTGGCTGGCTCGGCGTACGCAAGGGTAGCGTAGGAGTATGAAGAAGAGGCACGTTTCTCTGGGTGTGGTTTTGTTCCAGAATGGCAAACGTGTCTGCCAGGTCTGCGCAGCTTACACCGCCACAAGGTTGCCGCCGTGAGCGAAGGTGGCTGCGTGAATGATGCTCTCAGTGTGCTGGTACCGAGAAACCGCCATGGCCACTACAATGCATTTATGCCCCACAGTTCACCTTTCAACACCCCAGTATGTGAAAGAGGGCCCACCACGTGCCGGCTGATGTTTTTTGGCCTAGGTCTGCGAGCTCAGAAGGCTCCTGAGATTATCACTGGCTACCGCGACAAAGGCACACAGTGCCCAGTCTGAGGCCCAGCAGCATGGAGTGCTCTGTATTCTACTAACACAGTAGTCCAACAGGTATCAACAGTGGAACAGTGTTTTGATACCATAGTGTATGATACCAGAACTCTATCTGAGAGTGGAGATGAAGGCACTTTCTTCGACCAAGTGCAACCAACTCTAGGTCTCAACAGTGAAACAGTTTCTTGATCCCACAATGGAAGATATCCAATATTACCTGTTGCTTGGTTTTCACAGAACTGCCTCCATTGAGGTGCATCAGACTCTGTGCTTGCGTAGCTAACTGTTGCAAATGATTATTGTACCTCCTTTGATCAGGTGCAACCATCTCTAGGTCCCATCAGTGGAACGGTGTCTTGATCCCAGAATAGACAATGTCCGATATTATCTGCAGCTTGGATTTGACAGAACTTCCTTCGTTGAGGTGCATCACACTGTGTGATTTCGTAGCTAACTGCTGTACAAGAATATTGGGATTTGTTGACTGTAATCACTGGATTACACCGCGGTACAGCAGGTCCGAACAGTGATTCGATGATTGAGGATGTCAGAAGTTAAATTCTGTGATAATTTCTGTCTACCCCTCCAATCAGGTGCAACCAAAAGGACTGCATCTGAGAGTGGAGATGAAGGTACTCCCTTCAAGCAGGTGCAACCAAGTCTAGGTCCCAACAGTGGAACGGTGTCTTGATCCCACAATGGACGATATTAGAACTGCATCTGAGAGTAGAGATGAAGGTACCTCCTTCGACCAGGTGCAACCAAATCTAGATCCCAACAGTGGAACAGTGTCTTGATCCCACGGTGGCCCTAACCCTCAGGTCGGTCACTTCCCGACCGCTGCTGCTCCGCCTGCCAGTCTTCTTGCCTCCTGCTCCTCCCTCCAGATCGGCGCTCTCCACCCTGATCGAGCGCCGCCTGGACTGCCTGTGCCTGGATTGAGTGCCCCCGTGTGCCTGCCTGGCCCATTCTCTTTTTTTCTGTACCCCCGCCTGGACTGCCTGAGTGCCCATGCGCCTGCCCGCCCCATCCTCTATTCTGTACCCCCGAGTGAGTGGTTCATCCTCCGGGCTCCTCAGCCCCGTTTTTCCCGCCACTGCCTCCCGTGCGGCCCCGCCCCCCCACACCCATTGGATTCTTCCCTTCCACCTCCCAGCTGACCCCCTCCTCCCCTCCTCCCCTCTTAAGGTGTCCGCAGCGCGGCAGAGACAGTGACCCTAACCCTCGGGAAGGTCACTTCCCCACTGCTGCTGCTCCGCCTGCCAGTCTTCTTGCCTCCTGCTACTCCCTCCAGATCGGTGCTCTCCACCCTGATCAAGCGCTGCCTAGACTGCCTGCACCTGGACTGAGTGCCCCTGTGTGCCTGCCTGCCCCATCCTCTATTCTGTACCCCCGATTGAGTGGTTCGTCTGCCAGGCTCCTCAGCCCCGTTTTTCCTGCCACTGCCTCCCGTGCGGCCCCTCCCCCCCACACCCATTGGATTCTTTCCTCCCGCCTCCCAGCTGACCCCTCCTCCCCTCCTCCCCTCTGGTGTCCGCAGCGCAGCAAAGACAGTGACCCTAACCCTCGGGTAGGTCACTTCCCCACCGCTGCTGCTCCGCCTGCCAGTCTTCTTGCCTCCTGCTATTCCCTCCAGATCGGCACTCTCCACCCTGATCGAGCGCCGCCTGGACTGCCTGCGCCTGGACTGAGTGCCCCCGTGTGCCTGCCTGCCCCATTCTCTTTTTTCTGTACCCCCGCCTGGACTGCCTGAGTGCCAGTGTGCCTGCCCGCCCCATCCTCTATTCTGTACCAACGAGTGAGTGGTTCGTCCGCTGGGCTCCTCAGCTCCGTTTTTCCCGCCGCTGCCTCCCGTGCTGCCCTGCCCCCCCACACCCATTGGATTCTTCCCTCCCGCCTCCCAGCTGACGCAGCTGCCCCATCTCCCCTCTCATGACGCCCCCGGAGCGACCGCGCAGCAGGAGTGCTGATTGTGCACCAAAGGCGCGCCAAAGGCAAGCCTGTCTATGCCCGTCCGCGCCTGGACCGCGCCAAGCGCCAGAACCCCTGGCCCCCGCAGAAGCCACCCCACCTGCCAGACTTACGACGTCGCCACCCTCAACACACTCAACTCCGGCCGGACCCCCGGCTGCTACTGAGCCACCCCGAGACGCACCCACGGACCCTTCACCTGCCAATCCTGCAAGTTCTCTTGCATTCGGACCTGCACCGCACAAACACCCGCCAAGCCGAGCACCAGCAGCAACCACCTGAACTGCATCCTGCTCAACACCCGCTCCGTCCACAGCCACGCCATGGAACTCTGGAACCTCCTCGACTCCACATCTCCAGACATCGCCTTCCTCACGGAAACCTGGATGAACGCCTCCTCAGCGCCCGACATCGCCATCCCGGACGGATACAAGATCACCAGAAGGGACCGCATAAATCACGACCAGCTCCGAGGACACCCTCAAAGCTGCTGAACATCTTCACTTCCAGATTCCCACTGACCCCAAGACCACCCTCAGAGGCACCCTCATCTACAGACCCCCAGTACCTCGCACGCAATTCAGCGAAGACATCGCAGACTTCATCAGCCCACATGCCCACTCCTCCTCTGACTACATCCTCCTAGGGGACCTCAACTTCCACCTGGAAAACAACAATGACAACAACACCACCACCCTGCTGGACAACCTCGCCAACCTCGGACTCAAGCAACTGGTGAACACCCCCACCCACTACACCGGCCTCACGCTTGACCCAGTCTTCTCCTCCAGCAAGTACGTCTCCTTCCGCCACTCTACCAGACTCCACTGGACAGACGACAGCTGCATCCACTTCAGCTTCTGAAGGACCAAGACTCACCACCACCCACAACAGGTTCCTGCAGGAGCTGGAACAAGATCACCACAGACCAGCTCACCACATCCCTGAACCAGAATCCTCCTGCCAGCTCAACAAACCCTAACCAAGCAGCCAACAACCTCACACAGTGGATCACCAACTGTGCCAACAACCTGGCACCCCTGAAAAACCATCCCATAAGACCCGGCAGCAAGAGAGTCTCCTGGTTCAACGACGATCTCAATAACTCTAAGAAGAACTGCCGTACCCTCGAGAAAGTCTGGCGCAAAGACCCGACTACAGACAACATGACTGCCCTCAAGCACTCCACCCGCAAACACCACCAGCTGATCCACACCACCAAGAAGACAGCATTCAAGGAACGACTAGATAAAAATGCACACAACAGCAAGGAACTCTTCAGCATCGTCAAAGAGCTCTCCAACCCCAGCGCCGGAACGAACGACATCACCCCTTTGCAAGAACTCTGCGACTCGCTCGCCTTGTTCTTCCACAGCAAGATCGCCGACATACACAACAGTTTTGGCGCACAGACCACACACCCAACCACCGAACCAACGCCCCCCACCACCACCCTCTGCGCATGGACCCCAGTCAGCACCGAAAACACCATCCACACGATGAACACCATCCACTCCGAATCACCAACCGACCCATGCCCCCACCACATCTTCAACAAGGCTGACTCCGCATCGCACCCCAACTCCGGGACATCATCAACTGCTCCTTCAACACCACCACCTTCCTGGAGAGCTGGAAGCATGCCAAACTCAGCGCCCTCCTGAAGAAGCCATCAGCAGACCCCCACCGACCTCAAGAACTACTGCCCCATATCGCTCCTCCCGTTTCCTGCCAAAGTCATCGAGAAGACCGTCAACAGACAGCTCACTGCCTTCCTTGAGACAAACAGATCCCTCGACCACTCGCAGTCCGGCTTCCGAGCCAACCACAGCACCGAGACCGCCCTCATCGCAGCCACTGACGACATCCGAGCCCTGCTCGACAACAGGGAAACAGCAGCCCTCATCCTCCTGGACCTCTCCGCAGCGGTCGACACTGTCTGCCACCGCACCCTAGTGCAGCGCCTCAGCACATCGGAATCCAAGAGAAGGCTCTAGAATGGATCATCTCATTCCTAGCAGGAAGAACCCAGAGAGTCCGCCTCCCTCAGTTCAGATCCGAGGTCACCGAAGTCATCTGCGGCGTACCACAAGGATCATCACTCAGCCCCACCCTCTTCAACGTCTACATGAGCCCCCTCACGGCCATCGCACGCAAACACAACCTCAACATCATCTCCTACGCCAATGACACCCAGCTGATCCTCTCCCTCACCAACGACCCAGCCACCGCCAGAACCAACCTACACGAAGGGATGAAATACATAGCCGAATGGTTGATGAACAGCCGCCTGAAACTGAACTCAGACAAGACGGAAGTCCTCATCCTCGGATCTTCACCCTCTGCATGGGACGACTCATGGTGGCCCCCGGCCCTTGGCAGCATACCCAAACCAACGGACCACGCACGCAACCTGGGATTCATCCTGGACTCCTCACTCTCAATGACCAGACAAGTCTACGCCGTCTCATCATCATGTTTCAACATCCTACGCATGCTCCGTAAGTTCTTCCGCTAGGATCCCCACCGAAACCAGGAAGACGGTCACCCAGGCCCTCGTCGCCAGCTGACTGGACTACTTGAACACCCTCTACACCGGAACCACGGCCAAACTTCAGAAAAGACTCCAACGAATACTGAACGCCTCCGCACGACTCATCCTGGACATCCCTGTCACAGCCACATCCCCGGACACCTGAGAGACCTCCACTGGCTCCCCGTCAGCAAGAGAATCACGTTCCGACTCCTCACCCACTCACACAAGGCCCTCCACGACCTGGGCCCCAGGTACCTCAACAACCGCCTGACCTTCTACACTCCCACCCGTCAGCTATGATCGACCAGCCACGCCCTCCCGCCATTCCACGCATCCGGAAAGCTACCATGGGAGGAAGATCCTTCTCCTACCTGGCAGCCAAGACGTGGAACTCCCTCCCCATCCACCTTCGTCTGACCCAAGACCACCTCTCCTTCGGGAAGCAACTCAAGACCTGGCTGTTCGAGCAGTAGCTGACCTCCCCCCAATCCCCCCAAGCGCCTTGAGACCCTCCGGGCGAGTAGCGCGTGTAGGAGAGTAGGGTCTGCTATCCTATGGTCACCCCAAATTTTTGCTTTTTGCTTCACTGGTTTCTGACTTAATGTGGCTGTGGGCCTGCTAATCAGACCCACAGCCTGCTGTTCTCTCTCTAAATTACTGCCAATGCACTCTAGGTGCATTACGAATTGGAACTGGTTCACCTTATGAGCCCCTGTATTAGTGCACCCTAGGTGTCCAGGGCATAGGTGTATCCAAGGCCTACCAGGGGCTGCAGCATGTATTGTGCCACCCCTGGCCTGGCCTCCATATTTGACACAACTGGCTGATCACTCAGCTGGGGTAAGTCGGTGTAACCACCTCTTACTTAGGTACAGTATGCCTGTGCCTAACTCTAAACTGGACACATATGTTCCTATCAGCCACTCCTATGGAAGGCCTCATCAATCCTGGAGGCAGAGTGCTTGGAAATATGTGAGATGGTGCTCTAGCATGAGCTGAGCCTGTCTGCAGCTGTCGGGAACCACTCCCTAAGCTGTTCCGGGATATTGCCATACCATATACTCTTAAGTGCATTATAATCCTCGCGGTTATTTGCTATCTTTGGTTTGGCTTTATCAAAACATGTCGAGTAAGGTGTCATACGAATTGGAATAATATCCCCTCGCCAATTCTGGCGACGAGGATAGCATTCCACCCTTCTAGAGGGACACGACATGTGTGTAGCCTTAACCCCGGTTAAAGTTAAACAGAGCCTCAGCATCACAAAATGGATGCTGCCACCACAGACACGAGTCTGGCCTCCTGCTGCTGACCGAAACTCGGCAGATGGTGGCCTGGACAAAGGGTTTCCTGCCTTGGGAGGTGTGAGCACCACCCCAGACAGGGTTTTGTGTATTGGGTAGGACAGGGCTGAATAGAATCAGACATGCCCAAGGCACACAAGGCGTCCCCGTGCATAGGCCAGTCCAAACCGGTCCTGGGACTTTCCAGACCCAGGCTTGGCGTGGAACTGGACAAAGGAAAGGGGGTGTAACCGCCCCCCTTCCTGGTTCCTCCGAGAGGAGGGACCTAGTAGGTGATCCACCCCTCAGATTGGGAATAAGAGTGGGAGCAGTGCCATTGCACAGCAGATCATCCTGAATCAACTTTACACGAAGAAGAAGACTGGACTTCGACATTCTGCTGCACAGAAGACTGAAGAGAATCTCCCTTGTGGCCTAGGAGTGGCCACCCTGTGAACACAGGTACCAACCAGCAACTCGACGTCTGCTTTGCCGCCGCCTCCCGCCGGAGCCCGAGCCCAGAGCCCGACAAGAACCAGGCTCCCAGACCTCTCAGGGCCCGATCCACAGTCCCTGCAAAGAAGGGACCCGTGGAGGCACAGAGTGACGTGGGACCGGACCTCTTGGAAGACACTCGAAAAGCTGACTGCGCAGCTTCTGAGGCATCCTCGAAATTGTGCTTTGGGGACTGAGAACCCCCACCACCGAGCAGCCCTTGCACCGGAGATCAGCCCTACAGCATCTCCACGATCTGCGTGGGGCCCTTTTGCATTGTGCCACTTGACGCACCATCCCGGCCACTAGCCACGTGGTCAGCGGCCATCCTGGCAACGAAACCGACAATTTACACAGCAGGTCTGGTTGCTCCAGACCTACCCAAGCTCCTGTAAAAAGGAGCACCCACTCTGACCTTGCTGGTCCGAGTGTTAAGCATCTTTCAACTTCTGCCTGGCTTGCCTTTGCCAAGGCCTGTTTGCTCCGATCAAGTTGCCGACACAGCCAACAGCGAGAAGCCTGCGTGGGACAGCTCGTGACCGACTCCTGGACGTCCTCAACCCCGGGTATCCACGTGGCTGCAGAAAGAAGCTACCCGACAACGCCTGTTTGCACCCGACATCGCCTGGTTCCAATCTGGTTCCACAGTAGTCACTGGCTAGTGACTTTGAACACTGTCCCCTCTGCTTTCAGGTCTTCACATCTTCAGATCCACCCTTGGATCCACCGGAACTCTTCACATCGAGCCGCCTGCAGCATCTTCAGCTCCAAGCACCATCGACCAGCGTGACGAAACCCGACACTACTTCGACCCTGTGCCGCTTCCTGTGGGTGAGGTAACTCAGCTCCGCCGGTGCTCCTGCACTGGTACACATCCCAAGGGCCGGTGTCTTAAGTTTCAGCTCCGTAGGTCACTCGGAAGGTTCCTAACTTTCTAACTTTGTACTTTTTACGCACCATAGACTTTGTATTGGAAAGTGCGTGCACTTTGAACACTGCACCCGAGTCCCTTGGGCCTCTCCCGACTTAGTCACTGCTAGTCTCGAATAGCTCCAGCGATTCCCGAGGCCCTAGGCCTGTTCACTTTCCCATTGGTATCTCTTATACCACTTTCTTAGTATATAACGTTTAGGTGGCCCCTAGGGCTCATCCATATTGTGCAACTTTTGTGTATTTTAAACTGTCTTGTGATTTAACGCTTGTGCTTCTGTGCTCATAAAGAGTCCAGGGGATTTTATAGTTAATAAATCAATATATATTTTCAATATATATCTGTGTGGTGTCCCTTTCATTTGGTATTCAAGGGGGTTGTGTATGGTATAACAGCTGGCTTCACATGCCTTTCAGAGTTTAGCCTAAGACTGCTTTGTCCACGTTACCACTAGGATAACTGGTCTACAAGGTTGAATTACAACCATCATCATAAGGGTTGCTTGGCATGGTACAAAGTGATCACTAAGAATTGGTGAGCATTATATACCAGGCCAACTTCTCACATTGGTGAGCAGCGGATTGGGATCTGAGCTTGCTGTTGTTTTACCATTACAATCTTTGAGATTATCATTTGAAAGATCATACAGGTACCTGCTAGGTACATATAAAACAAGACTAGTATACTTAAGTTCTACTGAACTTAGTTGTTGTAGAGCAAAGGGAGTAGCACACCCTAGCTACAACTACTAGATAGGTTTAGTAGGTAAACACCAGTGTAGGTAGATTGCAACACATCCACCCACACTAGAGCAATGTCTGGAGCAGAAGGGTCCAGTGGACTTACTCCTGTTGAGAGTGACCCTCCAAGGGCACCATCCAAATTTGCTATTTTTTCTTTTAAGGAATTAAGACAGCTTTGTGTCTTAAGGGGTCTGAAGACAGGGCCTTCCCCTACTACAGACCACCTAAGAGTGCTCTTAGACCAGTCTGAGACTCTAAAGCCCTCTAAGGCAAACCCCACAGGGAATGCTGAAGGAGGCCATCCTTCAGAGGATGACACTGTAGACACCCCTGCCCCTATCATCCTGGTAGATGAGGAAGCCTCCACCACTGGAGCTCCTCAGGTAGATGAGGAGGAAGAGGAAGAGGAAGAAGAGGAGGAGGTGGAAAGCAGTGAGTCAGATGATGACAGAGGTAGTCAGGTGCTGGTCAGTAGACTGAACCAGGCTAACTTAAGCCAACTTGGGAATGAATCTGGTAACAACCCATTCAGACCCCCAGGTGGACTTAACCAGGGGCATAGGAGGAGGAGGAATCACTCAGGTGAGTCCAATACCTCCCATGTCTCTAGAGGCTCTCATGGTCACTCCAGAAGGGAGATGACTAGCCCTCAGAGAAGGGAACATGAGGCCAAAATGAGAGAGGCTGAGCTTAGGATCCAGAAGCGAGAACTAGAGGTTGCCCTGGTCCAAGAGAGACTTGCTAGAGCAAGACAGCCTAGAGAGAGTGGGGTAATAGAACCCACTGGTGGCAGCAATATCCACAAGGATAAAGACAGGTCTTTTGATAACAGAAGCCTGAGTAAGATTGTGCCCCCCTACAAAGCTGGGGATGATATCCATAAATGGATTACTGCAATGGAGAGAGCCTGCAGAGTACAGCAGATCCCTCGGGAGCAGTGGGCAGCAATCTTGTGGCTCTCCTTTGAAGGTCGAGGCCGAGACAGACTCCTCACAGTTAGTGATGGGGATTCTAGAAACTACCTGGTCCTGAAGAGTGCTCTGATTGATGGGTTAGGCTTAACCACTGAACAGTACAGGTTAATGTTCAGAGATACCCAGAAGACACAGACTCAGGACTGGTCTGAATTTGTTGAGTGTGCCACTAAGGCTCTGGAGGGATGGTTGCTGGGAAGCAAGGTTACAGACTATGAAGGATTGTATAATTTGTTGATGAGAGAACAGATTTTAAACAATTGTCAGAACCAGCAGTTGCATCAACATTTGGTTGACTCAGATTTGACCTCTCCCCAAGAATTGGGAAAGAGGGCAGATAAATGGGTAAGAACCAGAGTTAAGCAAAAGAACCAGAACCAGAACCAGGGTGGTGACCAGAAGAAAACAGACCAGAAGGGTGGGGAGCAGAAAGCTAAAGACCAGAAGTCTTCAACAGGGCCCCAAACTGAGACAGAGGGTGGGTCCCAAACTTCCAAGAAGAAGAAGAAAGAAGGTCAGAAGAAACCCTGGTGTAAAACTTGTAAGAACACCTCTCACTGGACAAGTGAGTGTAAAAAGGGTGGAGCCCCCAGCACTGCAGCCCCTAAGGCATCTGCACCCACTAGTACAGTTAGCAGTGCTGGTCCTCAAACCAAGGGATTAGTGGGTATCACTTTGGGAACTGAAGGAGATTCTGACCTAGTCAGAACCCTTACACAGGTTGTTCTGGTTTGTGAAGGGGACATTGATTTGACCCCTGACATAAGTCCCAGTAACCTGGGCAAATACAGACAGACACCTTTGATCAACAATAAAGTGGCTCAAGCTTACAGGGACACATGTGCCAGTGTCACTATGGTGACACCTAACTTTGTGGACCCTGGACAATACATGCCAGGCGATGATTACCTGGTGACCAATGCCAGCAATGTCACTACTACCCATAGTGTGGCACTTGTTAACTTTTCCTGGGGAGGGGTAACTGGCCTAAAGAAAGTTGTGGTTAGTGCTGATCTCCCAGTAGAATGTTTGTTGGGCAATGACCTGGAGAACTCTCTATGGTCAGAAGTTGAGTACAGGACTCATGCAGAGATGTTAGGGATATCATCACATGTCCTTGCTGTGACCAGGTCACAGGCCAAAAAGTGCCTCTCTGAACCTCAGGTCTTGGATCCTGGAACAATGGACCAAGTACCTTCCAAGAAGAAGAACAGGAGGGTTAAGGCTGCGCCTTCCCAACTGCCTACAAGTGAGGATCAGGCTTCACAGGAAACTGATCTTGAGACCCCTGAAGGAACTGTCTCTGAAGAACTGGAACCTGATCAGGTTGAGTTTCTGGGGACAGGGGCACCTTCTAGGGCAGACTTGGGGCAGGCTCAGTTAACCTGTCCTTCTCTTGAACCCCTCAGGCAGCAGGCTGCTGCTGAGGCTGCTGGGAATGCTGAAGGTGCCCATAAAGTTTATTGGGATGAAGGACTCCTTTACACAGAGGGTAGAGACCTCAAGCCTGGTGCAACCAGGAGGTTGGTTATACCTCTGCAATTTAGGGGTTTCCTTCTCACCTTAGCCCATGATATTCCTCTAGCAGGAAACTTAGGCCAGAACAAGACCTGGGACAGGCTTGTCCCTCACTTTCACTGGCCTCACATGTCTGAAGACACCAAGGAGTTTTGTCGCTCCTGTGAAACCTGCCAAGCCAGTGGTAAAGCAGGTGGAACAACAAAGGCCCCCCTGATACCACTACCTGTGGTGGGGGTTCCCTTTGAAAGAGTGGGGATTGACATTGTTGGTCCAATGGATCCCCCTACAGCATCTGGGCACAGATTCATACTGGTGGTAGTGGATCATGCCACCAGGTACCCAGAGGCAATTCCACCTAGGACCACAACAGCTCCTGTTGTGGCCAGGGCCTTACTTGGAGTTTTCTCCAGAGTGGGGTTTCCTAAGGAGGTAATATCCGATAGAGGTGCCAAATTCATGTCAGGATATTTGACAGCTATGTGGAAGGAATGTGGTGTCAACTACAAGTTCACCACTCCTTATCATCCACAATGCAATGGGCTTGTTGAGAGATTTAACAAGACCCTAAAGGGCATGATTAAAGGATTACCTGAAAAGCTCAGGCGAAGATGGGATATCCTACTGCCCTGCCTTTTGTTTTCTTACAGAGAGGTCCCTCAAAAGGGGGTTGGCTTCAGCCCCTTTGAATTGTTGTTTGGGCACCCTGTAAGAGGACCCCTGTGTCTAGTGAAGGAAGGATGGGAGTTACCTCTCAAAAAGCCTAAGCAAGACATAGTGGACTATGTACTTGGTCTCCGCTCCAGGATGGCAGAGTACATGGAAAAGGCATCCAAAAACCTTGAGGCTAGCCAAGAATTACAGAAAGCTTTGCATGACCAAAAGGCTGTCCTTGTTGAATTTCAGCCTGGACAGAAGGTATGGGTGTTGGAGCCAGTGGCCCCAGCAGCACTCCAAGACAAATGGTCTGGACCCCATACAATTCTGGAGAAGAAGGGAGAGGTTACCTACTTGGTGGACCTAGGAACTCCCAGGAGCCCCCACAGGGTGCTCCATGTAAACAGATTGAAGGCATATGTCAGCAGGGCAGACATGGGCTTGCTCATGGCTACAGATGAGGGACAGGAGGAAGAGAGTGACCCTCTCCCAGACTTGCTCACTCAGAACCCTGAGGATGGTTCAGTTGATGGTGTGGCCTTAGGTGGCAGCCTCACTGAGCATCAGCAACATGACTGCAGACAAGTTCTACAGGCATACAGGCATATGTTCTCATTGACACCCTGTCAGACTAACTGGTGTACACATGTGGTGGACACTGGTGACAGTCTTCCTGTAAAGAGCAAGATTTACAGGCAACCTGACCACGTCAGGGACTGTATAAAGACTGAGGTGCAAAAGATGCTGGAATTAGGTGTCATTGAGCCTTCAGAGAGCCCCTGGGCTAGCCCAGTGGTTCTGGTCCCCAAACCTCACACCAAAGATGGCAAGAGAGAGATGAGGTTCTGTGTGGATTACAGAGGACTCAATGCTGTCACCAGGACAGATGCACACCCTATTCCAAGGGCAGATGAGCTCATTGACAAGTTGGCTTCTGCCAAATATTTGAGCACATTTGACTTGACAGCTGGCTACTGGCAAATCAGGTTAGCTGAGGAGTCTAAAGCCAAGACAGCATTTTCTACCCCTAGTGGGCATTATCAGTTTGTGGTGATGCCCTTTGGTTTGAAAAATGCACCTGCCACCTTCCAAAGGTTGGTGAATCAAGTCCTCACTGGGTTGGATGACTTTTGTGCAGCTTATCTGGATGATATTGCTGTCTTTAGCTCCACCTGGGAGGATCACCTGGTCCACCTGAAGGAAGTGCTTGAGGCTCTGCAGAAGGCAGGCCTCACTATCAAGGCAACAAAGTGCCAGATAGGGCAGAGTAAGGTTGTATACCTGGGCCACCTTGTAGGTGGAGACCAAGTTCAACCACTGGAGAGTAAGATCCAGACCATCAAGGACTGGTCCTCTCCAACCACCCAGACTCAGGTCAGAGCTTTCTTGGGCCTGACTGGGTACTACAGGAAGTTTGTTAAGAACTATGGGTCCATTGTGACTCCTCTTAATGATCTGACATCTAAGAAGATGCCCAAAAAGGTTCAGTGGACAGAAATCTGTCAAAAGCATTTGATGACCTGAAGAAGGCCATGTGCTCTGAACCTATCCTGAAGAGTCCTGACTACTCAAGAGAGTTCATTGTCCAAACAGATGCTTCTGAGTTGGGAGTGGGAGCAGTGCTTTCACAGCTTAATGTAGATGGCCAGGACCAGCCCATTGCTTTCATTAGCAGAAGGCTGACCCCCAGAGAGAAACGTTGGTCAGCTATAGAGAGGGAGGCCTTTGCTGTGGTGTGGGCCCTGAAGAAGTTGAGGCCATACTTGTTTGGTACTCACTTCAAGATTCAGACCGACCATAAGCCCCTCTTATGGCTTAATCAGATGAAGGGTGAAAACCCCAGACTACTCAGGTGGTCCATTTCCCTACAGGGGATGGACTTTACAGTGGAGCACCGCCCAGGGACTGACCATGGCAACGCAGATGGTCTCTCCAGGTACTTCCACTTAGAACATGAAGACACAACTGGTCAAGGTTAGTCTAATGTCCCTGCGTTTGGGGGGGGGGGGGGTTATGTAGGAGAGTAGGGTCTGCTATCCTATGGTCACCCCAAATTTTTGCTTTTTGCTTCACTGGTTTCTGACTTAATGTGGCTGTGGGCCTGCTAATCAGACCCACAGCCTGCTGTTCTCTCTCTAAATTACTGCCAATGCACTCTAGGTGCATTACGAATTGGAACTGGTTCACCTTATGAGCCCCTGTATTAGTGCACCCTAGGTGTCCAGGGCATAGGTGTATCCGAGGCCTACCAGGGGCTGCAGCATGTATTGTGCCACCCCTGGCCTGGCCTCCATATTTGACACAACTGGCTGATCACTCAGCTGGGGTAAGTCGGTGTAACCACCTCTTACTTAGGTACAGTATGCCTGTGCCTAACCCTAAACTGGACACATATGTTCCTATCAGCCACTCCTATGGAAGGCCTCATCAATCCTGGAGGCTTGGAAATATGTGAGATGGTGCTCTAGCATGAGCTGAGCCTGTCTGCAGCTGTCGGGAACCACTCCCTAAGCTGTTCCGGGATATTGCCATACCATATACTCTTAAGTGCATTATAATCCTCGCAGTTATTTGCTATCTTTGGTTTGGCTTTATCAAAATATGTCGAGTATGTCATACGAATTGGAATACTATCCCCTCACCAATTCTGGCGACGGGGATAGCATTCCATCCTTCTAGAGGGACACGACATGTGTGTAGCCTTAACCCCGGTTAAAGTTAAACAGAGCCTCAGCATCACAAAATGGATGCTGCCACCACAGACACGAGTCTGGCCTCCTGCTGCTGACCGAAAATCGGCAGATGGTGGCCTGGACAAAGGGTTTCCTGCCTTGGGAGGTGCGAGCACCACCCCAGACAGGGTTTTGTGTATTGGGTAGGACAGGGCTGAATAGAATCAGACATGCCCGGGGCACACAAGGTGTCCCCGTGCATAGGCCAGTCCAAACGGGTCCTGGGACTTTCCAGACCCAGGCTTGGCGCGGAACTGGACAAAGGAAAGGGGGTGTAACCGCCCCCCTTCCTGGTTCCTCCCAGAGGAGGGACCTAGTAGGTGATCCACCCCTCAGATTGGGAATAAGAGTGGGAGCAGTGCCATTGCACAGCAGATCATCCTGAATCAACTTTACACGAAGAAGAAGACTGGACTTCGACATTCTGCTGCACAGAAGACTGAAGAGAATCTCCCTTGTGGCCTAGGAGTGGCCACCCTGTGAACACAGGTACCAACCAGCAACTCGACGTCTGCTTTGCCGCCGCCTCCCGCCGGAGCCCGAGCCCAGAGCCCGACAAGAACCAGACTCCCAGACCTCTCAGAGCCTGATCCACAGTCCCTGCAAAGAAGAGACCCATGGAGGCACCGAGTGACATGGGACCGGACCTCTTGGAAGACACTCGAAAAGCTGACTGCGCAGCTTCTGAGGCATCCTCGACGTTGTGCTTTAGGGACTGAGAACCCCCACCACGGAGCAGCCCTTGCACTGAAGATCAGCCCTCCAGTATCTCCACGATCTGCGTGGGGCCCTTTTGCATTGTGCCACTCGACGCGCCATCCCGGCCACTAGCCACGTGGTCAGCGGCCATCTTGGCAACGAAACCGACGATTTACACAGCAGGTCTGGTTGCTCCAGACCTACCCAAGCTCCTGTAAAAAGGAGCACCCGCTCTGACCTTGCTGGTCCGAGTGTTAAGCATCTTTCAACTTCTGCCTGGCTTGCCTTTTCCAAGGCCTGTTTGCTCCGATCAAGTTGCCGACACCGCCAACAGCGAGAAGCCTGCATGGGACAGCTCGTGACCGACTCCTGGACGTCCTCAAGTCCGGGTATCCACGTGGCTGCAGAAAGAAGCTACCCAACAACGCCTGTTTGCACCCGACATCGCCTGGTTCCAATCTGGTTCCACAGTAGTCACTGGCTAGTGACTTTGAACACTGTCCCCTCTGCTTTCAGGTCTTCACATCTTCAGATCCACCCTTTGATCCACCGGAACTCTTCACATCGAGCCGCCTGCAGCATCTTCAGCTCCAAGCACCATCGACCAGCGTGACGAAACCCGACACTACTTCGACCCTGTGCACCCGCTTCCTGTGGGTGAGGTAACTCATCTCCGCCGGTGCTCCTGCACTGGTACACATCCCAAGGGCCTGTGTCTTAAGTTTCAGCTCCGTAGGTCACTCGGAAGGTTCCTAACTTTCTAACTTTGTACTTTTTACGCACCATAGACTTTGTATTGGAAAGTGCGTGCACTTTGAACACTGCACCCGAGTCCCGTGGGCCTCTCCCGACTTAGTCACTGCTAGTCTCGAATAGCTCCAGCGATTCCCAAGGCCCTAGGCCTGTTCACTTTCCCATTGGTATCTCTTATACCACTTTCTTAGTATATGGTTTAGGTGGCCCCTAGGGCTCATCCATATTGTGCAACTTTTTTGTATTTTAAACTGTCTTGTGATTTAACGCTTGTGCTTCTGTGCTCATAAAGAGTCCAGGGGATTTTATAGTTAATAAATCAATATATATTTTCAATATATATCTGTGTGGTGTCCCTTTCATTTGGTATTCAAGGGGGTTGTGTATGGTATAACAGCTGGCTTCACATGCCTTTCAGAGTTTAGCCTAAGACTGCTTTGTCCACTTTACTACTAGGATAACTGGTCTACAAGGTTGAATTACAACCATCATCATAAGGGTTGCTTGGCATGGTACAAAGTGATCACTAAGAATTGGTGAGCATTATATACCAGGCCAACTTCTCACAGCGCGCTATACAATTTTCTTGATTGATTGATTGATTGATTGAGTGATTGATTGTTAGAACTGCATCTGAGAGTGGAGATGAAGGTACTCCCTTGACCGGGAGCAACCAACTCTAGGTTCCAACAGTGGAACGGTGTGTAGATCCCACAATGGTAGATGTCCGATATTACCTTCTGCTTGGTTTTCACAGAACTCCCTCCATTGATGTGCATCAGACTGTGTGCTTGTGTAGCTAACTGCTGCACATGATTATTGTGCTTGGTTGACATCAGTCGGTGGAGTACACCGTGGTACAGCAGATCCAAACAGTGAAATGGGGTCTTGATTCTATGATTGAGGATGTCATAAGTTAAAGTCTGTGTTGATTATTGTGTACCTCCTCCGATCAGGTGCAACCAAGTCTGTGCTTTCGAATCTAGCGGTACGTGGCTGTGAGGCGTTAATGACCACTGCCTCTGACCTACACTGTGGTTAGCAGGGCTCACAATTTAGATCGAGTGGTGTTTGTTTAATTTCAGAATCCAGTAGTCAAGTAACTACAACGTCTATTGAAATATACACAACATTGTTTTAGTATACTTGCTTGAAGAACTTTTTTTAGATGAGTTATAGGTTTATTAAAGTATTCATCTTGCAAGTCAAAAGTAACAGTGAATAGTTTAGGCTGTGGACAGATAATCGCAATTCAAATTGTTTTGATTTATTTATTGCAGAGTTTTCTGTAATTTATGTTGTTGTATTTTGTGAAGAGGCAGTGGGAAAAAGTATTCATGGTTGTGTGTGTGAGTACTGCCTTCAAATAACACTGCAGACAGCAGTGTTCACAATTCAGATCGAGTCGCTATTGTAGATGAAGCAGTCTGGAAAAGACATCGCTTTAGTGCGTTCTGTCTGTACCACTCGTACGCATCATTGCAGGCTCAGCACACGGTCTTTTTGGCTTCACGAATTGAAAACTGTGGAGCTCAAGTCAATGCCACGTGGCTGTGGGCCCTTGCTGAATGCTGTCTCTGACCAACACTGTAGACAGCAGTGTTAACATTTGAGATTGAGTTGGTATTGTAGATGACGCAGACCTGTAGGAAAAGACATTCCTCCAGTTTACTCTGTTCGCACTCATGCATAAGCATCATTAGAGGCTCTGCACTAAGCATGGGCGAATTTTGCGAATTCGCGGTTCATGAATTTGCAAATGTTTTGTACCAGTTCGCAAATGCGAACTTACTTGTCAGGGTGCAACGGTCGCGACTATGTTGTTTCTACGTCTAGTTCATAACAGCACCCTCTGTTTCACCACTGCCACGTTCTGGTTCACCCATGCCACCCTCTGGTTCACCCATGCCACCCTCTGGTACATCACTGCCACCCTCTGGTTCATCACTGTAGATTATGCTTCAACTGACATGAATTAATTTGGGGTTGATTAATGTGTCACTGAGTCTGGCACCTGCGTCCTTATCTGTAATTGCTTTCTGTTGCAGTGCAATCTTTTTTCACAGGACCTTTGTGGCCTACTTGTAGCTATTCTCTGAGCCTGCTGTGAGGGTCAGAGCAGAGTCATAGAATAGTTGCAAGTAGGCAACTGAACTCTGGAGAGGGCCCTCAGGAAGCACTACAGGGAATGGTTACTAATGATGAGGTTGAACTTTTGCACCTGCTGAGTGCTTTCAGTTTTGCAAAAAACGTCTTTCTGCAATTTTGCGGGATTCGCGGTCGCGAATTTTCGTGAGATAGAATTCGGAAGCCGCGAATTTGTGCGAATATGCATTTTGTTTTTTGCGGCATGTTAGTTCACAAGGTTTTGTGCGTTTTAGCGAGCCGCTTGTAGCGCAACGGCGCGAAGTTACCCTCACGGTCGTTCATGGGCGCGGCCATTTTGTTTGCGTGACGTATTTCTGTTTCCGGGCGCTATGTGTAATCTCGCAAAGTGTGCGGCTCGCTAGTACAAGTTTGTGTGTGATCGCGAGGAAAATCTCGCGTGAACTTACCCACGCCGTCGTGAACGTGCGCGGCCATGTTGTTTTTCATTCACTGCTATGGTTCTGGGCATGCTTTCTGTATCCTCTGTCAATCTCTGCCATCCTTTGCTTGTTTGAAGTTTTTTTGGATCTATTTTACTTATTATCTATCCCTCTATTTTTCTAGCACTATATTTTTGTGTTTTCTGCTACTTTTGGTTAATTTTAAACTACTTTTTAAACTCTTTTTTTTTCTTCTTCCCTATTCTATTTCTTCTTTATTATTTACCTTCCTTTCCGCCCAGACCATGGTAAAGGGAGCCGGGAAGCAGCCTGAGAAGGGGAAGGGTCGCGCACGCCGTGCCCGGCTCCCGAGCGGGCGTTTGAGGGGGGAGACAGTCACAGCCCAGAAGATCTTTAGCGCGGAGGAGGTGGCCGCACTAGTTTTTTATGTCCAGCACTGCCTCCCCAGGACTATCATGGCAGGCGGCAAGATCGCTAGCGGCTACGGGATCCGGGAGCACCGGAAGCGGTGGAAGAAGGTGTGCCGGGCCATGTACCAACACTCTTGGGTCCGGCGCACCTACAACCAGGCCACCCACTATTGGACGGATCTCCTGGACCGGGAACGGGACTTGATCAACCTGCTCAGCCTCGAGATCCCCGGACTTGGTGAGTAGTAGTAGCTATTTCTTCACTGCTCTGTTTTCTCCTGCTCTGTGTGTTATTATATTGCACATTTTTGTTTTTAACCAAGAGCAATAATGCTGCTGATTAGATTGTAGGTAAATTATATTTCAAAATCCTCTGTGCATTTCAGGTGCACTGCTCTCCTTCTCAGTAGATTGCTACTATGCTTACTTGTTTTCGATTTTGTGTTCATTTCATTGGCCTGAGAAATTATGTATGAGTGTAGTTTAAAGAACTGCGTAAAGCTAGACACTAAGGGGCAGATTTATGAGGCCGTTGTGCCTCTTTGCGCTGCAATTGCGTCACTTTATTTGACGCAAATGCGGCGCAAACAATGCGCCCTATTTACAACGTGACGCATCTAGGAGATGCAAACAAAACAGGTGATGGACAGAATGTGGATCAATGTCACACATTCACCCCAGTCCAAAGATCTGGGCCCAAATCCATCGTTTTTTTGCACTCCACACCACCCTGGGTTAGACAATGGCGATATGCAAATCAGCTCTGACCCTGTGCCCCATGGGAACAGTCCAGTCCGAACTACAAAAGCCATGTCCTTCCCAGAACGGAATCAAGCATCCGAGGACCGGACCGGTTTCGAGGTAACACCTCTCATCAGCCGGCTAGCTTGACTCCAGTGGTGTGGAGTGCCTGGGACCCACGTCTGAGCATCGCCAGCGCACTTATGGCGGTAATTGCAAACAAAACAGGTGATGGACAGAATGTGGATCAATGTCACACATTCACCCCAGTCCAAAGATATGGGCCCAAATCCATCGTTTTTTTGCACTCCACACCTCCCTGGGGTAGACAATGGCGATATGCAAATCAGATCCGACCCTGTGCCCCATGGGAACAGTCTAGTCCGAACTACAAAAGCCATGTCCTTCCCAGAACGGAATCAAGCATCCGAGGACCGGACCGGTTTCGAGGTAACACCTCTCATCTGCCCGGCTAGCTTGACTCCAGTGGTGTGGAGTGCCTGGGACCCACGTCTGAGCATCCCCAGTGCACTTATGGCGGTAATTGCAAACAAAACAGGTGATGGACAGAATGTGGATCAATGTCACACATTCACCCCAGTCCAAAGATCTGGGCCCAAATCCATCGTTTTTTGCACTCCACACCACCCTGGGTTGGACAATGGCGATATGCAAATCAGCTCTGACCCTGTGCCCCATGGGAACAGTCCAGTCCGAACTACAAAAGCCATGTCCTTCCCAGAACGGAATCAAGCATCCGAGGACCGGACCGGTTTCGAGGTAACACCTCTCATTAGCCCGGCTAGCTTGACTCCAGTGGTGTGGAGTGCCTGGGACCCACGTCTGAGCATCCCCAGCGCACTTATGGCGGTAATTGCAAACAAAACAGGTGATGGACAGAATGTGGATCAATGTCACACATTCACCCCAGTCCTAAGATCTAGGCCCAAATCTATCGTTTTTTTGCACTCCACACCACCCTGGGTTAGACAATGGCGATATGCAAATCAGCTCTGACCCTGTGCCCCATGGGAACAGTCCAGTCCGAACTACAAAAGCCATGTCCTTCCCAGAACGGAATCAAGCATCCGAGGACCGGACCGGTTTCGAGGTAACACCTCTCATCAGCCCGGCTAGCTTGACTCCAGTGGTGTGGAGTGCCTGGGACCCACGTCTGAGCATCCCCAGCGCACTTATGGCGGTAGTTGCAAACAAAACAGGTGATGGACAGAATGTGGATCAATGTCACACATTCACCGCAGTCCAAAGATCTGGGCCCAAATCCATTGTTTTTTTGCACTCCACACCACCCTGGGTTAGACAATGGCGATATGCAAATCAGCTCTGACCCTGTGCCCCATGGGAACAGTCCAGTCCGAACTACAAAAGCCATGTCCTTCCCAGAACGGAATCAAGCATCCGAGGACCGGACCAGTTAAGAGGTAACACCTCTCATCAGTACCTATTTTTTCGTAGCGTTCCTCATTTGATTTTTTCTAAATCGTTTTTGATCTTCTTGTAGACTGTATCTAAATTCTTATCCTGCCTCGACTATGACTCCCTGTGGTATTACTAGATTATTCTTATTAGTCTGTCTGTGTAGCTAACTAAGATTGCACATTTGGCAAAAGGTGTTAAATGAAACTCCCATTCTAGTCAGCAATAGCTCTATGCACTGAGTGCAGTCCTCTGGGATTGTCCATAATGTCTTTTCAAGTCTTCTAAATGTTTATGCTTTGACAATTACCAACAATAAAAAGGTGACTGACCACCAAGAAAGAATAAGATACTACTTTACTTTTGGTTTGGATAGGAGGACAATCCATACTACTACTGTTGCGGGGACAAATCTGCACAAACAGAACTGTGGACACTAAATAGTGCATTGTTTATCAATTATAATAGGCGCAGGTAGACTTTCCACATACCTCAGTGATATCATTCTTTGAAGAACCCCCAATCTCCTTACTGACTAGATAGTGTGGCAGAGTCATTTAGCTCCCGAATTCATCGATGATTGATCCCCAATGATGATTATCCAACGCAGGACATGAGTACGGAGTCAGAGTCCAGAAGTGTCAGAGGCACAGACTCATGCTTGCAAATTGCAAAACCTTTTGCTCATTTACTCTTGACCAAAAACCAGAGTCTATTTAAGTTTTAAAGCTTTATTAAAAGTAAAAATATTCATTAAAATCAAGCTTGTCATAAAACAGAAACGGTTGATTAAAAATGGAAAAGTGCTTATAGTGATTTATTTCACACATTTATTGTGGGCGAGCCGAGCCCTCACCTGGTTTGAACTTTAATTTTTCTTTTTGGTGCTGAATCGTTGGTCACTCTGTCCTAGTGGTGATGATGATTTGTTCGTAGAAGTGAAGCTTCTGTCTGTTATGAGAAAAATGGTGCGTGTTAAAAAGCAAGCATTCATCACTTGTGCCAAAAAGTGCAGCAAGACAACACCCTTTTCTGGAAAAAGGGACATTTTTACTTTAGAGTAGACAGTCACAAATTATTAGATTGGTTCCTGTATTCACATTTCTTCATTCCTAGACAAAATAATAGTGAGTGGTGTATATCTATGACATCTAACATTCTTAAATGTACTTTGTAGGTGGAACATCTTGTGCTGGGCCCAGCGCGGAGGTGGAGGAGGAAAGCCCTGGGGAGGAGGCGGTGCAAGTGCCGGACCAAACTGCTGTGCGGGTTGCCACGGTAGTGGCGGGCAGTGGTAAGCTCTTATATTCCTTACTTATTGAGATTGCAGACGGCATAGTGTGCTCCCCGTGAGAAAACGTAAGGTTTGTCCAGATGAGAGACATGAAGAAGAATGATTGACATATAGTTTGAATGGATGGATGCCTGGATCATGGTACTATCTGACTCTTAGATCGCATATATGTATCTAGAGAGAGTAGACGGTCACAGGATGAACTAAGTGTTACTTTGAAGAGCATGTAACACCGCACCCGTACGTCCGTCCCAGTGTAGGAAAGGCAAGGAAAAGAAGTTTTAATTTTGTCCGAATACTACCATGAATAGTAGCAGTAGTTTGTATTGCAAGCACAGCATATATCTGGCTATTACGATGGCCACTCACTACCACTGTTAATAAGTTTATTAGAACTCGGTCATTCATGTGTGGATGTATCACTGTTCACTCAATAAAAAGCAAAGCACCTGAAGTCATCCCATATGTAAGCAAATACATGTGCAGTGATAGATAATCAGATTATTTATCTTCTTCATTTTCCTTTTCTCAGTGCCACCCGTAATAGAAAAGTAAGAGCATCACCACCTGCATGTACTGGACCGGTACAGTAACGCAAGTCTGTCACACTCATCATGGCAGGCGTCTGTTTTTCTCGGGTGCAAGTTGACTGTGCTGGCATTATGCCGGCTTGCAGAAGTTAACGTACCAATTTTGCTAAACAAGAGAGATGAAGAAGAAGAAGACTTGTGTACTGTCATAGTCGACTCTAATGGAGTGAGTCCATAGTGCTCGTAGAATTGATTCCTTAAACTCCCACTAATGTTAGAGCAAGGATGAATAAGTGGGAGGTTAGATAGATACTGGCCACAATAGTTATGTACTGCGCTTGCAAGTTGCTAGTTCTACTGTGACACAACTTTCTGCTGAATCATTTTGTGTTAATCTTAAAGAGCATTGGTTACAAACTATGTATTTCTTTCTTCATAGATGCTCCTTCCAAACCAACACGGAAGGAGCTTGCTAAAAGGGCAGGAGGCTGGAGGCGACTGTCGCCGAATATCGGCGGCTGGTGGCCCAGGAGGAGGGGGACATGCAGTCGACCACAACATCAACCGGGACAGCTGCATCCTCCTCCGCGCTCCCTGGGTCATCCAGTAGGCACAGCAGGTCTCCAGCGGTACGGAGCCGGGGTACCGCAGCCAACCGCCACCACCTAGCAGCAAACAAATCAGCTGCCCCCCACAGCAGTACCAAAAAAAATGTTGCACAGCCTTTCACTGAGGGTGTCCTACCTCGAGCAGGAGCTGTTGAACACCAAAACCCTGCTCGAGACCCTCTGCAAGGAGCATGCCAACCTGGCCCGAAAAGTGAACAGCAGCCAGCAGTAGGAGGAGACTGTCCCCTGCCCCTTTTTTAAAGACTTTTTTTTAAAGATGATTATCTGATCTTGCTCTTGCTCTTAGAAGTAAAGCTTTTGTCTGTTATGAGAAAAATGGTGCGTGTTGAAAAGCAAGCATTCATCAGTTGTGCCAAAAGGGCAGCAAGACAACACCCTTCCCTGGAAAAAGGGACATTTTTACTTTAGAGTAGACAGTCACAAATAATTAGATTGGTTTCTGTATTCACATTTCTTCATTCCTAGACAAAATACTAGTGAGTGGTGTATGTCTATGACATCTAACAGTCTTAAATGTACTTTGTAGGTGGAACATCTGGTGCCGGGGCTAGCGCGGAGGTGGAGGAGGACACTTCTGGGGAGGAGGCAGTGAAAGTGCCGGAGGAAACTGCTGTGAGGGTTGCCACGGTAGTGGCGGGCAGTGGTAAGCTCTTATATTCCTTACTTATTGAGATTGCAGACTGCAGAGTGTGCTCTCTGCAAGGGTGTAGTATATATGTTCTACAGTTAAGTTACTATACTGTTAAGAAGACTTTCAAATTTAGAACAAAGTTTTTATCAACCAGGTAGTAGCCTCCTCTAAATTTACTTCAACTCAGCTGTGAATTTTTTTTCGAGAATCCAAATCAGATCTGAGATGAACTTGATGGATGGGATGAACGAAAAGGGAAAGAAGGGTGTAAGTAAGTGTGGAAGGCCGAGCAAGTTAAAAGTAATGATGACTGACAAAGAAGAATGATACGTGTTTGATTGGTGCCCAAGGTGGCTGGGAAGGAATATGATGCATGGCTAGGTGAAGGATGAGAAGCATGGATGGGTGGAAGGAGAACAGCCTGGGTGGGTGAAACAGAAACTGTATGTGTGCGCAATATATCCTTTGGTTGAAATTCAAATGCAAGTCAAGCACGAATGTATGTCTTGTGGTTTCCCAAATAAAATGAAAAGGTTGTTTTCCCGTGAGAAAACATAAGGTTTGTCCAGATGAGAGACATGAAGAAGAATGATTGACATATAGTTTGAATGGATGGATGCCTGGATCATAGTACTATCTGACTCTTAGATAGCATATGTATATCTAGAGAGAGTAGACGGTCACTGGATGAACTAAGTGTTACTTTGAAGAGCATGAAACACCGCACCCGCACGTCCGTCCCAGTGTAGGAAAGGCAAGGAAAAGAAGTTGTAATTTTGTCTGAATACTACCATGAATAGTAGCAGTAGTTTGTATTGCAAGCACAGCATATATCCGGCTATTACGATGGCCACTCACTACCTCTGTTTATAAGTTTAGTAGAACTCGGTCATTCATGTGTGGATGTATCACTGTTCACTCAATAAAAAGCAAAGCACCTGAAGTCATCCCATATGTAAGCAAATACATGTGCAGTGATAGATAATCAGATTATTTATCTTCTTCATTTTCCTTTTCTCAGTGCCACCCGTAATAGAAAAGTAAGAGCATCACCACCTGCATGTACTGGACCGGTACAGTAACGCAAGTCTGTCACACTCATCATGGCAGGCGTCTGTTTTTCTCGGGTGCAAGTTGACTGTGCTGGCATTATGCCGGCTTGCAGAAGTTAACGTACCAATTTTGCTAAACAAGAGAGATGAAGAAGAAGAAGACTTGTGTACTGTCATAGTCGACTCTAATGGAGTGAGTCCATAGTGCTCGTAGAATTGATTCCTTAAACTCCCACTAATGTTAGAGCAAGGATGAATAAGTGGGAGGTTAGATAGATACTGGCCACAATAGTTATGTACTGCGCTTGCAAGTTGCTAGTTCTACTGTGACACAACTTTCTGCTGAATCATTTTGTGTTAATCTTAAAGAGCATTGGTTACAAACTATGTATTTCTTTCTTCATAGATGCTCCTTCCAAACCAACACGGAAGGAGCTTGCTAAAAGGGCAGGAGGCTGGAGGCGACTGTCGCCGAATATCGGCGGCTGGTGGCCCAGGAGGAGGGGGACATGCAGTCGACCACAACATCAACCGGGACAGCTGCATCCTCCTCCGCGCTCCCTGGGTCATCCAGTAGGCACAGCAGGTCTCCAGCGGTACGGAGCCGGGGTACCGCAGCCAACCGCCACCACCTAGCAGCAAACAAATCAGCTGCCCCCCACAGCAGTACCAAAAAAAATGTTGCACAGCCTTTCACTGAGGGTGTCCTACCTCGAGCAGGAGCTGTTGAACACCAAAACCCTGCTCGAGACCCTCTGCAAGGAGCATGCCAACCTGGCCCGAAAAGTGAACAGCAGCCAGCAGTAGGAGGAGACTGTCCCCTGCCCCTTTTTTAAAGACTTTTTTTTAAAGATGATTATCTGATCTTGCTCTTGCTCTTAGAAGTAAAGCTTTTGTCTGTTATGAGAAAAATGGTGCGTGTTGAAAAGCAAGCATTCATCAGTTGTGCCAAAAGGGCAGCAAGACAACACCCTTCCCTGGAAAAAGGGACATTTTTACTTTAGAGTAGACAGTCACAAATAATTAGATTGGTTTCTGTATTCACATTTCTTCATTCCTAGACAAAATACTAGTGAGTGGTGTATGTCTATGACATCTAACAGTCTTAAATGTACTTTGTAGGTGGAACATCTGGTGCCGGGGCTAGCGCGGAGGTGGAGGAGGACACTTCTGGGGAGGAGGCAGTGAAAGTGCCGGAGGAAACTGCTGTGAGGGTTGCCACGGTAGTGGCGGGCAGTGGTAAGCTCTTATATTCCTTACTTATTGAGATTGCAGACTGCAGAGTGTGCTCTCTGCAAGGGTGTAGTATATATGTTCTACAGTTAAGTTACTATACTGTTAAGAAGACTTTCAAATTTAGAACAAAGTTTTTATCAACCAGGTAGTAGCCTCCTCTAAATTTACTTCAACTCAGCTGTGAATTTTTTTTCGAGAATCCAAATCAGATCTGAGATGAACTTGATGGATGGGATGAACGAAAAGGGAAAGAAGGGTGTAAGTAAGTGTGGAAGGCCGAGCAAGTTAAAAGTAATGATGACTGACAAAGAAGAATGATACGTGTTTGATTGGTGCCCAAGGTGGCTGGGAAGGAATATGATGCATGGCTAGGTGAAGGATGAAGCATGGATGGGTGGAAGGAGAACAGCCTGGGTGGGTGAAACAGAAACTGTATGTGTGCGCAATATATCCTTTGGTTGAAATTCAAATGCAAGTCAAGCACGAATGTATGTCTTGTGGTTTCCCAAATAAAATGAAAAGGTTGTTTTCCCGTGAGAAAACATAAGGTTTGTCCAGATGAGAGACATGAAGAAGAATGATTGACATATAGTTTGAATGGATGGATGCCTGGATCATAGTACTATCTGACTCTTAGATAGCATATGTATATCTAGAGAGAGTAGACGGTCACTGGATGAACTAAGTGTTACTTTGAAGAGCATGAAACACCGCACCCGCACGTCCGTCCCAGTGTAGGAAAGGCAAGGAAAAGAAGTTGTAATTTTGTCTGAATACTACCATGAATAGTAGCAGTAGTTTGTATTGCAAGCACAGCATATATCCGGCTATTACGATGGCCACTCACTACCTCTGTTTATAAGTTTAGTAGAACTCGGTCATTCATGTTTGGATGTATCACTGTTCACTCAATAAAAAGCAAAGCACCTAAAGTCATCCCATATGTAAGCAAATACATACCATGTGCAGTGATAGGTAATCAGATTATTTATCTTCTTCATTTTCCTTTTCTAGTATTCATTGGCACTGTAGGGTGAAAGTTAAATTAATTAAGCAGTAGCCCTTGTAACAGAGTATTCTCAGTGCCACCCATAATAGAAAAGTAAGAGCATCGCCACCTGCATGTACTGGACTGGTACAATAACGCAAGTCTGTCTCACTCATCATGGCGGGCGTCTGTTTTTCTCTGGTGCAAGGTGACTGCGCTGGCATTATGCCGGCTTGCAGAAGTTAACATACCAATTTTGCTAAACAAGAGAGAAGAAGAAGAATTAGACTGGTGTACTGTCATAGTCGACTCTAATGGAGTGAGTCGATAGTGCTCGTAGAATTGATTCCTTAAACTCCGACTAATGTTAGAGCAAAGATGAAGAAGTGGGAGGTTAGATAGATAATGGCCACAACAGTTATGTACTGCGCTTGCAAGTTGCTAGTTCTATTGTGACACAACTTTCTGCTGAATCATTTTGTGTTAATCGTAAGGAGCATTGGTTACAAACTATGTCTTTCTTTCTTCATATAGATGCTCCTTCCAAACCAACACGGAAGGAGCTGGCTAAAAGGGCCCAGCAACGGAGGCTGGAGGCCACTATCGCTGAATATCGGCGGCTGGTGGCCCAGGAGGAGGAGGACACGCAGACTAGTACGTCGACAACATCTACGGCGACACCTGCATCCTCCTCCGTGCTCCCTGGGTCAGCCAGTCAGCGCAGCAGGTCTCCAGCGCTACGGAGCAGGGGTACCGCAGCCACCCGCCACCGCCGAGCAGCAAAGAAATCAGCTGCCCCCACAGCAGTTGCAAAAAAAGGATGCACCGCCTTTCCCTGAGGGTTTCCTACCTCGCGCAGGAGCTCCTCAACTCCAAAACCCTGCTCGAGACCCTCCGCAAGGAGCATGCCGACCTGGCCCGAAAACTCAACAGCAGCCAGCAGTAGGAGGAGACTGTCCCTTGCCCCTTTTTTAAAGACTTCTGGGGGGTGGGAATTGGGAGTTGGGTTTTCTACTTTTTTGGACTTAGTTTTCAGGAACATTCGTTGGGTTTCGGGAGGGGGGGTGGGTTGGGTCTTGTGGGAGAATATTTATGTTAGGGAACTATAAATATACTTTAAACTTTATCTTAGCATACGTGTTTTTTACTGCTTTTGAGGCTGGTGGGTGGGGGTTTAACAGCCCAGAAACTTAAGTGGCATCTTGATTCAAGTTGGTAAGTACTAATGGCCCAAATGTTTTCAAAACTAAGTGCCTCTCACAGAGTAAGTGAATTCAATAGTCCTAGGACCGTCAGTCTCTCGTCTCTCCTAATACTCCATTATACTACCTCCCCCCAAACGCTTATCTTACCTGTAATTTGTGTTTGGAAATAGGGCTATGCACAGGGCTGGCTGCTCTGCGAAATGGCGATTAAGGTTGGCAATCCTGGGAGGATGAAATGTCATCATTGCGGTGGTACTTGTGGTGTTACACTGTGGCAGTTGCACCATCTGAAAAAAAAGAAAATGAAACCTTGTTTGTCCTTACCGTAGCATTAGAACGGTACGATAGAGAATATAGCAGGTGACAGTACACTAGAACAGTGCCACAATGAAGCCTAACAAATGGTAAAGTATTGAAAGTATAACTAGTACTTGCGTTGAATTTCTTTGACTTTGGCTACTACTACAAGAAATAGTACTGAAGGTGAAGGATAGCAGCTTAATAATTTGGCACATCTAGGAGGAGGATGTTCTTGATGACCAAACAAGTTGATGGCGCACATGAAAATCTGCTTTCATTTGCCAATAGTGACTAAGTATCAAGCTGAGTAAGAATAGAATATATCCTCGGATTCCTTCACCAGCCTGTTGCTATGACCTTATCCTCCCCAGCAAGAGTGGGGAATTATTGCTGTCATTTAGTCACACATCAATCAAAACCACACAGCCCAGGGGAAGAGGGTTAGGGTTTGGAAAATGGATGGGAATGGGGGATTTTGGGAACGTTTTGTTGAGAGACGAAAGAGAAACAAAGCTAACCATAAATCTTTTAAGTTACATAAAGGAAGTGCATGCACTACTGCATGCATGGTTACTGAAAAGTAAGTAGTACTTTCGACAACCGTGAATGAAAGAATGCGACAGTACAGGGCTGCAGTAATAATTATGCGTTTTCACTTGCCTATCTCTTCACTCAGATAAACACTTCTTACATTAAATTAGGTTTAAAAAATAGCAGAAGTAAAACCTATAGAATGGCTGTGGGGATGAATTTAGAAGCAGAGATCAACGAAATGCAGAGTCACACTCATAGAAGTTCACAGCAATAACATTACTTAAAAGATAATTAGAAAAGAACGGATACTGTATCTGTATGTTGTTGTAGTTGTCCTGTTGAATTTGATAAGTTGCGTGCATCAAACCATGCCTCTTATTAGCGGGACTCCTCCATTCCAGCTGACGCTCCGTCCATAAATGTTGGTGACCAGAAGACACCCTGTCCACTGCCTGCCTGGCGGATGCTGAATTGCGGCTCGCTAATGTGAAGCCTGACTTCATTGTTTTTTTTCCATTGCACAGATTGAAACCCGGCCTGTAATAATTGATGGAAAAACAGGAAGTGATATTAGAACACCACTGACAAATAAATATAAGGTATGTACGCTGTGTATTGCAAAAAGTCACACTTTGAGTTTCCTAATAGACAGTACAATATTTTTGAAAGCGCGTACTGTGTCTGAGTCTCCTTTTGGAGGATAAATAAGTGTGGGCGAATTAATTTAGCGGATCTTTCCCCTCAAGCTAGGTGTACTGTAAACTGTGTTTTAGAACAAAATTAGACCTTCCCAGCAGTGCTCCCAGACCCTTACTAAACCCAGTCGCAAAAATGTAGAAGACCCCCAATCAGATCTCAAAAAACGAGGCCTAGTAGAAAAATGGTGACAAAACGTACTTTGAAAGTAAAGTAGGCTCAAATCCCCCCTTACCCACCGTGGATTGTATTCAAACCACTTGCAAGCAAGCAAAAGTATCCATACCCAGCATCGCTCCAAGACTCGCAAACCCCGCCACAAACAGCCCCCCGCCCAAACACATGCAATACAATACTGCTAACCTTAACGAGCCCTAAGTTAAGAATATAAGAAAACGCTTTCTTTAACTAGGCCAAATCCCCCCTTTCCCACCATGGATTTTCTTCAAACCACTTGCAACCAAAATTACACATTCCCACGAGTGCTCTAAGACGCCAGAACTCAGTTGCAAAAATCTAGAACACGCCGAAACACATGCAATCCTGCTGCTAGTGCTAACCCCAACGAGCCCTAAGTTAATGTGTCAAAACGCTTAACAGCATGGATTTTCTCGTATTAGACCTTCCCAGCAATGCCCCAAGACCTGCCTACCCACCCACAAAAAAGCAGAACACCCCCATACAGGCAAAAAGAATAAAATGGAAAATCTCATACTTTGAATATTTTTGGCCTTCTTTCAATTCTGTCTAAACACGCTGTGCAGCTAGGCCCTAAGTCCCCTTTTCCACCATGGATTTCCTGAAAAACAAATGCAATCCACATTAGACTGTGCCAGCAGTGCTCCCAGAACCCAAAACCCACCCACAACAACCTAAAAGCCCGCCAAACAGCACCCCAAAGACAGGCAAGTGATCAAAAGCGCAAAATCTTTTTCTGCTCCGATTTTGTCCAAATAACTTTTATCCGGCATTAGACCTCCCCAGCAATGGCCCCAGAGCCGTCAACCCAGGCGAAAACTAGTAGAAGACCCCCTAACAGCCAAAAATCAAAACTACAAAAATGGGGACTTAGTAATTGTCAGGCAAATTTCCAAAATCACTTCACGGGCGCTCTGCAGCTAGGCCCTAACTCCCCTTTGCCACCATTGATTTGCTTCAAACCTCTTGCAATCAAAAGTATTCATACCCAGCAGTGCTCCCAGACCCCAAAACCCACCCACAAACATCAGGAAGCCCCCCAAACAGGCCCCCAAAAACGCTAAATTGAGCGAATGTCAGAAAATGCAAAAACGTTTTCCTCATGGATTTTGTCCAAACCACTTTTATCCGGTATTAGACCTTCCCAGCAATGGCCCCAGAGCCGTTAACCCAGGCTAAAACAAGTAGAAGACCCCCAAACAGCCAAAAAACAAAAATTCAAAAATGGGCACTTAGAAATTTTCAGGCAAATTTCCAAAATCACTCCGCGCGCGCTCTGCAACTAGGCCGTAACTCCCCTTTGCCACCATGGATTTTCTTCAAACCACTTGCAATCAAAAGTATTCATACCCAGCGTTACCCCAAGACTCCAAAACCCACCCACAAACACCAGGAAGCCCCCCAAACAGGCCCCCAAAACCGCTAAATTGAGTGAAATGTCAGAAAAATGCAAAAACTTTTCCTCATGGATTTTATCCAAACCACTTTCATCCGGTATTAGAATTGAAGAAAACCGACCCCTTCCACAAAAGAAAAAGGGAGAAGGTCCAGACCTAGCATTTTAGCCAGCTTAGTGTCATACAGACGCGTCATTGGGTGGTTGCGTTCAAATGGCGCATCTGAAAACAACATGCTTCTAATAGTGGGCTGGACCATGATTTTACGGGATGATGATGATGATGACTTCTTTGACCCAGTTACGCTCGGTGATGATTAACTTTTTCGCATTGGTGTCTCACTCTCTCCCACACTCTTAGTGTGGCTCACAGGGGGTGTGCTGCTGACAGGGGTACTGGGTGTAAGTGAAGAAATGTTTGACGCTTCTTCCTCCTCGTCATCATCAGATGAAACATCAACGGATACAGTTTGTTGACTTGCATATCGGGCTTCCTTGATCTCCTTTAGGTGCTCATGCCATTTGACAGTGTGCTGTCTCTCAAGATGACCTGTAATAACAAATGAAGGAGTGCCCCCTAGTTGAGAGGAAAACAGCAATTAGCTCTCTCCTATTAGGTATGGTTAGGTAAGCACTAAGTGCCCCAAAACCGTTAACCGGACAGTAGTAGTCCTTTAATAAGACCCCTCACTCACCAACCTGGTTGGTGACATGCTTCATCATTGGGGTCCCACCCCATAGGCCGAGTGCCTATAGGGTGTGCTACGACACCTGACTACAGTGGAGCGGGATATTGTTTTTTGTTATATGTGCTAAATATTAATGAGTGAAGGTATATTAATAAGGGCCAGTACTACTCCGTATAAGATTTTATTCCTGAGCGTCTGAACCCTAAAAAAAACAAATGTGGCACCTGTGCCCAATTAGGAAGGCTTTGGTGTCTCAAGAAGTGTGATATATTAAAATTATTTTAAAAATAGCTAAATGTTCTATGTGACAGAAATTATAAAGTAAACTAGGTCTACATGTTTCAACCAATATAAAAAATTCTTTGGTTTTCGTCAGGACCGTGTAACTTACAAGGGGAGGTACGCACACGCTAAGGCGCGCCCTGCCCACATGTAATTTGCAGACCACAAATAAGGGTCTGAATGTAAAAGTGTGTTCAATCCTGGATTCAGGAAAAAACCTGTGGAAAGGAGAAAAAGGGAAACGGGATTGGGATTACGTACTTGGGGAGACTAAACAAGGATACACAAAACATTTATGGTGCTTGCTGTGATTGCCCCATCGGGTAGCTGTCTATAATTCATAGTGGGTTTAAGTTAAAAGTTGGCGCATCAATTGGCACCTTGTATGGGAGTCATTGTCTATGAGGTACCAAACAGAGTGAAGTTGGTGGGAAAAGTGAGTGAACTTAACTAGTTAGAAGGACATAGTGAACTACTAGTAAACTCAGCGGTCATGCATCATGTTTGTGCTCAGAGCATAAACGTTGGGTTTTCTTAAAAAACTTTAACTGGCAAGCTGGTCATTAATCGGTCAGTTATCTAAGGGAGTGAAAACATAATTATTATTATTATTTTCACATTGCTTACACTTAAAGCAGTTACTGTCGCTTCCTGGGCTTCGGATGAACCAAGACAGCGATTCTCCGTCACCTAAGTATTTTAGAAAATGAGCATGAGTTGAATGAGATCTCATAGGCAATTTAGCGTGCTTGTCCAAGTCCTAAGGACTAGGAATCGGTGCATTAACACCGGGCTATGCCCATAGACTACGGATCCGTACTTACATTTGAAAGCGTTCATCTGTCGGTAAAACCTACTTGGTTCCCGTTCACGAAGCCCCGATGTAATGATCGGTGCCTCGACAGTGCCGGTAAAGTATGCTGTTCGGCACTTCCTGGTCGGGGCGGGACTACATGTGTCACCGCTTCCTGAACCAGTCAGCGCACTCGTGGAGGGTGTGTTTGTTATTGTTCCAATCAAAGGTCTACAATGGTGTGACTCATGTTGGAGTGGTTACCAAGGAAACCAGCTTGCGTTTGGCTGGGCGGGAAGGTCAGTATTTCCTGGTTAGGGCGGGACCTTTTATGTCATCGCCTTCTAAACCAGTCAGAGCATTGATGAGGTGTGTTTTAGTTGATTGTACCAATGAAAAGTCGGCGGATGGTGTAACTCATGTTTCGGTGGTTCCCAAGGAAACCTGATCGCGTTTTACATGCTCTGGGGAGAGTAACGTGTCATTTATCTTATGTAGCTATTTTGAATTTGTGCAGCATCAGAAAATTCAAGGTTCTTGTTACATTACAGTATGCCACGGGATATTATCATTTAAACCAGTTTTGTGTGTTGACAGTCTGTACACCCATCTCTGCTCCTTTTCAAAGAGGCGTTGGTTCAGATTGGTGCCTGGTTTAATTTGTTCGATGACAGTCCATTTTATGTCATCCGCCGTGTGTCCTTTTGATAAAAAATGATCAGTGAGTTTAGTGTTAGATTTTTTGCAACGGATGTTAGTCCTATGTTCTCCGATGCGTATCTTCACTTTTCTGCTTGTCATACCCACATAGTGTAGGTTGCAAGGAAAGGTCACTCTATACACTACATTCTCACTGTTGCAGTTGGTAAAACCCCTGATAGTCCAAATTTTATTAGATTCCAGTTGTAAAGTTTTGGTGTTATTTGTAAAGGGGCATACGCTGCAACTTCCACATTTGTAGTGGCCTGTGACTCTGGGCAAGCCCCACGTGTTGAGGACTGTTTCTTGCTCTTTCATTATCATTCTTGGTCTAGTATTGACTACTGTATCCTTGATGCTGCATGCTTTCTTGTATGAGAATAAAGGTTTTTCCCATCTTAGATTTCCTGTGTTTAGTATGCCCCAATGATTGCCTATTATCCTGCTGACATTGTTGGAGATAGTGTTATATGTCGTAACACATGTTAGAGGGACTTCTTCCGTTTCTCTGTTTTGGTTCTCCAGGGGGGCTGATCTCGGCTGATTGCAAGCACGTTTCTGGCTTTTACTCAGTATCTGCACAGGGCTAGCTGCACGCGAAATGGCGATTAAGGTTGGCAATCCTGGGAGGATGAAATGTCATCATTGCGGTGGTACTTGTGGTGTTACACTGTGGCAGTTGCACCATCTGAAAAAAAAGAAAATGAAACCTTGTTTGTCCTTACCGTAGCATTAGAACGGTACGATAGAGAATATAGCAGGTGACAGTACACTAGAACAGAGCCACAATGAAGCCTAACAAATGGTAAAGTATTGAAAGTATAACTAGTACTTGCGTTGAATTTCTTTGACTTTGGCTACTACTACAAGAAATAGTACTGAAGGTGAAGGATAGCAGCTTAATAATTTGGCACATCTAGGAGGAGGATGTTCTTGATGACCAAACAAGTTGATGGCGCACATGAAAATCTGCTTTCATTTGCCAATAGTGACTAGGTATCAAGCTGAGTAAGAATAGAATATATCCTCGGATTCCTTCACCAGCCTGTTGCTATGACCTTATCCTCCCCAGCAAGAGTGGGGAATTATTGCTGTCATTTAGTCACACATCAATCAAAACCACACAGCCCAGGGGAAGAGGGTTAGGGTTTGGAAAATGGATGGGAATGGGGGATTTTGGGAACGTTTTGTTGAGAGACGAAAAATAAACAAAGCTAACCATACATCTTTTAAGTTACATAAAGGAAGTGCATGCACTACTGCATGCATGGTTACTGAAAAGTAAGTAGTACTTTCGACAACCGTGAATGAAAGAATGCGACAGTACAGGGCTGCAGTAATAATTATGCGTTTTCACTTGCCTATCTCTTCACTCAGATAAACACTTCTTACATTAAATTAGGTTTAAAAAATAGCAGAAGTAAAACCTATAGAATGGCTGTGGGGATGAATTTAGAAGCAGAGATCAACGAAATGCTGAGTCACACTCATAGAAGTTCACAGCAATAACATTACTTAAAAGATAATTAGAAAAGAACGGATACTGTATCTGTATGTTGTTGTAGTTGTCCTGTTGAATTTGATAAGTTGCGTGCATCAAACCATGCCTCTTATTAGCGGGACTCCTCCATTCCAGCTGACGCTCCGTCCATAAATGTTGGTGACCAGAAGACACCCTGTCCACTGCCTGCCTGGCGGATGCTGAATTGCGGCTCGCTAATGTGAAGCCTGACTTCATTGTTTTTTTTCCATTGCACAGATTGAAACCCGGCCTGTAATAATTGATGGAAAAACAGGAAGTGATATTAGAACACCACTGACAAATAAATATAAGGTATGTACGCTGTGTATTGCAAAAAGTCACACTTTGAGTTTCCTAATAGACAGTACAATATTTTTGAAAGCGCGTACTGTGTCTGAGTCTCCTTTTGAAGGATAAATAAGTGTGGGCGAATTAATTTAGCGGATCTTTCCCCTCAAGCTAGGTGTACTGTAAACTGTGTTTTAGAACAAAATTAGACCTTCCCAGCAGTGCTCCCAGACCCTTACTAAACCCAGTCGCAAAAATGTAGAAGACCCCCAATCAGATCTCAAAAAACGAGGCCTAGTAGAAAAATGGTGACAAAACGTACTTTGAAAGTAAAGTAGGCTCAAATCCCCCCTTACCCACCGTGGATTGTATTCAAACCACTTGCAAGCAAGCAAAAGTATCCATACCCAGCATCGCTCCAAGACTCGCAAACCCCGCCACAAACAGCCCCCCGCCCAAACACATGCAATACAATACTGCTAACCTTAACGACCCCTAAGTTAAGAATATAAGAAAACGCTTTCTTTAACTAGGCCAAATCCCCCCTTTCCCACCATGGATTTTCTTCAAACCACTTGCAACCAAAATTACACATTCCCACGAGTGATCTAAGACGCCAGAACTCAGTTGCAAAAATCTAGAACACGCCGAAACACATGCAATCCTGCTGCTAGTGCTAACCCCAACAAGCCCTAAGTTAATGTGTCAAAACGCTTAACAGCATGGATTTTCTCGTATTAGACCTTCCCAGCAATGCCCCAAGACCTGCCTACCCACCCACAAAAAAGCAGAACACCCCCATACAGGCAAAAAGAATAAAATGGAAAATCTCATACTTTGAATATTTTTGGCCTTCATTCAATTCTGTCCAAACACGCTGTGCAGCTAGGCCCTAAGTCCCCTTTTCCACCATGGATTTCCTGAAAAACAAATGCAATCCACATTAGACTGTGCCAGCAGTGCTCCCAGAACCCAAAACCCACCCACAACAACCTAAAAGCCCGTCAAACAGCACCCCAAAGACAGGCAAGTGATCAAAAGCGCAAAATCTTTTTCTGCTCCGATTTTGTCCAAATAACTTTTATCCGGCATTAGACCTCCCCAGCAATGGCCCCAGAGCCGTCAACCCAGGCGAAAACTAGTAGAAGACCCCCTAACAGCCAAAAAGCAAAACTACAAAAATGGGGACTTAGTAATTGTCAGGCAAATTTCCAAAATCACTTCACGCGCGCTCTGCAGCTAGGCCCTAACTCCCCTTTGCCACCATTGATTTGCTTCAAACCTCTTGCAATCAAAAGTATTCATACCCAGCAGTGCTCCCAGACCCCAAAACCCACCCACAAACACCAGGAAGCCCCCCAAACAGGCCCCCGAAAAAGCTAAAGTGAGCGAATGTCAGAAAATGCAAAAACGTTTTCCTCATGGATTTTGTCCAAACCACTTTTATGCGGTATTAGACCATCCCAGCAATGGCCCCAGAGCCGTCAACCCAGGCTAAAACAAGTAGAAGACCCCCAAACAGCCAAAAAACAAAACTTCAAAAATGGGCACTTAGAAATTTTCAGGCAAATTTCCAAAATCACTCCGCGCGCGCTCTGCAACTAGGCCCTAACTCCCCTTTGCCACCATTGATTTGATTCAAACCTCTTGCAATCAAAAGTATTCATACCCAGCAGTGCTCCCAGACCCCAAAACCCACCCACAAACACCAGGAAGCCCCCCAAACAGGCCCCCAAAACCGCTAAATTGAGCGAAATGTCAGAAAAATGCAAACACTTTTTCCTCATGGATTTTGTCCAAACCACTTTTATCCAGTATTAGAATTCAAGAAAACCGACCCCTTCCACAAAAGAAAAAGGGAGAAGGTCCAGACCTAGCATTTTAGCCAGCTTAGTGTTATACAGACGCGTCATTGGGTGGTTGCGTTCAAATGGCGCATCTGAAAACAACATGCTTCTAATAGTGGGCTGGACCATGATTTTACGGGATGATGATGATGACTTCTTCGACCCAGTTACGCTCGGTGATGATGAACTTTTTTGCATTGGTGTCTCACTCTCTCCCACACTCTTAGTGTGGCTCACAGGGGGTGTGCTGCTGACAGGGGTTCTGGGTGTAAGTGAAGAAATGTTTGACGCTTCTTCCTCCTCGTCATCATCAGATGAAACATCAACGGATACAGTTTGTTGACTTGCATATCGGGCTTCCTTGATCTCCTTTAGGTGCTCATGCCATTTGACAGTGTGCTGTCTCTCAAGATGACCTGTAATAACAAATGAAGGAGTGCCCCCTAGTTGAGAGGAAAACAGCAATTAGCTCTCTCCTATTAGGTATGGTTAGGTAAGCACTAAGTGCCCCAAAACCGTTAACCGGACAGTAGTAGTCCTTTAATAGGACCCCTCACTCACCAACCTGGTTGGTGACATGCTTCATCATTGGGGTCCCACCCCATAGGCCGAGTGCCTATAGGGTGTGCTACGACACCTGACTACAGTGGAGCGGGATATTGTTTTTTGTTATATGTGCTAAATATTAATGAGTGAAGGTATATTAAAAAGGGCCAGTACTACTCCGTACAAGATTTTATTCCTGAGCGTCTGAACCCTAAAAAAAACAAATGTGGCACCTGTGCCCAATTAGGAAAGCTTTGGTGTCTCAAGAAGTGTGATATATTAAAATTATTTTAAAAATAGCTAAATGTTCTATGTGACAGAAATTATAAAGTAAACTAGGTCTACATGTTTCAACCAATATAAAAAATTCTTTGGTTTTCGTCAGGACCGTGTAACTTACAAGGGGAGGTACGCACACGCTAAGGCGCGCCCTGCCCACATGTAATTTGCAGACCACAAATAAGGGTCTGAATGTAAAAGTGTGTTCAATCCTGGATTCAGGAAAAAACCTGTGGAAAGGAGAAAAAGGGAAACGGGATTGGGATTACGTACTTGGGGAGACTAAACAAGGATACACAAAACATTTATGGTGCTTGCTGTGATTGCCCCATCGGGTAGCTGTCTATAATTCATAGTGGGTTTAAGTTAAAAGTTGGCGCATCAATTGGCACCTTGTATGGGAGTCATTGTCTATGAGGTACCAAACAGAGTGAAGTTGGTGGGAAAAGTGAGTGAACTTAACTAGTTAGAAGGACATAGTGAACTACTAGTAAACTCAGCGGTCATGCATCATGTTTGTGCTCAGAGCATAAACGTTGGGTTTTCTTAAAAAACTTTAACTGGCAAGCTGGTCATTAATCGGTCAGTTATCTAAGGGAGTGAAAACATAATTATTATTATTATTTTCACATTGCTTACACTTAAAGCGGTTACTGTCGCTTCCTGGGCTTCGGATGAACCAAGACAGCGATTCTCCGTCACCTAAGTATTTTAGAAAATGAGCATGAGTTGAATGAGATCTCATAGGCAATTTAGCGTGCTTGTCCAAGTCCTAAGGACTAGGAATCGGTGCATTAACACCGGGCTATGCCCATAGACTATGGATCCGTACTTACTTTTGAAAGCGGTCATCTGTCGGTAAAACCTACTTGGTTCCCGTTCACGAAGCCCCGATGTAATGATCGGTGCCTCGACAGTGCCGGTAAAGTACGCTGTTCGGCACTTCCTGGTCGGGGCGGGACTACATGTGTCACCGCTTCCTGAACCAGTCAGCGCACTCGTGGAGGGTGTGTTTGTTATTGTTCTAATCAAAGGTCTACAATGGTGTGACTCATGTTGGAGTGGTTACCAAGGAAACCAGCTTGCGTTTGGCTGGGCGGGAAGGTCAGTATTTCCTGGTTAGGGCGGGACCTTTTATGTCATCGCCTTCTAAACCAGTCAGAGCATTGATGAGGTGTGTTTTAGTTGATTGTACCAATGAAAAGTCGGCGGATGGTGTAACTCATGTTTCGGTGGTTCCCAAGGAAACCTGATCGCGTTTTACATGCTCTGGGGAGAGTAACGTGTCATTTATCTTATGTAGCTATTTTGAATTTGTGCAGCATCAGAAAATTCAAGGTTCTTGTTACATTACAGTATGCCACGGGATATTATCATTTAAACCAGTTTTGTGTGTTGACAGTCTGTACACCCATCTCTGCTCCTTTTCAAAGAGGCGTTGGTTCAGATTGGTGCCTGGTTTAATTTGTTCGATGACAGTCCATTGTATGTCATCCGCATGTCACCAACCATGGTTGGTGAGTGAGGGGTCTTATTAAAGGACTACTACTGTCCGGTTACCGGGTTTGGGGCACTTAGTGCTTACCTAACCATACCTAATAGGAGAGAGCTAATTGCTGTTTTCCTCTCAACTAGGGGGCACTCCTTCATTTGTTATTACTATTAATTCCGGGGACCAGGAGTTCCCACTTCACATTTGTATATGTAAATTCCCTCACTCTCCCTTCTGTTATAAACTCTCAAGATGACCTCCCTGGCCTCCGGTACCATAGTTGGTACCAAGCTTATTTTATTTAGTGTATTTTGTTATAGCGCACAGATACCCCAACGGGGTGTCCCGGCGCTCCTGTGTGATCTTATGCTGGATTAAGTGTCATATAGAAAGGAGATGTTTAACAGAACAGGTGAGTTTTTAAGACTTTCTGGAAGGCTAGTTCTTCCTGGATCAACTGGATGGAATTTGGTAACTTGTTCCAGAGGGCAGAGGTACATACTTGGAAAGTTTTTCCGCCTGAGCGAGTTTTTTTAAATCTGGGAGTAGTGATGAAGTTTTTTGAGGAAGAACGAAGAGTCCTGGTGTTGTTATAAAGGGTGAGACAGGTGGAAAGGCAGGCAGAGGCCTTGCCTCTCAATGCACGGTGAGCCAGTACCAGTGCTTTGAATTCTGCCCTTTTTTGTATAGGAAGCCAATGAAGTCTGCGACGGTGGGGTGAGATGTGCTCGCATAAGGGAATGCCACCAACCAGTCGTACTGCAGCGTTCTGGACTGTCTGAAGTCGATGACAAAGACCTGCAGGCAGACCAATGTACAGGCCATTAGCGTAGTCCAGCTGTGAAGTAATCAATGCCTGGACTACAATCTTCCTGGTGTTGTTGGGTAAGAAATTGATGAACTTTTTCACCATTCTGATCTTGGCAAAACATGCTGCAGAGACTGTGTGAACTTGATGATGCAGTGTGAGACTAGAATCCTATCTAACCCCTAAGTTTTTCACAGAGTCTTTGGGCTGGGGTGGTGCACTCAACTCAAGAGGCCACCAGATGTTGGGATCTAGACAGGACGGCTGGTGAAAGAAAAGTACCTCCGTTTTTCCTGCGTTTAGCCTTAGGAAATTATTGTCCATCCACTGGGCGATTGTGCGAAGGCAGTTTTTTAGAGGGTCAAAGGTTGTTTGGGAAATGCTGTTGAATGAAAACAAAAGTTGAATATCATCAGCATAAGAGGTGGCCTTTATTCCAGTTTGGGCGATGATATCAAAAAGGGGTGAAAAATAAACATTAAATAGGAGGGGACTCTGTGAGGAGCCTTGGGGGACTCCCCACCGAAGTGGACGGCTATCTGACGTATATGGGGGAGTGAACACTGCTTGCGTACGGTTGGACAATAAGGATGCAATCCATTTTAAGGCCGTACCCTGGATGCCTTTGGATTGTAGGCGGTCTCGGAGGAGGGTGTGGGAGACGGTGTCGAATGCTGCTGACAAGTCAAGCAGCACCAACACTGCTCTTGATCCCACGTCCATTCCCCAGCGTACTGCATCTGCCATCTGGATTAGTGGTGACTCAGTGCTATACCCTGGTCTAAAGCCGTGCTGAGAGTCATGGTAGGCACCTGATGTTTCTAAAAAACCCGCTAGTTGTTGCTGAACGAGTTTTTCGAGCATTTTGGTGGGGGCTGGTAAGAGAGAGAATTTGGCCTGTAGTTGGAAGGTTCACTCGGGTCGGCGTTGGCTTTCTTAATTATGGGGACTAACCGTGCATGCTTCCAGGAGTCTGGATAGACTCCCGTATGCAGCGAGTCGTTCCAGATCTCATTCAGTGTGGGGTTGAGAATGGGTGCTAGGGCCTTTTATTGCTTGGTGGACCAAGGATCAAGAGGAGATCCGGATTTGCTTTTGTGGAGTTCTTTGAGAGATTGATCTAAGGTGATCTCTTTAAAGTTGGAAAGCGTACAGACAGATCCAGTGATGGCAATATTAGTATTACATTTGTCTGAGTTAGTATTGCTGGGGAAGGAGTCATATATGGTGGCTATTTTGTTCTCGAAAAAATCAGAGAGGCTGTTACATAGTGTCTGAGACACCAATGGGGATCGATTTAAAGCCAGAGGGTCGGTGAAGGATCTAACTGTATCAAATATTTCCCTGGATGATCCTTGTGAACGGTTGATTTTTCTTCCAGAAAAGTTATTTTGTGTTCAATAATTTTTTTCCTATATTCTTTTAAAGCAGATTTATAGAGAGATTTACGGTCAGGTGAGTAGGTTATTCTCCAACGTCTCTCGAGGCGTTACATTCCGATTTGCAATTTCGGAGTTCGTCGGAGTACCACGGAGCAGATGGGGCAGAGCGGTAGGTTTTGATGGGCCTAATAGGTGCCAGAAGGTCAATTGCAGAAGAAATCCAGCCGTTAAAGTTAGTCAAACGAGTGTCAAGGTCAGAAATCGTTTCTAGGGGGTCAATAAATTGGAGATTGGCGGCAAGGCTGTCAGGGGAGATCTTGCTCCAATTTCTGCCCTGTAGTTTGGCCGGGCATATGTGGCGATTTTGGCGGTGCCGGGGGAACGAAAAAGGAACAAAGAGGTGGTCAGACCAGATCACCGGGAAGAGATCGCTTATGGCCAGACCATCCAAATTGGTGCAGATCAGGTCAAGGGTGTGGCCCGCTGTTGTAACTTGAGATATGTGTTTCCCCTTTCCCTCTCCTGGTTTCCCCCCTCCTTATTGTAGAATGTTGGTATCTCCCATGTGACAGCCAGGCGCTCACTGTGGAATGTTGACACAGTGACCCGAGCTACGAGTTTGACAAGCTGACGGCAGTCTGTGGTGTTTCACAAGACAATAAAGAACTCCAGTCAGAGAAATCAGTGTCTCTCTTCACTACATTTCCTGGCGACGAGGGTGAGGAAACTGAGCCAGGGACAGTGACTGCCGTTTCCCTGGATTATGTGAATCGCTTGTCATTAAGGAGAAGAATATCAAGGAGCCTGTGAGTAAAGTTCAACAGGAGTGTGACCACTATGCAGGAGGACGTGGGAGCTGAGAAAATCAACAAGTAAGGTGACTCTGCACCGCCGTTTCAGCCTATTGTATATTTCAAGATTAATGCCCGCGTGTTCAGGCTCAGCTCGGGTGCCTCATCGGGCATCGTATGATTGGCAGTGACAGTGTCAAGAGTGTGAGGGCGAAGCGAAGCTGCTGGGGTCAAAAGCTTATCATCACTTTCGGGTGCCTCATCGGGCATCGTGTTCTCCGTTCTCGCAGGGGAATGTGTGTCGCAGCTGAGGAAAGGAGTGCAGCCGCTAGGTCGCGCATGTAACGTGAGGGCAGCGACACGATCGGAGCACTCTAGGCGGCTCTATCAGGAAACATTAAAGAGGTCTCTGGACACTCAGCGCAGCAATCCACCCGTTTTCTGTCAGAAGACGAGCGGAGTTTCTCCTCACGGCACCAGCCCCAGCGCGCTCTGTCACAAGCGCTCTAGCACAACTCTCAAGCGGAAACCCAGCAACAGCTCCCTGAATGACAGCGCTCCTGCTGTTTGGCAAACACAAGCAGCGAACTCACCGTCGGTCCTCCTGAAAGGTCGGTGGTGACTCGGCTCTGGGTGCACATACCTTCCCTTGGCGGGAACGTCGGTCAGACAGTCCGGATAGTCGTTTCTTTGAGGTGCATGTCCAGGAAGCCATAGCCCAGCCGGCAGTTGACATTTTTCTGACAGGAACTACTCTGAGGGAAAGCCTCAACACAGGAAGTTCCCGCCAGCCAAGGGAAAGTAGCAGTTCCATTGGATAGTGAAAGTAAACCTGTAGAGGCAGAAAGTGGACTGCACGAACATGGGTTCAATGTGAATTTCATGCATTTTCATGATTTGTGTTTTACACTTGAAAAAAAAAAGGTGAAGTTTTTCTATATTTGCATGTGGGTTTACCTCAGTAGCAAAAGCAAGAGAGAAGAGCTGCTCCTGAAATTTATGGTCGTAGTTCCATTGGGTAATACTTTTACCAATAAGATTTGTGAAGTTTTATGGCCATTGCAGGAGCAGGAATGAGCCAACCTCCCCCCTTCCTCAATGAGTTAGGTGAACCAGTTATTCCCTGGAGAAGGTGGGAAGGAATATTCAAATCTTACCTAATAGCAATTGGAGGTAGCAACTACACTAACATACGCAAACAACATATATTGCTACACAATTTAGGCACACATGGAAGGAAAATATATGAAGACATTACAGGAAGATTGATTGAGGATGAGGATGAGGTGGTGGAGGAAGGTGTCAATGTTTATGAAAGCACGCTGAGGGAATTAGCGGCTCACTTTAAGGAGAAAATAAACGTAGTGATGGAAAGGCATAAGTTCTTCAAGAGAGTTCAGAAGAGGGAGGAGAAGGTGAGCAATTATATAGCAGTGTTAAGAGGATTGTCAGCCACATGCGAGTTTGGTCAGCTCACAGACTCTTTAATAAGAGACCAACTAGTGAGGTGCACCAATGACACAAAGATACAAGAGGAATTACTCACTAAGAACCCCAATCTGGAAGAGGCAATAAACATTGCCAAGGGTTTAGAACACACAGCACGCTGCATGAGGGAAATGAAGGTATCAGAGGGCTCTAACAGAGAGAGGGCTGAAGGAAAATCTAGTACAGAGAGTGAAACAGTTTGCAAAGTAGGTGACAAGGGTAAAGAGCTCACTCGCAGCAAGCCCAGTCCTTCAGTGTGTTATAAATGTGGAAGTTCCAACCACTTAGCCAATAACTGGAAATGTCCGGCAAGGAATGTACAGTGCAGAAAGTGCAACCGGTGGGGGCATTTTTCTAAGGTGTGTAAGGCCCCGGGGAAGGCGGTACATGTCATTGAGGAGACACACCAGGAAGAGGAAAGGGAAAAGTCTTATGTTTTTCAAGTGGGGGATGAGGACAATAATGATGATGTTTACCCCAAATGTGATGTTTTACTTGATGGGGTCAAGTTTTGTATGTTCGCAGATTCATGCTCCCCATATACACTAGTAGAAAAGAAAGTGTTTGATGACAAATTCGCCAACCGCCCTGTAAAATTGCTACCACCAGATATCAGTCCCAAGGGTTACAACGAAGGGAAGATTCCCCTGGAGGGCATGGCGACCATGAGAATCTCTTTTAAGGATAGGCACACAGTAGGGAAGGTGTATGTGTCCACGAGAGGTTCGACCTTATTGAGCTGGAGACATCAGAAGCAGTTGGGTATTACCCTTGACCCAAACAATAGAGAGCAGGTGTTGTTGATTGAACCGGAAGGAATATCCGAGGACCTCACCAAAGAGTTCAGAGAAGTGTTCAGTGATAGATTGGGTGTATTCAAGAATTACATGCACAAGATAGTATTAAAGGAGGGAGCTGTGCCAGTAGTGCACAAGACCAGGTCCATACCATTGCGCATGAGGGAGCCCCTCCAGCAGGAACTCAAGAGACTAGTCAGTGAGGGGGTCATCACAGAAATTGAGAGTTCTGTATGGCTAGCACCGATTGTCATCATGGCCAAAGATAAAGGGAACAGCATAAGACTCTGTGTGGACCTAAGAGACTTGAATGCAAACATCCTTGTGGACAGGTTTCCCCTTCCCAGGATAGGGGAGATGCTAAGCACCATAAAGGGGGCCAAGTATTTCAGTGTGCTGGATCTATCATCGGCCTATTATCAAATCAAACTCCATCCGGACTCCCAACTTCTGACTGCATTCACCACCCCATTTGGAAATTTCAAGTTTCAGAGAATGCCATTCGGATTGGCGTCAGCCGCAGCTGCCTTCCAAAGGGTCATGCAACATGCATTAAAAGACTGCAGGAACACCGTCTGTTTCCAAGACGACATACTTATCTATGGAAGTGGTGAAGAAGAACACAACGAAATGGCTAGAAGAGTCTTGAAAAAGTTGAAAGAGGTAGGCTTCACCACGAAACCCTCCAAATGCAAACTGGGAGTAAGCTCGGTAGACTACCTGGGACACACACTATCCGAAGACGGCATCAAGCCAAAACATGACTTAGTGAAGGCAGTGGAGAATGCTCCAGCTCCCAAGAGTAAGGAGGACATATTGTCTTTCCTAGGCCTGGCAGAATATATGGCCAAGTTTATCAAGGACTTTGCGATGGTTTCACAGCCGTTAAGAGACCTGATTAAGAAGGACAGTGTGTTTGAATGGGGTAAGGAACAAGAGATGTCCATGAAGAGTATTAAGAAAGCCATCATCGAAGCTCCATACATAGGGAAGTTTGATCCCAACGGGGTAACCATCATTTCCACGGATGCGAGCAACAGAGGCATTGGGGCAACTCTGGCACAGAAAGAAGGCAGCAAGATAAATGTGATAGCTTTCGCATCAAGAACCCTCACATTGTCAGAGAAGAACTACTCAACCATAGAGAAGGACGCTCTAGCTGTGTATTGGGCCGTGCGCCACTACAAATTTTTCATTTGGGGTATCCCATTTGAAATACAGACTGACCACAAACCGTTGGTTTCCCTTTTCACCAAAAACGACATGGAAAGCATGACGCCAAGGATAGCAAAATGGGCAGTGGGCCTACAAGCCTATAACTTCACTGTATCCTACATTCCGGGGCAACAAAACAGAGTTGCTGACTTCTTGTCGAGAGCACCCACAGAAGGAGAAGAAGAAGAAGAGGAGAAGGGTAGCTCAATCCTGGAGGTGCGAATAGCAGCAGTAGAAAAGGTGTCCTGGGAAACACAAATGGAACGAGATGAAGTTTTGAAGAAGGTGAGGAGATATATTTTGGCAGGATGGCCAAAGAAATGCAAGGATGTAGAGTCAGAGATCCAGCCATATTGGAATGTGAGAGAGGAGCTATCGGTGGATGGGGATCTCGTACTGAAATCAGGAAAATTAGTCCCTCCAGAAGCCTTAAGAAACCAAGTAGTGGATCTGGCCCACGAAGGACATCTTGGAAGAAGCTTGTGCAAGACCCGACTTCGTGCAGACTACTGGTTTCCAACAATGGACAGAGAGATGGAGGACAAGGTGCGTGATTGTTACGCGTGCGCTCTGAGCGATAAAACCAAGATCACGAGAAGAGCACCACTGGCACCTGTGGAAGTTCCGGAAGTGCCGTGGAGCAAGTTAGGATTTGACATTGCAGGTCCCATCCATGGCAGAGGACCGCAAGACTGTTATTTATTGGTCTTAGTAGACTACTTCTCAAGCTGGATAACCTGCAAGTCAGTCCACAGCGTGAGCACAAAGGTGATTGTAGATTTCCTTAAAGAGGTGTTCACCCTAGAAGGCATACCCTCAACTCTGGTGACCGACAATGGCGTCCAACTGGTGTCAGAAGAGATGAAGGATTTCCTCAAAGACTGCTCCGTGAACCACATTCGCACGCCACTGTATTGTCCCAAAGCTAACGGAAAGGTGGAGAGAGTCAACCGAATGTTGAAGGAATGCATACAGTTGGCCAACCGGGCAGGGGAGAACATAGAGGAAGCCATAAGGGACATGCTGTGGGCATACCACACCACGCCAAAATCTACCACTGGAAGCACGCCCTTCGAGTTACTGAGGGGAAGAAAAGCAGGCACCAAACTTACTCCAGGTTGGATGGGGAGAAAACAGACAACGGAAATCGAGCACGGAGAAGTCAAGAGGAAGATTGAAGACAGCCAACGAAAATACAAGGAATGGTATGACAAGAAGTGGGGAGTGAAGGAAAGAGAATTTCAGGAAGGTCAAGGAGTCTTTGTGAAGAAACCCGAGAGACTATGGAGAGGGGGCGACAAGTTCTATGCCTCCAAGACCATCCGCAGGCCCAATAGAAATTCTGTGGTCCTGGAAGATGGGAGACTATGGAGCCATGATCGAGTGGTTCCGGCAGAAGGGAGAGAACAGAGGACAGTAATAAGAAGGGCAGGAGGTAATGAAGTCAGAGAAAACATAAGACAAGACAGTAGGAGTGATAGATCTAGAACCTCTCCTCAGTGGCACAAACAGTACATAATGAGATAGACACATACAATGCAGGCATAGTATTTCATTCACTTTAATGTAGATTTCTAGAGCACATTTGCAATTTCCCTTAAGGGGGATGATGTGTTGTAACTTCAGATATGTGTTTCCCCTTTCCCTCTCCTGGTTTCCGCCCTCCTTATTGTAGAATGTTGGTATCTCCCATGTGACAGCCAGGCGCTCACTGTGGAATGTTGACACAGTGACCCGAGCTACGAGTTTGACAAGCTGACGGCAGTCTGTGGTGTTTCACAAGACAATAAAGAACTCCAGTCAAAGAAATCAGTGTCTCTCTTCACTACACCCGCCTTATGTGTAGGGCAACTAATAAGTTGATTTAGCCTTCCATCTGATAGGGTAGACAGAAAGTTGAAGGAGGTGGAGTCCGAGGGATTGTCTACGTGGAGATTAAAATCCCCAAGAAGGGTGAAATTAGCATATCGTGATGTTGCTTGCAGCACATAATCTAGGAATACAGGGAGGTGAGATATTTTAGAGTTAGGGGGACGATAAACCAGGAGGCCGGTGAAGGTAAAATTGGCCGCTATTTTAATACAAAAGGGGAGTGCTTTAATGCGTTCTAATTGTTTGTAAGCAAAAGAGGATATAGCCCAATGGGATCTGTATATTATAGTAACTCCGCATCCAGGGTGAGAGCCCTGTCTATAAGCTTACCATGACTAACTGCAAGCTTACAAATGGTACAAATGGCCATGTTTTCCCTTGATGTGCTAACACTAAAGAAGTCCCAAACTGCGGACTTCAAATGTCTGTGGGGGCAGAGGAGGCGATACTGGTCATGCTACTGCCAGATGAAGTGGAGGATGTGTGTTGCAGAACTTTACTACGTTGTGCACTTGCAGCACCACTAATTGCGGAAATGGAGGTCGAGGTGGATGGAGGTCCCTTCTGGCAAGAAAATATGGAAGCGGTAGGTGGTGGTGTACTAGTTAACTGCATTGGTGGTGGTCCCATTGCCTCGTCGACAACATCACACTCAGCAGCTTTTCGGGCTAGGGTAAAAATGTCTGTTTGCTGCATGCCCGCTGGGGCTGCAGTGAAGTTTATGATGAATGCGTCGTCGTCGTGAGAGTCTTCATCAGCAGGAGTATACGCCACTTCTTCTTCAGCGTCATCATCACACTCCATAAGTGCGAGAGTTTCGGGGACCTTCCTTTTATGCTTAGCTACCTTTGTCAGATCATGGTGTGCCTCACTTTCAGACGACCGTGGTGGTTCCTAATTGTCATCCATATCATCAGAAGGAAGGGGGCTTGAAGAAGATGTAGACACCATCCTTGATCTTCTTTTCCTTGCTAGGGGTCTGGAAGACAATGAATGATCAGGAGGAGTGGCTTCCTCAAAGGATACCTCGGCTTGAATATCGATTTCCTGATGTGCCCCTACTTCGGGAGGAACAACTATTGTGGGCACTTGTGCCGCTCCATGCACCTCTGCTCGTGCATCTCCTTGAGCTGCCTCTCCTTCCACATGTACTTGGGCTTGTACTTGCACATGTGGTTGTTGTTGCGGCTGTGGTTGTCGAACACTCGTCAGATGAGTTACAACAAACTGTGTTGATTGAGGGATGCTGCTACTTTCTTGCGATGAGCCAACATCACTGGTCGAGGTGATTGAACCACTAGACTGGCTGCCTCTAAAGCACTCAAGGGCTTGGACTTAAGTTGGCGTGGTGGTGGTGGCACTGAGCCCAATGGAGCATGGGTGTTGCTCCCAGCTTGGTCCCCAGCAGATCCCGCTGCTGCTGCAGGCGTACTTTTTTTTTATTCCCAAAAAATGTGGCGGGCGGCACACCAGTCTCCTTGGTAAGTGGCGCCACTTGCTTCTTCTGCTCCTTACTGACAACTTTCTTGCTAGAGAAGCTACTGGGAACTTTTTTGGGGGCCATCTTCTTCAGATGTCAGAACAGCAGGCCGCAGTTGCACGAGTTGCAGAGTTGTCTTGTCTGTGGCCACACGTGACGTCGCGTGACGTTATGCTGCACACACCGCTGCAGGACTACTTCCTGGCACTGGTGGTTCTCTTGTTCACCTAAAAGCAATGGAAGACAGAGGAACATCTGTTATACACCCCATAAAATCGAAAAACACACAAAAATCACCACAATCCAATGCCATCCATGCCCTCCATGATGTTTACATTACAGAGACCCCACAGCTAGACTCAGTCCATGCACCACTCACTACCCCTGAGCAAAAGGCCCCATCAGCAGCCACAAAAATCGAAAACCACACAAAAAACAGCACAATACCATGCCATCCATGCCCTCCATGTTGTTTAAATTCAAGACACCCCACAGAAAGACTAGGCCCATGCACCACTCACTAGTCACTACCCCTGGGCATAATGGATAAAAGCTAGGCAAAAGGGGTGCAGGCCTGAGAACACTGCCTGCCTTCAAAATGGCCCCTTGCCCCCAAGCACATGGCCAGGGCCTGCCTGTACCAGAACTCAAAATGGTCCCCACCCACAAGGCCAGTCCCCATCAACACCCCACAAAATCGAAAAACACACAAAAATCACCACAATCCAATGCCATCCATGCCCTCCATGATGTTTACATTAAAGAGACCCCACACAAAGACTCAGTCCATGCACCACTCACTACCCCTGGGCAAAAGGCCCCACCACCACTAGCCCAAAAAATTGGAAAACACACAAAAAGCAGCACAATCCCATGCCATCCATGCCCTCCAGGATGTTTAAATTCAAGACACCCCACAGAAAGACTAGGCCCATGCACCACTCACTAGTCACTACCCCTGGGCATAATGGATGAAAGCTAGGCAAAATGGGTGCAGGCCTGAGATCACTGCTTGCTTCAAAATGGCCCCTTGCACCCCAGCACATGGCCAGGCCCTGCCTGTACCAGCACTCAAAATGGCCCCCACCCACATGGCCAGTCCCCATCAACATCCCGAAAAATCGAAAAACACACACAAATCACCACAATCCAATGCCATCCATGCCCTCCATGATGTTTACATTAAAGAGACCCCACAGAAAGACTCAGTCCATGCACCACTCACTACCCCTGGGCAAAAGGACCCAACAGCAGCCAAAAAAACGAAAACACACAAAATCAGCAAAATCCCATGCCATCCATGCCCTCCATGATGTTTAAATTCAAGACACCCCACAGAAAGACTAGGCCCATGCACCACTCACTAGTCACTACCCCTGGGCATAATGGATGAAAGCTAGGCAAAATGGGTGCAGGCCTGAGAACACTGCCCGCCTTCAAAATGGCCCCTTGCCCCCCAGCACATGGCCAGGGCCTGCCTGTATCAGCACTCAAAATGGCCCCCACCCACATGGCCAGTCCCCATCAACACCCCACAAAATCGAAAAAGACACATAAATCACCACAATCCAATGCCATCCATGCCCCCCATGATGTTTGCATTAAAGAGACCACACAGTAAGACTCGGTCCATGCACCACTCACCACCCCTGGGCAAAAGGCCCCAACAGCAGCCCAAAAAATTGAAAAACACACAAAAATCAGCACAATCCCATGCCATCCATGCCCTCCATGATGTTTAAATTCAAGACACCCCACAGAAAGACTAGGCCCATGCACCACTCACTAGTCACTACCCCTGGGCATAATGGATGAAAGCTAGGCAAAATGGGTGCAGGCCCGAGAACACTGCCTGCCTTCAAAATGGCCCCTTGCACCCCAGCACATGGCCAGGGCCTCCCTGTACCAGCACTCAAAATGGCCCCCACCCACATGACCAGTCCCCATCAACACCCCAAAAAATCGAAAAACACACATAAATCACTTCAATCCAATGCCATCCTTGCCCCCATGATGTTTACATTAAAGAGACCCCACAGAAAGACTCAGTCCATGCACCACTCACTACCCCTGGGCAAAAGGCCCCAACAGCAGCCAAAAAAAACGAAGAACACACAAAAATCAGCACAATCCCATGCCATCCATGCCCTCCATGATGTTTAAATTCAAGACACCCCACAGAAAGACTAGGCCCATGCACCACTCACTAGTCACTCCCCCTGGGCATAATGGATTAAAGCTAGGCAAAATGGGTGCAGGCCTAAGAACACTGCCTGCCTTCAAAATGGCCCCTTGCCCCCCAGCACATGGCCAGGGCCTGCCTGTACCAGCACTCAAAATGGCCCCCACCCACATGGCCAGTCCCCATCAACACCCCAAAAAATTGAAAAAGATACACAAATCACCACAATCCAATGCCATCCATGCCATCCATAATGTTTACATTAAAGAGACCCCACAGAAAGACTAAGTCCATGCACCACTCACTACCCCTGGGCAAAAGGCCCCAACAGCAGCCAAAACAATTGAAAAACACACAAAAATCAACACAATCCCATGCCATCCATGCCCTCAATGATGTTTAAATTCAAGACACCCCACAGAAAGACTAGGCCCATGCACCACTCACTAGTCACTACCCCTGGGCATAATGGATGAAAGCTAAGGAAAATGAGTGCAGGCCTGAGAACACTGCCTGCCTTCAAAATGGCCCCTTGCCCCCCAGCACATGGCCAGCGCCTGCCTGTACCAGCACTCAAAATGGCCCCCACCCACATGGCCAGTCCCCATCAAAACCCCAAAAAATCAAAAAACACACAAAAATCACCACAATCCAATGCCATCCATGCCCTCCATGATGTTTACATTAAAGAGACCCCACACAAAGACTCAGTCCATGCACCACTCACTACCCCTGGGCAAAAGGCCCCACCACCAGCCCAAAAAATTGAAAAACACACAAAAAGCAGCACAATCCCATGCCATCCATGCCCTCCAGGATGTTTAAATTCAAGACACCCCACAGAAAGACTAGGCCCATGCACCACTCACTAGTCACTACCCCTGGGCATAATGGATGAAAGCTAGGCAAAATTGGTGCAGGCCTGAGATCACTGCCTGCTTCAAAATGGCCCCTTGCACCCCAGCACATGGCCAGGCCCTGCCTGTACCAGCACTCAAAATGGCCCCCACCCACATGGCCAGTCCCCATCAACACCCCGAAAAATCGAAAAACACACACAAATCACCACAATCCAATGCCATCCATGCCCTCCATGATGTTTACATTAAAGAGACCCCACAGAAAGACTCAGTCCATGCACCACTCACTACCCCTGGGCAAAAGGACCCAACAGCAGCCAAAAAAACGAAAACACACAAAATCAGCAAAATCCCATGCCATCCATGCCCTCCATGATGTTTAAATTCAAGACACCCCACAGAAAGACTAGGCCCATGCACCACTCACTAGTCACTACCCCTGGGCATAATGGATGAAAGCTAGGCAAAATGGGTGCAGGCCTGAGAACACTGCCCGCCTTCAAAATGGCCCCTTGCCCCCCAGCACATGGCCAGGGCCTGCCTGTATCAGCACTCAAAATGGCCCCCACCCACATGGCCAGTCCCCATCAACACCCCACAAAATCGAAAAAGACACATAAATCACCACAATCCAATGCCATCCATGCCCCCCATGATGTTTGCATTAAAGAGACCACACAGTAAGACTCAGTCCATGCACCACTCACCACCCCTGGGCAAAAGGCCCAAACAGCAGCCAAAAAAATTGGAAAACACACAAAAAGCAGCACAATCCCATGCCATCCATGCCCTCCAGGATGTTTAAATTCAAGACACCCCACAGAAAGACTAGGCCCATGCACCACTCACTAGTCACTACCCCTGGGCATAATGGATGAAAGCTAGGCAAAATGGGTGCAGGCCTGAGATCACTGCTTGCTTCAAAATGGCCCCTTGCACCCCAGCATATGGCCAGGCCCTGCCTGTACCAGCACTCAAAATGGCCCCCACCCACATGGCCAGTCCCCATCAACACCCCGAAAAATCGAAAAACACACACAAATCACCACAATCCAATGCCATCCATGCCCTCCATGATGTTTACATTAAAGAGACGCCACAGAAAGACTCAGTCCATGCACCACTCACTACCCCTGGGCAAAAGGACCCAACAGCAGCCAAAAAAACGAAAACACACAAAATCAGCAAAATCCCATGCCATCCATGCCCTCCATGATGTTTAAATTCAAGACACCCCACAGAAAGACTAGGCCCATGCACCACTCACTAGTCACTACCCCTGGGCATAATGGATGAAAGCTAGGCAAAATGGGTGCAGGCCCGAGAACACTGCCTGCCTTCAAAATGGCCCCTTGCACCCCAGCACATGGCCAGGGCCTCCCTGTACCAGCACTCAAAATGGCCCCCACCCACATGACCAGTCCCCATCAACACCCCAAAAAATCGAAAAACACACATAAATCACTTCAATCCAATGCCATCCTTGCCCCCCATGATGTTTACATTAAAGAGACCCCACAGAAAGACTCAGTCCATGCACCACTCACTACCCCTGGGCAAAAGGCCCCAACAGCAGCCAAAAAAAACGAAGAACACACACAAATCAGCACAATCCCATGCCATCCATGCCCTCCATGATGTTTAAATTCAAGACACCCCACAGAAAGACTAGGCCCATGCACCACTCACTAGTCACTCCCCCTGGGCATAATGGATTAAAGCTAGGCAAAATGGGTGCAGGCCTGAGAACACTGCCTGCCTTCAAAATGGCCCCTTGCCCCCCGCACATGGCCAGGGCCTGCCTGTACCAGCACTCAAAATGGCCCCCACCCACATGGCCAGTCCCCATCAACACCCCAAAAAATTGAAAAAGACACACAAATCACCACAATCCAATGCCATCCATGCCATCCATAATGTTTACATTAAAGAGACCCCACAGAAAGACTAAGTCCATGCACCACTCACTACCCCTGGGCAAAAGGCCCCAACAGCAGCCAAAACAATTGAAAAACACACAAAAATCAACACAATCCCATGCCATCCATGCCCTCAATGATGTTTAAATTCAAGACACCCCACAGAAAGACTAGGCCCATGCACCACTCACTAGTCACTACCCCTGGGCATAATGGATGAAAGCTAAGGAAAATGAGTGCAGGCCTGAGAACACTGCCTGCCTTCAAAATGGCCCCTTGCCCCCCAGCACATGGCCAGCGCCTGCCTGTACCAGCACTCAAAATGGCCCCCACCCACATGGCCAGTCCCCATCAAAACCCCAAAAAATCAAAAAACACACAAAAATCACCACAATCCAATGCCATCCATGCCCTCCATGATGTTTACATTAAAGAGACCCCACACAAAGACTCAGTCCATGCACCACTCACTACCCCTGGGCAAAAGGCCCCACCACCAGCCCAAAAAATTGAAAAACACACAAAAAGCAGCACAATACCATGCCATCCATGCCCTCCAGGATGTTTAAATTCAAGACACCCCACAGAGAGACTAGGCCCATGCACCACTCACTAGTCACTACCCCTGGGCATAATGGATGAAAGCTAGGCAAAATTGGTGCAGGCCTGAGATCACTGCCTGCTTCAAAATGGCCCCTTGCACCCCAGCACATGGCCAGGCCCTGCCTGTACCAGCACTCAAAATGGCCCCCACCCACATGGCCAGTCCCCATCAACACCCCGAAAAATCGAAAAACACACACAAATCACCACAATCCAATGCCATCCATGCCCTCCATGATGTTTACATTAAAGAGACCCCACAGAAAGACTCAGTCCATGCACCACTCACTACCCCTGGGCAAAAGGACCCAACAGCAGCCAAAAAAACGAAAACACACAAAATCAGCAAAATCCCATGCCATCCATGCCCTCCATGATGTTTAAATTCAAGACACCCCACAGAAAGACTAGGCCCATGCACCACTCACTAGTCACTACCCCTGGGCATAATGGATGAAAGCTAGGCAAAATGGGTGCAGGCCTGAGAACACTGCCCGCCTTCAAAATGGCCCCTTGCCCCCCAGCACATGGCCAGGGCCTGCCTGTATCAGCACTCAAAATGGCCCCCACCCACATGGCCAGTCCCCATCAACACCCCACAAAATCGAAAAAGACACATAAATCACCACAATCCAATGCCATCCATGCCCCCCATGATGTTTGCATTAAAGAGACCACACAGTAAGACTCAGTCCATGCACCACTCACCACCCCTGGGCAAAAGGCCCAAACAGCAGCCAAAAAAATTGAAAAACACACAAAAATCAGCACAATCCCATGCCATCCATGCCCTCCATGATGTTTAAATTCAAGACACCCCACAGAAAGACTAGGCCCATGCACCACTCACTAGTCACTACCCCTGGGCATAATGGATGAAAGCTAGTCAAAATGGGTGCAGGCCCGAGAACACTGCCTGCCTTCAAAATGGCCCCTTGCACCCCAGCACATGGCCAGGGCCTCCCTGTACCAGCACTCAAAATGGCCCCCACCCACTTGGCCAGTCCCCATCAACACCCCAAAAAATTGAAAAAGACACACAAATCACCACAATCCTAAGCCATCCATGCCATCCATAATGTTTACATTAAAGAGACCCCACAGAAAGATTAAGTCCATGCACCACTCACTACCCCTGGGCAAAAGGCCCCAAAAGCAGCCAAAACAATTGAAAAACACACAAAAATCAACACAATCCCATGCCATCCATGCCCTCAATGATGTTTAAATTCAAGACACCCCACAGAAAGACTAGGCCCATGCACCACTCACTAGTCACTACCCCTGGGCATAATGGATGAAAGCTAAGGAAAATGGGTGCAGGCCTGAGAACACTGCCTGCCTTCAAAATGGCCCCTTGCCCCCCAGCACATGGCCAGCGCCTGCCTGTACCAGCACTCAAAATGGCCCCCACCCACATGGCCAGTCCCCATCAAAACCCCAAAAAATCAAAAAACACACAAAAATCACCACAATCCAATGCCATCCATGATGTTTACATTAAAGAGACCCCACAGAAAGACTCAGACCATGCACCACTCACTACCCCTGGGCAAAAGGCCCCAACAGCAGCCAAAAAAAATTTCGAAAAACAAACAAAAATCAGCACAATCCCATGACATCCATGCCCTCCATGATGTTTACATTAAAGAGACCCCGCAGAAAGACTCAGTCCATCCACCACTGAGTACCCCTGGGCAAAAGGCCCCAACAACAGCCCAAAAATCGAAAATTCCAAAATTATAATTGCAGCAACTGTAATTCCCCAAACAAACTTACTTGTGAAATTTCTAATCCAAAAGGGATCCAAAGAAAGTCAAAAAGGCCTCAAATCCAAATATCCAGCAGCATCCACAAAAAGTAAACCTTCCAGGTCAAGATCCAAATCAAAGTGACCAGCACATGAAGAAAGCACTGGGAGGAGCCTGCTGGACAGGAACAGGAAGTTGGAGACTGTGGGGCACTTCCTTCCTCCCCCCCCAAAAATGTACTCCTTGCAAAAACAAAATGCAGGCAAATGTCAACCTGAGGAGTTATTCTGATAAAAATCATCATTTTCGGAAGGTTTTGGATGCTTGCTTGTGGATTTCTTGTCCAGAATTGCAAATTTTGCAATTTCGCGAGTGCAAGATTTTTGCTGCCTGCCGCATCTACGTGTTCGCAATTGCGAGCTCTCGCGATGCGTGCTGTGCAAGGTGGCAAGCCGCGATGACGTAATTGCGGTCGCCAAACTTCCGCGGGATCCCGCAGCAAGATCCAAAATGGCGCAGCACACGCAAAATATGGAGAAAAACAACTCTACAAATGCTGAATGACGGTAAGTGAACGCAGCGCGCCGCAATATTGTATCACCAAGCAAAATAATCTGCTGCGTGTGAATTTGCGAATTTTCAGCAAATTTGCAAGAGTTTGCGTATTGCAAGTTTGCTGAAAATCCGCAAATTCCGCGAGCGGAACGGATTTTGCGCCCATGCTTACTCTGCACACGCTTTTTTTTTGCTTCGCGCATGACAAACTGTGCAGCTCAAGTCACTGGTTAATCAAAGAGAACTAGCTATGTCTGTATGCTATGTGTCTGCGTGGGAAACCATTTGGTTTAGTATGAAGGCCCTCACCCATCAACATAGTTGGTGGCATGCTTCTTCATCGGGCCCCACCCGAGATACCGAGCACGCCTCAGGTGTGCTGCGACGCCAGATTACTGCGGAGCAGGTTTTTTGGAAGGTGAGTGTGCTGTGCAGGTGTGTTGCGTCAGATTTGAAAATTCTGTCCTTGGGGTCCCTAACAGTTACTTTATTGGTGGGCCCCAGGCAGAGGTTAAAAACAAAGGCTTGGGACGTGTAGGGGTTGACTTATGGTCTCCCACGTCCAGTGTGGTCGACTAGTTTCAGCCAGGCCTTTTAATTTCTTCAGGACCTATGTGTAGGGGTGTTACAGGGATCGATGTGATTATCAGTGCCCTGTATGTGAAGCACGCGCTAAGGTGCTGATATATGTAAGAGGTATTTCCTCTCAGTTTGTACTCCTGTCTACAGAGGACAAAACTCCCTGGACTTCCGCCGGAGGGTCGGGACTTATTAGCACTTTGGCTGTGTGTCCAGACCCAATGGAACACCTGTGATCTAGTCGCAAGTTCGGTGGGTGAGGGCCATCATACTAAACCAAATGGTTTCCCCTGCAGACACATAGCATACAGAGGTCAAATCAATGCCACATGGCTGTGGGTCCTTGCTGAACGCTCTCTATGGCCTACACTGCAGACAGCAGTGTACACAATTTAGATCGAGTCGTTATTGCAGATGATGCAGTGTTGATGGCAACAGATATTGCTCTTAGCAGCACGCATCATTGCTGGCTGTGCACATTCTAAATGCTATTGATGTGGCTATGTGAGTGCACTAGAACTAATGGAGCGTTTATGATATAATCTTTTTGCGTATTATAACAGACCTATTGATTGTGTGTCAGTATACCACAAGTATAGGTTCTTTTACTATAGAATTTTTTCTGTATTATTTCACATCTACTGTCCCTACCTTACTGAACACAAATTATTGATTCTTTTAATATTGAATCTTTAATGTGTGTGATCCAATGATTACTGTTGTAGTTAATGTTAGCAGCAACCATTCCCTGAGGGCTGCTTTACACTCACTCACTCACACGCATCCAGCACAGACGTCACTGGATATGTGACCCTTGTAATAAAAAGATGTTGAGCGCACGTGCCCGTACCCACTTCCACTATCTATCTGTGTCATTGTGTTCATTATCTAGGCATGATACTGCCCCTGGGCCCTACCACATTACACTGTGCTGTGTACAGAGTATGCAACCATGTTATCTCTGGTAGTAGAGAAAACTTTGGTTATGTAATGTTTAGGTGTATGGCTATCACAGGCGGAAGGCTACTTTACAAAGTATGAATATTGATGAAGATGAGGGTTGCATGTTGTGTGTAGTATTAGATATGTGTATGTAGCAAAAAGTTTAGTAAAAAGATCTCTACAAGGGTGTGTCTCATCAAATACAGTACAGAGGTATGACTAAAATGGGTGGTGTTTTCCAACTGTTACAATGGGAAATGTTATGAACTAATGAAATGCTTTTTTTTTATGGTCACATGGCAATCGCGCACCCAGCGCGTAAGGAGACCGCACCTGACAAGATTTTAAGAAAATATATTCACTATAATATATATATAAGTTTATTACAGTTAGAAATATATACATTTTAAAATATTTTGATTATGGCTTGTTCTCATATACACTTTAAAGTTATTTAGATATCGTTTTGAGACAAAACAAATGAGAGAATGGCGTACGCAGCGCGACACCGTACATCTATGACGTAACACAGGGCGTGGCAGTTTGCACTCGTTGCCTAAGCAACGCGCAGCAGGCACGACCCTATACGTACATGACTTAACGCTCAGCTTGGTAGTGCGTACCCATCACATACCAAAGTAGCAGCTGGCGCAACCTCATATGTATATATTGTGACGTGGGAAGTGATGCCACAAACCCGTCGGATACAAAATGCGCATCATTTAAATGTGGTGGATAGGATTTGCATGCTGATCGAGCTTGGTAGACTACTGCAACAGGACTGTAGTGTTAAAAAAATGATATAAATATTTTTGGGGGAATATATTAAACATTACAAGGATAATAGAGTTGCAAAATATTAAAAACAATTAGAAAAAATATATAAAAATATCAGTGATGTCATCAGTGATGTCATTTGAGATGTCATCAGTGATGTCACTGACCATGTCATGAGTGATGTAATATGTGACGTCATCAGCAGACCAGTGCATTGTGGATTCGCGAGTTATAGTTAGCTCAACTAACTATAACTGGCGAATTTCTCTGTTTTTATATGAGTAAAATGTTCAGCTAACTATAATGTCCCTTTCAATGAATTTCTAAGGTTTTTTAAATGCTAATTTTTCACTTTACCGTCTGTAAAACCTATATATATATATATATTCACAGAAAACAACATAGGTTTCACTGGTGTTATAGTTAGCTGGACATTTCACTCATACTAAACCATAGAAATTACTCCATTATAGTTAGTTCTGCTATCTATAACTCGAGCGCCCGCAATGCACTGCTGATGATGTCACATATTACATCATTCATGACATGGTCAGTGGCATCACTGATGACATCACTAATGACATCTCAAATGACATCACTGATGACATCATCCAGTGATTGTGGTTTAGTTTGAAATTTAAATATGTATTATATATATACCAATCTGTATTGAAGATTGAGTAGATATATAATGGTCTGTATGGAGGATTTAGTAGCTGTCTGACTGTCTGTTTAAGTGAGTAATTAAAAGTGTCTCACTTAATACATGGATCAGTAACTAAACTATGTGAATGTGTGCTTCACTGTCTCTGTTGTTATATAACATGCTGCATCAGTTGGTCACTAACTACATGAGTGTGTATATTAGTTATTGATTAGTTGGGTGAGTATTTGTATGGGACACTGAGTTTGTGTGTGGTTGGGGTGTGTGTAACTCTATGCATAGATGTGTGAATGGTATATGTATTTGTGTGTTGGTGAGCGAATATATGTTTTAGTTTTACATCTTCAACAAAGTAAAAAATATAAATAAGTATATGTAAGAGTCAATGATTGTGATAGTAACTATATGAATGAGTGAATAATTATAATGGTCATTTTTTAACATATTAACTATGAGGTATTATGTGCTTGAACAAATGAGGTGTTGTGTGTATAATTATAAGAGTAAATGTAAGTGTGATGATTTTTTTTGTATGAGTGAGTAGGATGACTGCATAAATGACTAAGATGCCTGCTGATGTGTCAATGTCTATATATGTATATAAGTGCATTTGATAGTGTTCTATTAATTAGTGACTGCATGTATAAGTGATTCTGTTGTTGAATTGGTAGTTGGTATGTAGTAACTGGTATTGGTGTGTCAATGGTTTCAAATATGGTACTCTGTATTTTACAGTGAGTGATGAAAGGTAATACTAGTTTATGATGAGGTGTGTCAGATTGTCAAGTGGATGATTTCATCAGTGATGTCATTTGAGATGTCATCAGTGATGTCATCGATGATGTCACTGATCATGTCATGAATGATGTAATATGTGACATCATCAGCAGTGCATTGCCGGCTCACGAGTTATAGTAAGCAGAACCAACTATAACAGAGGAATTTCTATGGTTTTGAAACAGTAAAATGTCCAGCTAACTATAACATCCCTGAAACCTATGTTTTGTTTTGTGAATTTCTAATGTTTTTTAAATGCTGATTTCTAACTATAACGTCTCTGAAACCTATGGTTTTTTCAGTGAACTTCAAAGTTTTTTTAAATGCTTATTTCTAACTATAATGTCTCTGAAACCTATGGTTTTTCCAGCGAATTTCAAAGGTTTGTTAAATGCTCATTTTTAAGTGTAATAGTAGTTATACCTATTTTTTTGTACTGATTTTTTACAGTTTTTTGCTGTTTATTTATAAATAGTTTATTTATTAAAATAACATTTCATATTTTTCAGAAAATTTTAAAAAATAAATAAAAAAAATCAAACTGAAATATTGCTTGATTTTTTTGCATTATTGTTTTTCTTTTAATATAATTATATTATTTTCTTTTTACATTTTTTTCCACATTTTTTTCTGAGTCGCGCACCCAAAGCGTACACATCATGGTGTGTGCGCAGACTCTAGACGCCATTTTAGAAAAGTTGTGAAGGATCCTCGTACGGTGTGCGACGGCTATGTTTTTTTTCAGTTAAATCATATACATTTAACATTACGTGATGTGTGCGATTGGTATGCGACCAGTCCGCGACTCCTGCTCCCACGCATTCACAACACATACGCATTACGGTAAGCGACACTTGGCTCCAGTGGCATGGAAAGCACGGGACCCAAGTCTGGGAGACTTATTTGTTATGAAGTTTCCTAATTTCCTCATCTTCTACAGTCTCCTCAGTGGGAAATACTTTCCGTTTTTTTACTTTGGTTCCATCAAGAAGGCATTCAGATGTGTCACACATTTGCCATAAATTCTGAAGGTTAGCACTCTAGTTGCTCATTGGATCACTGTAGTAAAGCTACTGCTCACCAGGGAAGTCTTCTGCTGGTATTCAAAGTGCATGTTTCAGGCTGCATGTTAGAATTTTTTAATGAAATAGAAGAGGATTTGAGAAGTCAAAATGTGCCCTAATTTTTCTTTCTGCAGCACTAATCATAATTTCTATGGCAAACTGAAGTCCCTAATTTTGCTCCTTTGCAAATCAAAGGTTTTAAGTGTTACCATTTTATTCGAATCACAATGGCTTTAGGTGTTCCATACTTTTGCCATAAGTAAGACTGTTATCCCTCTAGTTGTTCTTTAGAACACTCTGGGACATTCTGTCTTTGGGCTATACTTGGGCTACATCTGGGTGATATTTGTGCTACATTTGTGCTCTTTGTCTCTGGTGGCCATCTTGGGAGACTTATTTGTTATGATGTTTCCTAATTTCCTCATTTACTACAGTCTCCTCAGTAGGAAATACTTTCAGTTTTTTACTTTGGTTCCATCAAGAAGGCATTCAGATGTGTCACACATTTGCCACACATTCTGAATGTTAGCACTCTAGTTGCTCATTAGATCACTGTAGTAAATGTTGTATTGTGTTGATGTCTTAGAATAGGTCATAAGTCCTATTTTATTATATGTTAGAAATCTTATGTTTTTATCCTGAGTATATATACTTATCAATAAACAAAATTTTGTACTTTTTAATTTATTGTTGTGCTTTTCACTTGTTGTTTTCTCCCTGATATTACATTTGGAAACTTTTTTTACATTGTCTAATTTTCCCTGTCAAACATATCAAGTTGCTTAAACGGGGGGTCCTTGTTATTCACACCGTAAAGCTACTGCTCACCAGGGAAATCTGTTGCTGGTATTCAAAGTGCATGTTTTAGTCTGTATGTTAGAATTATTTAATAAAATAGAAGAGGATTTGAGGAGTCAAAATGTGCCCTAATTTTTCTGCCTGCAGCACTAATCATAATTTCTATGACAAAATGAAGCCCCTCATTTTGTACCTTTTGCTAATTAAATGTTTTAAGTGTTACCACTTTTTTCCAGTGAAGATGGCTTCAGGTTTTCCATACTTTTGTCATAAATAAGACTGTTAGCACTCTAGTTGATCTTTAGAACAGTCTGGGACATGCTGTCATTGGGCTATACTTGGGCTACATCTGGGTGATATTTGTGCTATATTTGGGCTCTTTTGTCTCTGGTGGCCATCTTGGGAGACTTTTTTTATGACGTCTCCTAATTCCTTAATTTACTACAATCTACTCAGTAGGAAATACTTTCTGTTTCTTTACTTTGATTCCATCAAGAAGGCATTCAGGGCGTGGCTTGGATGCCGAGGAGATAGGCAGCATGAGCTCGGAGCTCTGCGCCCGATCCCGAAAAATATCCTGAATATCTGATCGAACCCCGACGAAATCGGTATACTCCGGCACTGGAAGGTACCACTGAGGGTCCGGCGCCGACGGCGGACGACTCGGGGCCATCCCAAGCCCGATATCTGACTCTGAAAGCTGAACTCAGGCGTGAAGACATCGACCTAAAATGGCGGCAGTGGCATGAGGCACAGGGACGACGGAGTCGCTGGCCCGGAGCCACATTAAGGGCTGCTACTTCCACAGATAGGAGGTGATCGCGGCTGCATCGCGCCCCCCTCGGGGTGTTGGAGTGGACCTCTAGAGCGCCACCGGCGGTGGATGGGATCCGAACCCTTGGTGGTGGCGGCGACAACAGGGCAACGACCCAGTGGCCCCGGGCCTCTGAGCACGACTGGCACCAGCCAGACTAGCGGGCGATCAAAAACCCTGCTCCCTAGAGGCAGCCTTAGATCCGGAGACTAGAGCGGTGCCCCAGGCGTGACACGCGGCGGGCCTTTTCCGCCACTGCTGCAAGAGGACCTTCCTGAGGGCGAAGCCCGGCGACGTTCGGAGCGGGGGCAGAGACAGCTTTGGAGGCCACCGCTCGTGCCGGCCCAGATGGGGAAGCCGAAAGGGAAGGGAGATGGTGCGACCGATACAGAAGCCGCGGAAGGAGCGGATCGAGCGGATCGAGACCAGTCGGCGCTACAACGGATGCAGGACCGGATCCTGGAGGCCATCGCCACCACAAAAGACGCCTTGCAGCAGGACATAGCCCAAGTGGCGACGGGCTTGGGCCTCCTAAAAGCTGACCACGATAAGCTCAAGGACAGAGTGAAATCCGTGGAGATCACGGTTCAGGAATTGGCCCCGAGCCATGCAGCGGTGAAGGCGCAGATGACGGAGGTGATGGATCGTTTGAAGGTGCTGGAACGGAGGGCCGAGGACGCGGAAAACCGGAATAGGCGCAACAACGTACGCCTCGTAGGCTTGCCGGAAAAAATTGAAGGTGACGATATGGTGGGCTATCTTGATAATTGGTTGCGAACGGTGGTGGCGCCGGAGGGACTGTCCCCTTCTTCTCCCTTGAGCGAGCGGATAGGGTTCCGGCGCGCCCGCCGGCCCAGGGCCTCCCGCCTCGCCCAGTGGTGTTCAAGTTGCTCCATTACCGGGACAGAGACTGGCTTTTGCAACGGGCGAGGGAAGCAGGGCCCTTTCAGGTGGACAACAGCAGGGTCACTATGTTCCCGGACTATACGTTTGAGACACAGAGGCTCAGGGCGAACTTCCTGTCCCTTAAGCGGGAGCTCCGTGATGAAGGCATCAAGTACTCCCTGTTATTCCCAGCGAAGCTGAGAGTGGTGGTAGATGAACAGACACTCTTCTTCACGTCCTCGGCGGACGCTTGGGCCTGGGGGGACACTTATAAAGCGGGAACGGATGGTGCCAAGGCCAGGGAGGAGGAGGCTAAGGTGACACAACCGATCAGGAAATCTCAACGGATCAGGAAGATCCGCAGGAGGACCGGCAAACCTTCAGTGTCACAGACGGAGACGGAGAGGCAAGCGGCCCTACAGGCAGTGGCGGACTTATCCAAGTCTACCAGAAGTCAGTCCGGGAAGGGCACGGACTCGGAGGACCCGGGCACGGGCTCGGAGACGGGACTTTCGGAATTTGGTGGAACCCGGGGCCCTATCGTGACGCCACAGACTTCGGAGGAGATACTTGAGGCGTGTTAATCTGGACTAATGGAGTGGACTCGCTGGTTGGACACCGGGGCGCTGGGCCCGTGGCAGTGGAGCACTGCTACTTGAGGTTTCGGGGTGCTATGATGTGGGGATTGTGGGGTGGAGTGTGCGGGGTTGATTTGCTTTCACGAACCTTTCGCATCGTGCCACGCCCTACTGGCCCTTAAGGTCATCGCAGTGGAGACTGCGACCATTACTGCCTTATTTGAGGGGTGGTTGGGAGTGTTGGTTTGGATGGGGGTACTTCCAGTTGCGGGGGGGCCTGTCCTGGGGGGGTGGGTGTTGAGAGCAGTTGGGGTTGCTCGGGGGGTAGTTGTTGTTGGGGGGGTGTGGCTTCCTGTTTGGAGAGGGAGGGTGGGTTGGTCCGTGGTCGCGGAGAGAGCGAGGTCAATGATCTTTATTGTTCGGTCTGGTTGTGTGAAGGGAAATGGCTAGTACCGGGGCGTTGAAATGTGTGTCCTGGAATGTGCGGGGTATGCAGTCCATGACACGCAGGCATAAAGTTCAGGCATACCTCAAGCGCAGGGGAGTTCACATAGCGTTCCTGCAAGAAACACATCTCAATAAACAAGAAGGGATTGCACTGCAGAGGCGTTGGAGGGGGCAGCTGTTTAATACGACGTTCTCAGCTTTTGCGAGGGGGGCACTGATTTGGATACGGGCGGGGGTTCCCTTCCAGGTTACAAAAACATTGGTGGACCCTGAGGGCAGGTATGTGGCAGTGGAGGGGAGGCTGAAAGGCAGGGTGGTATCTCTCTGCAGTGTGTACGCTCCCAATGTGGATCTGCCCGCATTTTTGTCTACACTCTCGGGTAAACTGGCGGGTTATTTGGCGGGCCGGTACTCCTGGGGGGGGATTTCAACTCGGTTGAGGATGTGATATTGGATAGGTCCCATCCCCCACTGCATGCGTCCCCAGTGCATAGAGTAGCCAAGCGCAGGCTGGAGTGGCAGGAGAGCTGGGCCCTCACAGATGCATGGAGGGCGTTACACCCCACTACTAGGGACTACTCCTTTCACTCACTCCTGCATGATCTACACGTCAGGCTGGACGCGTTTCTGTACTCATCATGTGTGCTTTCTGCGGTGGGAGGGGCGGAATATTTGGCCCGGACGATATCGGACCACAACCCTTTGTTGCTATCCCTGAACTGGATGGTGACTGCTACCTGCGTACCAACATGGCGCCTGCAACCCGACACCCTAGATGACTTGTTGTTCAGGGAGGCCCTGGGAGAACGCATTGAGCGCTACTTTGAGGAGAACATCGGCACGGCCTCCACGAGGGCGGTAGAGTGGGACGCGTTTAAGGTGGTGGTGCGAGGGCACTGTATTGGACACACGGCTCGGGCTCGCAAGACTTTGTTAGATGATTTAGATAAGGCCGAAACGCGGTTGAGAGAACTGGAGAAGGGTCGCCCGAATCACCCTGAGTTGCAGGAGGGGCTTAGTGGGGCCAGGGAGGGGCTGGCTGTGGAACTAGAACGGCTGCGCAGCTTTGATCATAAGGCATACATGACGAGGGCGCACGCGGAAGGCGATAAGGCGGGGTCTATGTTGGCGTGGCTCGCTAACCCAGTCAGGAGGGGTATGCCGATCATGATGATCCAAGAGACAGGGGAGGAGCCCTGCCATACCCAACCCGGGATCCTGAATAAGTTTCGGACTTATTATGAGGGTCTCTATGAAAGTGGTGAAACAGGGGGGACAGATGAGCTAGGAGAGTTCTTGGACGGCTTACAACTACCGAGGGTGGAAGATTCAGAGGCAGAGGAGCTGGGTCGGCCCATTACGCTCGGAGAGATAGGGTGTGCAGTAAAACAAATGGCTAGAAATAAGACCCCGGGACTCGACGGGCTCCCGATAGAGTTTTATAGTAAATATCTGGAGTACCTTGCTCCCCGGCTGCGAGAGGTCTACAATGAAGCGCAAGCTAGGGGTCGGCTCCCGGGCTCCATGTGTGAAGCCCTCATGATCCCGCTTTTAAAACCGGGCAGAGAGGGAGCGGCTTTATCCTCGTACCGTCCGTTGTCCATGTTGACGACGGACTACAAGATCCTGAGTAAGATTCTTGCCAACAGACTGCTGGTGCATATGACTGGCCTTGTTCATAAGGACCAATGCGGTTTTATCCCGACGCGCAACACTACCCACAATATTCGCAGACTTACGAGACTGATGGGGGCGGACTGGCCGGGCGCCGTCTCTCCATTTGTCCTTTCTATTGACATAGAGAAGGCCTTCGACAGCCTTGAATGGGGGTACCTGTATGAGGTGATGCGACGCTTCGGGCTGGGGGACGGATACATAAACTGGACCAGGGTCCTGTACACTGATGCGGTAGCGAGAGTCCGAGTGGGTGCTCTGATCTCGAGGCAATACCCGGTTAGGCGTGGCACCAGACAGGGGTGTTCCCTATCTCCGCTTCTTTTTGCCCTGGCGATGGAACCCTTCGCTGTAGAGGCCAGACTGGGCCGCCACTACGCCGGTTTATCATTTAGGGGCAGGCCACATTTTATTTCTTTATACGCAGATGATCTGCTGATGTTTTTGGCTAACGCGGGCCCCGAGCTAGAAGGGGCACGGCGATTACTAGGGCGGTTTGGCCGGCTATCGGGCCTGAGGGTCAACTGGCCTAAGTCCTGCTTATTCCCCCTGAGGTCAGGAGAACCGTGTCCACTCACCGCGCAAGAACTTCGATGGGAACCGCGCTGTCTGCACTATCTGAGAGTCCTACGGGGGAACATGGACTTCTGGTCTACCCTGCCGCTATCCCTGGCTGGTAGGATCTCCCTGCTCAAAATGGTGGCCCTGCCCAGGCTCTTGTATTATTTTAGGACGCTCCCGGTGTGGGTCCCGAGTTCCATTTTTAAGCGCCTGAGATCTCTGGTCATAGCGTTTTTATGGGGCACGGGAAGGAGGCGCATAGCGCTCGATACTCTGCTACGCCCCAAGGATGAAGGAGGATTGGCTGTGCCTGATTTTGAGGGATATTATCTGGCCGCGCAGCTGCAGATTTTTACTCAGGAGGTCGCGAGAGTGTATAGAGGCCCTGAGGACGCGAGAGTAGAAGGCACCCCGCGACATGTGCTGGCGTACATCACATTACACCAGAAACTCCGGGTAGGAGATTTGACGGTCGAGGAGCAGACGTTCCGACTCTGCTGGGACCGGGCCCGTAAGCGGGCGGGAGTCCGCCTTATGTATGCCCCTGAAATCCCGTTGGGGATGGTTACGGCCCTCCCACATGGAAGTGACTGGTCGCGCTTGCTGGGTTGGGAGGAGGCGGGGATACAAATGTTGGGCGATCTGTATGAGGATGGGGTACTGCTGCTGTTTCAGGACTTGCAGGAGCGGTTCGACCTGCCGAGGGGCGACTACTTGTTGCACGCAGCGGTCACGGGCGCTATGCAGGCCCACTGGGGGGAAGGATTGCAGGAGCCGGGCACCTCCATGGCATGTCAATACACGATGATGGCTGCGGGGACCTTTAAGGCTGTCACCTGCTTGTACTCCAGGATACAGAGGGAGGCCTTACAGCCACTGACAGCTCTGAAGGCCAAGTGGGAGCTGGACCTCCAATTAGAGATCCCTGACACGACCTGGGGCCAGCTACTGAGGCGGGCACGGAAGAGCTCGAGAAATGCCAGGTTTCAGTTAATCCACTTCTACATCATTCACAGGGCATACCTCACACCGGGGAAAATACAACAATATTTTGGGATAGAAAACGCTGCTTGCCCCAGATGCAATACGGTTGGGGCGGACCTGGGTCACATGTTATGGGATTGCCCATCTCTGGGAGACTACTGGCAGGAGGTTGGGCGGGCCCTCAACAGTGCAACAGACAGGGACATCCAGTACACGAAAGCGGTGGGCATCCTCCATTGGTTCCCACACACGCCTAGAAACAAGACTACCAGTAAATTTATAGACTTGGGGCTCATTCTAGCTAAGCGGGAGATAACGAGGAATTGGAAGTCGAGAGTGGGGCCCGCGTATAAAAGGTGGTATGGGGAATGCCTGAGGTGGGCGGCATGTGAGAGCACCCTGAGGTACCAGATGGCCTGGAGAACAAATGACGAGAAGGCTTTGGAGAGGGCGACTGCGTGGGAAATGATAGTGCAGGCGCTCCGTGACTTAGATGATGAGGAGCAGGAGGGCGAGGAGGAGCTGGATGTAGCGGACCCTGTCACCATACCGGGGGACACACCTTAGCGAATGTATGCACTTCCTACATCACAACAGACGTTCTTACAACGATGAATCAGCGCAGCGCGACCACGGGGGGGGAGGGAAGGAAGCGGAATTGACGGGCTGTTGGGGAACGAAATTATGGGGCAGGGGAGGGGTGAAAATCACAAAAGCAACCCAGCAATACTTTAATACCACTAATGTCAGACAATGTAAGGTGATACGAGGAATACTCATGGACAGAGGCTACCAGCACCCGAGGAAGGGGCGGACCTCCCGGACAAGAAAGCAATGGACAATAACATTCCTTGTGTAATTTTGATTATCTTGTCTGTACAATTATATTTGTGATGCAATAAAAATGATGTTAAAAAATCAAAAAAAAAAAAAAAAAAAATCAAGAAGGCATTCAGATGTGTCGCACATTTCCCATAAGTTCAGAATGTTGGCACTCTAGTTGCTCATTGGATCACTGTAGTAAAGCTACTGCTCACCAGGGAAGTCTTCTGCTGGTATTCAAAGTGCATGTTTCAGTCTGCATGTTAGAATTTTTTGATGAAATAGAACAGGATTTGAGAAGTCAAAATGTGCCCTAATTTTTCTTTCTGTAGCACTAATCATAATTTCCATGGCAAAATGAAGCCCCTCATGTTGATTCTTTGCAAATTAAATGTTTTACGTCTTACCACTTTATGCCAATCAAGATGGCTTCAGGGGTTCCATACTTTTGTCATAAGTAAGACTGTTAGCGCTCTAATTGTTCTTTAGAACACTCTGGGACAGTCTGTCATTGGGCTATACTTGGGCTACATCTGGGTGATATTTGTGCTACATCTGTACTCTTTTGTCTCTGGTGGCCATCTTGGGAGACTTATTTGTTATAAAGTTTACTAATTTCCTCATTTACTACAGACTCCTAGGTAGGAAATACTTTCAGTTTTTTACGTTGGTTCCATCAAGAAGGCATTCAGATGTGTCACACATTTGCCATACATTCTGAATGTTAGCACTCTAGTTGCTCATTAGTTCACTGTAGTAAAGCTACTGCTCACCAGGGAAGTCTGCGGCTGGTATTCAAAGTGCATGTTTCAGGCTGCATTTTAGAATTTTTTAATGAAATAGAAGAGGAATTGAGAAGTCAAAATGTGCCCTAATTTTTCTTTCTGCAGCACTAAGCATAATTTCAATGGCAAACTGAAGTCCCTAATTGTGTTCCTTTGCAAATTAAAGCTTTTAAGTGTTACAATTTTATTCCAATCACAATGGCTTCAGGTGTTCCATACTTTTGCCATAAGTAAGACTGTTATCCCTCTAGTTGTTCTTTAGAACACTCTGGGACATTTTGTCTTTGGGCTATACTTGGGCTACATCTGGGTGATATTTGTGCTACATTTGTGCTCTTTGTCTCTGGTTGCCATCTTGGGAGACTTATTTGTTAAGATGTTTCCTAATTTCCTCATTTACTACAGTCTCCTCAGTAGGAAATACTTTCAGTTTTTGCTTTGGTTCCATCAAGAAGGCATTCAGATGTGTCACACATGTGCCATACATTCTGAATGTTAGCACTCTAGTTGCTCATTAGATCACTGTAGTAAAGCTACTGCTCACCCGGGAAATCTGTTGCTGGTAGTCAAAGTGCATGTTTCAGTCTGTATGTTAGAATTATTTAATCAAATAGAAGAGGATTTGAGGAGTCAAAATGTGCCCTAATTTTTCTTTCTGCAGCACTAATCATAATTTCTATGGCAAAATAAAGCCCCTCATGTTGTACCTTTTGCTAATTAAATGTTTTAAGTGTTACCACTTTATTCCAATCAAGATGGCTTCAGGTTTTCCATACTTTTGTCATAAATAAGACTGTTAGCGCTCTAGTTGATCTTTAGAACAGTCTGGGACATTCTGTCATTGGGCTATACTTGGGCTACATCTGAGTGATATTTGTGCTATATTTGGGCTCTTTTGTCTCTGGTGGCCATCTAGGGAGACTTTTTTTTATGACGTCTCCTAATTCCTTAATTTACTACAATATACTCGTTAGGAAATACTTTCTGTTTATTTACTTTGATTCCATCAAGAAGGCATTCAGATGTGTCGCACATTTCCCATAAATTCAGAATGTTGGCACTCTAGTTGTTTTTTGGATCACTGTAGTAAAACTACTGCTCACCAGGGAAGTCTGCTGCTGGTATTCAAAGTGCATGTTTCAGTCTGCATGTTAGAATTTTTTAATGAAATAGAACAGGATTTGAGAAGTCAAAATGTGCCCTAATTTTTCTGTCTGTAGCACTAATTTCTATGGCAAAATGAAGCCCCTCATGTTGATCCTATGCAAATAAATGTTTTAGGTCTTACCACTTTATGCCAATCAAGATGGCTTCAGAGGTTTCATACTTTTGTCATGAGTAAGACTGTTAGCGCTCTAGTTGTTCTTTAGAACACTGTGGGATAGTCTGTGATTGGGCTGTACTTGGGCTACATCTGGGTGATATTTGTGCTACATCTGTGCTCTTTTGTATCTGGTGGCCATCTTGGGAGTCTTATTTCTTATAAAGTTTATTATTTCCTCATTTACTACAGTCTCCTCAGTAGGAAATATTTTCAGTTTTTTACTTTGGTTCCATCAAGAAGGCATTCAGATGTGTCACACATTTGCCATAAATTCTGAATATTAGCACTCTAGTTGCTCATTAGATCACTGTAGTAAAGCTACTGCTTACCACGGAAGTCTGCTGCTTGTATTCAAAGTGCATGTTTCAGGCTGCATGTTAAAAATGTTTAATGAAATAGAAGAGGATTTGAGAAGTCAAAATGTGCCCTATTTTTTCTTTCTGCAACACTAAGCATAATTTCTATGGTAAAATGAAGTCCCTAATTTTGTTCCTTTGCAAATTAAATGTTTTAAGTGTTACCATTTTATTCCAATCAAGATGGCTTCAGGTGTTCCATACTTTTGCCATAAGTAAGACTGTTATCCTTCTAGTTGTTCTTTAGAATACTCTGGGACATTCTGTCTTTGGGCTATTTTTGGGCTACATCTGGGTGATATTTGTGCTACATCTGTGCTCTTTTGTCTCTGGTGGCCATCTTGGGAGACTTATTTGTTATAAAGTTTACTAATTTCCTTATTTACGACAGTCTCCGCAGTAGGAAATACTTTCACTTTTTTACTTTGGTTCCATCAAGAAGGCATTCAGATGTGTCACACATTTGCAATACGTTCTGAATGTTAGCACTGTAGTTGCTCATTAGATCACTGTAGTAAAGCTACTGCTCACCAGGGAAATCTTTTGTTGGTATTCAAAGGGCATGTTTCAGTCTGTATGTTAGAAATATTTAATAAAATAGAAGAGGATTTGAGGAGTCAAAATATGCCCTAATTTTTCTTTCTGCAGCACTAATTATATTTGCTATGGCAAAATTAAGCCCCTCATTCTTTACCTTTTCCTAATGAAATATTTTAAGTGTTACCACTTTATTCCAATCAAGATGGCTTCAGGTGTTCCATACTTTTCTCATAAGTAAGACTGTTAGCGCTCTGGTTGTTCTTTAGAACAATCTGGGACATTCTGTCATTGGGCTATACTTGGCCTACATCTGGGTGATATTTGTGCTACATTTGAGCTCTTTTGTCTCTGGTGGCCATCTTGGGAGACTTATTGTTATGAAGTTTCCTAATTCCTTTTCCTAATTCAGTAGGAAATACTTTCAGTTTTTTGCTTTGGTTCCATCAAAAATGCATTCAGATGTGTCACACATTTGCCATAAATTCTGAATGTTAGCATTGGAGTTGTTCATTAGATCACTGTAGTAAAGCTACTGCTCACCAGGGAAGTCTGCTGCTGGTATTGAAAGTACATTTTTCAGTTTGTATGTCAGAACTTTTTTTAATGAAATAGAAGATGATTTGAGAAGTCACTCAAAATGTGCCATCATTTTTCTTTCTGCAGCACTAATCATACTTTGTATGGCAAAATGAACCCCTCATTTTGTTCCTTTTTAAATTAAATGTTTTGAGAGTTACCACTTTATTCCAATCAAGAAGGCTTCAGGGGTGTTATACTTTTGTCATAAGTAAGGCTGTTAGCACTCTAGTTGTTCTTTAGAACACTCTGGGAAGCAGTAGTAGAACACAAATGACTCATCTGACAGTCTCTGCCCTTGTTGGATGTTCATGTTTTACTGAGAATGTCAGATTTCATTCTCACATGACTGAGAAAGATAATGTGAATTTACAGTAAATATGCTCTCAGTTTAGCCTATAAAACACCTTCCAAACCTCTGTGGGAAAAGCATGAGAAAATAGTTTTCTCTCAAACGTGATTCATGATATCCCACCAGAAAGCTTTTTCACATGGTAAAATCACCTTAGAACACATCACAATTCCTAAAATGAGTATGGTACCATTAACAAATGATTTATAATGTAAATAAAGTCTTAAAACATTCTATTAACTGAAATGCTTTTTAATAAGGTGCTATTATGTATATAGGTACCAAGATGGCTGCCAACACTTCTTGGATGAGGTGCTGACAGCCATTCAGATCTCACGAGGAGAATGTCCACCCCGATATATATATATATATATATATATATATATATATATATATATATATATATATATATATATATATATATCTGTTTCCTTTAATATCTAAAAAACTACAGAAAAGATTTACATAATTTAAGAAAAAGGCACGAGTCTGAACCAAGGACTACCTCTTTGCCAAATTTGGTGTAATTCCGTTCAGCATTTCGGGCATGTAGCTGCGACTAAAGGTTCCTATGGGAAAAGCATAGGGAAAAACACATTTTTAGACCCCCTTTTTCTTGGCCCCCACTTGACAAATCACTCCCAAACTATTAGGATAGGATTGGACCGGAGTACCCCACGATTTTTAAACATTTTGCGAAGATTCGTCAATCGGCGCCAAAGTTATTGCAAATAGAATGTTGCGGATTCCCCTTGGAAAATAAATCCTAACTATAACTACCTACTGGCGACCGCCAGTCGTTCATATATATATATGGCGATTGCCAGTAGCTAGTTATAGTTAGGACCTAGGGCCTCATTTATGAGAAATGACGCATTGCTGCGTGAAAGCAGCGATGCGTCACTTCTCAGTGCGCACTTCTTGCGACATTCCTGATGCGTCATATTTAAAGTATGACGCATAATGTCACAAGGAGTTACAGATACGTCAGTATTTCTGACGTATGTGTAAGCGCAAAAATGACGCATTGCTGGAGTGTGTCACAAAAGTGACACAACTCCAGCAATGCGTCCTTTCACATGGGGCAAGCCCCATGTGATAGTGCCTGCTTCAGTCTTATGCCTGCTGTGAGGCAGGCGCAAGATTTTGATGCAACGGCGTCCTAGAATTGACGCAGTGAAATTTCATAGATTTCACGGCGTCACTTCTACGAAGCTTTTTGCGGGGGAACGCCCCCCCCCGCATACATTATACCTGACGCAGGTATAAAGTAGCGCAGGGGTTTACAAAGTGACGCATCTACCTAGATGCAGCACTTTGTAAATATGCTGCAACAAGGGGCATTTTTTATGCCACTGGTGCGTCACAAAAAGTGACGCATCCGCGGCGTAAAAGTGATGCAGGGGGCTCATAAATGAGGCCCCTAGTTTCTATAGAAAAAGTGTTTTTTGATTGGCAATATCTTTGGCGCCAGTTGCCCAATCTTTGCAAAAAAATTTAAACTAAAGGCCTGCTCCACTCAGCTTCTGCCTTGAAAGTTTCAGAGTGATTCATCAAGAGGGCCCGAGAAAACAGGGGGTCACAAAACACATTTCTTCCATGTTCATTTCCATAGGAAATTTTGGAGAAGGCTACAGCCCGAACTGCTGAAAGGAATAACTCCAACTTTGGCAAAAAGGTAGCTTTTGGTTCAGAAAGCATTTTTTTTAAATGGTTTAAATTCCTTCAGTAGTTCCTGAGGAATTCATACATAAGAAATATCAATATCTGGTGACCGTGGTGGATCCACAAACCCTCCCGGGCACGAGCTTGATTGTGATTGGCTGCCAACACTCAGAATCAAAAAGTGTTGTCAGCCATCTTGTGACTCAGTTGAACAGAGTCACAAGAAAAAAGGTTAATAACGAAGAAAAGGGGGGTGGGTAGAAGCACACTGACGCCCTAGGTCTACACAAACGATCCAACAGGGACCCCAAGGGCCAAAAACGCATTTATTGGGGCAGAATGAGCGTACGTTGCGTGAATTCTGCAGAAAAAATTACAAAAAATAAAACACAGGCTCTTTGTTTTAATAATCCAGGACAATGAGGAAAATATATGGGGTGGCCCGCTGGGGCTTCCACAGCCCTAAGGACCACCACCTCCCTGCTGAACGAATAATAGTATGCAGGGGCACCCAGCCCCAAGCAGCCCCGGGGACTGCCACCTCTCCGGGGCTTTTTAAATGACTACCACCTTCTGGGGGCTTTAATTAATTAGGGTGGTGGGCCTCGCCCCAGAGACTTCCACCTCCCTGGGGCTTTATTTAAAAATAAAATTTGGGGGGCTTGAGTCCCCCCACACTGCCCCCGGGACCTTATTAGGGGAGCACTAATTATTCGAATAAGGTGGTCCATTGTGGACCCCAGCCCCAGGGACCATCCCTCCCTGGGGCTTTATAGATATGTTGGAGGGGGTCTGCATGGCCACTATCCTGGATCCCTCCATGGCCCTGGGGCAGCCTCCTGCAATGTCCGAGGTGCCTACTTCTGGGGCATTGCAGTTTGCATAGCAGGATAGGAGCACTGCAAAAGTAGGAAGCATGCTCTTGCTTCTATGAAGCAAAGAAGAATCGCTTTTGGGCAAAGGGAGCTGCATGTTTGCATCTCCCTTTGTCCAAAAGAAATGCTGGCTCCCGCATGAGGAGGTGCATTTGCAGAGCGGTGGAGAAAGGGTGTGTGGCCTGTGTCCAACTTTCAGCTATCCCACTGTGTGGGGCTTACTGGAGGTATCAGGTTGGCTAGTTGGCCTCTAAGGACCCTCAGGAGGCAAGGGGACTTTAATCCTCATCTTAGAGCACACCAGGGAGTGGTGGTCAAAGGGGGCATAGCCTGCTATGAGAACTTACCAATGTTGCTGTGTGAAACTTACTGGAGGTAACTGGAGGGTTGGTTGGCCCCCAAAGTTGTCCTTGGGGGCCATCTACCCTCCTGTTACCCCCAGTAATTCCCATACAATGGGATTTCTGAGAAGTCTTAGGAGGCCATGCCCCCCTCTCTCCACCACTCTGCAAACGCGCCACCTGGCACACTACCAGTTGGGGGATGAAGTCCACTTTACTCCTGAGGGCCTTTGGCACTAAAGAAGCCCTCCTGGTACCTCCTGTAAGTCGTATGCAGAGAAATCCCTGATCGCTGGTTGAGGGCCCAGCCCCTTTCTCCACCACTCTGCAAACATGATTGCTAGTAAAAAAAAACATAGAAATTCACTGAAAGAACACAGGTTTCAGGGACATTATAGTTAGGCTGACATTTCACTCGTCCAAAACCATAGAAATTCTGCAGTTATAATTTGCAAAGCTAACTATAACTCGCGTTCCCGCAATGCGCTGATGATGTCACATATTACATCACTGATGACATCATCCATATAATATCTGATGCATCTCCTCACACCTTAAGATAACCTTTGATCCACCTGATTGCCCATTGCACACTCGGCAACTCTAACAACATAATTCTCAGTGACCTCAATCTTAGATTGAATGAAACAAAAAAACCTGTGCATTCAATCTCTAAATAGCCTCCGTCTAGAAAATAATCTGATAGACCATTGCTCCGAATAAACACACCCTTGAGGAGCAATCCTAGACTCAATCATTACCGAAAGCAATGCAATCACCATCGACCACATCATTCCCGTAGACTGGTCCGACCACCACATCATTATTTTCCAAATCAACCAAACGATCCTAACTCAACAACCCACGCAGTACCCACCCAAATGGGTCAGGAACACAGCTCAGATCCCGCGCACTGACCTAGAAGAAAAAATAAACTCGCTCCACCCCAGCACTCTTGATCACCTCTCAACTACCAAACTCACCTCCCTATACATCTCCAATATGACGCTGACCTTGGACCACCCCGCCCCCCTGAAACAAAAAAAATCCAGGATCACTCCTTCCAGATCATGGTTCACCAATGACATCAATGAAGAAAGACCTTAGCTGGGATCATTCGTCAGCCACTCCACTAGTTGGGAGTCCACATAAGGAAGCTGCACAGATGTCCCTCCTTGAGTTGATACACAAGGAGATCCTAGCTCATAGGGGAGAAACTCGACAGGACAGCCGCAAGGCACAGGCTGCTGTCAGGAAAATGCAAGGTGCCATGAGGAAATTGTCTAAAGTCTGCACTAACTTGGGTGATCGAGTTTCTAACCTAGAGGAAAGGGTTGTCTCAACTGAGGCGGAGTCAGCAGCTGCTTCAAATAAAGTAGATGCTCAAAGTGTTCAAATAACAGATATCCAGTGGAAGTTGGAGGACCTGGAGAACCGTCAGAGGCAGAACAATCTTCGGATTTTGGGGGTACAGGAGGGGGCCAAAGGGACAGATATGAGGGCAATTGTCATCAAGCTCTTTAAGCAAGCATTTGTAGATTTGCCAGGTTGGAACTGGGCAGATGAAATTCAGCGGGCCCACCGCACTCCGTTTAAGCTTGACCGAAATTCAAAGGAAGGAGATAAACCGAGAGCTATTCTGATTTTCTTAGGTAATTTTGTGCTAAGGCAGGCGATAGTGGAAAGAGCAAGACCTGACTTAAGGAAGGTCGTGTAAGGGATTTCGTTTTTCGTCAGACCTGACTTCTGTCATATAATAGTAGAGAGACGATGGAGGTTGAGACAGTTGATAAAACCCTTCCAAGATAAAAAGATGCAGGCCTATCTGATCAATCCGGCACAACTCAAAATAATCAATGATGGTAGAACTCTATATTTCACCTCTGAAATCAAGGATAAAGAATCTTTAGATTCTCATGAGGTCTGATTCTGGACAATAATCTGCTTCGGTTTCTGTTCTTGCTCTAAGAGTTGCTCAATGGAATATTGACTAGCTTAATAAACTTACTAGTCGTTCAAATGTAATTCACTTTAAACTATCATTCACGGATGCAGACGGGTGGTGTGATGTGTTTTGCGGCATTTAGGGATTTCAATTTTTGGTTTATCTATATTCAGGGTTGTATTCTATGTATGGTTTTGTTTAGTCTCATCTCCACTGCTTCAGACGCTTTTTCCATTAAATGCACAGACCAGGTCTGAGCGCCTCACATGAGTGGGTGTGTGGGCGGGGAGGGAGGGGGAGGGTAAGGAAGGGAGGCAGGGGGGCTGACGGGAGGGGAAGGGAAGTAATGGGGAGCGGTAGGAAGGGGAAAAAAGTAACTTTTGGAATAAAGAGGTTTCTGGCAGCAATCAGAGGATAATATGGATAACAATGGCCAAGGTATGGGTATTGGATATTCCCCTCCAGGAAAGATTATCTCAAGAGGATGTCGCACATTAAAATATGCTCTATTAATGTTGGAGGCTTAAATGACTTGAGAAAGTGCCAAAGAGTATGTCATTTTGCCAAATTTAATAATCTGGATGTTCTGTATGTGCAGGAGACCCACCTTCCATGGGCTAGGAGAAACTTATTCAATATAAGGGGTTATGAGCTATTGGCCTGCTCTACGCAAACTTCGACGATTAGGGGGGTGGCTATCCTTGCCAAACAAATTCTAGGTGGGGTTAAGAGATCTAAGATCGATAGCTCAGGGAGATGGGTAATAGTGGATTTGACTCTTGGATATACGATATGTACAGTGTATCAGATTGGCCAACTCCCATTATAATTTGTGGAGACCTCAATATTTCAATCGACTGGAATAGACCAAGTAGCTACTTAGGGGGTAAACCAAGAGTGCTTTCGGCCTTGACCTCTTTAATGAGATCGCACGGTCTGAAGGATGTCCTGGGCGCAAAACAACCTATCGATCCAGGTTTCACATATTACTCTTTCCTACATCAGAAATATTCTAAGCTGGATTATTTTCTGCTATCCTCAGAGAAGCTTGGTAAAGTTAAGATTAAAAAGTTACCCAAATCTCTATCTGACCATAGCCCTCTAATATGTGAGGCAGATAATATCAAAAGGCGTCAAAGTAGATGGTCATTTGAGAGAAAGCTCCTTGCAGATGACAGGTTTGTGAGACATATAAGACAATGGGCTAGGGAATTTTACGAGATTAATAGGTATAGCGCTTCCCGCAATGTGATTTGGGAAACTTTTAAGGCGTCTCTGAGGGGGGAGACAATAAGCTACTCAGCCAGATTGAGGAGGGAGGATAGTATGAAGGTTGAGATTCTGATTGGGGAGCTAGGAATAGAAGAAACACAACATATTAAAGAGATAGGGCAGGGGGCTGATGGTCAGGCAAGCTTAAACAGAATGGCCACCATCAAAGCAGATCCCAAAGGGGGTAGTGATGCAGAAGGAGTCTAGGGAGTATCAGTCCTCTAGGGCAAAGCGATACGAGATGGGGGAACAGGCAGGAAGAGAATTAGCACTCCAGATCAGGCAGGAGAGATCTAAAAACTTGATTTCCAGTATTCAGGAAAATGGGACGGAACATACTGAGCCTAAAGAAATATTGAGAGTTTTCCAGACCTTCTACCAGAAACTATATGATGAAGAGGGTGGGGGGATGGTACAAAGTCCAGTCCTCACAGATGATGGCCCTAAACTAGATGAGATAAGTAGGGAGATGTTGGAACGCGACATGACTCTGACTGAGATAAAGATGGCGCTTCAGGAACTGGCAGCTGGTAAAGCGGAGGGACCTGATGGGATCCCCTCGAAGTATACAAATGCTTAGAGGAGGAAATTGCTCCAATCCTGCTGGATCTATTCACCGGTATAGTGTGCTCGGGTTTAATCCCTGACTCCTGCAAGGAGACAAATATTGTCATATTCCATAAAAAAGGCAAACCTAAAAACAATCCAGGATCATACCATCCGATTTCCCTTATTAATGCGGACACAAAATTATATTCCAAGGTCTGGGCGAAAAGATTGGGGGGGATCATTGGTCGATTGGTCTCCCCGTGGCAGCATGGGTTTGTACCAGGTCGAGGTACCACGGATCACATAAGGCTGCTATAACATTATTCGATGCCCAGGCAGTCGCGGGTGAGGACATGGCCATGATCCTCCTCGATGCGGAAAAAGCATTCGACCGTGTGACCTGGGAATGTCTGTGGGGGATCTTGGCCGGAAGAGGTTTGGGAATGACAGCATGAGGGCAATCAAGGCGATGTACAGTGACCCGGTTGCCAGGATTATGGTAATGGGTCAAAGTTCGGATGAAATAATAATCAGAAGGGGGGCGCGGCAAGGTTGCCCCTGCTCCCCGATCTTATTTTCGTTGTACATTGATCCTCTTATTCAAAAAATTCTGGCGTCTGAACAGATCATCCCAGTGATACTCAATGGCCATACTAACAAACTTTTGGCATACGCTGATGATTTGGCAAATATAACAACTGCCCCCCAACAAGCTATGGTCGAGATATGTCAGCTGGCTAAAGACTTCGGTGTGCCGTCAGGGTATCGTCTGAATGAGGAAAAGACACAGATCATATGCACTAGTAACATCACCAAGCTGGATCAAAGATATGTGGAATCAGCTGTATATCTGGGTGTAAGGGTGAATGCCAATGTAAATAAGATTATTGCGGATAATTATCTACCACTGATAGGTTCAATTGAAAAGGAGCCCAAGAGGATTGATGCATTGCACTTATCATTGATTGGTAGGGTAAATGTATTGAAAATGACTATGTTTCCCAAGCTACTCTATCTGTTCCGTGCCATTCCATTGCTATTGGAAGAGGGGATGATTAGAAAAATTGAAGCAATGTTTATCCGCTTCATCTGACAGTATGGGAAAGTTAGAAGATTGATTGCCCATATATCTCTACCAGTTGAGAGAGGTGGCTTGTCGATGCCTAATATCAGGCTGTATCATTGGACAAGTCTTTTGGTTCAAATGAATGTATTGTTTCAATGTGATCTAGAAACACTAGAATCCCAGCCTGGCAGTCAAGTACTCCCCTCTATCTTTGAGCTCAGTGGGAAGGAAGGCAGTGGGGCTACTGATGTGCAAAGTTGACCGAAGGTATTGTAATAGAGAGACAGATATAAGATCCTGATGGGGGCATGGAATTTCTTGAACATCCCAAAAATCATGCCAACATTGATCTCTGGAAATCTAACATCTTTGCCCATTTAGGTCAAAACAGAAATAGTCGTATTTGGAGGGAGCTGGGAATTAGGTGTCTAGGTGATCCTTGGTTATAACATACTGCAGCAAAAATTTGGGCTCCTAGCCAGTCAGTGGTTTCTATATGGGCAAATTGTTCAAACATTCCGTTCACTCAGGCCTAGGTCATCTCTTTTGTCGAGTAATCCAATTGTAGACTATTTGAAAAAGGGAGGCAGTAAAATCAGAATAGGGTATAATAACCTTCTACAAGAACTGGAGGATGATATGGAAAAGACAGAAACTACCCTAGCTCATAAAATTGGTGACCCAGATGTGGATTTAGATTTATCCCTAGTACTGAATAAGAAGATCTTTCGGTCCTCAAATTTGAGGGCTCAGCACTATAAGACCCTTTTTAAATTGTATTTTACTCCAGCAACATTGTTCGCCTGGGGCGCAGGAGATAATGACAGGTGCCCTAGGTGTAATACCGGTCCAGCAGATTTACTCCATATGTTTTATACCTGTCAGAATTTAAGCCGAAACCCTGGTTTTTATATCAGTGGCTATATTGCGCTTGTTAATCTCCGCTGGATGGAAAGATACCACAGCACCCACATTTCAACAGTAGTTAACAAGACTTTTAGGAATGCATAATATTGAGGAATTGGGTAGAAACATATGGGCTCCTGTCAGAAAATGGAGGGAAACTAGGCACTGAAAAAACAAGCTGAATTGTGTATAAGATTGGATGGTTTTTATGTCTACCCATGCCTATCCCAGTGTTTTTTAATCCTGTTTTTTTTATTTATTTTTTTACTTCTTGTATTTTCTATTTATTGTTGCCAATGTAATATTTACTCTGATTGTGTAATGAATTGTGTAATGAATTGATATATGTAATGAATTTTTCCTCAATATACCGAAACATCTCAATAAAAATAAAGTAAAAAATAAAAATAAAAAAATGAATGAAGAAAGAAGACATCTTAGAGCCTCAGAAAGAATCTGGAGGAACAACCCTTCTGTCCTTCATCACGATCAGCAGCCCGCAGGAATTTCAAAAAGCACATTAAGAACAAAAAGACAGCTTTCTTCTGTTCTGCTCTAGACACCGCAAAAAACGGACCCAAAGAACTCTTCAATATCATTAGGAGTCAAACATCCAAACCTACGACATCCTCAATATTGGCATCCAATGAACGATGTGACAAATTTGCCTTCGTTTTCAACGACAAAATCACCAAGATCGATCTCTCTCTTGGCTCAAGTCCCTCCCACTCCATCGAGATCAAAGCGTCTTAAATTCAGGTTAGCACTTCCGTGAACCCCCCAAAACACTGGTCCTCATTCATTCCCATTCAGGAAGCAAAGATAGTCAATCTAATTTCCAATGCCAGACCCTATTCCCACGCCCAGGATCAGCTACCCCTGCGCCTGGCCAAGGACCTGACGCTCGTCCTAGCCTTGCTATGGTGCAAGATCATTAAAAGATCACTGAGCTCTGGAACCATACCAGACTGCCTCAAAGTTGGGCAAGTCATGCCACTACTGAAAAAACCAAGGCTAGACACTGAGGATATGAAAAACATTAGACCTGTATTGAACTTACCTCTTCTGTCCAAAATACTTGGAAAGATGTGTACTCCCTCAGCTGACCCAACACCTGGATAGCATCAATCTCCTAGATCCCCATCAATATGGCTTCAGAAAAGGCTGCAGCACCAAAGCCGCAATCCTCATTGTCATAGACGATCTACACAAATCACTTGACTCAGACCATTGCTGCCTTCTCATTCTCCTAGACTTATCGGCCGCAATTAATACAGTCGGTCACAATCTGCTCTTCAAGGTCCTACAAGAAAGAGCTGGTCTTGAAGCGACGGTCCTCCACTGGTTCTCTTCCGACTTCCACCCCGTCAAAAGAGGTGCCCCATTGAACCCCTTACCACACTACTCAGGAATTCTAACATCCCTTTCCACTTATATGCGGATGATACACAGCTATATCTGGAAACCACCTCCATTGAGGACATCCAGAGACTCATTAACACGCTAAAAGAGGTTCAACACTGGCTGTCAACCAACCACCTGAAACTCAATCAAGAAAAAACCCGAAGTACTCCTCATCTCCAACGAAGACAAAAACCCCCAAATTGAAGAATGGCCCAAAGCCATTGACTCCCTCAATGATACCCTCACCCCGGCGGATTTGGTTAAATCGCTAGCTATCACCCTAGAACCGAAACTGGACATGAAAAAACACATTGCAAGATCCGTCAAAATGCTTTTCTCAACCTGAAACTACTGTACAAAATAAAACCCTTCCTCCACCTGAAGGAACTTCAACAAGCCACTCAAGCACTGGTGCTCTCCAGAATGGATTATGGGATTGAAGCCCTGACTGGGACAACAAGATCACACCTAGCCCCCCCTGAAACCAACCTTCAATGCTGCTGCCAGAATCGTCACAGGTACTAAGAAATTCAATCACATCTCTCCTGCACTCAGGAAACTTAAATGGCTCCCTATTGAATTGTGAGCCAGCTTTAGAACAGCCTGCCTCACGCATAAAGCCCTGTACACAGGCAAACCGGAATACTTGGCTGCCAAACTCAAAAGGGCCGGCCAGTCCAGGAACATCAGGAGCTTCACCACTCTACTACTCATCCCACTGAAAACTCGTAAACAAAAAAACGCAGCCAAATCATTCGGTGGAAACGCCCCAAAATTCTAGAACTCAATCCCCCCAATTCAGAACACTCCCGTCATTCCCTAAATTCAAGAACCTGCTCAAAGTCCTCTTCCTAGACAACTCTCGAGCGAACTGATAAGAGCCAAGGAAGCACCCAGACAGCTCTCCATCCTACTGTAATTTTGTGACTGTTGACAATGTCTCAGATCTAGTTAACTTCTTGGTCACCCGTCCTCATGTTCTACCATAACATTTGCATTGTATATTTGCACATAATTGTACATGCTGTGAAGTGCTCTGATAAGCTCGGGTCTAGCTAGCTCTATATGAAACTCCTAAAATAAAAAATAAACCTGTAGGAGAGTAGGATCTGCATACTATGGTTAACCTCACTTTTTTTGCTGATGTTTCACAGTTTTTCCAGGACCCCAGCCTAGCTGCTTCCTCTCTAAATTGATTTCATGTACTATAGGTACACTCCAGTTTGGTTACAGGGGTACCCTTGTGAGTCCCTAGTATATGGTTCACCAGGTACTAAGGCCAAGGGTAGTCAAGAGGCCTACCGGGGGCTTCAGCATGTATTATGCCACCCCTGGGAAGCATTCGGAAATGACACCACAGGACTGCTACTGCAGCCTGCCTAAGGTGGTGCATGCACCCCTTACTAAGATATAGGTTACCTATATCTAACTTAAATCACTGCACATAGAAACCTATCAATCACCCCTATGGCAGGCCTTATCAATCCTGAAGGCCGGGTGCTTGATTTCATGTGAGAGGGTACCCATGCATGAGCAGGGCCCCTCTGCACCCTTCGGAGCCCATTCTCTGAGGCTGTTCTGTGATGCAGCCAGACCATACACGCTTAAGTGCATAATAACCACGCAGTAAATGCTAACTTTGGAATGGCTGCACGGAAACATGTTGTGTTTGGTGTCAAACACTTTGGAATCCTACCCCCCCCCCACCAGTCCCGGCGGCGGGGGTGGAATTCCACCCCTCTAGACGGAGAGACATGAACACAGTGGTATACCCGGTAACAGTTTTAAAGAGCCCTGGCATCACAAAATGGATGCTGCAGACACAAGTCTGACCTCCTGCTGCTGACCAAAACACCAGCAGGGGAGGCCTGTACAATATGTTTTCTGTTACAGGGAGGTGTAACCACCTCCCAGACAGGCCTTAGTGGATCTAGGCTGGGTGGGTGCACTGTGAGTGTGCTTTGAAGTCTGCACTGGGGGTACATTTGCTGTCCCTGTGCATGGCCCAGTTCAAACCAGTTGCAGGGGCTACCAGCCCCTGCTCTGGCATGAAACTGGACAAAGGAAATGGGTGTAGCCACCCCTCTTTCCATAACCTGGTTGTTGTCGATGTCTTGTGATCCTCATGGCTGAAGAGTCAAACTTCACCTGAAATCACCCAACATTGATGGGCATTCAACTATCGTGCCCCTGGTCACTGGGAAGTGAGGTGACCCATAGAAGCTAACAGTGATTCGCGGCTGTGTTCTCACACTGCACGCATCCCCTGTAGGTCCCCTGTGTCACTACCTTGGGTAGTTCTTCGTTGTCCCAGTGATTCTACAGGCTCTAGGCCTGGTGTCTAGTCAAATCGCGGTTCTTATACCACTTTCTTAATATATGGTTTGGTACACCCCTAGAGCTCAACGTAAATTATGCTAATTTTTCTGTGTGTTATAAAGTGTAACTTATGTGCTTGGACCTCTAGCCTAATAAAGCGACTAGTAGGGTATGTTTAAAATAAATACATATATTTCATAAATATACCTGGTGTGGTTCTCCTTTCATTTGGTCATTCACAAGATTATAGACTGATAAAACCAACTGCTTCACATTCCTTCAAGACTTAGAATGAAGGCTGCCATCCATAGCTACCACTATGATAGCTTTCAATAAAGGTTGTCTTTAACCTATCACCTCTAAGGGGCTGTTTGGACAGGTACAAGGTGCCCACTATAACTAGTGGACAGCTTATGCCAGGCCAACTTCTCACAACACCCACTCTAAAACACATTCATAGTTAGTACATACCTGTTCACTGATTCATAGGTCTCCACTCACATCTACTCCCTAACCCATACAGTCACTGATCAATTCAGCCACTGACATAGGCACTCATACACCCATACAGACACTCACACGCTGACACTCACCCATAGAGTTACTCAAACACCTAGTCAGTCACTCAAAGAACCAATCACACTACCATTTACTCACCTATACAGTCATACACACACTCCACCTCACTTATTCATACAGGCAGTAACACATACTTGCTCTCTTCTACAGTCACTGACACAAACACACACTCATCCATACAGCCCCACTCACAATCACTCACTCTCACATATATATTCCAACACTCACATATACTGCCTTTCACATATATACCACTGAGACATCCATTCACTCACCGACACAGCCATACACACACTCACTCATGCATACATATAGCCCTTTGCAGAACCTATACACTCAGTGAATCACCCACTCACACATCCATATAAGGAGTCACATCCCCGACCCACACATATATACACTCAGGCACCCATACAGGTACTCCGACAACCAATCATCGACCCATTTAAACACTCATGTAGCTACTCACCAACCCTTGCAGCCACTTACACACCTGATACAGACATTCACACAGATTAGTCATTCACCCATGCATTCACTAAGACATGTTTAAACACTCACTTATACAGTCAATCACACACCCACTAAATCATCCATACAGCCACTCATACACCCCCTAATTCTTCAATGCACCTTTGCATATACATATATATATATTACTTACTGATAGTCGCCAGTAGGTAGTTATAGTTAGAACCCAGTTTCCATAGGAAAAGCATGTTTTGTTTTGACAACAATTTTGATGCCTTTTGACGAATATTCCCGAAATTTTCAAAACTAATTGTTCATTCAGGTCAGCTCCTGTCCTGAAAGGTTGGGGGTGATTTGTGAAGAGGGGTTGAGAAAAAGGGGATTCCCAAAATGCGTTTTCTCAATGTTAATTTCCATAGGAAGCTTTAGACACAGCTAAAGCCCAAATTGGTGAATGGAATTACACTAAATTTGGCAGAGAGATAGCTCTTGGTCCAGAAAGCAAGCTTTTGTTTAAATGGTGTAAATCCGTTCAGTGGTTTTTTAGATATTTAAAGATTTACAGATATTGATATATAAAAATTGAGAGATCTGATTAGCTGAGTGCTCCCGAGCACGAGTTTGCCTCAGATTGGCTATGAACACTTCAAACCAGGAAGTCTTGGCAGTTATTTTGTGACTCAGTTGAAATGAGTCAAGGGAAAAGGAAGAAAAAAAGTAGAAGAGGGTAGGGTAGGAACAATGTGACCATTTTAGGGTGCTGGGGGGTGTCAGAGGGAGTCAGAAATAAACATTTTTATATGCTTTCAGCGGGATTTGCATTGGGACTGGAAATGACAGCAGAAAAAGAAAAAGGAAGCACAGTGTTGAGTCCTACGTTTAATTAAGGCACCGGGTGGGTAGTTCCTGGGAGCAATGGTTAGTTATGATTAAGCATGGGCGGAAAATCCGTTCCGCTCGCGGATTTTGTGGATTTTTGGTAAATTCTCAATCCGCGAGATTCGCGAATTTCCCGCAAAATCCGCAAGCGGAACGGATTGGGTCAAAAGTTCAAGCTCACTTTTGTAACTCTTTTAGAATGGCGCCGGCAAGCTGCCAGAGCCATTCTAAAATAGTTACAAAAGCCAGCTTCAACAGGAAGCTCTAATAGATTAAGTAAAGCAGGTGCTCGAGTTGAACTCAAATTCAGTTACACAATCATTAATCACCCTAACACCATTAATTGTCCAAAGATATCCTTCATGAGCATTTCCAGACCTACCGCAGCCAATGTGCCTAGGTCATTGCCACCACAGTGCACAATCATGAGGTCAGGGGGTTGGATATGCAAAGAGGTTTTAACCAAAGGCAACAAATGGTGCCACTTTATTCTTCTCTGGGCAAACCATGAAATGTCCACATTTTGTAAACCTAGGTCTTTGTCAATACATCTGTATTCAGCATACCTTTTGCACCAGAAAACATAACTGTGGCCTATGATCCATACTAGCATTTTGAAGGTATGGCTGGAAGGAATCGAAAGATGTCTATAGCTCTTGTAGTCCGTTGGTAGATATGTTGAAAGGTGGAGAAGAAGTATTTTTTTTAGAAAACAACAACTCATGTTGAAGATCATTGTGTACGGAAAGTAGGGTGCATGTTAGTTTGGTGAGAAAGTGTGTTTCTGATAGGTTAATAAAAATGTTTGAAAAGTACACTACATAGGATTCAATCACAAGTGTGGAGCACAACCACACCTGCTACTTGCATTTGTAAGGTACTGTTCTGAACTTACAAAAATGGTGAACATGTCACCTGCAGGTGCTGTTAAATGTTCCAGAAACTGTTAAGATGAAGTCTGGTGAAGTTATGATCTACAAGTAGCATTTAATGTTCCAGAAACTGTTAGGATGAAGTATGGTGAACTTATGACCCTAGGATGAAATATGGTGAAATTATGCCCTGCACGTGGCGTTGAATTTTGCAGAAACTGTCGGGTTGAAAGTTGATGAACTTGTTACCTGCAGTCTTCCGTTGAATGATGCAGAAACAGTGGGGACGGAAATTGGCAAAAAGGTAATTGGTGGAGCAGTAAAAATAACTGTGGTATTAAAATACTTATTAATTACAACTGGTAAGCCAATCAAGCTAATTTTCCAAAATAAGTAGTACGTCAAGAAGAAATGTGTTGTTTAAAACTTTTTGTAGTAGTGTTATAAGAAATAGGCTTCTAAATTGTTGTGAGGGTTTGGGGCTGCCTGGTGATGCAGTAGTGTGGGGGACTGTTCACCCCACAAAATAAGAGAACCAGTTGGGGGCATTTTAGAAGAAAGTTAGAGCGTGTTAATATGAGTAACCAATCGGAATGTGTTTTGCAATTTGAAATAATTAAGGAAGGAATGTGATTTGTTATGTAAATGCATTTATGTGCAAAAAAGAAATGTTACTATGATTGGTTGTATTCTTGACGAGAGTCTAGAATTACATTTGTTGTCTGAGAATGAAAAAATTGCATGTGTTTGTGAAATTCGAAATCTGCATACCAACTACAGAGGGGAGTTACAAATTAATAAGGTGTGTTATATATTAAGTAGTAGTGGTTGAGTGTTTGAGACGAAATTTGTAAATTTTAATAAATTTGGGGGGTAAATTACATAGTATTAGTGAAGTATGCTGTTTCACATTTTTTACAGAATGTGCATAGAGTGTGAGTTGTTGCTGAACAAATACATATATATATATATATATATATATATATATATATATATATATATATATATATATATATACCTATATCTATCTATATATATATATATATATATATATGTATATATATATATATATATATATATATATATATATATATATATATATATATATATATATATATATATATATATATATATATATATATATATATATATATATATATATCAGCAAAGTCTTCAAACCTCCACATGCAGCGGCCAAAGAAGAGACAGACCCCACGTTCTCCAGGCAAGATGTTATTTATTCCTTGTGCCTCCCAAAATGTAACGTTTCGACTACTGACGTAGTCTTGTTCACCCACCACATTACACAAAATGGAAAATTCTTTTATCTATGCAGTGTAGACCCACCCTTTCGGGCCCCACCTTCCAAATGTGATTCACATGGTTCTACCAATGCCAGATACAAACAAATTAAAGAAACAGTGCACATTAACGCTATGTCTTTGTAACTTTGTTGCATCAGAAACAGAAACAATATTATATGCTTACTGGTTTGTCAATGTCAATCCAAATTGATTTCTGTAAACGTAAATACACTTAGCAAAACAATATTTGTAAGTGACAAAATTGCCGCATAAATGCGCAAATGTTGTTTTACGTATGTAACTGAAACACAATAATCTGCATGAATGCATTATATACCTCACAGTACATCAGAAAAACAATTCTGGATAATTAACTAAACTAAAGCTTGTAAGGTAATTGTAGCAATGCAAATCATAGCTGTGCAGTGTAATATGTTGCCCTGGCCAGGAACAACCTTGTGTAAAAACAATTTACGTGTAACACCAAAGAATAGCACCTTCGTGTAAAAAACACAAATATAAATTTCAGTCCTATGTATTTTGTTTTTTTAAGAGAATATTTTTCTTTTCTTTAAATCTCATAAATCTAATAAGAACTATTTACAAGACAATTGTGTTTGAATAAAAAGTGCTCGAGTAAATGTACAGTGTAAAAGAACCACCAACAAAAAGAATTCCCCAAGTGTTTGTTAAAAAACTGCACTGTTCAGAAAACTAAGCAGACAGCTCAGTTTTAAGAGATAGGACTACAGGATACCTAAAATAGGTGCTTAAATTCAAGATTTCATATATATACAAACTATATACAATTCTTTGTATTTTCTCACGTTTGTATTCAGTTAATCTACTATATACAGATTGTATGTACTGAGTCAATATTCCTACAGAAAGTTGTGCATGTCCTGTCGCATTCAACCCATTGGGTTGTTTGCTGTCGAGTTTGATGATGTACTGCGTTTCTAATCGGCGTAATAGTTTATCACGATCACCACCCCGCCTTAAGGGAGCGATAGCATCAATGACATAATAAGTAAGACAAGACAGATCCCTGTCATGCCTGATGTTAAAGTGGCGCGCCACCGGGTATGCCCCGTCGTGATTAACTATGGCACGAAGGTGCTGCAGTATTCTAACATGCACCTGTGCACCAGTACTGCCTACATATCGTAGACCGCAGGTGCAAGTTAGGACATAAACCGTAAACTCCGTACGGCAGTTGTAATTACCGTGAATTGGAAGTTCGGTTTCAGAAAACGGAGTGCGGTAATGGGTAGTATTCTGTCCAAACTTGCACGCCCGACATGAGGAACATTTGTGGAATCCCTTTCCACCAAACCATTGAGCAATCATAGGCAATTCAGGGCTGGATCGTACTAGCCTACTGCGCATGCTATATGCACGCCTGAATGTGATTGTAGGTTTGTCTGGAGTTAAATCACGTAAAACTCCATCAGTCTTTAAGACTGCCCAGTGTTTATTAACGATGGATTTAATCTTGCGGTGCTGTCTACTGTAAGTAGTTATTAGTCTACTGGCATTGGATGTTGTGTCCATGTTAGGGGGTTTGGATGACAATAAAGAGTCCCTAGATCTTTCACTACTCTTCTGCAGTGCAGTAGCAAGACAGGGTTTGCTATATCCCCTTGCCTCCAATCTTTCAAGCATTGCAGTTGCCCCTTCATCAAACTTTTCTTGAGTATTACATATTCGCTTGAGGCGCAACAATTCGCCAAGCGGGATGCTCATGATGACGTGTTTGGGGTGGCCACTACTGGCATGTAGAATACTATTGCCAGCAGTAGCCTTCCTGTGTAGGGCAGTAATGATCTTATTGTCTACGACATTAATGGAGACATCAAGAAACTCAGCCGTAGTGTTGCTGATACTGGAGGTAAAGAACAAGTTAAATTGGTTCTGGTTGAGCGCATTTACAAAATTTTGAGCACTCATGATATCCCCCTCCCATACATATATATATATATATATATATATATATATATATATATATATATATATATATATATATATATATATATATATAGATATTCACTGAAAAAACCATAGGTTTCACACCAGTTATAGTTAGGAATTAGCATTTAAAAAACCTATTAAATTCACTGAAAAAACCATAGGTTTCACACCAGTTATAGTTAGCTGGAAATTTTACTGACATAAAACCATTGAAATTCCCACGTTATAGTTAGTTGGACTCACTATAACTTGCGCGCCTGCAATGCACTGCTGATGATGTCATATATTACATCACTCATGACATGGTCAGTGACATCTCTCATGACATCACTGATGACACCATCCTTGTGACAGAGTGACAGACCTCCTTTCAGTGTAATGTAACCCTTAAAACCCTAAAAATAATTAGGCTATGCCCCTTTTTACACCTCTCTGCAACACAGCCCCCTGCCGCGTTTGCAGAGGGGGAACTAATTCCCCTTGCATACTGGGGATCCCTGAGGGCCACCCAGCCCACCAGGAGCCTCCAGTATGCCCTGAAAGCCCATTAAAGCGTGCTGGACCTGTTACCTGTGGGTGGCTTGTTCTTCTTCGTTTGGAGGGAACCTGGTTCCTGATATATATATATATATATATGATATCCACCAAAAGAAAAAAATGTCCGCACTCTCAATTTGATAAGTTGGGTTTATTCAACAGAGACTTCAATACAGCCCCCTTCACCTACGCGTTTCGACCACAGGTCTTGTTCACAGTGTTGCCACTAGTCCCTTGTCTCTTTCTAGCTTATATACCTTCTAGTCCATTTAGCACATGATGGTGCATTCTGGGTGAGGTTGTTTTTCAATCACTTTTGAAAACTTTAACGTTTGTTTTGCAGTGAGTCCCATTACAGTTTTTAGTTCTTAAGGTCACTTAGTTTTTTTTTTATACCTTCCAATTGGTTTATAAGGTTATCTCATGCCACTATTTGTCGCTTTTCACAATAGGATCATCCCATCATTTCCTTTGTAAGGGTTTACAGTGACAAACAATTGACAGGCAATCCATCTTGTGATTCTCAGACGTTTAATGTCACTTTGATGTTGTTTTATTTGGGGCTCAGTGCCCTTGCGATTTTCTTTTCAACCTACTGTTTTTTTCTTTTTCTTAAATATATGTATATGTGTATATATATATATATATCCAAACACGAATTGCCTCGCAACTTGAACCGGGACCTAGGAAGGGCGGTCAGTGAGGCTGGCGCGGGGCTTCCAGTTGTAAATACATTCACATCCCTCCTTCAGAAAAAGAGGCACACTGACTCTGGCTGGATTGCTGTAATATCCTTTAATCTGTGGAACAGCACGAAGGCATTAGGCGTCCTTTACCCAACGTTTCTGCTTCTTCAGCAATCCCAGAGGGCAAGCCGGCCCGGTTCTAACAATAAATGTCCAAACACGAATTGCCTCGCAACTTGAACCGGGTCAGCCTCACTGACCGCCCTTCCTAGGTCCCGGTTCAAGTTGCGAGGCAATTCGTGTTTGGACATTTATTGTTAGAACCGGGCCGGCTTGCCCTCTGGGATTGCTGTTCCAGTCTGTGGCGAGTTTGGGAGCTGATGGAAAGATTTCTGGATGCTGCGAGCTGGGGCTGTAATTCCAAAGTGAGTGGAGTAATGAAAACACGAACTGTGCAATTGGGCTGACTGTGTTACAGCGCTTGGGGACAAGACAAGAAAAGAGGAAAGTTACACGCAAATTGAAGCGCTTCCCTTTTAAATATGTCACTTTTTTCCCCCTGCGCTCTCTGCAAAAAAATACGGCCTGCTGTGTATTTAATTAATCACGTGGGTCATTTGAAAGTCAGAGACTCCTCCCGTGATCAAGGCTTGAAGAAGCAGAAACGTTGGGTAAAGGACGCCTAATGCCTTCGTGCTGTTCCACAGATTAAAGGATATTACAGCAATCCAGCCAGAGTCAGTGTGCCTCTTTTCTGAAGGAGGGATGTGAATATATATATATATATATATATATATATATATATATATATATATATATATATATATATATATATATATATATATATATATATATATATATATATATATATATATATATATATATATATATATATATATAAGAGTTTTGCAGGAAGAAGTGTAGTTTGTCATGTTTAAAGGAGTATATGGTTTTGAAAGGGAGGCACAGGGTTAATCTGCATTCGACAATTAACGTGAGCAATATAAAAAAATTGTAGTACATTTGCATGTTGTTACTTGTGTAAAAAAAGTAGGGAGGGGGTTAAAGGCATGTTTTATTAACTTGCGGGAAAAAAAGTGCTGCGTGATGACATTGGGCTCGGACTTTTCACACTGGTGAACTATACTTGTATATAAGTGTAGGCAACTGTGACAGTCCCTGGCTGTGCAGATATTAGAAGGCCGGTAGATAAAGAGATTAAGAATGATACGTTCCTTTCTATATGTTTTTTCATATGTGTTATGCATCAGAAGATTATATAACTATACAACAGTGGTATACATTTATATGTATGTTTCTTTTAAGTATGTGCTACTAGGAAAAGATACAGCTCCATGTACACATGCTTTCATTGATATAGTTACACTGTCAACTGTAATATTAAAAGTGATTGTGCTTTTCATTTGGATCGAGTGAAGACTGTTAGTAGTTGGTGAGGAGTTGGTGAGTAGTGAAGAATGAAAAGACAGATGAGATGAAATACATGGTGGTAAAGGGATTAGTGATTATTGTCACGGTTGTTCCTCCTCAGGATCAGGGTAATGCTGAAAGGGGTCCAACTCCTGATTTTCCCGCGCTCTGATTAGTACAACTCACAGAGCACAAAGGTAATCAAGTGAGGGAAAGATAAGGGAAGGGACAGGAACGGAAGGGACATCTGAAATGACAAAAGGAGAGCATTAAAACATATATCCTAACTACTCTCGTTTCATTCTCACTAATGAACCTCTACCTACCACATGAATCAGGAGGTGAGCCCTTCCTCTCTTCTTCAGTTCTTCTCTATAGATATTTACAATTGCTTCCTATAAGCAAACCAAGAATTACTGTTTGTTCACATACATACTGAATGGTACTACCACAAACGAACCCGTAATTACTTTCCCTTGAAATTATAAGCGGACTCTCTCCAGTAACCCGGAAGCTCCCACTTCTCTGTAGGAAACCAAATGTGATTCCAGGGCTCTGAAGCTGAAGGATTCAGTATAGTATTTAGAACTATACCAGTTCATCCAAAAGAGTGCAATACAAAAAAACCCAAAAAACAGTATTCCTAGCTGGGCCCAACTAAACGGAACACATAAATAGAGTTCTGAACAGGAACAAGTCCAACCTCATCCGAGGTTTACCAGCTTGAAGACTTGACTCCCATTAGCGCAAACCCTTCTGCCTTTTTAAAGGGTCCAATGAAAAGAGTACTCTGTAACTCCCCAATGCAAATTGTACTGCTTTCTGAAGTAGCCAAACAGACTTCAAATGGCAAGGGCACTTCTAGCACGGGATTCAAATGTTTCCACCACTCGATATCCAGAAGACGCACTTCCTCTCTTCAGCAGCAAACGATGATAGTGTAGAGAAGAAACCAAATTAGCAGCCGCTTCCTGCTAACAGAATTCACTTTCCAAATCGTGTCCCAGCCGGCAAAACACGCAACACAAAACCCTTCCTCGCTGCAACCGCAAGCGAGAAGGGTGAAAAGAGCGAAGTTGTTTATTGTTAATCCTCCGCTTAATCAGTATCCAAGCAACACGTGTCTCAGCCGAGAACACTATTTGCCTTTCCCGCTGCAGCCGCTAGCGGGAAAGAACGAATAACGAAGCTCGTAGTGCAACAATGAATCTTCATTGCAAGACTCTCGGGTACATAGATTAGAAACCACGGACTCGTGTTCCTTTCCTCCAGGATTCTGAATGAGCAGCTCCTCTCCACGGAACTATCACGAAAACAAACCAAGTTGAGAATTCTAAATCACATACAGCGTGCCCCGGTGGTGTGCTGTGGTATATACCCTGAACTCCTCCCACTAGGATTGCATTCTGGGAGATGTAGTTAGGTAGGCACCCTGTACCAGATCATGACAGTATATCCTCCCCCCTAGCACCTCCTAGCACCAGGCTTTGCTTGGTTCCGGGCATAAAACAACCGCACCGCACTAGGGGCATGCACTCCGGTACAGGGTTCCCCGGAATCATCCTCCAATGAGTAACCCTTCCAGGATACTAAGTACCCCACCTGCCCATTCCGGATACGGGAATTCAAGATTCGCCTCACTTCATACTCCAGTTGTCCATCCCTCATTACAGGGGGAACCTCTTTCCGCCTACCAGCTCTAGCAGGTTTGAGCAGGCACAGTCAAAGACCGGGTGGATTCCCAATGAGGCAGGTAACTTCAATGTATACGCCACCGGATTCACTATACGAACAATCTCATATGGCCCAATGAAACGCGGATGGAATATCCTACGAAGACGGAAGCGTATGTTCTTGGTAGACAAGCATACCCGATTTCCCACTTGATACACCAGGCCCTCTTGTCTATGTCGGTCTTCCCACTTCTTGTAAGAGGTTTTCGCTCTCACCAAATGCTTCTGAATGTGCTTATGGATTAGCAGCAGGGCTATCATCTGGGCTGTCACAGTGGGGTGATTGAGCACGTCACTAGGGATGGCCACAGGCAGTGTGTGTGCGTGATATCCAGTATTTGCTCGAAATGGTGTCTCTCCAGTAGAACAATGCCAAGCATTGTTGTAGGACGATTCAGCTAACCACAACAAAGATACCCACGACTCTTCTGCCTCTTCAGCGTAGCATCGCAGATATTTCTTAAGAGTCTGATTCAGTCTCTCTGTCTGACCATCAGACTGAGGATGGAAGCTAGTTGATAAAGCATCCGTCATGTGTAACGCCTTACACCACATATGCCAGAAATGAGCTACGAATTGTGGCCCTCGGTCAGAAATGATGGTTTTTGGGATTCCATGTAACCGAACCACCTGCGTCAATAACAACTACCAGACGATTGAAGGTAGTCATATAAGTCACAAGGTCCTTTCTTCCCTGACGCAAGCCCAACAGATCGCGATCTGCACTGAGAGTGGTCGCCCGCCTATTGAACACTCTCTTAAACTCCCTCTGAAAAGCTGCCCAGACAGACATCAACGGATCATCGTTTCAAACCAAGGGAACCGCCCAGTTAGCAGCATCTCCTGTAAGATAGGAGATAGCAAAATCTAACCTAGACAGATTGGTGGGAAAAGAAGCGGGCCTGCATGAAAAATGTAGGGTTATCTGGGTCAAAAAAGTTTGTATTTTAAGAGGGTCCCCAGCATAGCGTTCAGGGCTAGCCAACGGTATAGGAGGGGGCACAGTAACCTGTATTGGAGGAGTAAGCCCTGAAACATCAAAAGGATTACGTGCCTGCTTATCTACCCTCTCCCTAAGGGCTGCAGTTTCAGCACAGGAGTTCACCAATTCTTGCTGTACTACCAACAAAGCCTGCAGCACATCGTCTAGGGTAGTCATCTTTCAACACCCCCTGACCGGGAGGAGTATTTTTCTTAGGTATGTGATTCTGTCACGGTTGTTCCTCCTCAGGATCAGGGTGATGCTGAAAGGGGTCCACCTCCTGATTTCACCGCGCTCTGACTAATACAACTCACAGAGCACAAAGGTAATCAAGCGAGGGAAAGGTAAGGGAAGGGACAGGAATGGAAGGGATACCAGAAATGACAAAAGGAGAGCATTAAAGCATATATCCTAACTACTCTCGTTTCATTCTTGCTAATGAACCTCTACCTACCACATGAATCAGGAGGTGAGCCCTTCCTCTCTTCTTCAATTCTTATTTACATTTGCTTCCTATAAAAAAACAAGAAATACTGTTTGTTCACATACATGCTGAATGGTACTACCACAAATGTACACACAGATAACGCACCCTGAATTCCTTTTCCTTGAAATTATAACAGGACTCTCTCCGGTAACCCGGAAGCTCACACTCATCTGTAGGAAACCAAATGTCATTCCAGGGCTATGAAGCTGAAGGATTCAGTATAGTATTTTGAACCATACCAGTTCATCCATTGCAGGGTCTTGGGCCATGGCCAGCGGGCTCGATAATTCTCGCCTTGGTGCCTACTCCAACCATGGGTCCCACTCAGCAACTCTGGGCAATAGCTTGCCTAATCTCTACTAACGGCCCCATCAGCGCCGGGGATGCTTGTTTTCACCTTGGAGATGCCCAGGAGGGACCATCTCACAGGGAAAGCCAGGATGGGTTCCCCAGCGGTATACAGCTCCGGGACGCCCCTTTGCTGGGGCAGCTGCGCGATTTACAAGTATACGACATTTAACATTTACAACATTTAAAAGAGTGCAGTACAAAAATAACTAAAAAACAGTATTCCTAGCTGGGTCCAACTGAACGGAACACATAAATAGAGTTCTGAACAGAAACAAGTCCTACCTCATCCGAGGCTTACCAGCTTGAAGACTTGACTCCCATTAGCGCAAACCCTTCTGCCTTTTTAAATGGTCCAATGAGAACGGTACTCTGGAACTCCCCAATGCAAATCATACTGCTTTCTGAAGTAGCCAAACAGACTTCAAATGGCAAGGGCACTGCTAGCACGGGATTCAAATGTTTCCACGACTCGATATCCAAAAGACACACTTCCTTTCTGCAGCAGCAAACGATGATAGTGGTAGGCAAGAAACCAAATTAGCAGCTGCTTCCTGCAAACAGAATTCACTTTCCAAATCGTGTCCCAGCCGGGAAAACACGCAACACAAAACCCTTCCTCGCTGCAACCGCAAGCGAGAAGGGTGAAAAGAGCGAAGTCGTTTATTGTTAATCCTCCGCTTAATCAGTCTCCAAACAACAAGTGTCTCAGCTGAGAACACTATTTGCCTTTCCCGCTGCAGCCGCTAGCGGGAAATAACGAAGTTCGTAGTTCAACAATGAATCTTCATCGCAAGCCTCTCAGGTACATAGATTAGAAACCACGGACTTGTATTCCTTTACTCTAGGATTCTGAATGAGCAGCTCCTCTCCACGGAACTATTACGAAAACAAACCAAGTTAAGAATTCAAAATCACAAACAGCACGCCCCGGTGGTGTGCTGTGGTATATACCCTGAACTCCTCCGACTAGGATTGCATTCTGGGAGATGTAGTTAGGTAGGCACCCTGTGCTAGATCATGACAGTTATGGTACTTCGTGTGAGTGTTTGGGAAGGTATTGTTGAAATGTGCCGTATATATTTAGGTATTTTTGTAAAATGAGGAATCAGCAGCCATATTCATCAATCTCCCGTTTTGCGAGGCCCTAATAGCGAATTATAGCGATTCACTATTAAGGACTCGCAAAACGGGATTCATGTAGGATTAGCAAAATTTATTGCGATTCCTACTGATTCCTTATTTGCGATTAGCAAATTGCTAATCGCAAATAAGGAAAACTCCCCAAAGAAAAACTCCGCAAATAAGGAAAAACTCCCCATTCATTCCTATGGGCCAAAAGGCCCATAGGAATGAATGGGGAGTATTCCTTATTTGCGATAGCAATTTGCTAATCGCAAATAAGATTGCGATTTGAAGGGTGCCAGGGGTGTCCAAAGGACACCCTGTAGCACCCCTCAAATGCACATTTGAACAGGTGTTGCGCACACACATGTCCAGAGGACATGTGTGTGTGTAACATGCAAAAGAAAAAAATGCACTAAAGTGCTTTTTACTCTTTTTTCGCAATTTACCACGAAGTCAGATTTCGTGGTAAATTGCGACCAAATATTGCGAATTCGCAATTTCAAATTGGGTGATGAATTGGATTTAAGGAATCTCTATTAGAGATTCCTTAAATCCAATTCCTCGCAAATATGCGATTTCGGTAATAGCGATTTTTGCATTTGGGATGATGAATCCCAAATGCAAAAATCGCACTCGCAAACGGCCAGATTCTCAGAATCTGGCCATTTGCGAGCGCAATTCATGTTGATGAATATGGCTGGTAGTCTCTTATGTTGAAAGGTCTGCATAGTGTTGGGAGTTAGGTACAGGGTTGAATTAATACTGAAAATGGGCCTGGTGAATGTAAGAGAAATAGGAATGTTTGTAGATTGTGCCTTGTTGGAAAATACAGGTGGTGGGGAAAAGGGGAGGGGTTTCTTTAATAGAAGTATATTTTATGCATGTGTGAGAGATAAAAAAGAAATGGAAATGTTCCGAGCATATTTCATGTACGAATTTGTTCAGACTTCTGAAGTACTTGAAAATATAAATGGAGGGAATTGTCAGGGTCTCTCCCTGTGATTAATCTGTTTATATTAGAGGTGCAGCAGATCAAGAGTTTGGTAATGATACATCCATTGACTCCCTCTCTCCTGTCTTTGCTCCCACTCTTTAATGGTTTGTCTCCCGTTGTTTGTAAAAGGAATTTAAGAGAGGCCCCTGTATCCTGAGAAATAGCACTTAGACGTTGATTGGCTTGTTGGTGGCATCTGTGCAGCACACAGAAAGTTGCAATCGGTTTGAGTGGTATACGAGTGCAGTGTGTGATGTTGCAAAGGTTACATGGAGTTGTGGCTAAGGTACAGGGCAGTAGAGGCTCCGCGGAGAGAATCCTGCAGGGTGGGGCAAAGGCGGGGCAGGAAGTGGGGTGGTAGAGTCTCACATACGACAGAGAGGAGTAACATAATTAATTAAATTAAATGATTTACCTTGAGTGCTGTGCATCACCAACTGGGCGCTGCAGCGCTTGCAAGGTAAATTGTTTTATTTATTGAATTACTTACCTTACTCCTTGAACACCCGCCACCTTCCTCCTGCTCTCTAATGGTTTGTCTCTCATAATTTCTAAAAGGAAGGTAACAGAGGGCAATGAACCGTGACAAAATAGCAGTTAGACTTTCACTGGCTTGTTGGTGGCATCTACACAGCACACAGAAAGTTGCAATTGGTTTCATTGGTAAACAAGTGCAGTGTGTGATGCTGCAAAGGTTACATGATCTTGTGTCAAAGGTACAGGGATGAATTGAGGTCTAAAATGCACTGGGGTAATGTACAAGAAATGGCGTTCTGCATATTGAAGCTTGTGAGAAAATACTGTGTGGGGGTGGGTGGGCTTTAACACGGACATGCTTTAGTAACTGCAGTGAGATGCAAAAAATGAAATGTTGTTTGCACACTTTGTGTATTGGTTTGTACATACTTGTGAAACACTCATGAATATAAGTTAAAGTATTGTCAAGCTTCTTGCTTGTGCGGAACCCTGTACATCGCAGGGGCATTCGATTGAGAGACTGGAATGACACATCCCTTGAACCCCCCTTTCCTCTCCTCTTTCCTCCCGCTGTGTAATAGTTCCAGTTCTCTTTTTTGCAAAAGGAAGGTTACAGATGCCTATCTGCGATGGTCATCAATGGTCTTCTGGGTACATGCGAGGAGCACAGAGAAAGTCATAATGTACTTCTATGGTATAGAAAAAAACTGCACACAGTTGCAACTCACATATGACTCCAATTTACATTGCTCGATTATTTGTCTTAACAGATTACCGTTGCTGATGTATGTCTATGATTTAACATCTATTTTCACACATGGTATGTATTAGAATATTCGATACCTATAAAACACAGGTATAGATCTAGTTGTATGTTTCTTTTGAGTATGATTACACTAGGAAAAGGCCTAGGGAGATGTATGCATCCTTTGAGTAATATGGTGACACTTTAAACTGTGATATGGAAAGGGTTTCTGGTTTGTGTTTGGGAGGCCAAACATTGTTAGTAGTTGCTCAGTAGTGAGATGCAAGAGGCCAATGAGGTTAAAGACATGATAAGAAATGATTTAGTGATTAAGGGACTTTGTATAAGTGTTAGGGAAGGTTTGTTGAAGAACGCAGTATATATTTGTGTGGAAGGAGTGGTGTTTTGATATTTTAAGTCCAGAAAATAGTAATGTAAATAATTGCTTGGTAATTATTGTCAACAATTATATGAAATTATTTTAAAATATTGAATAAATGTAAGAAACTAATAAAACAGTTCTCTGCCTTTAAGAAAATTATTATGTTTGGATCAAAAATTCAAGATAGAAAGAAAAGATGAAAAGAGAAGGAAACAAAAAAAGAGATCTACTTAAAGAAAAAGAAACAAAATGTGTCAAAAGCAAATGGGAGTGTTACTAAAGATAAAGTTTGTTTAGGTCAGACCCCCTAAACAGTTTCTTTAAAAAAGTTGTGGAGAAAATATATGAGAAGAATAATGAGAAGGAGAATGACACTTCAAATGGAAAAAAGAAAACAAAAAAGTAAGTAAAAAACACACGTTACACGAAGACAAAAACTGTTTCAAGAGATTCGATAACAACTTTTTTAAAGTAGAGTAATTCAGAATTTATTGCAAGACTGTAAAAAGTATAAAAAAATATTACTAGCTTACAAACAAAAGCAGCGGATTGAAACTGTAGTAGATTCTGCTTTTAACTTGAAACAAATATTATTTATATTATTTCTAAAAAGGATGAAATGTTTAAATAAAACAATGAAGTTTCTGAAAGACAAAAGCAAAAGAAAAAGGCTTGTTAATAGATTAATTTTTGTAAAACTTTCAGTGGTGAGTGGAAACACACTTCTACTAGTAAGCCTTGCTTTAATAAAGAAAGCTACATTCGAGACAACAATTTACCATTTGCAGTTGATACTGGAGGTCACTATTATGAAGTTCGGAATGGTTGTCCATTGCAAAAGAAGAAATAGTCGTTGTGAGTGCAGAAGAAGTAATAGCTCAAAAAGTGCAAGGGAAACACACACAAGCTCCTATTGACATATAACAAAATTTGTTACGACAATATGCAGAGAAAACTGTTAAACAGAAGATTAGGTAATTACAAGGGCTAGATCCATGTACTGTAAAACAATATACTAAGAAGCACGGTCATTCGTTGGCTAATCTTTTGAGAAAAGTATGTAAAAGTACTTTTCATCACTTAAGAATGCTAGTAGTAACCCACTCAGGAATAGGGAAGTCTGTAAGGAAAGTGTACTATGTAAAGATTCCTTTTACACAGTTGTTTATCAGATGTAGAAAAAATGTGTGATGAAACAGAATTTCTTTTTTTGGTTTAGAACAGCAGTGTGTAGAAACTGAGAGCATGACAACTGCAGATGTTGAAGAACATGGGAAAGAGATTAGCATCGATCAGTTTGAAGAAGAAATTACAAAATTTAAGACAGTGTGTTATGAAAAACCAAAGTATGTTTTTATTTGTTGTCGCGGTGCTCATTATAAAAGTCAAACTAGGAATGTTCATTTGTATTTAAAAAGTGAAAAGGAGAACAATGATAAGTGGCAGCAATTTAGAGGTTACTTGTTTGTGGGAGGTTGATTTGAGTTGAGTACTGATCAACTCAATTCAACAGTTCTTATTCAATCCGTTCACTCATTTCAAGCTACACTTCGCATGGAGCCTAAAACAGGTAAACTGCTACAAACAGACTTACAAAGAGGTCTGAAATGAAGAGTTGTGCGCTTACCTTTAGTTTTTAAGAAACATATTGAAACTGTTGGTGGAGACAGAGAGGAAAATGAGGCAGTTGTTATTCTAGTAAATGGTGTACTAACAAAGAGTCAGAAAATATGGCAAGATTTTCTAGAAGTTAATTAACTTCAAAAGGCTACATTATATCTTGTACAGAACAATATTTTTTTTATAAAAATGTAAATGTTGATGAAGAAGTAATTATTTTAGAAGATGAATCAGAAATTTCTAATGGTCAAATAGAGAAAGTGGACAAGTCAAGGAGTGAAGAGATTCATGAACATTATACAATATGCCCTCTACATTCAAAAGAAGTAATAGGAAACAGCATGGAGGCATTTCAAATGAAAAAGCATAGGGAACTCCAATGAGTGTATGGGAGAAAAGTTTAGAAGCTCATTGTTTTACACAGCTGTTCCCTACTGGACAAGGTGAATGATTTAATGAGCGGCCTGGATGTATTCCAGCTTCAGAATATCGCTCAACAAGATTATACTCTGAAGATATTAAATTTCGACAGTGCATTCCATATATATTTCACCTTTTGTTTGAAAGTGATTTGCCTTCTCTTTCGTATGCAGTCAACCACATACTTAAAACGTGAGTTCATCAATTACTTGTTACAGCCAAAGAGTTCATGGACAAAGTTGAAAGCACAGATGAAAATTTAGAAGCACAGTTAATTAATTTGATGGCATGTCAATGTGGAACCAAGCAGTATTGGTTTCATTATCATTGTGAACTTAAGTGTATGTTAAGAAACTTAGGTACACCAACATGGTTTGTAACACTTAGCTGTGTGGAGTATGCATGGGAAGATTTACTTGAATTTCTACGAGAAGCAAATTCCAATATCAAAAATATTGAAATCAAAACAGCTGGAGAACTGTGTTAATTGGATCCTGCAAATGTCTGCAGGTATTTTAAACATAGGTTTCAAACTATGATGTCTTTTATCTGCAATACAAATATTTGTCCTCTTTAAAAGGTTATTGATTTTTTGGGCGAAAAGAGTATCAAGCGAAAAGTGCTCTCAAATACACATGCTAATATGGATAAAGAATGGTCCAAAATTTGGAACGGATACTGATGAATCAGTATTGTCGTTCATCGAACAGTAAGTTACGTGTGAGATTCCAAGAGAAGGAGGAGAAAAAGCCTTGAGGCAGCAAGTTTTTAAATTTGGAAGTATTGTCAACGAAAATACAAGTCTAAAGAAAAATGTTATACCAAGTGTCGGTTTGGATTTCCACCTCCAGTAATTCTTTTATGTCTGATCTGAAGTGCAAAATAACTTGGAAATCACCATTGGAATACGTACATCTTAAAAAGAACAGAGCAGTCAAAGTATATTAATGACTACAATCCAGCTATTTTGAAAATGTGGGATTCACACATGGACATGCAACATTTTGCAGATAACTCAATCGCAGTTGCTCGCTATGTTACATCATATATAATGAAATCAGAAAAGACAAAGATGAAAGAAATGTGAGAAGAAAATTCCTAAGAGAAGAGCCTTAGCAAAAAATTGTTCAGCTTTAGTTTGAAAATGGTTTCCCACAGAGAAATTGGTGAGTGCCAATTTCAAGAGTGCTGAAGAAAATGAAACTTATCATCATAGATGAGGTAAGCATGGTCTCAAACTTAATGATTGCTTTTGTACCCTTGACTCTCGCACTCTGCAGCAGGTTTTAAAAACAGATTATGATTTTCTGTTTGGAGGCAAACATGTAATTGTATTTGGAGATCTACTAAAACTAACACCTGTAAAAGGAAAACCAGTTAGTTTTTAAAACAGTTGTGCATGAAGACACTAGGAAATATTTGTGAAGTATTGGAAATGTGAATATATGGTTAAATGTTTAATATAAAGTACTTATAAAGAATATGCAACATGCAACTGATTAAGAATTTGGAAATATTCTGAAAGATATAAGAATTGGTGTCCTAAGCAAACATGGTAAACACGCTTTAGAAAGTTGGTTACTAAGGAACTTCTTTACAACTGTAAATACAGCAGCTGAAGTAATGTATAAGAAAACTGGAGAAAAGAAGTCAATAGTTTCCCTAATGCCTACACTGTAAGAGTGTTGTAAATATAACTAAGAAGTTCCAAATTTATAAAAACAAGTAATAGTTCAGTTTCAAGCTATTGATAAAATAGCGCATCAGGGTGTGACCATTCTTCTTTCAGAAAAACTACAGACTGAATTTGACTCTTTAGAAATGTCTGTATCTAAAACTGCTGGCTTTGAAAAAAGTTCAGATGTATGTATAAACTGTTAATAATTTAAATGTAGAATGAGGTTTAGTAAATGGAGCAATGGGGAAAGTTGTTGATTTTGTAAAATATCAGAACAGAGATGGAATAGAATTCCTGTAAATAAAATATGATCAGATTACAGAGGTTACAAAGATTGGGCATTGTGCTGTATGTTTTTTGCTTGTAAAAGACTTGTATGCTTGCAGAAAACAGTTTCCTTTGTCTTTAGCATATGCAGTAACTATTTATTAATCTCAAGGTTTAAGTGTCGGCAGTGGTTTGGAAAATATTGGAAGTACTGTGTTCAAAGAGGGGATTGCATATGTTGCGTTATCTCAAGTTAGAACATCATCTGGTTTGTATTTGATTGATTTCGATGACAGCAAAATTAGTGCTGATGTAAATTGTGTGACAGAATACAATCATATAACAAGACTTTACACACTAAATTTAGGTGAATATCCCATTTATGAGAAATGTGTTATGTTTTCTAAACGAAAATATGTTAATAAATCAAGTGCGGTTGGAAAGCATACAAAATCGAACAGAAAGGAAAAGGTCTAAAGAAACAGAAAATGTAAAGTGTTAATGACGTGTGATACCATTTGGAAAATAGTTCAGATATCAACTACAATGGTAATGTTATTCTGAATGTTTTATTTCACCTAGAAGATCTTCATAATGAAATTATGGGAAATTAGGGAAAAGGATTAGGTTCTGCACTTTATGAAGTATTTCAACAATTGACAACTGACAGAAGTAAAATGCATACTGTTTGTGGTATTCGGCAACTCTTGGATATGTGTACTTGTTCTTTGACATTCAGTCCTAATATAGAACAAGATGCACACAAGTTTCTCATGGTTATGCTTGGAGTATTAGAAGATGAAGGAATAAATATTGAAAACATATTTGGACTAAGTTACAAATGGGATCATGAATGTGAACAATGTTCCTTTCGTTCAAACAGTGTAGTGGACACAGAAAGATTCATATACTTAACAATACCTGACTGCAAATCTGTAGCTTTTAGCAAATTAGTAAAAGCGGCAAACCATGATATACCCATTTTTTGTGGGTAGTCTGTAGACCCAGATTAAGTCATGGGTGTATGAAACAACTGTTTATGTGGTGTCTGCTGAATTTAAACAGCATTTAGGGCATGGATGGCATTGGATTGAATTGCTAAATGTGTTTTCTTTGGGGTATGTCACTTTTTTGGTGTGTGTTAAATAAATGCCTTTGTTGTGTCTGTTTTTCTGTGTGGTGTGGTTGTTGTGTAACTTGCTCACCTTGTTTAGAACTGTGGACTTTGTTTTTACATTTTATTGCATTAAAGCTGTGTTGTTTAGCATGTTTGCTTTGCCTGGCCATTATAGGCCTGTTTAAGTTCATTGTTGTCCAGGCCTCCTGCTTGTTGTGACTGTGAGTGACCATGTGGCTGGTGGCCATTTTGTGGTTGTAGTTTAGAAGTGTGGTGCTTTTGCCATATAGACCTGTATGTGTTTCCTTTGTACCCTTTGGCCTAGGCTTCTTGTTGTTGTGGGCCTGGCCCTGTGGCTGGCGCCCATTTTAAAGCCAGGCAGTGTGCTTTTGCCTTAGGCCTGCCTCATCTGTCTCCCCTTTCTTGTTGTGGGCATGGCAATGTGGCTGGTGGCCATTTTGAAGCCAGGTAGTGTGCTTTTGCCATAGGCCTGCATTGTCTGTCTTTCCTTTCTAGTTGCTGTCGGTGGCCTGGCCATGTGGCTGGTTGCCATTTTGAAGCTAGGCAATGTGCTGATTTTGTCATAGGCTTGCATTGTCTGTCTTTCCTTTCTTGTTGCTGTTGGTGGCCTGACCATGTGGCTAGCGGCCATTTTGTGGAACTGGCCAGTGTGCTTTTGCAATTGGCCTGCAAGCTTGTGGCCTAGTCTGCCAATAGGCCTTTCATTCCGTAGATCCAAAGCTACTCATGGGTGCATAAAATGAAACAACTGTTTCTGTGGTGTCTGTTGAATTAAACATCATTTACGGCCTGGATGGCATTGGATTGAATTGCAAAATGTGTATTTTTTGGGGTATTTCACTTTTTTGGTGTGTGTTAAATAGGTGCCTTGGTAGGATGTGTGTGTGTGGTGTGGTTGTTGTGTAACTTGCAAACCTTGTTTAGCCCTGTGGATGCTCGCTTTTTCATGTTTACATTAAAGCTGTGTTGTTTAGCATGCCTCCTTTGTCTGGCCATGTAGGCCTACTTGAATTCATTGTTTTCCGGGCGGCCTGCTTGTTTGTAATGTGAGTTACCATGTGGATGGTGGCCATTTTGTGGTTTTAGTTTAGTAGTGTGCTACTTTTGCCATATAGGCCTGCATGTCTTTCCTTTGTTCCTCTTGGATTACTGCTTCCACCCCCTTTACCAGCTACAGCTCCCCGAATGACGTGAATGTGATGAGCAAATTAATGCCAAACAGGTACTACTTCCATTAAATTTGTATGTTTGTTTTTGTCCTTTTTTCCTATCCTTCCTGAGTGTACACAGTATACCATGAAAGCCATTGTTGTCAAAGTCTCACAAATGGCTACACTGTTATGTTTTTTGTATAACTTAAACTGAGTTAATAAAATGTAATAATATAACACTAACAAGTGTGACCACCACACACTAAGTTATATATTATATTTGTTTGTTTATACTAGAAGTAATTGAACCACAACGACAAATGCAACATTTCACTGATGTTCTTCTCCTGGCTTCATTGCTTTTAGGTGCACAAAAAGACAGAGGAGGAGGTGTCATCATCGCCCCTTGTACTGCCAGACAGAAGTCCTGCTGTGCATCACATCAGGTCCACGTGTGACCACAGACATCTCTGCAACTTGTGCACCTGCGTCCTGCGTCCTGCGCACATCGGAAGGAAGAAGATGGCCACAAAGAAAGGTAACAGGAGCAGCAAGTCCGCATCAGCGGGCCCACCCCACCAACCTAGGCCCAAGCCCATGAGTGTTGCAGAGGTCTACTTTCGCAAACCATAACAAGCAGTGATGTTGAAATGTCATTATAGCAAAGTAGTATCCGATCAACGCAGGCAGAGACTCAGCAGATAAGTGGGCAACAACAGCAGGAACAACAGCCGGAACAACAGTCACAACAACATCCGCAACAACAGCTGCAACAACAACCCCCAATAGTAGTTGTTCCTCCCAAAGTTGAGACAGTACAGGAAATCATGTTTCCTGTAGACAAAGAAGAGCAAGCCACTCTTTCAGAAGATCCATAGTCTTCCAGATCCCCAGCAAGAAAAAGGAGAGTTAATCCATCAACTTCTTCTTCAAGCCCCCTTCTGATGAACTAGATGCCACTTGGATGCCACCAGCTCAGTCTGTGAGCGAGGCAAGCCACAAGACAAGGCTAGGTAAAAGGAAGGTTCCAGAAATCCTCAGGGTTATGGAGGTAGATGTAGAAGAGGGGAATGATAACGAGCCAGTCATCATGAACATCACTCCCAGCCCAGTGGAGATGAAGACCAACATTATTTCCCTATACCAAATTGCTGTGAGGGATGTTGCACGGATACCACCAAGACAGGTAACACCAACACTACCTCCAGCTTCTATATTTGCATTTGCAAAGGCCCAATAGGGATCTACATCCAGCACAGCCACCACCTCAGTAGGTAGTAGTGGTACTGCACGGAGTCAAATTCCAGGCACACCCTCCAGTTCATCTGAAATTGTAAGTGGCACCTCCAGCAGCGCAGGAAAGTTAGCCTCCCCAGTGTTGAACATCTTTTTATTAGCAGCACAGAGGAGAAATGTTGCTATATGCTCAATTTGTCGACATAGTGTTAGTTGTGGTAAGCTTGGTACAAACTATGGTACCGGAGGCCACACAACCCATCTGAAAAAATACCACTTGATCCAGTGGGAGGAACACCTTAAAGGCCTAAGTAAAACTGCACCCATTGCTGTTGGTGTGGATGAAGAAGTAGAAGAAGATATGATCACAGTGGAAGGTGAACAAGAGGAGACATTTTCTCTGGTACAAAAAGAAGCCCTGTCCACAGCAGTGTAGTGGTACCGCCCACATCCTCAGCAGCATCTCAGTGGCACCATAGTAAGAGTCAGGCTGAGACACCAAGGCAACAGAGTAGTGCAATGAAAAAAATGTGTTGTTGAGACTAACTGGGTTCAAGAAGTCACCTGCATCCGCTTCAAAAGAAAGCAAAATAATCCAGCCTACGATTGTCAGTATCCTTAGGTCGGTGGGGCTGTATGAACTCAACTACCCAACAGCACGTTAGTATAATGCAAAGCTAGCTAAAATGTTAGCGCTGGACCTTCTGCCTTTTTCTATTGTGGGAGGGGTGGGTTTCCTTGAATTTGTGACAGCCATCTGCCCAAAATGGAAGGTTCCCAGCAGGTCCTATTTTGCCAGAGTTTCTGTTTCAGCACTACATCACGATGTGCTGGAATTGCTTGGACAAGCTATGCAGCATGGTGTTTTTCACAATATCCACCTGACAACAGATATGTGGACCAGTTGCCAAGCCACTGATTACTATGCATCACTGCACACTGGATCTCTTTTGTGGGGGTTAAAGAAAAGATATATGAAGCAAGTGTTGTTGACACTGCTGTGAATTTTCAATGTTACTCTGAAACATGTAACTCTAGCCATGTTCGCCATGGAGAAATCTCATACTGCTGCGAACATTTTGGAAGAGTTTAACAGCAAGGTCTTTGAATGGCTGTGCCCAAGAGGGCTTAACATTGGTTTTGTTGCCACGGATAATGGCAATAATATAGTTAAGGCCATGAAGTATGGTGCCTATTGCAGGGTTGTGTGTTTGGTGCACTACATTAACATTATTGTTAAAGACTTTCTATAAAAAGAAGCCTGAGTCAGCAACTTATTGATCACCTGCCGAATAATATACACACATTTCAGCCATTCTTATAAAGCCCAGAAGCAGCTGAGGCTCATCCAACGTGAGTGTAGAATGCCAGTCAAAGCACTCATCCTGGAGATGCCAACACGTTGGAACTCAACGTATTACATACTTAAATGTCTGTTTGAGCAATACAGACCAATCAATGAATATGTCATGCAAAGAGGGTATGCTACTGTGAAAGACACGATCGTTCAGATGGACCAATGGGCCTGGTTAAATGCCTGCTAGAGATGCTTCTTCCTTTTGAGCTCCTCACACGTGAAGTCAGCAAGGAGGACTTACTATGGGCCAAGCTATCTCATTGTTGCACATGCTCGAGTAACAGCTGAAGGAGGTGTCTGAAAAGTACACTGGTGTGGAGGAAAGAAATTAAGCACATGAGTTGGTGGAGAGCTTATGCCGTCATTTAGCTCAAAATACAAGGGTGCAAACTTGCATTGTTTCAGAAAAACAATACATTCGTGCCACAATTCTGGATCCACAGTACAAATGTAAAAATTGGCACTGAACAGTAAGACATTATTTCCTTTTTCAGAAGTGGATGTTGCCCAGTACAAAACGTAGATAGCTGAGGCAGCCAGTAAGTTGGTAAATGAACGGCTGGTAATTAACTTCCCTCAACTCAAACCCACAACAAGTACTGCAGCAGGGCATCCAGCATCAATTTCAACTTCAGAGCCTGAGGGCAGTGCGTTTGGCTCAGAGCTGTCACCAACACCAACAACAACAGCAAGAACCGGATCATCATCAGCCCCAGTAAATTCGGCACAGGATTGGTATTTACAGAATGTGCTTGCTAGGTCCAGTGCTGATGCAAAGACAAAATAGGACTAGCAAAGTGGAGAAACCCTGAACATTGAGAGGATGGTCCAGGCCTATCTGGTTGACCCAGCATATGTCTACATTGATCAAAACTCATTGCTGTATTGGTAAGGGAAAAGGGGCCAATGGCCAGTGCTCAGCAGGCTGGGTATAAACTATCTGGCTTGCGCTGTTGCAATTATCTCTTCTGAGCATGTTTTCAGTGCTGCTGGTGCCATTGTAACATTGAAAAGGATCAGTCTTGTGCCCAAAACCGTGGAGAGGTTAACCATAATCAAAAGGAATCAGCACTTTATACCACCAAATTACAAAATACGTGAATCAATGCAGGATGATGACGAGAGCAACTTAGGTGACAGAAGTAGTGTTTTAGAAGATTACCAACTTCTGGGTGAACTACCAGATTTGAGGATGAGCTAAACGTCCCTGACAGCTAGGCTTTGAACTTCTTACTTTCTTTCTTCATTATTTTACTTTTATTTGTGTGTGTCTCTGTCTTTCTAGTTCGAATCTTTGAATCCCAACAAATCCCTTACCACTGTCTTCTAATCTTTTAATTACCATATTGGAGTTGCAGCTCTCTGCATTTAACTTATGTCCACTCCTCAGAGTCCTGCTCCATGCTCCTGACTCACCCTAAATCTATTTCCCTCAAGACAGATGATGATTGGATGGAGAATACAGTACAAGAAAATGTTGCTTCGTCGAGTCCCTCCAAAATAGGTGGAACATGATGACTACTATCTATCCTCTTTTCTGAGCTGTGAGAGACTGCCCCTTAACTTAAGATGAGAACAGGGAACAGGTAATGATGAGGCATGCATTGGACGTTGATTCTGAGTGATGGATGTTTGTGTTGTTGTTGTTTGTTGTACATGAAGTGAATTTATTGTGTACTATTATTTAATCTGCACACTAAAAGTGACTCTAGTCAATGTTTCCCTTGTTGTTTAATAACACAATTGAACTTCTACTGCAGGCTTATCCATTACATATTTGAATATGGAATCTGGACTCACTCGGTACACTGCAGACTGAGTTGGACAACACCATGATGATGACCACAGTGACATAATATATTCGCAGTCAGTCAGTACGATCGGAGATGATTGATGGAATAACTCAGTGCATTTCATGAGTGGCATAAAAGATAAACAAGTCAAAAACAACCACAGCAGACCTACATGTCTGTGTAGTGCTGGAGTCGAGTCACAAGTATAGTAGTGGTGGTATGACTGACAGATGTGCATGCCATTGATTTAGTTACTACTTTGGAAAATGCTATGTTGCTGTATATAGGACATGTGTGCGCTGTCTGACTCAGTCAAAATCTAAGCTAAGTGGAGGTTGGGAGGGCACTGTGGGACTGCTCTGTCCTGTTGCTGTTGTAGGTTAATGCTGGAAACAGACAACACAGTAGACTTGATTTACCCATGCCACTCTGAAAGTGTTTTCACTCCTCTGTAATTTATGCTTTTTTTTCTCCTTGATTTTTAACTATCCGTTTTAGTTTTCCATCTACACTTACTGGCCAGCCTTTACCCTGTGGTAAATACTTCATTCTACTACTCCTTCCAGAGTCTCTTTTAGGCAACTGGCTGTCTCATTTTCCTTTTTTGCAAATGCAACTACAAGTGTATACTACTACCACCACAACCCTGGCATCTTGGAAAACCAAACTATCTTCACCATGCAGCCATTGATGTGCCTACATTGAAACATCACTCATAGGTAAGAGAAGAAGTTTGGGGGAGGCAAAATTAATAATGGAAAAACACTAATTCATTAATTAACACAAACACCCCCTTGAGTCTAGTTGCAGAATGCATAGACTAGGAGGAGAGAATGACAGTACTAGTAGGACAAGTCAGTCAGTGTGGGTAGCGCATCTATCTGTTCATATGTTCCAAAAAATTGGCAGATTATTTAAACCAAACACTGGCTGCGTCCCTGCAGCAACAAAGGAAACCGTGTGACATTAAAGAGTAACCCCCCCACAAAACATTTACATCATATGTAAAGTTTAAGTACAAATATAATTAAATCCCTAACAAAAATAATCTATGTGAAAAATAATCCTACAACACCCGACTCACCCCTCTCCCTAACCCCAACCAATGTCCAAAAAGAATAGTCCAAACAATGTCCGTTCAAAAATAAAATTGTCCATATAAGTTATAACCCCAACTTTTCCCCAACGTGCACCCAATGCCCACCCACCAAATAAAAAGGAATTAGAAAGGGCAATCCAATGGGATCTAGAGTCTTTATCAGGGGCTCGCAGTCACCGTTTACAGCCAGGACCTCCTGCTTCAGTTCCTTTACATGCTCATCTAGGTGCGCCATTTGGAGCAGCATGCGGCGCTTAAAAGCTTGGCAGTTGCATACACAGGGGGGGCAGCAGTGCTGGATGGAGTACAGCGGGCGGCTGCCAGATCATAGTGCCGTACCACTCAATGGGACTGGCTGGGGCCCGGGGCATTGGAGGAGGCTGCAACTGCTACCGCCTCCTCCTGCTCCTTCACCAGAGCCACCAGCCGGTGATATTCATTTTGGATGGCCTCCAACTTCCTGCGCCAGGCCATGGCTGCCAACTCCTTCCTGTCCAGGTTAGACTGTGTTGATTTGAAAGTAGTAGCTACATCAAGAAAAAAAAGAATATTTTTGTAACCAATATACTCTTAGGAAAACAAACTAATTCTAAACATAGTGGCAGAATATCACTAGCAAGTACATAACTTTTGTGGTATCTATCCTCCCATTCGTCGGCCTCTAACATTTGTGAGAGTTTCAGGCATTATGCTAGTACTATGGACTCACTCGAGTAGTACACCAGTCTTCTTCTTCTCTCTTGTTTAGCTAAATTAAGTAACCTTGTTGTAGCTGGCATGCTAGCTCAGTCAGCTTGCGCCCAAGACACATACTTGTCTCATGATGCAGACTCAGGTTAGTTTTATTTACGACTGTCTGCATGTGGGGAAGCTCACTACTACTACACAATCATCTTATTTTTATATTGTGGGTGTCACTGGCCATACTCTGTTACATCAAGCGCAACTGCACAATTTCACTTTTACTCTGCAGTGACTACTATACTACAACAAGGCAGGTCAAATCTGATCCAAATGTTTATTCCTTGTATATGGGATGACATGAGGTACTTTGTTTTGAATTTGATTGTGTAACCATGCAGGAGATAGCGCACCCATGGCAGGCTGACACAGTCACAAATAAATTAACAGGTAGAGAGTGGGCCATGGAGTCGGAGGGAGGTGATTGATAACAACATACATATACAATATATATGCTGTGCTTGCAAACTACTGTGAGTCAAAGGGCTATTCTGAAAAAAAAACATCTTCTATTCTCCTTGGCTTTGCTATTCTGGCATGGTTTATTTTTCTTTTACATTCTCTTCAGAGACTCTTCATCCAGTGACACTCCACACCTATGCTATCTATGATGAATACCACCCAGGCATCCATCCATTCAAAGTAAACATGTCTATCATTCTTCTTAATCTCTCAACAAACACATGCCTCCTTCATTCTTTGCATGCCTGTGAGCTTGACCCATGAAACACCCTGGAGGATTCTTGCTATCCACCCATACAGTTTCACCCACCCAGGAAGGCCTCTTTTCTTTCACCTTCAGTTCCACCCATCCTTCAACCACCCATGCATCTGATTCCTGTCAGCCACCTTCTCTGTCAGTCATATATATTACATCTCGCCGGTCCTTCCTCCTTCCATCCTTCTTTCCCTTTTCATTGAACCCATCCATCAAGGTAATCTGATCTGACTCTTAGTCTTCTCCATAAAACTTTCAGAGCTGAGTTAAAGTCATATAGAAGAGGCGATTGTTAATGTTAATCTTAATGTTAGTGGTATTTGCTAACTGTTACCCGAAGGTGTCCTGGAGCTGTGTGAAGGCTGTGTGAAAGTTTACTGTGGGCTAGAAGAGTGTGGGAGCTAAGCCAAATTAATTAGAGAACAACCATGTTTTCAGTGCTTTCCTGAAGGCCATAAGATTGGCCATTTTTTTCAGGGATAGTGGAAGGATTTTCCATGATTTAGCCGCATTAACTATGAAGCTTCTGCCACCCTAGTGAGCTTTTTTACTCTAGGGACATTCACAAGTTTTGCGTCCGATAACCGCAGTGCTCTGTTTGGTGTTTTAAGAATTTGGTTCCGATTCCCTGGAGAGCCTTAAAACCCAGACAAAGAGACTTAAATTGAGTCCTCTTCCTAACTGGCAGTCAGTTTTTTTTTTATTTTGCCGGAGATTGACTTATACATTGGTGTGTCAGTAAGAAGCCGCGCCACTGCATTCTGCAAAATCTGTAGTGTATTCACGGATCCATTATGGTTAGTGAGATAGAGCTATTTCAATAGTCCAATCTGGGCATTATACTTTTTTTGTAAGATTTAAGGATGCACGATGTTGATGATACCACTGTGTTGACCTGGTCCCTAAAGCTTAATTTATCGTCTATCAAAACTCTGAGGTTTTTTTACCTGATAGGAGTTGGTAGGGGACCAAAATCGTTGAGCCAGGATTTAGGGGTCCAGAAAATAGGGTTATTGCCGAATAACAATACCTCAGTTTTGCCAGAGTTGAGTTTCAGGCAATTTTGGGCCATTCAACCCCCCACGGCCTTCATGCAGTCGTGCAACCTTGACGCAGTTTCCTGAAACTCCTCTGGTAGCAAAGTCACCACAATTTGGGTGTCATCCACGTAGGAAGCCAAAATGAACCCACAAGTTTCAATTAGGGGTGCTACTGATGAAACATAAACATTGAAAAGTGTTGGGCTCTGTGACGGCCCCTACGACACTCCAAAGGGTAAGGAGAAGGATTCAGCTTCAAATTCATCGAGGGCCACTGTTTGCATTTTACTCTTGACTCCTATTTGATCCAATCGGTCCATCAGCAAGGTATGATGGACTGTGTCGAATGCTTAACATGATCAGTACGGCCTTCCCCCTTAGTCCAGAATAGTCCTAATCTCTTCTGTGGATTTCAGGAGTGCCGTTTATGTACTATGTCCCTCTCTAAACCCATACCGATTTGGTTCAAGGGCCTGGAATACCTGTAGAAATGTATTGAGTTGGGCATTCATATTTCTTTCTACTATTTTTGCCGGGAGTGGTAATCTGGATATTGGCCTAAAATAATTTGGACCATTAGCGTCCAGGCTTGGTTGATTCAGTAGGGGCAGAATTGATGCATGTTTCCAGTCTTTGGGAAAGTATCCTTCCAAGTACATTGTATTAGTGATGTATCTGAGAAACTGTTTCTGCAGCCAGTATACAATACAATACTCGGACAAGGATCATAGGGAGAGCCAGATTTTACTTTCTCAATTAGATTATAGGTGTCTGTCTCTGTGAAGGAGGTAAATTGTTTAGTCGTGGGGCAATGAGATTTAATTTTATCTGATCTTTGCCAGTAACTTATTTTGGGAGAATTGTCCGAGAGAGTTAATAAAATACAATTGACTTTGTTGAAAAAGAATTTGGCTATTTTGTTACATAGCTCTTAAATTGCTTGGATAGTTGGTGCCCGTGGGTGGGCTAAGGAAATTACTATTTTAATAAGCTCTTTAGGGGAGCTTTTGGCCGATTTTATTCTTTTAGAGAAATAGTTTTGTTTTGTGCTTTTCAGATGCTGTTTGTAGTATGCCAGGCCAGCTTAATATACTTTGTTATGTTATGGTATGTTATGTTAAAAATATTTATAGAGCGCACTTACACCAAGCGGTTTCATGCCGCTGAGAGCAGGAAGGCGGCAGAGGTGTGATGACAGAAGCTTTACTCATATGCTTGAGAGAAGAGAAAGGTCTTGAGAAGTGTTCTAAATTGGGTGTAAGAGGTTGCTGATCTCAGTCCGATGTGACGAGAGTTCCAGAAGTGAGGGGCCAAAAAAGGAAAATCTGAGGCAATTGTGTTTTTTATGTTTTAAGGTGGGGGTCATGAACAGGTTGAGGTGGGAGGAGAGGACTTCGCGTACGAGGGCACAGTGATGGATCCTAGATGAGATGAAAGCTGGGCCCTGGCCAGCGAGGGCTTTAAAAGTGGTGCAGCCCAATTTAAATGCACAGCGTTTGGCCACAGGAAGCCAGTAGAAGCTCTTCATCAGGGGCGGATATGTTGACGTCTGGGTTGATGGCAAATGAGCCTCGCTGCTTGGTTTTGTACCAGTTGTAGACAGTGGAGTTCGTATGCTGGAATGCGACATAAAGTGAGTTGTCATAATCGATACGAGAGATGACCAAGGCCAGGATGACAGGGGTCAGGGCCTTGGTGGTCAGAAATCTGCAGATCTTCCGTATTTTGCATAGGTGGAAGAAGCAGGAAGATACCACTGCGCTGATCTGAGGTTTCATAGACAGGTCGTTGCTGATTATGACCTCTAGGCTTTTTACAGAATCTACTGGTCAGGGGAGCTGCCTTGGAGAGGGGGCCAACAGTTAGAATTCCAGGGGTTGGCAGTACCTCCAGTCAGGATCAGCTCAGTTTTGTTGGGGTTGAGTTTTAATTGGTTGGTGAACATCCATTCGCTAATAGAGATCATGGTGGATTGGAGATTGGAAACTGATGTGTTAGAAGAATCAATTTCGAACACCAGCTGAAGGCCATCAGCATAGTTAAAAGTTGTAACTTGACTATTGCGTGAGGACAAAATCAGAGGTTGCATGTACAAGTTACACAGAAGGGGCAATAGGGAGGAGCCCCGGGGGATCTTGCAAGTCAAACTGGCTTTTTTGGCCAAGAAGTTGGCAAGACAAACTGCCTGGAATCGGTTGTGTAGAAAGGAGGAAATCCACCTAAGAGCCAAACCCTGGATGCCAGCATGGCTAACACGATCGATCAGGAGATCCTGATCGACGGTGTCAAAAGCAGCTGACAGATTTAGAAGTACCAGGGCCTGGGTGATGTTTTTATCAGCTCCTCTCCTTAGCTCATCCATGACTGCTAGTATGACTTACTCCGTGGAGTGTGCTGATCTGAATCCTACCTGCTGGGGATCGAGGAACTGAGAGTGCTCAATAAATGAGCTAAGACAGTTAGTTATGTGGGCCTCTAAGATATTGCTATGGTAGGGGGGTAAGGAGATTGGACGGGAGTTGCTCAGGACCGAGGAGTGGGCGTTCAGTTTCTTAGGAATTGGGACAATTTCAGCATGTTTAAAGGCGTCTGGGACAATGCCTTGTTTGAGGGAGTTGTTGAGGAGTGAGAGGGGAGGGTCCTTTTTATCCTCTTCCTTGTATCCCTTCCTCCAGTTTCTTTTCAGGAGTTTACAGGCCAACGTTTGGTCCCGCAGCTCTTTCAAATACCAAGGGGAGGATGGGCTGCTGTCTGATATGGCTACGGCATTTTATAGGTGCTAGCTTATTCCCTACAGCTTCTAACTATATAGTATATGATCTGGTTGCCTCATCCAGGTTACTTTTTTATTATTAAAGGCTTTTATATCGCGCTCTATTACTAAAAAAATAGTATCTAGGTATAATAGTATAGGTATAATAGGTATAATAGTACTAGGTGTTAATGTAGTAGTAGAGGTTAATAATTGGTGCAATTCCTCTGCTTCTATCTTATTCCATGCCCTTTTACTGATAATTTTGGAACCATACGGTCTGGCAAAATTAGCTCAAATAAAACTGCTGAGTGGTCTGACCAGACTAAAGGAAGGATGCTCTTAAAAGAAAGCTGCATATTGTTTGAAAAGATGCCTTCTAGTGTGTGACCGGCCTGATGGGTTGTACCGATCAGCTTTTGCTCTAGGTTCCCACCCTTCATCAGATCAAGCAGACTAAAAGTGTCCGAAGGCGATTCAAGATGATAGTTAAAATCTCCTAGAATTGAATAGGAGTTTGTGCTGATCCCCCTTTCCAATATGCTGGCTGCTTGGTTTAAAAATTGTCCTCTTGGGCCAGGTGGCCTGTAAATGAGAACACCTCTAAAAGTGTTATGGTGTGAAAGCTTGAGACAAAATTCAAATGCTTCACATTCCTCGATGTCCAATAGATTGAAGGACGCCATATTAGATTTGTGGTGAATGACCGTTAGCCCTACCCCTTTCTGTTGTCTATTTAGCATGTAACAGAGGTAGTCTTGGTGTGTGGCCTTTACTAGGTCTAGTCTGGACGCCTGATCTGTCCATGATTTTGTGATAATACCACTTATAATCATTTTTAGGTACTCAACTACTACTGCCGCTAATGCTATTGTTATAATGCTTAGTAAAGGGTGTCTTCTTCAGTCTCTCTCAACTAACCACCACCTGTCGCTGCTGCTGGGTCAGCCACCCCTGTGGCAGCTGCCTCATCCACTGCTCCTTCCTGGCTGGCATTGCCTGCCCAGGGCTGGCCCCTGCACTGGTGGTCGTGATCGATATGCCCAGAAAAAACATTACACATTTTTAGATGCCATAAACACCCCCTGTATTTATCACTAGCAAGATTGAAAAAAAGTAAAAATACATACATATACCACATATATCACTACAAATTGGGTACTAGAGTAGAGTAGACACTACTAGTAGTAGTATGTCCTATCTTATCATAAATTGTAAAATATCTGGTTGGGCATTTTGTTGGCGGGAATTGTCAAAAAGCCTCTCAAGATTAAGACTAGAAAGAGGCCAACCCAAAGGAGTGGCTAAAGTTATTGGTGAATCTGAGTTTTAATAAAACCTTATAAATAAAGAATGGCCAACTGGGCAAGCTTAGCTACAGAGTCATAGCAGAGGCAGTTAGAGGTATGTATAACAAGAATTTAGAAACAGATAGTCTAGATCGAAGAAGATTTGGTAAAAAATAAAATTAGGAATTGGAAATGATAGTTCGGAAAAAATAAGGTGCAGTAAAGTTTCGGAAATATAATTAATAATATGAACAACAGGAAGACTTACTGGGGCCAGCAACAGAGCCCTGGGTAGAGAAGCGGTCCTGGTCCTGGCATTCTCCTGCTGCTCCCGCCAACTCTGACCCTGTCTTCTTGCCCCTGGGTGCTGATCATGTAAGATATAGAAAGAGACAAGCATTGATGATTGGTGTGAAAGAAATAAAACATTTAAACGCCCAAAAAAACATTTTTGGAAACAACAATTGCAATAAAATTGACCTAATCTGATCAACTGGTAGTATCGTGGAATTTGCGGACCGTCTTGGTATTATATTGATGAGCCCTAATCCAGTGTTCTATTCTGATTCCAGAATATTATGCCTAAGTACCAATTGACCTAGCTCACCTATTCAGATGGGCCAATTGTTCACAAAGTCTGTATTTCCATTAATTTCAGTCCTGCATAGATGGAGGGCACAAGCATATATTTTTGCATACACCAAATTGTTGGTTGATTGCTTGCTGCTAATGTTCTGCTAAGCCTATTAATCCCTCACTAAACAAACTACAAAAGGTTCTACTAAGGACTGGAGTAAGCAGCACTCAACAGCACTTGGAGTGATGGAGGATGAATCACACAGACCGCGTACACATTACCAATTAATACCAATTAATACTAAGTAACCAACAGCCTGATTCATGTAGCTAAATTGCACTCGCAAAGGGCCAGATTCTCAGAATCTGGCCCTTTGCGAGCGCAATTTTTGCATTTGGTATTCATGATACCAAATGCAAAAATCGCTATTTAAGAATTCGCATATTTGCGTGGAATGGCATTTAAGGAATCTCTAATAGAGATTCCTTAAATGCTATTCATGACACACAACAAAATAGCGATATTGGACCTTTGGGGCCGCTATTTACCGACAGGTCAGACCTGTCGGTAAATAGCAAAAACTCAGAAAAATGCTTTTAAAAGCATTTTTCAAAGTTGCATGTAGCACACACACATGTCCTTTGGACATGTGTGTGCGCAACACCTGTCCAAAAGTGCATTTTAGGGGTGCTACAGGGCGTCCTTTGGACACCCCTGTCACCCTTAAAATCGCTATCTCAGTTGCGAGTAGCAAATTGCTACTCGCAAATCCCCATTCATTCCAATGGGCCTCTTGGCCCATAGGAATGAATGGGGAGTATTTGCGAGTAGCAAATTGCTACTCGCAAATAAAGAACATGTAGGAATCGCTATTTAAGTAGCAATTCCTACATGAATGCCGTTTTGCGTGTCCTCAATAGCGAATCGCTATGATTCGCTATTAGGGACACGCAAAACGGCCCGTACATGAATCAGGCTGCCAGCTACCTATCCACCACTATCTTAGTGATAGGAGAGGAGGACAAAGGAAAGACTAGAGTCTCTCTAGCATTACCTAAATTAAGTTCTCTAAAGTAAACTCATAATCAGTCAAAGCGAGCACAAAGTTGCAAACAAGTAAGATTATTAGCAATGAGCACCTGTGTCCAGAAGAATAACAATCACTAAAGATTTTTACACTTAAGGTTACCTGCAATGTAAGCCGCAGCATTCTTGCTATTCGGGAAAAAATGATATTTGCATTAACATTAACACAGTCTAGAGAACGTACAATAGAATTAGCTACTCAACAAGCCCCACGACCTCGACACCTACCAGGTCCATCAGGTCCTGCTCCCAGTCCCAGATGTCTGACCACCGGTGGATCAGCTGGTTATGGGTGCGACGGACCTCAGAGCAGCGAAACACTGCCCGGCACACCCTCGCCCACCGGCAGTGACTCTTCTCTGTAGCCTATCCGGAACCAGACCTGCTGCCAAGGTCAAGGGTAGGTGGCGCTGTACAAAAAAGCAAGGGTGGCCACCTCTGCTTCGCTGAATAGGGACTGGGCCTGCACCCCTGCAGTGCACAGTCTGCCGCAAGGCAAGAGGCTCTTGGTTGCAAGCGCCTTGCCCTTGGAAACTGTTTCCTTCCCCTTAGCCATAGTTCTGGGGTGGACGGGGGGACAATTGAAAATAAAGTTAGGGGAAGAAGAAGAAGAGTAAAGAAGGAAGTAATATAAAACTGTAGACAAGTAAAATATAAAGGATTGAAAAGTTTGGAGCAGGATTGGAAAACAGGCCCATGCAAAAGATAGGAGAACAGGATACCCACGCCCATTGGCGACCGTGTGGTGAAGTTTGCACGATATTTCCCCTGAACACGTCATCCGCGTTGCCGAACGTCAAAAACATCTCACGAGCATACGCGAGACAATGCGAGCATGCAGAAACAAGCAACTCTGCATGCTTGCGTAGCTACGTGTAGCATCACAGAGTTTTTGTACAACTTTGCGTAGCCTCACATGGCGCAGCTATGTGAACTTTGCCCAGGGTTAGTTATCAACAGGATCTAAAGCATCAAACAAAGCTGTAAAAAGAAGAAATAAAGTGCCTTTGATACCTCATGTATATCACATTTTTCACCAGCAACACCTTTCATGCAATTTAGGGATTTAATTAATTTACCTTCTTTGAGATCAACTGAGCTCATCCTGTATGGAAAAATCCTCTGCATTATTCTAGTCTAGATACTTAAAACAACTAAGATGGGAGAAAAAAAGGGAGAGAAGAAGCAGAACTTATTTCCACTATACTTATGGCTGTAATAAACCAAGTTATAGTTTTTTATATTCGCAAGCTGAGATGACAAGTTGCGCGATCATGCACCACTTACTTGAGTATGTTAATCAGCGTGAGTGAAGATCTGTGATTGGCTGCAGCGGACTGGTTAGTGCTCCAAAAGGCCCTGAAATTTAAAGTGTGCATGTCAGGCTGGCCATCACAAGAAAGCCAGCCAAACCGACATGTGCACTTCAAACTGACAATTCCTCACTGCTGCCAATCAGCAGCAATGGCCCACTGGCCCTGCCCCACCCTCTCACTCAGTTTGGCTGGCAGAGTAAAAGAAAATGCCAATAACATCACAGGATCTATTGATCCTCCTGGCACTGGACTACATATGCACAACTGAGTACAGTTCAGACAAACTGTACAACATATTACAAGTCAGTGTTCTGATATGCACTGCGGAGATGAAGGTAGCCAGGGTGGAGATCGATATGCCATTTGACCAACGCACAAAGGAGATATCACTGAGAGTAGATTACAACAATCTCAGTGAATTGTTTACAAAGAGGAGCCCCTTGAAATTCCTATGCAGGAGTTATTATACACTTCAAAAACGAATGGATAGAGGACTGATGCTACATGTATGTGATGCTGTAATTCACTGCCTGAATGAATGCATCTATCATGGTACTGCCCAAGTGTGGAGCCACTTTGGAAAGCTGAATTTAGTAAGCAGTCTGGGATGATTTAATTAATTCTGACAGCCTCCCCACTTGTGCTGTTGTTAGTATACATACAAAACATACAGAAAAAGGTGAGAACAAAGACAGTAATGGCCTCAATTTTAGCCAAATGGTTAACCGCAAAATGCTGAGGTAGGAGACCCCTCCTCGGTTATGAATGTTGAATAAAAGACATGATATACTATAATGAGCTATGTGAAGTATACAACATGTTACTTTTAACCCAGTCAAGATATTAAAACATGTTGGAGCCATGCCTTGAATTGCTGTTATGGGAGGGAACACAGATTACCTACCCTCTAATGCGATTATATGTTACACTAAATTTGGCTACCGGCTGACACCAAATAGATGGGTGAAGAAGGTACCTTTCTATATGGGGAGGAATGGAATAGAAACCCTGAAAAAAGATGCTGACTTTTAAAGTTTAAAAGAGGTGTTGCATGACTATATAATAAGGTATATGTGGTATAGCAGGGTGGTACAAATATTAAAATTCCTTTATTGTGTAAAGTGGAAGGTGCTTGACAGTATGGTGTAACTGCTGTATCTGAGTAGCAGTGTTAATAAAGTATTGACTTTGAGCAAATTGTTGTTTTCCAATTTATGTCATGTGTTGTTAAAATAACAAATAAAAAACCTGATAAATATAAAAGAAAGAGTAAAAAGCTTCCTGCAAGTATACAAAATTGCAAGTGACCTTAAAGTTCTTTAACCTTATACAAAGTTTTGGTCTTTTACCAGTGTAGATATTGCTATACACTATTAATGTCCTGAATACAAATGCAGAGCTACGTTCTGCTCCCTGTGCAAATACATGTTTGCCCAGGGATATGTGATAATTATCATACCCGTGGAGTTTTTCTGTGATGATTTCTGCAGGGGTAACCTGGCCAAATATTTTCTGGGAGATAAGGCCCATAAAAATGGCGAAATATAAAGAGTTTGGTGCGTTAAATATTCATTGTGTATGTTATGCCTCCTTTTGAAGGGAGCAACTTATAATAGGCGCTAATTATCGTACCTTTTAAATTCTAATCTCCATGGTATCAGATAATGATTATCTTCCCAGTCAGGGACTCGTAATGAAGGCCTTAGACTTTAAGGTACAGCAGTGTGGATTTTATCTAAAAATAAGGCAGAGAGTATGGTGGTGGAAGAAAGAGGCATGAGTATTCAGCAATCCTAACACTGCATTGGCTACCAGTGCGGAAACAAACCCCTTTTAAGATCTGCTGCAGTGTTCATAATGCCTTAAATGTCAAAGGCCCCAGTTATCTGGCAGGGAAATTTAAAAATATCAGCCTCCCAGGACACTACGTTCGGGGAACAAATCCCTACTAGTTGTCCCACGCTGTAAAAAAGCTTGGTCAGGCAGTAAAGCCTTCTTTCACTTAGCCCCTACCTTCTGGAACCAACTTCCTATCCATTTGCGGGAATGCTCTGATCACCTGCAAGTCTGTAGGCTCATGAAGACTTCACTGATTTAACTCCAGTTTCTGACTGACTAAGCAGTTCGTTAGCGCAGAGATACCCCTTGCGGGGTGATTCAGGCGCTACATAAATCCTAAATAAATCAAATCAAATTAAACACATGACCTAGAGGTATGTATGCAATACATGGCACTTTGAAAAATGCATTTTTGTGCAATTTTCAAAGTTTTCACATGGTTAATGATTCCTAAATGCGCAGTTTGCACAGTTTGCATTTGGAAAATACTTCATAAATTTGTTATTTGTGGTCGCAATTTTAGGTAGTCACAATTGTTGCGATTAACTAGAATTATGACTACATTGCCTTTCATAAATCATGAAAGGCTATTTTGCATTTGCACATCGACAATTTTACCAAAATGCACCGTTTGTGAATGCAAAAAACTTTCATACCTGTAGTCCTAATTCATAAAGGTGTGTATCAATAGTTTGAATCTACAGCTATGGATGCAAACCATTGATGATTGACTGACATCAGAGTTGGAGTTGTAAATGATTCCAAACAATTAAGTTGTCCTGAGGACACCACCTACTTTGGAAATTGTGTTGGGATCCACCAGGATGAACAGGCTTAGGGAACAACTGCATGCCCTTCTGATCTTTTCCGTAGATGTAACATATTTTTTCAAAACAACATTTGTCCCATTAAGGGCTACCTTAAAAACATAAATGTGAACATGCAGATAACGAGGATGCAAGGATGGATATCCGCTGTCTTTTGTAGGCCCCCTCCCCACATTCGCAACCGTTCTTAGGGGGCGATTTTCAAAAACGTTATGCATGCTATGCAGCCCTCTACAAGGCTGCAGCGCATTGTGCGACAAGGAGGGAGCAGGAGAGCACCATATCTTCCGAGATATAGCTCTCTCCTCCCCTTTCCTTTCCGTTGGCGCTGATTTCAGCTGCTGTGCACAATGCACACACCTTAGCGCCGCAGTGATAGGGCGTGTGCATGAGTGTAGCATAGGTTTTGTACAGGAAGTGTACCGTTGCTGTACAAAACACTATCCAAGGCACAATGCAAAGCTTTTCTATGGTGATCTGTATTATGCAATACTTGTTGGAACTCCATGATGTCACCAGTGGGTTCTTCTTGTACTGTGCATTCTCCTCCAGTGTTCCCTGTTTGGCAGTTGCAGCTGCCCTGTCTCTCCTTCATGCTGGACGGCTCTCTTGTCTCCTGAATAAACATCCTAACTGCAGTTCCTGTCTCTGCTTCATCTTTACACTGACGACGAGGATGGTCAGCTGTTCCTCAGCTGTTGGATCTACTCACAGATCAATTCCAAACGAAACGGTTTGAATTTCTGAACACTTTCTACATCTACAGTCTACTTCCTTGTGAGTACTTTTTCTAATATTATCTTCACACGTCATCCTAGAGAGCCGTCGCAGCCACCTAATTTCCTTCTACCTTTTACCTCGTCCTGCGCTTCAATCAAGCCTGTCTAGCGCTCTTCCTTACGCACTGTTAAACTGCCTCGCGCTATCAGCAACCCCTCCTTCCAGCACTACGTGTGACTTTATTTCCCGTTACCTTCGTTGCCTGTGTCTTCCGACCTCCTTCCGACCACCTTCAAGTGCTGTCTGTGCTTTTGTCCGGCATTGCGTTCTTTCTCGCTGCTTGTTCCTTCATCCTCAAGCTCCGCCACTGAATGATGACGTTGTGGAACTTCACGTCCATTCAGCGCTAGCACGCAACCTGCAAGACGCCCAATACCAGCGCGCATTTGGTTTCCCCAGCAACCAGAACTTCACGTTCATTCAGCGCCAGCACGCAACCGGCAAGACACTCAACGCCAGCGCGTATTTCGTTTCCCCAGCAACCAGCAAGACGCTTTTTGTGCCAGTCACCACTTTATCTTGACGTTCCTCTGGCTCTCAAAGCCTTTACGTCATAAGAGCTTCGCGTCAAACTTATTCCTGTCTTCATTATCTTTGTCTCATCGACAACAATCCTCATCGCACAACAGATGCACACAGCTCTTGATATTTTATTTGTATCACGCTGATGCGCACAGCTTTAAATACTTCACTACGCTAACGTGCACAGCTCAAGCTCTCAGCTTACTAATTCAACAAGGAAGCTAATCTACATTCTCGCGCTGATGCGCACAGCCTATTTCACGACCTGATTTTCAACATCAGCACACCGGAACATTCAATATCCACACGCTGACGTGCACAGCTGCTGCACGCATTTTATCCACACGCTGACGTGCACAGCTGCTGCACGCATTTTATCTACACGCTGACGTGCACAGCTACTGCACGCATTCTATCTACACGTTGACGTGCACAGCTACTGCACGCATTTTATCTACACGCTGACGTGCACAGCTACTGCACGCATCTTCTCCACACGCTGATATACACAGCTTCTACACGCATTTTACCCCTACAAAAGACCAACACATCTGAGCTATCATATTTACAACAACATTTTTTTTTTACTGCTATTTTATTGTTCCCTTTTTGTATCTTATTCCTTCAACCTAAAGGAAAAATAGAAGATCTCACAATGCAAAATGTATCTCCCCCTGCTCCTTTTCTTCAGACTCCTGGAGATCCTCCTCTAGAATGGAAACTTTGGTTGAGATCCTTTATGGCCTATTTAGGGGCAATTGATGGTCTTAGATACCATGCAGAAAGAAAAAAAAGTCTAATGTATTATCATCTTGGTGTTGAGGGGCAAAATGTTTTTGACCATCTACCGGTCTATGTTCCACCTACTGGCAAACTCCCGATGAATTTGAAATAGCTATAGTTAAGTTAGACAAGTATTTTGTTAAAACTAAAAATATGGTTGTACACCGTTATAAATTTTTCACTAGAGCTCAAAAACCTGAAGAAAGCATTGATACTTTTGTTACTGCTTTAAAAATACTTGCGTCTAAATGCAAATTTGACAATTTCACTTCTCAACTTATCAGAGACCAGCTTGTTGCTCGCTGCTCCTGCAAACAAATCCAAGGGAAACTTTTGTCCTGCAAAGACCCTTCTCTTGACAAGGCTATTGATATAGCCAAAAGTATCGAAACATCTTTAGAAGATTCAAAACAATTGGTGGTTTCTCTTTCCAATACTTCCATTTCTAGTGCTGTTTCCACTAAGGTGCCTTTTCCCACTAAGTCTCCTATTTCAATTCCTCGTGACTCTCGTGGCTATTTCAAAAGAATGGGTAACACCAGTTTTAGAAGACCTTTCATACCTAATAGACAATTTAGTCAAAGTACTTTCTGTTATAGATGTGGCTCCTCTTATCATGCTTCCAATTTTAAAAATTGTCCTGCTGCCAATCAACAATGCACTCAATGTGGGAAGAATGGTCATTTTTCAAGGGTCTGCATGAGAGGTAGAAGAGGTAATGTGCGCAGCGTCATGTGTGAAAATGATTCCTTTCAAGACTCAAATCCTCTTGAGCTTTCTACTGAACATTCTGAATGTGATGTGACCAATCAGGAATATGTTGTTGTAGTGAAAGATAATGACACCATCAGCCGTACCTTTCTCGTCCCCGATCCTGAAGTTGATGCGACCATTGACAATCACCATATCTTACTACTGGTAGACACCGGTGCTCGCATCACCATTGTTTCCTATGAGAAGTATTCTCATTTTTGGCAAGACAAATGTCTACTTCCTCCTGATGTTCTTTCTGTGGCATTTGAAGGAAGCAGAATTAACCTTTTAGGTTATTTCTTGGCTGAAATCTCCATTTTTGGCAAATCCATTAAGGGGAAAATCTATGTTGCCAAACGTGGTATCAATGTTCTAGGGCTTATACATCAGGCAGAATTTGGTGTCACCATTAAACCTGGTTTACCCAACCCTGTATTCATTGAAGGGTGCAATCTTTCTTCTCCTGCATCTTCCCCTGTCTGCAACATTTTCAATAGTGAATTCTGGGAGCACAAATATGGAAAAAATTTTGAAGATCGCTTAGGCAAGATCACCAACTTCCAACACTTTATCAAGGTCAAAGATGGTGTTTCCCCGGTTAAACACAAGCTTAGGAACGTTCCACTCAGTATTAGAGAAGATTTGTCCAAACACCTTAAATCATTATGCGAGCAAGAAATCATTGAAAAGGTTGAATCCACACTATGGCTTTCTCCTATTGTTCTTGCCAGAAAAAGGTCTGGTGATCTTAGGATGTGTGTGGATTCACGCAGTCTCAATGAAGCTATCTGGGTCGATGGTTTTCCCCTCCCTCACATTGAGGATTTGATAGCTAAAGTGGGCTCATCCACTTGGTTTTCCAAACTTGATTTAAAGGCGGCATACCACCAGATTGAGTTACATCCGCTCTCTCGACATCTCACTGCCTTTGTAACTCCTGATGGAGTTTTTCAATTTCGTCGTCTTCCCTTTGGGTTGGCGTCTGCCGCCGCTGTTTTCCAGCGTATTATGTCTGAAATGTTTGAGGAACTCTCTAATGTTGTCGTATTCCAGGATGACATTCTTATTTTCACTCAAACTGAGCACGAACACAACTTGGTCATTGACCAAGTTTTCAACATCTTGGAAAGAAGAGGTGTAACTCTACAAAAGAGTAAATGCGTATTCAAAACCAGAGAGGTAGAATACCTTGGTCATACCATCTCTGAGTGTGGTATTAAGCCCAGGCCAGGTCTAATCAAGAGTATCACTGAGGCTCCCGCTCCTTCTAACAAAGAACAGCTTCTGTCTTTTCTCGGTCTCTGTGAGTTCTACCCCAAATTCATGAGAGACTACGCCAAGACCACTGAATGTTTTAGACTTTTACTTAAAAAAGGTGCCACCTTCAGCTGGTCTGATGAGTGTGAAAAAGGTTTCCAACTCATTAAAGAACACATCACTAAAGCTCCTGCTCTTCAACCTTTCAATGGAAACAGAGAAACTTTTGTCACTGTTGACGCCTGTGAATATGGCCTAGGAGCTGTTCTCTCACAACTGGCCTATGGTAAAGAATTTACTGTGTGATTTGCCTCCAGGACTCTCCGCTCTGTCGAGCGCAAATATTCTGTTATTGAAAAGGAACTGCTGGCCTGTGCTTGGAGTGTTGAAAAGTTTAAATCTTACTTATGGGGCAGACCATTTGTTCTTCAAACTGACCATCGACCTCTTGTCGACATTCTTTCTGGCAGAAACGTCAAGCGCACAACCGCACGGTTGGCTAGACTCTCCACTAAACTGTTAGAATACAACTTCAAAGTTATTTACATTCCTGGGGGCAAGAACAAACGTGCTGACTGTCTTTCCAGGTTACCCATACAAGAACCTAACGAAAATGAGTGGGAAACAGAAATTGAAGAGTGTTTTGTGGCCAACATTTCACAAATTTCCATTTCTTTCGCTGAGAATGATTGGGTCAATGCTGTTGAGAATGATGCTGTACTTAGGGATGTTGTCTCTTTCATACAGAAAGGTTGGCCCAAGGAAAAATCTCTTTCTCCTGAACTTCAAATTTATTGGAAAATCAATTCCGAACTTTCCTTGGAAAGTGGCAAAATTGTTAGGGGCAATAAATTTATTCCTCCCTCTGTTTACCGGGAAAAAATTATTGCTGATGCTCATTCTGGACATCTGGGTGCCACCATTACTAAAAGAAATGTCAGATCAAATTTCTGGTGGCCAAGAATGGACAATCAAATTGTGGATGCTGTCAAACTTTGCACACGCTGTAACACCAGCGATAAAGTCCTTGTTTTGGAAGGTGTTTGTGATTCTGTTGTTCCCCCACCCAGCAGGGATTGGCAAAAAATTGGCCTGGACTTTCTGGGTCCATTCCATGTTCTTCCCAACACTTCCAAGTATTTCTTGTTCCTCGTCGATCATCTCTCTAGATGGGTCGAGGTTGAACCTATCAATGTTCCCAATTCAAAGAGCGTTATTGATTGCCTGACCAAAATTTTTCTGAGGGAGGGTTGTCCAGAAGAAATTCTCACCGACAATGGGGTTCAGTTTATCTCCAAGGAAATGAGTGTTTTTTTGAACAACTGTTGTATCAAACACACCAGAACTCCTTTGTATCACCCTCAGAGCAATGGCAAAACCGAGAGGTTCAATAGAGTTATTGTTGAATGTGTGCAGGCCGCCTTTAGTTCCAATAGCTGTATTTTCCAAGCTGTAAAAGATCTTGTATGGTCTTATAGAATTTCCCCACATGTTGCTACAGGCTTCTCCCCTTTTGAATTGATGAGAGGAAGGACAGCTTCTTCCCAAGCTTTTCCTTTTTGGATGGTCAAAAGTCTCCACAAAGGTTGTGATTTGGAAGTGGCATGGGATTGTGCCAACAAGAAATCTTCAAGTTCTCTGCCTAGTGACGTGGAACATGGTAAGAGGTCTTTTCATAGTATTCATGCTGGTGACTCGGTCAGGATTAAGAATCCTGTCACTGTTAAAAAAGGCCTTTCCAAGTTTCTTGATTCCCAACAAGTTGTGGAAGTTCGCAAAAATGCTGTCAAACTGTCGAATGGAAATTGGTGGAGCACTTCTCGCGTTGCCAGAGATCCCTCTCGTGCTTCTCGTGCAACTGTTTCTACCCCCAATGTCCAAGTTGACAATGGTTTAAGGAAAAGCTCTAGGTTGATAGTTAGACCCAACAGATTTCGTGACTATGTATGATTTACTATTCATTGTAGTTCTATCTTGTTTTTTTTTTAAGAAAGGGGGGAGGTGTGTGGTGATCTGTATTATGCAATACTTGTTGGAACTCCATGATGTCACCAGTGAGTTCTTCTTGTACTGTGCATTCTCCTCCAGTGTTCCCTGTTTGGCAGTTGCAGCTGCCCTGTCTCTCCTTCATGCTGGACGGCTCTCTTGTCTCCTGAATAAACATCCTAACTGCAGTTCCTGTCTCCGCTTCATCTTTACATTTTCCCACTTTGCATACGTGCTGAAGAGTGCAGCACGCATGGAAAATTGGAAAATCACGGAGAAATAAAAGCATTTCTCCTGCTTGCGCCTCCTTTGAAGGGACGTTAGCTTTTTATGGCAAAAACCATGTTTACAAATCTTTGTAAATATGGTTTTGCATCAAAAGGCATGGGTGGTAGCATGGGAACCCTCATGTACCACCCATGTCACGCCTCCTCTCGGCGCAAAGTAACGTAAAGCAGTGCTTGGTGCTACTTACAGGGTACTTTCAAGTGCAAAATAAGTTTTGACTGTAAAGAAAATAGCAAAACTAAAATTTGCGCTGGTTAGCGTCACCTTTGTGATGCTAAACCAGCGCAAAGGTTTTGAAAATCTGCCCCTATATGCGTTACATAAGTGTGCCCTGGCTCATTGCTCTTGCTGGAGATTTTGCAACTTCCTTTAATTATTAATATATCAACCACATTGTGAAATACTCGGCAGGTCTTCCAAAGTCAGTATCAATTTGTATTCACTATTTGCAACAAACCCATTAGTAGATGATGGTTGCATTTCAATATTTTTACGTGTCGCTCCATTCGAATTATAACCACTCTTTCCTACAAGCACTTATTTTGCTGCTGTGAATGTTTTAACAAACGCAAATATTTATAGTAATAGATCTTTCGTTCTCAATTTTTACAGACAGATTTTAACATATTTTGAGATCCTTTACAAGTGATTCTGGCATTCTTCAAAGGAAACTTCTTGTCATCATGAATCTGAATTCAACAGTGTTTATCCATACTTCTGTACTAGCATATTGCAGAAGTTGCATTACTATCCCATACATCACAGGTGTAATGGTCAATCGGGTTTATTATGCTATGAATATAAATATGCCGGTGCTTTTATCCACCTTTGCTTAATCAATATGGTCACATATCGATCTGCATATAGAGTTGATATTTTACTGGTATTGTATATTTCCCAAGTTGCTCCTTGTTTGATAGAAAACCGATACACGAAATTAACTTTCCTAAGATGACAAGTTATCAATTTACGTTGATTTACTGTCATTGTAAATAAATAGAGGAATCCGTTTTAGGTTTTTTTCTACAGTCATATAATAGACTTCAGTTCAAATTATATCTTCTAACTAATATCACATCTACGCCCTCTGTGTTTTGCTGGCACGTAGATTTATCACTAATCTTGTTTTTGCATTTTCATTAATGTTTTATTCGGGTCCTTGGTATTAGAAATTGTTATTCCTCATTCCCCTGAGTACCGTTGCATTTATGAAAGATATCTAATTTCGAAAGAATTACATATCATTTTGCCTACACAAAATACACCTGAATGCATGGTAACGTATAATCAAATTATATGAAAATAGAGTGAACCCATCATAAACTGACATCTGTATTTGGATCGAAAACTTCATAAAAAAGGCCCTGAATGTTTAATTCAACTTTATTCTTTAAACATTACGGGGCATATTACCAAGCAATAGCGATAATTATCGCTATTGCTTGGTTAGAGACAAAAATTTACCGCTAAGCTGCGCCGATTTTTATCGCAAATAAACCTTGGTATTACCAAGGTTTATCGCAAATGTGATAAAAATCGGCCGCAATGCATGAATATCGCTGATGGCTGATATCTCCTACTAGCTGTCGCTAACTGGTGTTAGCGACAGGTAGGTAAAAGGCGATAATTTTATCTCCGCTTTCTTGGCTTTTAGAGCCAAAAAAGCAGAGATAAACCCCCTTGATAATATGCCCCTACATTTTTAATTGATTGTTGAATCAATGGACCCGATTCACAAAGGTAAACTTAAATGTAAAGACTTGGGGATTTCCGCACAGAAAAAGAAAGGAGAAGTGGAAGCTTAAACTCTGAACATAGGTTTGTGAATGGCATTTTATATTGTATTAGTACAAAATGTACTTCAAAATGCACTTTGTAACTAGGCCCCCGTATCTACATGACAAGAAGAGCAGGAAGATAAACGAATGAATCCGGAAGAGTAGAGGAGGAAGGTGCGGAAGAGAAAGAGGGTAGAATTAAAAGACTCCTGTCCACAAAACGAGGGGGCATATTACCAAGCAATAGCGATAATTATCGCTATTGCTTGGTTAGAAACAAATATTTACCGCTGAGCTGCGGCGATTTTTATCGCAAATAAACCTTGGTATTAACAAGGTTTATCACAAATGCGATAAAAATCGACCGCAATGCATGAATATCGCTGAAAAGTTAGCGATATTCATGCATTATCGAGCTAATGCTCTTAGCAATGTTATCCACCTCCCATTGGATAACATGGCTAAGAACTGCTCAGGGCAGGTTTTAGCTTTTGGAGATATTCGCGCTTAGCCCGAATATCTCCAAAAGTTGGTAATAGGAGGTAGCGATGTTAGCGACTGTTTCCAGTCGCTAACATCTTGGCACGCCCACTTTGCATGTCATTAGTGATAAATATCACTGACATGCAAAGTGGGGCCCAAGATGGTCGCTATCTCCTACTAGCTGTCGCTAACTGGTGTTAGCGACAGCTAGGTAATAGGGAGATAATTGTATCTCCGCTTTCTTGGCTTTTAATGCCAAAAAAGCGGAGATAAACCCCCTTGATAATATGCCCCGTTGTTCCTCATGCCATCAGGTGAATGAGGCCTCACCTCAGATTGAGTCACATACTCCATGAGACGCTGCTCAGTAGAGAGAATAAAGGGAAGTGCACATTTTGTACAACTTTTATGCATAAATACCTAACACCACTTCATGCGAAGGAATATACTCCGAGGAAGTTGAAATGAAAGAGTGTTTACTTCATCCTCTTTATTACATAATCATATTTCTGTTGAAGGAAGTGTTCTTGATAATATTTTGGAGGAAGAACAAGAAGTTATTTTCTACTTCATGGTAGGCTGAAAGGTGATCAGCTATGGGGAATAAAACTGTGCGGGTGTGCTTGACCATCAGATCAAACAGATAAAAGTAATTAATCTTTTTCCTAGTTTATGTCAGAGAGAGGAAATAGACTGTACCGAAAAAACGGAACAGTAAAAGTTAACAAAAAGAAAGAACAAAGGATGCAGAGTGTAATGGAAAGGAGGAGAGAAAACGTGGAAATGGAGACCATGAAATCAAAGGCATCAGACAAAAAGGGAAGATGAAATGTGAATTTAAAAAATCGGGGGAGAAAGAAGCATGGTGCAGGGGTGGTAAGGGGTGGGAACAAATATTTAGTGCTACAAGAGCAAGGAAGTTGTGTGCACAGTAGTGAAGGGGTAAAGGAAAAGGTACAGAGACAAGGGGAGCGGAAGGAGAGTGTTGGGGAAGCATGGTACGCAAAAGCCACAGTGATCAGTGAGAACACTGAGGCAGATTGTATTCACAAATAAAAATGTTCAAAATTGGTGGATGAGAGTCAAAAACAGTGTTCATTACATGGACCAGTCTGTGGATGAGAGCACATTTTAGTTCATTAGTCTCATCCAGAGTTACTGCTGGTAATCAATAATACAGACATAGAAATGTTTGATATCCACCACAGTGCCCAGCATCTCACACATAGCACAGGATAAATGAACAGTGCCATTATGCAAACCTGCCCTCAACCTTTCTTTGTTAGATCTCTAGTTAATAATGTTAGCATACAATCAGCATATGAATAGTATTGGTGTTCAGCACACCAATGCCAATTATTAGGATGACCACATACTTTGTAGTTGATAATGAGTGGCATACACATCTTTTGGTCCTTGGTAGATTTGGTACTGGTTTCAGATTTGCTACCTTGCAATGTCCTTAGTATTAGCCAGCTGTGAACCAATTATAGCCGAAACATGAGATAGATTATGTATACAACTATGGCTCATGTACTGGACTTACATTCAGAAGTTCTAGTATGTGAGTATATGTATGCTACAGTGTAATTTGCTTTCATTCATTTATTTGTCTTTTTTTGACTTATATATGTTAGGGATTTTATAAAGTGCAGCGAATGCCAACAGGTCCCCTTGTGCTTTGAGGTGTAGATGAAACAGCTGGGAGAGGAAGGGTGCAGCAGTAGCCTAAAACAAAGATTTACAGACTTAGGTGAACTAAAAGATTAATTTTAACTCTTTTCTTCAAATTTGGGGGTAAAACAAGGACATGAATATGAGGGAGATCTTTTCAGAGTTTGGGGAAATTGTTTCCAGAATTTGGTAGCCAAGTAATAAATAAACTGGCCTCCCCATCCAAGACTTAAAAATCTAGCAATAATCAATCACTTTGCATAGATGGAGCACAGACAATAAAAAAGGTAAGGAATGAGATTCTGCCTCAGGTGGATGGGACCCGAGATATTCACCAGATTGTGGACCTTGAATATAGCACGCTTCTTGATGTGAAGCCAGTGGAGAGACTTAAGGTAGGAAGACACTGAGGCAGCTGAATAGTGTTTGAATTCAGGACAAGGTTTCTGATGTCTATTTCACTCAACCAAATTAGCAGACTCGAGTAAGAGATTATGTCAAAGGCCTTTGAAAGGTCCAATCAGTAGCTACCTACTGTCCTTGATCTACATACATATGTGATTATTCACTGTGGTTATAACCACAATTTTAGTACTGTGACAGTGCCTGAAACTGAATCATGAAAAATGCTGTAATTTGTTGTGGATTTAGAGTGGAGAGTGTTCTTCAAGGAATTTGTAAAGGTGAGGAAAAGTTCTGAGGGGAAATTTCCTGGAGCTTCTGGATCAGACGAGAATTTTTTTTAAGCAAGGTCATGATGTAGGTATGTTTCTAGTTGTCAGGTACTGTAGCATTGGCTATCAAGAGATTACAGATGCTGTCAATGAAGGGGATCACCCCCAAAGGGGCTAGAGCTAGAACGTTGGATGGATAAGGTTCGGGAGGAGTACTTGACCCAGTGGATTGAAGGATGGTGTGAACTTCCATATAGGATAAAGACCTGAAATTGTGAAATAATATATGAGTGTGGGGGCTTCGTACTGACAGTTGCAAAATTGAATCCATGGGAGATTTCAGAGGTAAATTGGAGTCAAGCAATTTCATTGTAGAGTGAAAGAACTGAGCCAGGATAGTTATCAGAAGAATTGTAAAAGGAATGTAATTTGTAATCTAGGGACTTGCCAGGAAATTTAGCAAGACTAATTTCTATAGCGTACCCCGGTATGAGAGGCAGGTACAATGAGGAATATAGAACTTGAGGAGGGCTGTTTTTTACACAAGGTTTGTGATCCATGATTTCAACTTGTCACATGCAGCAGTGGTGTTAGAAGAGGGTTAGTACAGTTTGGCGTGTAGAGCACGAGTCAGTAAAGCAGAGGTAATCCGGGGTCAAGGTGTACTGAGCTGTGAGTAAGACGTATGATTGGGAGCATCATACAATATATGTAATTCAGAATAATTGCCAGATGGTCAGTCCAAATCAAGAAAAGAGGCTTGTATGTGGAAATGATGTAAGAATTGGTAAAGATAGCCTCAAGTATTTAGGCTAGGCAGTGAGTGGTGAATTTCATAAGCAGAGAGACGTAGATAGAATCCAGGGCCTCGAAGATGTGTAGGGCTTCTTAGTTTTTGAGATCTCTTAATGGATGTTAGAATCTCTGGGCTTGAGAAAGTTATGGGTGTTGAGGAGAAATGGTGCGACAGCTTTAGAAATATTAGTGGATGAGGAGTTTTTTGGTCAAGGAGAGTGATAAATCAAACTGCCCGATTAGGATATAGTGGTGTTGAAAATGAGGGAGATGATAATTGCAGGAAATCATCTTTTTCTGCGTGGTCACCCTAAACTTTTTTATTGGTTTATTTGCACTTTAAACCTTTAAACCAGGTATAAAGGTATTGCGCTCACCCTTTAAATATGATTAAACTGGTAAATTGGCTTATTTCAGATTGGAAAATTTTCCTTGCCTGCATGCCCCTAGTCTATGGTGTAGAAAGTGCACCCAAGGCTTGGAAGTTATATGCCTCTTATGAACTGAAACACATATTGTGCCATTGACTAAGGTGACAGTGAAATCATGGTGTCAGGCCTTTCCTGTTTAGCCCGATGGCTGCAATGTTAGAGATAAGGTGTGACTGTTCAAAATCACCCTTATTGACAAGTAAAGACCTCCATTTTATAAATTAGTTAGTCATGCCCTTTGTACCCCCTGTAGCCCACACAGAAGGGTGCATTGTATTTAAAAGTGTGATGCATAGAACTTTTTTATTACCACATCCCTACCGGGACAAGGCCAAAAATGCTATTTTCACTGCGGCAGGCCTTGCTGTCCTATGTAGAAAACCAGAGTGCAGATAACAGTACATATAATTAAAACTTGAGAAATAATATCGCTATGTTTAACACTTATGAACATAAATTTCAATGATGAAGTTGGATTTAAAAAAAATATTAGGGAATAGAGATGTTTAATAAGTTACCTTTTTCTACCTGAAATTCCTGGAGGCTAATTTGCTTAAATCTCTAGTAACTCCAACCATGTGCTCAGTCCAGGAAACAATGTGAAAGAGGCATGAAATTCCTCCAGTGAGCAAATAAAAGACTGCCATGAATTGATAGAGGTCACTACTTTGAGCTCAATAGAAAATGCAGGGTGGGAGCTGAGGTACTCTGGTGACACCACACTATCACTTTCTGCCTGATTAGTATGTTTAGTAGCATGTAACAGTTTGGTGCACTTGAAAGGGAGAGAATAACATGCTAGGACAATTCCTCTGTAGCCCCTGTCTGGTTACTGAAGAAACCATGCTGTTGTCCGTCCACACTTCTGTCTCAGGGTTTGTTATGAGTGCAGTGCCTGTTTCAAAGTTTATGTGAGAATACACTAGTGATTCCCATACTGCACTCACCCACACACCCACAACCTTTAGAGACCAGGTTTAGTGTGGCCGAAGTCTTTTTGAAGACGGGATCTCCTCTCATATTGAGGTTGAAAAAGAGACATCAAACCTTGAAAACCCTGAAAAAACAGAACATTTTAATGCTGCTAAGATGGAATGAAGCAAAAACAGTAGCAGGCATGTTACACCCACTGGTTGAATTGCTGTCATCTCAAAAGTATATAAATTAACACCTCTCATTTTTTAAAACAATGGAGCCGTCAAGTATGTTTGCCTGCAAAAATACTATTTGTTTAATAAAAAGAGGCCAATCATGGTCACAGAAACACCAGGGGTAGGTGACAAGTGTAAAGGTCAGAACCCCTTGAAGAGAAGCTGAACGACTTGACTCATTTGAATCTAGTAGAGCAATTTCAATGAAAGTCTGCAAAGAGACCATTTCCAATAAGTCGAATACCAACTTGCTTATTTCAAACCTCATCCCTCTACCAGTCTGGTAACCAAGCAAAAATACTAACATGAAAAGTATGGAAAATGATCCCCACATTGTGAGTGCTTAGGAAATTTCATTGGACCATGAAGATTAAAGTGAGCTGACACAGTGACACAGTGCCCAGATATAATGAATAATAATTTGTTTTCACTACTCAGGCATCATTTACCTGAAGAGTGTTAAGTGAAGCCTTCACACATTGACATGGTCAGTAAAACTGAATGCAAACTGGACATAGTAGACAAAATATTACTAAACAGAAGATCTCTGAAGATCGGCTAACAAACCATTCATATATGATGGTACAACCTCAGAAAGATATGCCCACATTGAAATTCCAAATTGAAGAGCTTTAGAATAGATCTTGATAAGCAAACTTAAAATTGGTTGGAGTCCCTGAGAGCGGTGGCCAAAATAAGGAAATGGATGAGGAACCCTCTAAATTGATCTCCAAGTATGTATTAGCAGAGCAGCATTCAGATTCTTCTACTGCAAGAGTTTACAGGGCTCCTTCTAGTTCACCTAAAGTAGGAACAAAACCATGGACCATTGTGGCCTTTTGTCAAGACTTCAGAATTTGGCAAAGACACCTCAGGAAGGTATTCCAGTTAGGAAATATTAACATGGAATCCGAATTCTCTTTTAAAATCTTTACAGATGTTACATATGAAACTTCCCAATGCCTGCTGGGAATTTAAACAACTGATTGAAACTTTCAGGGCAAACAGAGCTCAAGTTCAGCTTGTTCAACTGCCAAGCTGATGTTATTTGGGAAGACCTGTTCCATATTTCCTCAGAGCTATTATAAGCTAAAATATTTGTTACTGCAATGCAGAGCTCAAGAGCAGAGAGCTGTGTTCCAAGCCATCACCAACCTGAAGCAACTGATAGACTTATCATCGAGGGCTGGGTGCGTCAAGGCAGGTACTCAAAGAACTAGGGTATGCAATAGTGAAAGAGGGAGGGGAAAAAGGGAAGGTTTGAGGTTAGAAAAGGAGGGCTGCCAGCATTGGAAATGGACGGGAAGGGAGTGCTCCAAAGAAAAATTCTCTGTTAATAAATATAATTACTGTTTTCACCATTTTGAAATGTATTGTTTCTAAAGTATTTCTCATTGCCATTGTTCACATGCATGCATCTGGACCATTCAATCCTACGTCTCCCTGCCTTTGGGTGAGTGAGGGCAACTTTACTTATGCTTCTTTGGGCACACACAGGGATAATCTCTCTGTAGTTGCCACATTTTCGAACATATATTGCATTGTCAGTGCCAGAACAAACATGAATACATAAAGACACATTATAGTGATAAAAAGTAAAAAGTTTTATTTTTTACATTTTATTCAGAAACATTGAAACACTTATAATAATACAATTATACCTGTACCTAAAAATAGCATTAATAATGTATTAAATAATGCAAAGTGAGCTAGAAGATAATTAGGAACCATACTTTTCAAATGTTTTCTTTTTTACTGAGGAATGCATTTTTTAAAAATGTATTTCTTCTATCACAGAGAGGTGCAATAGAGCGTACTGCTACTGTAACAGCAGTATCAACTTCCTCTTCCAGTCCTAAAGACTCCTCCCTGTTCTTTGCTGAGGCAATGGAAAATTTGGATTCTCATTCTGTTGGGAGACCATCACTTATTCTTGTTTGTAAGCGATGCTGTATTAGCCTTAGAAATTGTGCAAGTTCAGTGAATAACTTTGAAACAGGAATAGGCACCACTATTTTCCATTTTTAATATACATTTTTCAATTTTTGTGTTTGTAATTGGGTGACCTGGACCTTTAATTAGGGGGTGCAGAGCAGGCCCATGTCAGATTTAGAAGGGTAATAGACATGTTGGGATGATGATAGCTTGGGGTTTTACATAGTCCCTTTCTGTTTCTTGGGTCTTGTTAATAAAGGTGAGCTTACACTTTTGTGTAAGTTTATGATTATTTGCAATTCACAAAGCAATTTTACAAGTAGTACCTTTACGATCACCTATCTTGTTAATGCGGAGCCTCCATCACAAGTGCAGAGACTCGACTGTCATAAAGATACCACTTGCAAAATTCCTTTGTGAATCGTCAAAAATTGTAAACTTACCCAAAGTATCAGTTTACCTTTGTGAATGAGGCCCCTTGTCATTTGGTTCATATTTGTGAGTACATTGCAGTGGTTTACTCTTTGAGCTCAGGTCCAATGTAGGCCATTGATTTACTTTTTAATGGATTTTTCACATTTTACGGAGGAAATGTGACAAAACATTTTTCATTGTTCTCTGTACCCTTCTCCCAATGTGTCTGCCCTCCTTTTTATATGTGTGACCAGGGACATCACATCCGGCTTTTAGGATAAAATAAGTAACATGCTCTTTTTATATATATATTTTATTTGCTGTTAAACCATTGATACCTTATTTCTATTATGATATTGTTATGGTTTTAATTAACTTAAACAATAAAGAATTGATTGTTGCCATTGAAATGTATGTGTGACCATGTGACAGATCTCCTACTTGGGATGGCGAATTAGCATGAAGAAATAAACCCCTATTGAGGCACATAGCTTTGATAGTGGATTGCATTTACTATTTTCCCACTTGAGGTGTCAGATTCATAATAAACACAACCCCCTATCAAGGCTATTTTGAGCAAGGATACACTACTGAAACCATGAGGTGGTCTATATTTACATTGCGAAAGAAGGCAAAATATGAGTGCTTGACTTCTTCCCTTTTTCTCTAGTGGAAGGTTAGGGGTTTCTTGAAGTTGTAGAGGCCATTGGTCCAAAATGGAGGGTTCCAAGTCAGAATTATTTCAATTATTGCCGTGTCACAGATTCACCCTCAAGTGCTGGAATCGGTTGGTGATGCAAAAAAGGACAGTACTGTGCAGTCCATCCATCCCAGAACAGATTTGTACCAGCTGTCAAGCTACAGTCTGCAGGGAAAATGTTCTAAAATTTCCAAAAAAGTCATACAATGCAACAGAAAAAGGTGCTGTGCGAGACAGCAAGATGGCAGCTGTCTGAGCGTGGCTGCTGGGAGCTTCCCGCTCACCCGCTCCAGGATCCGTGTTTTCCAGCCCCCACCCCCCGGCACACAGCATGCAGCGGAGGAAAGAGAATGCTGTGTGAAGATTTTCGAGGTGGTCTCGCTCCAGGTGACACAGGCTTATCGCGGCTGGTCCTGCTCCGCCTGGCGAGTCATCTTTTCCTTTGGCGGCGTCTCTCATACTGTCACTGGTGGTATAATACCACCCCATAACCTTGCAATGCCTCCAGCTAAAGCAGCCAAAATGCTGAGAAAATTCATAGAGCCTGGGGCAATCCCAAAGAAAAAAATTACCAAAGCAGAGCCTGGCTGGCCAGGGAAAGGAACTGCAGCCCTGGAATCAGAGACTGCCTGGCCTTACTTCTTTAAAAAAAAACCTTGTACCAGTATTAAGGAGGCAGGGAAGACTCCTAGCAAGAAATCTTCGCTGACCCCAGACCAGCCCTCTCCTGTGTCCCTGGGCCCACAAGATTAGAACATGGAGTCATCTCTGGCTGAAAATATGCCTGAGAGGCCACATCCACACCTGACACCCACGCATCCTGAGGTGAGACCGACTTTAATGGCTGGGAATGCAGAGGGTCAGGTTACAGTACAGACTCTAGAAGGACCAACGGGTAAGGAGGGGCTACTTTCTCGACAGAATGAAGATTGGTTATCCAAGGTTGGGGAAAATGTGGTGCCCCAACAGCCTGGATCCTGTATTAAGACGGATGGCTCAAGAGATGGACATGGGGTGAACCAGGGTCTGGAAATAGAAGGCGGAGATACATTATTTTCCCTATCTGATATCTCAGACAGGTTGGAGTCAGATAGCCAGGGCCATATATCTGGCTCTAGTAACTCAGACGTAAACGGGGGTCAAGGTGCCACTACTGCTGACATCACAACAGTTAAGAAGGGCACAAATCCTCATGACAGAGGCAGCAGAAAAGAAAAGAAAAATTGGGTACTCCTCTAGGACTATTCTGTCTCCCCATTCTTGGCAGGCAGGACCGGGAAAGGTGGAAAAAAAGCAGAGAAAATGTAACCTTCTCTTTGCAGTCTATATACCAAAGTATCATGGCCCAAAGAGAAGAAATGTACATCGAAAGTAGGAGAGTACAGACAGCCTGTGGGAAGATGCAAGTGGCCATTCATATGACTTCTAAAACCTGCTCTGAGTTTGTGGGAAGAATGGACTTGATGGAAAGCAGTGTGAATGTACTTGAAAGTGAAGCCTCAACCCATAAAGAAATTACAGTGTCACTGGAAAACCAAATGTCCAATACTCAATGGAAAATGGAGGATTTTGAGAGTCGTATGAGACGTAATAACTTGAGGGTCTTGGGCATTCCAGAGGGTGCAGAGGGAAGTGATGTACTAAAATTCACTGTCAAGCTCTTTAAGGGTGCACTCCCTGAGTTGGAAAGCTCGGATTGGGTCCAAGAAATGCAGCGAGCAAACAGGTTTCCAGTTAAGCAGAAGAAATCTTCAGTGTCAGCAGGGAATAAACCTTGTGTGATTCTGATTTATGTAGGGAATTTTCTCCTCTGCCATGTGATTTATGATCTAGCCAGCACGGATCGACAACAATCATTTGAAGGGCAAACCATCTTTGTCAGGCCTGATTATTGTGACTCGAAGGTAAGCATGGGCGAATTTTGCGAATTCGCGAACCGCAAATTTGCGGATTTGTGAATTTGCAATCCGCAAAATTCGTGAATTCGTGCGAATTTGTGGATTTTTTTATTTTTGCGAGTTTGCGGTTGTTCGCGGGGCACTTTGCGTGTTCACAGGTGTTCACGGGGCGCTTTGCGTGTTCGCGGGTTTTTTTTTTTGCCTGGTTAATCACTGCCACCCTCTCGTTTTTTATGCCCTTCTGCCCTCTGTACCACTTGTTTCTGTGCCATTCTGCCCTCAGCCTCACTCATTTTTTATCCCCTTCTGCCCTCTGTCCCACTTTTGTGCCCTTCTGCCCTCAGCCCCACTTAGAATGGCGCCGGCAAGCTGCCAGCGCCATTCTAAAATAGCTACAAAAGAGCTTTAACAGGATGCTCTGATAGATAAAGCAAAGCAGGTGCTCGAGTTGGAGGTCAAATTAAGTTACACAATCATTAATCACCCCAAGTTTGGGGTGATTAATGATTCTTTAACTGAATTTGACCTTCAACTGGAGCACCTGCTTTACTTTATCTATTAGAGCTTCCTGTTGAAGCTGACTTTTGTAACTATTTTAGAATGGCTCTGGCAGCTTGCCGGTGCCATTCTAAAAGAGTTACAAAAGTCAGCTTGACCTTTTGACCCAATCCGTTCCGCTCGCGGATTGCAAATTTTCCGAAAATCCGCAAAATCCGCGAGCGGAACGGATTTTCCGCCCATGCTTACTCGAAGGTTGAGTGCTGCTGTCGACTTGATACAACCTTTCCAAAATAAGGTAGCTCAGGTGTTCTTGTTTGATTCCTGCTAAACTTAAAGTAGTTAGGAGAGAAATCCCACACTTCTGAACATCAGAGATTCTAGGTAAATAATTTTTACAATCTCTTTACTGAAACCCAAGGATTTCAGGGGAAGAATCAATCTTTTTCTCATTCTTTCTGCTCTTCTGTATTTCTGCATTTACTTCTCTTTGCTCTTCTCTTGTTCTCAATTGTTTTCTCTTATCTTATCCTGGGCTTTAGCTAAGGCGGAAGGAAAGGAAAGTATTGGAAAGGTTAAAAGTACAAAAAGGTGACCAAAAAAAGGGGGGCGGCTAACCTTTATCAAACAAAAAAAAAGGAGGGTGGTAAGAAATGAGAAAAAAGGAAGCTCCTCTCTTTCTGAATGGGGCCAGAACATGGGAGGGCTCCCACTCCATCATCGAACCTGGAAGGTTTAGCTGTCAGTGAAAGGTCTGGAGGGCAGAGAGGATGGGGGTGGGAGAAGACAAGTTAGGGAGAGGGAGGAGGAAAGGGGTTGGGGTGAGCACTTGCAGATTTGTTTTCTGTTTAATATATCTCATGATGTTTGTGTATATCTAAAAGGGAATGCAATGACTGTCATGATAAATCCTAACTTAGCACACTTGACGGAAAGAATTTCTATAAAGAATGGCGAATATTAGGATTAGGCTAAGGTTCGGATTGGCTCACTAAATATATGTGGTCTTAGTGATAGGACAAAAAGGGGTATGCTGGCTAAGAACCTTCAGTATATGTAGACAGAGCTCGTATGTCTTCAGGAGACCACTTACCCTGGAGTAAGCGATGCTGGCTGAATGATCTAGGCTTTGATGTATTGGCAAGTACGCAGCAGGGGACAACAACTATAGGTGTTGCAATCCTGGCAAGACCTGGTCTGGGGCTCCGTAAGCGAGTCAAGGTAGATAAGCTGGGGTGATCTGTTATAACTAAGGGTGGGCGTAGTTCGCAAAGTAGCACTACGCGAAGCTACGCGAAGTGCACTTCGCACTACGCGAACTTCATGTAGCACTACGCAAGCTGCGTAGTAGCATGTTCGCACTGTGCAAGATGTGTTTTCAATGATTGCACAGTGCAGACAAGCATCCGGCACTGTGCAATCATTGAAAACGGCATCTTGCACAGTGCTAGCTGTAGTTTTCTGCTGCTCGAGTAGATTATTACTCGAGCTGCAGCTTTCTCAACGCGAACTGGTAGTTTCTCATTGAGAGCGGTCGGGAGCATGCGCAACCACTCACAATGAGAAACCTTACCATCCCGCGTTGAGAATCTCGCCGGGATGTCATTTTGCTTGCTCGCTGTCGCGAACATGACGTTCAGGACCGCGAACAAGCAAAAAATAAGCGCTGCACTTCGCTACGCAGCACTATGCATGTTCGCACTGTGCTACGTGGAGCTCGCGTAGTGCGAAGTTGCGCAAACTTCGCAAACTCCGCAAACGTAGCGTAGTGCTTCGCCCAGGGTTAGTTATAACAGAATTTAGATTAATAGCTAATAACACCCCATTATGATCTGCTCTATTTATGGGTCTAACCTAGATGATGCTGATATATTAAACTATTTAAGTAGTAAACTTGCCCTCCGGCCAAAACCTCTGATTCTTTGTGGGGAGTTTAATATTCACTTAGATAGTGATTTTATTCTCGGGTGATTACCCTTTTGGGCTGGGCTCAGGCCACGGAATGATCACTGGGGTAGTCCTATTGAATGCTGGGAAAGTGTTCAACAGGGTATACTGGTGGGATCTGTGTTATATCCTTGGATAGAAGGGAATCTGAGAACAGTTTAATTAGGCAATTATGGCATTATATTTGTCACAGAAAGCAGTAATTGGTATTTCAGGGAAGGACTCAAGGGAAAATGTTATCAGTAGAAGCACAAGGCAGGGGTGCCCGTGCTCTCCTTTACTCATTGCTCTTTACATTGACCCTTTAAAAACAAAACTAGAGCTGAATTTAAACACCAAATCAGTTAGGATCAATGATATCGACTATAGGGCACTGGCATATGTGGATGACATCGCTGTACTCACTGCTGATGTCGCCTCGGCACTCCCAGAGGTGAAAATCTTAGCCAAACAGTTTGGTATCCTATCAGGACACAAGGTAAATATGGAAATAACACAGATTCTTTGCTCCAGCCCAGCCCGATCTGCCAGTCTCTCAGTCGTTCAGGAGGCAACTTATCTGGGGGTAATGATTTCAGCTGTCGTAGATAAAATCCCTGACTTGAATATCATACCAATCATGGAGGATGTGAGTAAACAACTAGAAAGGCTAGATAACTTATAACTCTCTCTATTTGGGCGTGGCAACATTATTAAAATGTCAATCCTCCCAAGACTTTTATATATCTTTAGAACTGTCCCTTTAGAATTCTCTTTGTTCTCCTTAGCAAGGATGGATAGGATCTGTCAGAAATTTTTATGGGGGTACTGTTAACCCAGAATCGCGGCCAAATGGCTGGCCCAACCCAGACAGCAGGGGGATGGGCCATTCCCAGCTTTCTTTTTTATTACTGGGCATCAATTTTGCAACATATGGGTATTATTTTAGTTGGGGATAAGGTGGCAGTACCAGAAGAGGCAAGGCCGACTATATATGAAATTGGGATTGGTACTGGAGCCAAGGGATACCTGGTTAGGTATTGGAACCTCATTATTTAAAAAAAACATTTAAAATACTGACAGCTGCTTATAGAGTATGGAGGCAGGTATGGCGTAAAGTGAAGATTCCAAGTTTTAACAATTATACTACATTTTCTGATACAGGGATTCTTCCACTGATCTTTCGGGACCAATTCACTTTTAGATGGGGGAGAAATGAGATTCGCTCCTTGGGAGATCTATGTGGGGGAGAGCCATTTCTGTCATTTATGAATCTGCAGGAAAAATTTGGAGTAGATAATAGAGAAAAAAGGTGCCAGGGCAAAGGATCTGGGCAACAAGTGCAAGGTTGATTAACTGTAATCAAGGATAGTGGCAGGTGTTGGCTCCCTAACTCAGCCCTTTCATCTGTGAATTGCAAGGTAGATTAACTGGACTCAAGGATATTGGCAGGTGTGGCCTCCATAACTCAGCCCTTTCATCTGTGATGACAGGATGCAGACATGCCTCTCATGGAAGTTTATCTCTATTTTTCGCTATTCCTCGCACACACACTTTTTTTGTAGATAGGTATTAACTTATAAGGTGACTTGAGTTGCTATCCTTTTTGTATATATTGAATGAACTTTGTATTTTATCTTATATCCCTCAATATATAGGATGTATTTTGTAAATTTGTAAGAAGTAAAGTATCATGACATGTATTATTCTTTGTCGAATTTATAATAACAATGTAAACAATTTTTAAAAAAAGGTGTTGTGCTGTGTTGTTTGAGAGCAGGGTAGCATAATATAAATCAAGGAATGGTCATGTCATGCTTTCTACTAGTGCTGTGACACTATGCACCCACTTCCAATACAGTAAAAGCATGTCTGCATAATGTCTAGCAGAGGTCTCCTTGCACTAGAAAATGAAATGCCCAGCCATACAACTATTACCACATTGTACATGTGCTGTACAATGCAGACCCATCCAAAGATTGTAACAGTGAAATAATGCTCCAACTTTATGACTGCCTCAAGGAGGTACATGTAATGGTCTCATCTTAGCTATGTAATTGCCATTGTCCTCGTGCATGTAGAGAGTATTCTTATTTGGAATGTTAACAGTGGTCTCTATTTTGTCAGGTGAAAAACTGAAAGATCACACCCTGAGACTAGCTCGCTTATCCACGAAACTGTTACAATATGATTTTGATGTTTCTTTTATTCCAGGAAACAAGAATGGAAGAGCTGATTATTTTTCAAGGTTTCCTGTTGATGATGGAAGCGAGGTAGATTAGGGGGATGAGGATGAGTGTTTTATTGCTAGGCTTGTTCTAGATGATATGTATGCTGTCCCTGAAAAAGAATGGAGAGAGGAACTTGCAAAAGATAACTTACTCTTTTGTGTTGTCAAGCATGTGAAGGGAGGATGGCCCAAAGAGAAGAATGTTCAATTATCGTTAAAGACCTGTGTGACGGTTTCTGATTAACTCTCTGTTGAAAATGGGTTGCTTGTATGCAGTGACAGATTAATTCCTCCTGATCTCCCCAGACTACGGTTAATGAAAGGAGCACACGAGGGACAATTTGGAAAAACACTCACAAAAGGAGGTTATGAGAGTATTTTTGGTGGCCCAAAATGGATAAGGATGTTGATTCATTTGTGGGTGAATGTGTTGTTTGTTCTAGTGCGGAGAAAAATATCATTGTCAGAACTCCTCCTTTGCAACCTATTGATCTACCTGAAGGGCCTTGGCAGAAAATAGGGATTGATCTGGTTGGGTCGATCAATGTTCTCACAGCTTCTTCTAGGTTTGCCATAGTGGCAATAGATCAAAATGGCCAGAAGTTTGGTTTATCAGAGAACCCAATTCACAGACTGTAATTGATTTTCTTAAAGACATATTTTTGCGTGAAGGTTTTCCTTCCACCATTGTTAGTGACAATGGTGTGCAGTTTGTGAGCCGAAAATTTGGAAATTGTTTGGAACAATGTAGTATTGGTCATTGTAGGAGTTCACTTTATTATCCACAAACAAACGGATTAGTTGAACGTATGAATTGTGTACTTAACAACTGTGTATAGTGGGCTTTAGCAGGCAAATTTAATGTGCAAAATGCTGTACGATCGATGTTGTGGTTCTATTGCAACACACTGCACTCATCTACTAAAGTTTCACCTTATGAGCTTTTGCGTGGGAGGAAACCTTGTTCAAAATTATGTCCTGGTTGGATGTCCAAGTGGGAAAAGATGGATTCTATTTCTGATCTAGATCTTACAGTCAAAGAAAATGTCACCATGGCACAATCTAAACAAAAATCTTATTTTGATTCAAGGAAGAAAACTTTGTCTAATTCTTTTGTTGTTGGAGACACTGTACGTGTGAAATTTCCAATACATAAAAAAAAAGTTTTTTTTAATTCTCTTATCCCATGGTCATTGATAAGATTCAAGGCAATGCTGTTAGAATGAACACTAAACAGTGGTGGAATGTATCTAGAATTGTTAGAAACTCATGTGATAAAAAAACGAAGTAATACAGAAAATGATGATGACAAAAACTCATGTGATAAAAAAAAACCAAAGTAAATCTGTAAATGATGATGTCAATCCTTCTTCTCGACATATTGCTTCTCATTCTTTCTCTGCTTTGCGCAGGAGCAATAGACAGTGCTTTGTTCCTGCCCGATTTTGCTAGTACTTCCATGGATTTGAGCAGTTGACAGTGTTTTGTGTCTGCTTTTATTTAATAAGAATTCTTTATATTTTGTTCATGTTTTTTTATTTTTTATTATTTTGTTTTTTATTATATACGGAGGAGGATAATGTAATGGTCTCATCTTAGATATGTAATTGTCATTGCCCTCGTGCATGTTGGAGAGTATTCTTATTTGGAATGTTAACAGTGGTTTAGTTTGGCTGAGGAATTTGCCCTCTGATTCTTTCCTTTGCCGGTTGCTACCCGGCACCTGTGCGGAATAAACCTACTTTCACAACAACTTCCATCTGTGTTGTTGGTGCGTACTACAGTACATTTTTTGGAACAAATGTATATCTACCAAGATGACCTGACAGGTATTTTCATCAAGGCCGATAGGTGCTTGCCTGGGAACACCCAAATAGCACCCATGGGAAGCCCTTGTGATGCAAAGTAGGGCACACGTTTGTGAAGTACTAATTTGTAACTCACTAGAGCTTTTTCCAGCAGAAAACAGTAACAAAACAAGTGACTAAAGCTACTTTTTTAGTATTTGTTTACAATCTACACCCCATATAGAATGCAGTTGTTGAAGAAACCTCGTCCTGATAGTTGACATGTAAATTCACTTGTTCCATTAAAAACGAGAAAGATAATTTCTTGTGTCCTGTTCCTTGTTTGTACTTGTTAGAGCTGTCAGCACTTGCTCTCCTGTGCAAAATCGCTGCATCAACTGCTACTCACGGGGTATTGAGCTCCCTGCATTTCATAACAAGGGGATGAGGGAACAGTTTGAACTTGGTTGTAATGTATCACCTGGCCTTTGCTTTGAGAAGGGGGGACACATCCATTGCTGAAAGAAGAGTTGATGTTACAATAACTCATAAAGGGAGAAATGGAAATGTCAAATATCCAACACTGATTACAGAAAGGCAGAGGCCCGCATCAGATGTGGCTTGGGTAGGGAGCTCATGTAGAAAGGAGATTGAGAATGACAATGGTAGATTTTTGTTCTTTAGGATGGGCCAAGTGTGGGCCTTTATCAGTAGGTAGGTAGGCCTCCCTGGTTTAAAATGGATACATTTGATTGTAAATTAGTAAAGAAAATCCCCTGAAATAACACTGGAAGAGATCATTTGATACTATAAAAAAACTAAATTAATTTAAAAAGAAACAACTAGCCACCACACCACCTGCAACAGACCCCCAAACCCTAAACAACAAAGTCCCTGCTGCACTCACCCAGAGGTGATTGTTCTCCATATGTTTTCGGCCAGTCCATCTCTCTGCAGCTACTGGTTTGTTGTGACCACAGACTTATCGTCATTTACAATGCAAACTACAATACACTCCTGCGAGGTGAGTTTCTTGGGACTGAGGCGCAGACATAAAAAACATAGAACCGCCACTCACTTCATTGACCTCTGGCTCCTATTAGCCAAGAGCTTGATAATTCACAGGAGGAAGTCGCGTACCAACCTGAATATAATGTCTGCGGGCACTCCATCCAAGCTTTGGCTCAAGCTGATGGTGCTGCTCGGCACCGGAACGGTACCAGAGGCCTTTATAAGTAAGCCCTTGCAAGATATTGGGCATCCATATTTGTCAATCTCCCCGTTTCCCTCTCCCCGATAGCGGCTCACCTGTAGATGAGGGTGCCAAGACGGCTCCAGCAAGCCCTGCAGCCACCTCCCTTCCACCCCTGACAACCCTCACCTCGTTTTATCACTAGGCCTTTGCTCTACTATTATTACCCCATCCCCTTCTTGATTTTATCTTCCCTCTCCTCCCTTTTCATGGCATGGACTTGATGGTACAGATGAGAATGTTTCTATAGTTCAGTGTTTTTGATATATGCAAAGCTTAAATCTTGTGCTAAATTATGTCAGTATGCTGCTGACACCACACGTTTAACTGTAATAAGCTCATACTGTATTACTTACATCCTGTTTCCACTGATTGCATATGTAAACCAAAATGGGAAAAATAAATATAAGGATTTAAACGAAAAAAACAAAGCACTATCATACACCTTCCCTCCCATTTAGTAGTAGGTCTCCATTTTTTAGCCACTCTCCAGTCCCACCCATATTTATTACCAAACCATTCACGCACATTTGCAGAGAGCACTGTACAGAAAAGTTAGGCAGAGGTGTAGACCTCTGCATGCAAGTTGTTGAATAGCATTTTGTAGTGGGTGAATACTACTATTTTAACTGTACTATGGATACTATAAAAGGCAGTTTTTGGATTGTCCATTTTTAAATGAAACAGAAAAACAAAGTTTAATATTTTTAAGCAAAACAGTATGTTAGTTATTATTTATCTTGAGCAATTTAATTATTTTCAAAGCGGTGTTCAATACTTTAACATGGCAAAAGTGTGTTATTTTATTTAAATATTAGCACGTTTGTGATAAAATATATAATCGCATTTATTCTGAGTTACTTAATAGCAAGTTATTAGACAATTAGGTGTGAACATGAATTCTGCATCCATCAGAGGTTTCTTTTCCTTTTGTTGTTCTGGCAGTACATTTGAATACAGTCACTAACAGAATGTAAATAAACCTAGGTTTACTACACTGTATGTGTTGCTCACAATTTCTCACACATAGATCCATGATAAAAAATCCTCTGGCTACATTGAAAACCAAGAAATGTTTACAATAGAAAATGTCTAGCATAATAAGCAGTTATTATATTTTCAGAAGTTCATATCATCTTAGTCATTCTCGTAAATAGTCAAATTTTTCGGTTTGTGAAATAAAATACTGTTGGTAATGAATGCAATCTTTATAAATGAAGCACAGAATAACACAGGTTTTCTAAAAGTTCAGAAAATTGATTAAGAGCAGCATATAGTCAAAGTTTCAAGATATTCTAAGTTTCTCTGTTTTCCTAACAACACTGAATCTCTAAGAAGCCTAGAAGGGTGCCTATAGAAATATGAGACAGGGGTATTTTTACATTTCTAATGAAGCTATGTTTGAATGGAAGATGAGTCATTACATTTAGTCCAATCTGTGATATTTTTCATCTCGACTATGTAATGACCATAGGTTATTGTTTCTACATTGTGAAAGATGATCCCTATATGTCTTCCTGCCTACAGAGACCTGACCATATTTGAAATTTGTTAATTAATTTTTCATCTCTGTGGCATTACATTGACATAGTTTTTACTTTGCTGTACAACTAATGTGTAAAGCTTAATTTGTGTACAGTTTAGACATGTATTGGTTTATACAGATTTCTTTATTAGCTATTCCAGTTGAATAGATTTGCAATCTGATGTGCTCCAGTGTTTCAAAGTGACCATAAAGCATCACTGAACTGGAAGATCGATCACTGTTGACACTCTCATATTCACAGATGTAACTGACTTCAAACAAACTCCAGAATGTAAACAGGTTCATTCTCTAAAGGCTCTAGTGCTACCAATAAAATCTATTCTATTTTGTAGTGAATGGGAATTTTCCCTATAATTTACCAGTAGGGATGGTGTTGAGCTCCACATGTTAAAGTATGGAAAATATTTTAAATGTGTATTTAACTAGAATAGAAATATGTATTATAATTATATTAAATATTAATATAAATTCATTTGATATATGTATTTTATATTTACGTGTAGAACAGAATAAAGATTTAGCACTATTAACTTAATTTAGAAATAACTATGTAATTAATGGAAATGTAATACATGAAATTAAAATTATTTTTCTAAAGTTTATATTAAAAAACAATATTTCCATTTAAAGAACAACATATTTTTACTATGTGTTAATATTGTTACGAATAGAATTAATCACAATTAATTTAGGGATACTTTAGTGAAAATACTACTACATTAATTTTTAAATGCGAAATAGGATATCAAACTACTATATAACTAAATAATATGTATGTGTTATTTATATGTGTAGTCTTTAAAAATAAATTATATTAATTTATATTTTTAATTATTTTTTATACATTTTTTAACATTATTTCCTATGGGTTTTTAGGTAAATTATCTATCACCATTGTTTCCTTTGGAATGGAGTTGCAGTACCAGAGGTTTGACATGTGTGTAGCTTAATTTACTGCTATTTTTTTTAGTAACGTACACTCTGGTTTTCGGATTGAGGAAAAAGTAGTAAAATTATTTAATAGTGTAAATGACTCAAAATTATAAGTTACCTTTGTGAGTCAGGCTCATTGTGCATGTGTATCTGGTGGGTCTGGGCTTCATCTCCTTTGGTGAAGAGGTGTTGTCTCCTTATGTTGAGAGATTACAGTGCTAACTGTTACAGCAATCTGTTCTTTGTGCACCATTCATTGTATAGCACTATGGTGAAAGACCCAGTTTCTTAGCACTGCTGGAACCATGACTTATAGTGTACCCTGCAAATGGCATAGAGCCTTGCTCCCCCTGTCTTGTGGTCTTCCTCTTGAACATTCCTTTGCTGCTCTCCTAGAAGACCCAGACCTATATTGGATCATTTTATTCTGGAGAGCGTGTTAGCTTCATGTTAGATATGACCTATAATAAAAATGTATGCAAAGTTACCTTCTGGCAAGGATAATTAGTGTTAGTAAATAATGCATTTAAAATACCAGTTCATGTGCACACAATGAGTCTGAGATTTACTGTTAGTCTTCCTGTGCATCACTGCATGAATAAAAGCAAATAATACTCATGTATTAACCTAGCACCCGACCCTATTTATTGCAAATGTGATGCTTCTCCACTCTCTGTAGATCTTTTATCAAAAAACTGCGCATTTTGCAAGGCACAGTTTCACTATTCAGTGACAAAAAATGCCAGTGAGTGTCAGTGATTACATAGGCCAACTTCCTGAACCTTGCACACTACAACTACAAAGCAGGGGCGGCTGGTGCCATTTGAAAGTGGTGAGGTGTAAACTGATTTGCATACTGCACTGTAGCGAGCGAGCATAGCGAGCGAGCCCGAACCCTATAAGGGGGGTTTGGGGGTTACCCCTCCCCCCGAGAAAATTTTGAAAAAAGAGAAGAAAATCGTGCATTTTCAAGCAAATTTGAGCAAGCAGGAAGGTTAATAAAGCAATTGTGAAAGTGCAGTTATTACATTAATAGATGGCATAACATAGGTAGCTGCTTATTCAGTATAACCACAGAGCTTCATACATTCCGTTCTATTACGCTCAGGTGCTGAATTCAGACTATAAGCAGTTGGGAAACAGCCTTCACAAAACATTGGGAACCACGCCTTACCTTTAACAAGTTTCCATTAGAAAGCATGTGACTTGATCACGCATGTCTTTCCAACCAGATGATAGTGTTTAGGTGAAACAAAATGTACTTAATATGCCATGTGATCAGTACAATCTGTTTAGTCCCCAAATAGAACAAACACTAGTAAACTTTTAAAAACAGCGATAACAATGCATTTTTGAGTACCTCAATCAGTATTTTTTTTTATTCAACAAACAAGTAGCAGCATTCTCCAACAGAGAGGCTGAGGCACTCTATGCACACTGTGCACTCTGCCTCAGCCTCTGCACACCGGCACCGCTTAACTCTAATGGTAAAGATGAGTGGTCTGACAAGTATCACCCCAAGTACCTAGCCGATTGGACATCCACACTTAGTTTCGCCATCCATTACGCACGGTTTAATCTACTGTACGTACCATGTGTGACAAAGTGACAAGAGTATTCCCTTTTGGTTGGGTTCACTTCCCTCCAGATGTCCTTACATCCTAAATTGTACATTGTGGTATGCAGTGTGACAGTCATACCGGGTTTGTTGAAGGGTTCGTGGGGTAAGCTGTCCATATCTTTATCCAAAACACAATTGAAGTCTTCAACCCACAGCAGTTGCACAGCCATCCATACAGTCTGTAAAATAGTGCTTGTATGCTCATATAAGAATCTCTGTCATCCACATTAGGAGCATACAGATTTAGAAAACAGATTTCCATGCCATCCAGTGTCCCCTGCACCAGGACATGCCACCCACTGCGACCAGCTTCTGAGTAGACTAGTTTAAATGGGACCCTGTGTATAAGTGGAGTATGTAGAGAAGAATAACTCTCCCCTCTGTTTCTTTTTTCAGTTTCTGTGTTTCCTTGTCCACCATAGGTGTTTCCTAAAAACAGGTGATACTGATGCCATAGAGACACAAATACAACAACTCTCTATGTAGTTTCACGTACCCTCAAAGGCCTCTGTGATTCCACCGTAATCACTTTGTAGGCCTGAATCCCTGCAATGTGTAATCATCCAACCACATCAGCCCCCACCCCACTCCACAGGGGAAGGCCCTCCCTCCACGCTTTACCAAACTGTGCCTAGTGAATGATCTGAGCACCTAACTAGGCAGGCCCCATTAAAGTATGGGGAAAAACAACCTAAACAACCAGTCCAAATACTGTCTCTAACCCCACCCCACCCTGGGTAAGCGCTAACCGTCACCAACAAAACGTTGTGTTTGCCCATCTTTGAGCATTTAAACTAATGTCCCAGCACACCAACTTCCTTCGATAGTGAATTTACCAAAAGTAATCCCGCAATAAGCAGGAATAAGATATCCCCGCAGCCTCCAGCCCCACTAGGGAAGCGGCCTACACGGCTGCCCTGATAGTACTGCATTTTACTCCCCTTGATACCAAAGTGCACATTAAGGTCTAGGTCATGCCACACAATAAAACAGCGCCGAAAAGGCAATTCCGTCAAATAAGCAGACAAAATGTGGCTGTGCAGCATGCCACTCCTCAGAATGATGGGCTCTAAGTCTTATCCGAGCGGAATAGTGAAGGAATAATTCTCAGGGCTGTGAAGGGCAGGCTTAGAGTGTACGATCAAGATGGGTGATCGACGATCAGCCATCTTGCCAGGCCTCCAGCTTTTTATTTTTCCATGGGAAATTAATATGTTCTTCAGAACTTATAGTCAGACCAATAAAGCATTGTGTATTCCACTCTTAAACAGTACAATAATATTCACATCACATTTAATTGCACATACGCACTGTCACACTTCGATGCCTCATCAGGGGAAGTCATTGCTATATAAATGCAAATACAATACAATACAATAATGTGGCACACAAGTTGGCTACATTTGATGCCCCACCTGAACAAGTGACAAACCAGGGTTTATTGCAGCCTCGGAATCGTGAACATGCTGAAAAAGTGTCACTTCACTAGCAGATAAAAAGGTTATTTCTATATGTGAATGGAGAATGGTCATGTGTTTTTACCAGTGCGTGCTTGAAAAACATCCTTGGTAATGAGCCCAGTGCCCACCACCATTACTTACAGATACTCGATAATAAATGTCAACTGACTTTGTACAGAAAGTCACTAGTCACTCAGCCATGGTCACGGATGGACACACGGTCGTCTCTGCTGCCTGCGCATGAGGTGTGGCGAGCTGAGCTCCAGGGACCAACCACGCAAGATGGAACCGACGTCACAGCAGCGCACGCATCCCGGCGAAATGGGCAATCACTGCATGCCTTCACACTAAGTCACACAGTAATTGGCCATTAACAGTGTGGCTGAGGCAGTGTGTGCCACCCCCATGCGCAGCATCCAATGATGGATGCTGCGCGGTGGACCAGCCAATCCTGGCGCTGCATGCAGCGCCAGGATTGGCTAGGGGGGCACATTTTCTGCTCGCCCAGTCACCCTTTGTAAACCCCGGGGGTTGCGGCCGGCGAACAACCACCCCCTGGTCCCGCTCTCTAGTAAGGGGAACTTACAGTGTGCATGCTCGGGCTAGTTGCTACCCCAAATTGCACTTGCGCACTATGGCTTGCTGCAGCCTGAGTGTGTGGACTGTCTGTCACTCAAGCTGCAGCAGGCCGCCCCCCTGCGCACTCCGAAATTGCCGGGTGTGTCCTGGATTCCCAGCGGCTGATTGTACAGTACAGTAGAGTAATTTATATTGGGAATGCGCCCGCGATGCACATTGACGCGACGCCGACGGTCGGTCCATGTGGTTGGTGGGGCTACACCCCTACGCACCACTGTATGCACCGCTACTGCTACAAAGTACTTTTGGCACAATGTCCTCCTTCAACACGACCAATTCAATGTTCTCTTTTCTCACCACCAACCTTTTCATAATCTGAAGGACTGGTTACTTGGCCGCCACCCAGCAGTGATTACCTTTGATCCTATCTATCCTGCTGAGTACTTTCTTTGCTCCAGTCAATTCTCTGCTCCTCATTTCTTTATTTAATGTTGTTCCTTGCTTTGTGAAAGGTGCTCTCTCTCTCTCTCTCTCTCTCTCTCTCTCTCTCTCTCTCTCTCTCTCTTTCTGTCTATCTCTCTCTCTCTCAAACCTGGGGCCTTCTCTTTAAAACACACCAAGGCTGCATCTGAAAAAGACAGTAATTAATTGATATTTTCTTTTTCTTCAGGCATGATTCAGTGTGGTGTTGATGTGTTGCACACAGAATGTGAATTATAGAGTCACACTAACACCAAAAGCAAGCTGATGATGGTTCCCTCTTTGGGTATGAGAAATCACCCTTCCCCCTCATTGTGTGCAAAGCTAGGCATGTGCTAAACCCCTGGGTCAAAATCAAACACTAACTCTGGAGTGCAATTGAGTGTTACGACGTTATCACACTCATATTTTGGCCCCCTGACCACCCTTTCATGCGCATGTATTAAAAATAGCTTTTATTTTAAAAAACACTTTGACTTTACTTTATTTGTATATGCTTGGCTGCCTATGGCAGTCTGATTCAGCTTTTAGCCATGGGCCTCAGCGGCGGCGAAGTCGGTGGGGTTTCTGTTGTGGATATTCTGTTCTTTATATTGATACCACGCAGTGAGTGAGCGCAGGGCACATAGGCTCAAAGTACGAATGTCAGGTTGGCCGGCTATTTTTCTCTTACCAGCCCAACATATGCACTAGAGGCCGACTCCACCTGTCCATTAGGATCCATGGGTCGATCAAAGCTGCAACCCCTGGGCTTTTAATGAGCGGTGAGTTTGCCTGCTCAAGCCAATCCTGCCACTGCTCTCATGTTGTGTAACAGCAAAGGAGCCTTATCCGAATTGGCTGTCAGATGCCGTTGCTAGGCCCAGTGTAGACCTCTGCAGAACATAGGGCACTGCGGTGTTAGAGCAGGGTCACGAGTCCACTCATTCACTGCTTTGTCAGTGGGAGCTGTGACTTCAGGTGGGGCGCAGCTGATATTGACTACGCACCAGCCCCTCCTTTCTTGACATCTCAGCGGAGGGTCGGGTCACAGCTCAGAAATGCTGCTATCCCGGAGAGATGGCCACAGGAAAAGGGGTCTCAAGTGGAGGAAACTGTAATCGACAATATGTCACTATTATAAGGTGTGAAAAGGAAGGACTTGAGGACATCATTGCAAAATCATTAAATCATACGTCCTGAGTACATGATTTATCTGAGCAGCTCATTACTCCTAAACTTTAGAAGAGAAGTTAACGCCCAAGTCGGGATTACGAGTTCTATGAAAAAGTGCCCTTGGTGCTGAATTGTACTAATTTATTGAATGGGGCTACATTCAGCTGCTCCAATACCTACAGGTCGAGCTCATGCTATCTGAAACTACAAAAAAATGTGACTTAACAGGAGAACTCGTTTGTGGCAAAGATCAACAGGCCACATTTTGCAGTGCTAGGCAAAAATAGCATAAGCCACCATTTTATATTTTAATGTCTGCAATGTTCCCAAAGAGAAGAGTGGAAAATCATGAATCTTTCTTTTAAAAAAAATGCCCCATGACCTAACTGCGCTCTCAGATTGAAACTGCTGAGTCCTTAATTGTCTGGTACCGTCTCAAATATGAAAAAAAAACAGACCTGCCACATGGAGGGCGCCTCATGGCAGTGGCCTCCTCCAGGGATCTTCACTATAAGCATGCTGAGAAAAGTGCTCCTTTCTTCTTGAAGGCTCTTTGCCAACCACGGGGAAGCATGCAGAAATTTACTCTCTGTCCCTATTACATTTTTTTGCTTCTGTTTCATTTGGAAAGTCATTATAAGTTGGGGGGAAATGAGGTCTGACGTCTAGCTTCTTCTATTTCTCAGTACAGGGTTTAATGCAGTGTGTCTGCAGTGCACACATCAGAAACTCAACTTATTGAACCAGGGCTTTTATGCTTTACATGTCTCATCTCAGTTAGACATATGTCCCCAGAAGACCTTTCAGATCATCAGATCAGAGTGTGTGTAAAATTCCGTCTGCGTGAGATGAAGGCTGGGGAGCGCTTCTTGTAATCGCTGGGTGTGGGTTCATGGACCTACCTTAAGTTCATCACTTTATTTTCTCTGCTGGGACGGATGGGCAGTGGTGGAAGATTCGAGTCACTTACACAGTGAAACCACTTCATGATCCCTCTACAGAACAACCATACACCTCACAGTGTTTCTAAATTTACAGCGAGATAGTGCTGCCAAATGAGAGCTGCACTGCACAGCTCAATACAGTCGTGATTGTTTCCAGGAACAAGTGACATGTGATCTTTGTGTTGGTTGGATGCGCCTGCTGCTTAGGGGCAGAGGATATTGGCGAAAGGAAAAAAGTAAAAGAAAATACAGTGCTTACAAGTGAGTCAGTGCATTGTGTGTTTGGGGGTTGTGAAGGGATGTTCTCGGGTTATACTGAATAGTAGCTACAACGTCATTGTCATATGAAATCTCTTTATTGATGTCATAACTAGACTTTCACAATCACTTTATTAACTTTGCGTTTTCAGAGTTGCTTGAAAATGCACGATTTGCCCTTTCTTTTTTCAAACGTTTTACAGTGGATGGTCGGGCTCGCATGCTACAGGGCAATAATCCTGGGGCCTCATTTATGAAAAGTGTCGCATCGCTGCGTGAAAACAGTGATGCGTCACTTTTCACTGCGCACTCCTTGCGACACCAATGATGCGTCATATTTAATGAATAACGCATCATGTCGCAAGGACTTACAGATACGTCAGTATTTCTGACGTATCTGTAAGCGCAAAAGTGACGCATTGCTGGAGTGTGTCACAAAAGTGACGCAACTCCAGCAATGCGTTCTTTCACATGGGGAAAGCCCCATGTGAAAGGGCTTGCGTCAGTCTTACGCCTGCTGTGAGGCAGGCGCAAGATTTTGACGCAACAGCATCCTAAAAGTGACGCAGTGAAATCTCATAGATTTCACTGCGTCACTATTACGAGGCTTTTTGCGGGGGAACGCCCCCTCTGCATACATTATACCTGATGCAGGTATAATGTGGCGCAGGGGTTTAAAAAGTGACGCATCTACCTAGATGCGTCACTTTTTAAATATGGCGCAACAAGGCGCATTTTTTACGCCTCTGGTGCGTGACAAAAAGTGACGCACCGGCGGCGCAAAACTGACGCAAGGCCTCATAAATAAGGGCCCTGCACTTTTATGCCCCACCTTTATCAAAACTCACCAGCCACCACTGAGTAAAATGGACATTGAAGCCAGATAATATTGCTTATTCACCTGCTTACAACCTCTAGGACAACTAGTGTGTGGGGGTTTAACATGAGAAAAATCCATAAACATGAAATTTAATCAGAGATTCTGTCATACTAAAAGGTCTATAAGTAGATTATTTTAAATAAAGGGTCCCCTGATTCAGAATTAGAAATCAACAGCATTCCACTTTAAATTCTACAACGACAGTTAAGTCTAACAAAATGTTGAAGTAGTGTGGGCTCTGAAATAAAGACCAATTGGAAAATTGACTTCCTTTTTATACAAGACATGCGCATGCCTGATTTTCTGTATGTCAATGAGCCAAATAATTTCAGCACAAATACAGATTCTTCATCGCCTAGTGAGCAAAAACAGATTTTTAAGTTCTGTAAATGTCTACAATGATAAATATTCAGTCAATTCATACATTGGCTCATTTTGATTGTCAGAAGTATGTCATGTCATCAAGGAGAAAAATAATACCCAGCCAAATTATTGTGTCTAAAATATTGATCACCTCAATATTGTGAAGATACACATATTGAGGTAGCCTTGGAATACGTATTTTGTACTGCACAAATACAGACATTAAAGCTATAATTATTGTCCAGGTGCGAAAAGTAAATCTGTGCTTACCGATATATACTCACCGTCACAATACAGTCATATTGACTCTTTGGCTAAAATAGAATTAGTCGTACTTTTGTTTATTCAGCAAGTAAATACTCACAGGCCCAAAACAAAGGTACGCAGTAAAATACAATTGAGTAGCAATAGTGGGCCACGTTAACCTGGCAATATAGCTACTATTGCCAGCGTGAATCTAAATTTTTTTTGGTAACTATGGTGATTCAAGGTGATTCGTGCTAGTGGCCAGTCATTTTTACTGTAGCCTACCCGGCTCTGGAAATCAATGCCTACAGTTAAACAAGCAAGTGTTTTTCTCTTGCTGTTTATGCTTAACCTCTGTATGTGCATTAGGGTGTTTAACAGAGGCTACATAAAAACATTGAGGATGATGACAAGCACTGTGACATAAAACAGCGCTCTCTCCCAACATGGCACCATTGCTGTTACCAACTCTTAAGGTGACACTTTTGCTGGCAATAATAAATGAAGCCAAAACAAAACGTTATAAATAAAATGGACGGCCCCGAATCTTGAGCACTGGTAATGAATTAATCTGCAAAACATTGTGAATTTTTAAGCACTGTCAGTAATAAAGATTGGGTCTGGATGCACAATGCGTGTATAAAGTGCAATATTAGATCATTGTTTTTAGCAAGAGGACACAGACAGATCAGAAAAAAACTTTTTTACAATTAAACAAAAAGAAATGTATGCCATCAAACGTGTGTCCCTTCTGGTCTAGTCAGAGTAGCTTCTGTTTTATTATTCCATGTTTCAATTTTCCAGCTTTCATGACTGCAAGCGTGTAATAATGAGATGCTTTGAAACAGTGACATTAAATTTGGGCCTGTCTTCTCCCAGAGTTTTCAAAGGTAGCATTTATAGAACATCCGTTCCATAACTGCTAGTCAGTATGCAAATTTCTGTAATCATTGCATTGGATTCCGTGGAAATCTAACTGTTCATAACAATTGGTGTTTGCTTGTGAACCTATTATAATTTGTAAAGTGAATTCTCAACTGCCCATTATGCTATCAAAAACTAAAGTTATATAACAAGGTAATATCAACAATGAGAAACTGCTTGACAAAAATCCTGCCAAAAAGTAAAAATGCTAATTTTGTCTCATTTAGCAGCTGGAAACAGAAATGCTCATTAGTTTTAAGAGGGTTAATCCTTTTAACTTTTGCATATTGATATGCCAATTATGCCTAATTGTACAAGAGGCATCAGTCAAGGTAATAGTGCATAAACACATGAAAGTTATTAAGTACATCCCAACATGTAATAAAGTAGGTGTTAATTGGTAGCTGAGTTCTGCAGGCTATTGAGGTGGATAATTCATTGGGAGATGGATCACTTGTAATTTCTCTACATAATTCCTTTTGCAGCATCATGCTGTGATGTTTTCATGCTTGTCAAAAACAACTGCAGCCTGGTGCCTTTTGTTAAACACAGCCAATAAAATATGCTAGGCATCATTAAATATACCGGACTTTTTTTTTTTTACTTTTTGAAAGTGCATTGCATGTTTATCATGTACAAAATGTTTTCAGTGCATCAGCGTAACCAAAGTGTATTCCACCAGTAAACTGTAAAACCTGAAATGTGAATTCAGGAAACTAGAGGCTATTACCTTCTGCATTGGGAAGCAGCACTCCCGTAAATGCTCTTTAAACAAATAATGTTTTATTAAACTGAGGATGGATATGACAAATACAAACAAGTTTTAAAATGGACAACATGAGGGTAATGATTTAATGTTATGTCTAAATAACACAATTCTGGGCATTGAAGCATCTCCACGTCCTTAATTCGTGAACTAATCACTAAACTTGTTAGGGCGGATTCCATGCATCAATATGTGACTAAGCAACTTTTCTGTGGTAGTTACGCAATATTGCAACAACATTTGAACCGACTAATCGGTGAAAACTTGACTGACCAGTACAAGGCCAACACATTTACATTAATTGCTATTGCAATTTGCATGAGGCAGTGGAGCAAATACCAGTGCAGAAGTGACTTGTCACCAGTGCAAAATTGTTGTGCCAGCACGTTTCTGGCATCTGAAAGTAAAGAAATGTCTATGTTTCTGCCATCTGAAAGTAAAGAAATGGAGATGTTTCCCACGTAATTGACCAACATGGTAGACCTGAATATCATCAATACAATTCTAATTAATCTGCATGCCACTAACACTGCCTGCGTTAGATATGCGAGTAAAGGCAAACTCACAGATCCTTTCATGACTAAAACTGGTGTTCGCCAGGGGTGTGCGTGCTGGTGCCAACACCGTTTACACTTAATATCAACCTCCTAGTAAAACCTCTTGATTGCCCTGGCAACGGTGCACCCTAGTCGGGCCCATATATATTTTCTCCACTGCCTTTTGAAGACAACACACTTTTAATTTATAAAACCCAGTGTGGTTTGCAGGCCATTGCTGATAGTTTTTTTAGGTTTTTGCAGTGTTAGAGGATTGAACTCAATAACAGTTTTGGAAAGTGGGTTATTAGTAGTGGTAAATAAGCATCTACTACTGACAATAAGGCCACTAAAACAGTCTAGAGCTCAGAATAGGTCTCAGTAAATTATTCCCATTCTCAGTTCTTGGTAGCTTGGTTGCAAACAAAAAGACTTAACTTAAGAGACAGGTATGCAAAGCATTCAAAAACACCAATTCATAAAATAATTGAGCCACAACACACAATAAAAATCCCACACCAATTTATACAAAGAGGAAATATTTGCATCTTTAAAATGATACCACAATGACAAAAATCCAATGTAGACAACCAGAGATATTAACTGTTTTAGCCTTATTCACTACTTGGAAACCATATAGCGCCATATTGGGACATCTGGTCGCTCTTGACCGGGACAAGTTTCAGGTTGACTGCAATGGAGCCCTGCTCGGGTACCCCTAATGGCAGGCCTCGGTCGAGATTTTACCCTAGACTTAGAATCGTTTCTGGAGTTTTTTCTCCCTCCATGCTCTTTACCAGTTCGGGTTTGGTGAGGGTTCACTGGCTTGCTTTCCAGGGAGCTACCAGTCAAACCCTGGAAGTTGGACCTTTGGAGCTTTTCAGCGGGATGAACCTGCAGGACAGGACGGCTCGCTGTTGAAGTTCACCGGCTTGGATCTTGCAGTTGAGTAGGTCCCCTTTTGGGACTTTTTTCCAAAGTTGCTCCAAACTCCTGGAACTTCTTCCTGAAATTTCTCTTGGTGGTCCAAAGTGCCCTAAACACAATTCAAGGGTCTGAAATCTTCCAAGATGGTCCTTGAAAGTTTGGGACTTCAGTTCCTAAAATCCACTTGGACAAAACCCTTGCAAATCTTTTGGACGCACTCCAGTTTGGGAATTCTTGGTGGTGATGGTCCTGGTGAGCTCTGTTAACCTGTAGCTTGCTTTATTTCCTCTTGAAGCAAGGTACATCCAAAGGGCTATAGTTCCAGATAATGCATTATCCGCAGTCAGTCCGAATGCAGGGCCTGATGGTGCAAATCAAGTTTCCAGCTTGGTAAGCTTTCTCCTTCTCTTAGTTCCGAGCAGCAGATCTGAGAGTCACTGCATCTCTCACATATGTATTCAGTATTCTCTGGTGTCAAGCAGGAGAGCACTTCTGTCCAATGAGGTACAGGGCCACACCTCAGAGCATGATTACTTCCTCTAAAGTGTGGAATAAGCATCTCCCAGCAAACAATATTCCTCCAAAATTTAGTATGGCTGAACTCTCAGCAGAGAAGCAAGAACTAGTTAAACCAACCACTAGTATGGCTCATTTCCATAGCTCTATACCTCCAACCATCTGCAAATCCCTGCCTTAAGCCTGCCATACGGCTGGGTAAGAGGGCTGAGGGGTAGATGGACCTGGCAATTTCTCCAATATCATTATAAGGCCAATAAGACATCATTATAAGGACCCTTCTTATATCTACATGGCCCATCACCCCTGGGATTCCCTGGGGAGACATTAGGGGTCCTGAATATGCAAACATTGGGGAAATCCTCACTCTACAGTGCTTCTAACACAAACGTTGATTTCGGGAAGTACTTTGCTACAAAGGGGGAACGTGAAATGAGCAATATCTCTATCCCCAGGGCACATAAAACATCTTTTATAAGCGTCCTACTTAGAATGACATATCCCCCCATCCCTTGGACACCTAGTGGGGGTACCTGATATGACAGAATATTGTAGTTTATCACTTTTTAAGGGCCCCTTCTGCCAAAGTCGAGTTTTGGCACAATTTACATTTAAAAGCAGGGCTGCAACACAGGGCCACGTTTAAGATGGCCACAAGCTCTCATCAATGTATACATGCATGTGCAGAAAGGGCTGCTGCCCCTGCCAATTATAAGTGTACCCTAATAATATATAGTGTACTCCCATGTCTGCATGTTTTTACTGTGTTTTCAACATAGCACTGGCCCCAGGCCTAGTTAGGCAGAGTCAGTTACCACCTTAACTAGTCAGCAAAAAATGGCGGTGCACAGGATGACTTTGTAACAATTGTCAAAAACAAGTTCATGGTATTCAACTCCTACAAAGCAAGAAGAGCTAATATGTTAGTGCATGGTATGCCCTTAGAACACGTTCAGGAGTGATTTCAACAAATGGGGGTGTGTCAGGTAATGAAGTCCAGTAGGCTGCGAGTAGTGTCGTAAAAAGTTCTTTATTTCAATTTCATAAATCAATTCAATAATATGCAAAGCTCAGCCAATGTGTTTCATTCATGGCACAACTGGTGCTGAGGTTGTTTGCACAGGAGCAAGACTCACTGGAACTAGCTTGAGATGCAGAACTAGTGGTCTGCCATTGTAAATCTTGACACATTCAAGAGTTTGTGTCCCTGCGGGTCTTCTTAACTCACAGCTCATTTGGATCACGCACATTCATAAAAGCTCTAGGAAACTTGCCCAGAAATTGGGTGCCATGATTAAAGTGCACAAGAAAGCCCAGGCACGTCCCTTTGTTTCTGCAGTGGAGGTTTATAATCTAAAAATATAAAAGACTCAGTCATGTATGGAGCAAAGCTTTGGGGTCACGTGAGGGTTGATTACCTCTTTAAGGCAGAATAGGTTTGTTAGGAGTCTTTTCAACCTCCCTCAGAGTGCCCCACATCTTTTCCAACTTATGGACATTAGCATCTACCCAATTAACCTTAGTGTGATGATTCGATCCAACATGTACTGGTACAGACTCTGAGACACAGATGAGTTGGAATCATTTAGAACAACAATAGACATTACTAAAATCCTTGAACTGAGAGAGGATCCCTTTGTTTGTATATATTAAATCAATCCTATTTGAGATTGGCCTGCCCCTTTTGTGTGACACTCTGGATATAACAAAGTCTCTTGCTCTTTATTAAAGAGAGGTTCAACTGACCGTCTATGGCTGTAAAAACTGAAGGACCTCATTTACATTATTTTGACATATGGCATTGCAGAAAGCCTCCCTGCTGCACTGCTGTGTGTCAAAATAAAAGGGTATGAATGTGCCATATCTGTACTGGTGCACACACAGCAGCTATGCATCAACACAGACACCCTTTTGTCATGTTACAAAGGTGCCTGCATTGCGAAGATGATTTTTTTTTGCGGGAAGGGACACACTCCTGCACAAAAACTCCTCGGCAGCACTCATAGAAAAAGGATAAAACTAGGAGAAATAAGTATTTTTTCTCCTAGCGCCACTCCCATGCCTACCCTGGGGAGGCGTAGGATTCTGACGCATTCCCAGATTTACAAAAAAGGTAAATCTGGGAATGTGTCAGGTTCCATCGATGTTGCATGGGAACACCACAGCAACACCAATGGAAAGCCTCTTTTACTCAGAGTGATGTGTGAAAGGGGCCCATATTTACAAGGCCATTAAAAGTCACGCAGGGTGACTTTACATGGTCATGTGAAGATGGGCAAGCCCATTGAACAGCCTTTGTGTCAAAAGAAGTGACACACCGGTGGTGCAATGGGCTTGGCAATGAGGCCCAAAGTATGTAGAAACAGGGAGTTTTACAGATGTGTGTCTAGAACTTAAGATCAGTCCCGCATATGAATTGTTTCTTTATACTATTCTGGAATGTACCCCACTGCAACTTTATCTAAAATGAAGGTACAGAGTCCTGCCTGTGAAAGGGATTTTTGCGAAATGAGGTTGAGAAATATAGCAGTTCTAGTAAGTGCCCCTGCTGTACCTCAGGTGAGGAGGTTCTTCATAATTTTTATTTTTTCTGCCTTGCTTAGGCTCGACAACCTGAGAAATGCGTCAAACCTGTGTGCAAGCTCTTGGGATTTAGCCAATATGTGTGCATTCAGGGGCAGATTTACCACTTTTTCATGCAGTCCTATAGCCACAAATGCTGTGCTGTGCTGTGTGAAATGGAGAGAGGAGGGGAGCGCTAAACTTACTGAAATATGGCATTCTTCTCCCCTTTACCTAGCGCTGGTACAGAAATCAGCTGCTGTGTGCCACATAGACACCTTTACACCATGGTGCAAGGGTGTCTCCATGAGTCTAGCATAGGTTTTATATTAGAAGGGTAGACTTCCAGTACAAAATGCTAGACATAGACTAACTTAAACCATTTTCCCTCTTTGTATGTGTGCTGTACAGTACATCACACTTACAGTCTACTTCAATAGTGCATAGTTTTCTGATGCTAAACACTTTCTACTTTATTTATGAAATTGGGTTTTGTTTCAAAAACCTTGGCTGGTTGCATGCGAATGCCCATACTTCACCCATAGTACCCCCTCTTGGCACTCTGAGTTATTTTCACGAAATTTTCAGCACTCAACAAGTTTAGTGTTGGAAAGTAAATTTTGCACCAACTTGTGTCACTTTTGTGATGCAAACTCGATATAAAATCATAGTAAATCTCCCCCTAAGTATCTTACGCTCTTATACTAGAGAAGTGATGGTTATCGCAGTGACAAAATATATGCATACAGCCTGGCTTATTCCAAACTGTGCTGTCCACTGCTGAACATATGACATGACCTTGACGGCGTCAGTTAATCAACATGATCTTTAAATATATTGACTTTTGCACTTCACATTTTTTTATCCGATCATTGTCGTCACTTTGCGATTACTTTTTATGATTCTTATGACTTTTATGAATGCTGCAAAGTGCACACATTGCCAGTGTGCTTATTGCTCTTGAAGATAGTTTCACTGTTTTGGGATGGCCTATGTTATAGCGACTGCCCTCTTACCAGAACTGACCCTTCTCTGCACGCCGTGAAACGCCGACTTCGCCGACGCCTGACCTGGGAACTGCCACTCGTCCCTGCGGCCTCCCCTTGTCCCAGGAGGGATTGACCGCCGAGGCCTGCGCCAACATCTTGCCGCACCCGCTTCGCGGGTGCCGCTGCGCGGCGCTAAGGCGTGGGGTCGAGGCTGCAGGTCACCACCCAGCATCCATCACCGGGAGGAAGAAAGAACTGCGGAAGGTAACTGGGGGCGCGTGAGGCAGGGACTCCATTGACCAGGAGTCCCCGCGCTGCACAGGTGTGCACGGCCGCGCCCCCAGCAAGCCACGCCCCCGGCCGGCCAAGCTCCGTTAAAGAGCGGATCTTCCTAACACACATTGGGATCGTCTTACCAGAACTGACCCTTCTCTGCACGCCGTGAAACGCCGACTTCGCCGACGCCTGACCTGGGAACTGCCACTCGTCCCTGCGGCCTCCCCGTGTCCCAGGAGGGATTGACCGCCGAGGCCTGCGCCAACATCTTGCCGCACCCGCTTCGCGGGTGCCGCTGCGCGGCGCTAAGGCGTGGGGTCGAGGCTGCAGGTCACCACCCAGCATCCATCACCGGGAGGAAGAAAGAACTGCGGAAGGTAACTGGGGGCGCGTGAGGCAGGGACTCCATTGACCAGGAGTCCCCGCGCTGCACAGGTGTGCACGGCCGCGCCCCCAGCAAGCCACGCCCCCGGCCGCAACACCCCCAATAAATAGAGGGCGGCAACGCGTAGCGGGACGCGAGCGGGACGCCGAGCGAAGCCCGGGCAAAGGGCGGGTCCTCTGTGGCCCTCAGGGGCCAGAAGAGGCCGGGCTGGGCCAGCCCCCCAAAAATTGCCCTTTCAAAAGACATTGTTAATTTTTTCTCGGTACCTTGCCTGGCTCCTGGTCATTTTCATCGACACAAGTTTTAGCCGGCTGTTACAATCCAACACAGCACCCTCTGCAATGAGGAAAACCGCTAAGAAGACCAGGATGCCTACCTTAAGATCGAGTACAAAAGCCAAATCGGATCACCCACCACCTTTACCGACCCTAACTGCCATCGACAAAATGCTTAAACAGACCATAGGGGCGGTTTCTGATGCTATAGCTAACACTGAGAGAAGAATGTCTCTACCACTTGTAACCATCATCCAAGACACCCAGGAATCACTCTTTCACCTCTCAGAAGCCTCTGATAATTTGGTAGAGGAGACCTACACTAGCCGGCCCATAACCCCACCCTCTTTCGCTGACCTTCCTTGTGCCCAGGCGACCGCTGAAACCAGCAGGGATAGACCTGGTACACAATTAAGCGCACAAACAACAACCATGGATGCAGATGCACTTCATGAGGAGAAAACGCCGCATAGGGATGGCCGTAAACAAGGGAGGAAAAAAGGTCACGCAAAGTCCAGCAACCACAATCTGATCACACCCATCACCCCATCGACACCGGGAATACCATGCTGGATAACCAACATGGTGGCGGATCTGAAATCTGACCTAGAGCATTCCATCATGGTGCTGCTAAAACCCCTCATAGCAAAAATAGACAGACTAACATCATTGGTTAACAACAAGGGGATAAGCCCGAAAATCCACCCCGGGCAGGAACGAGATCCGACAAAATCTATGGTCCCTACTACAACAAGCCTACCAAAAGATAAGGCCTCTTTAGCACAAAATGGGGCTCCAAAACCAAAACTCAACAACGTTAATAACACCAGTGTCCTGCAGAAAGGAGCTAAGGAAAAACAGAAGGCTGCCTCCACCCCACAAGCAAATAAAAATAAAAATCAAACGCCGAGCGGTAATAATAAACCTCTACCCGGCTCTTCACAAACGCTTGAAGAAAATAAGGCCTTAACCCCGAAGGTGGACCCTAAGACCTGCCGCACCTCTACCGCGAGAACCACCAATGATAAGAAAACCGCTACACGCTTCAGGACAATCAACCTTCCTCCTGAGGCATTGCCATTTGTAGTGGTCCTCACAGGAGTCCCCCCATTAAAGGAGGGTCAAAGGGAAACACAAATTGAATTAAAAAACAAATGTGCACAGTGGCTGCAAACACAAACATCTATGGGGAAATCCTCTCAGTGAGAAGGGGCGAGTGGATCGGCAAAGGCACCAAGACCATCGCAGGGGACATCATCACAGTGAATTTCAGAGATATGGCAGCAGTCAACTTTATCTGCAACGCCCCCCCGGGTTACACCCGCTCACAAATTCACCCAGTCCATCTATCGTACTTTTACCCCCTGGCACCTCAAAGGCCGAGGCAGAACTTTAACCATAACAGAACACCGCACTTGAGTTTCCAATTTGGCCCACCCCAATGGCAAAGGCCAAATCCCGTATTCCCTGTCTTCCCTACCTATGACTCCTCACTAATGCAGTACGCCCATTGGAACAGATTCAGTACACTTGAAGGGGTGGACTGACAGAGAATGGACAGTTTTCCATCAAAAATCCAATTCAGGAATGAGCCAATTCTTACACCACCAGGGGCAGAAGAAGGAGCAGCCTACGGAAAATTTGACTTTACGGGCCTTGTGCACACCACAGAAGGGAGGAGTATACCACTAAACAGTACCCAGGGTACAGGGGAGGGGACAAATTCCGTCAGAAGAATCGCCACCCCCCCCGGGCCGCAATCAAGCCGGGCCGCCATACCTGCAAAGGGCAAACAGCCAAGTCCTTCGATAGGTGACGGTAGAAGGACTCCCAAGGTAAAGACTTACGATAACCTATTAATAGCTACTTGGAACATCGCAGGGCTAGCGACTAAGTTTACATCTGAGGACTGGCTCAGCTACATAAGGAAATTCCATATCCTATGCCTCCAAGAGACCTGGGCCACCGAACCGCACGATTATAGCATGGAGGGCTATAAAAGCTTCTTTGTCCCTGCAAAAAAAGCTACCTCAGGGAGAGCGAGTGGGGGGCTCGCGATTTACGTCCACTTAGATATTAATGGCACCTGGACCAACACCAAATGGGACACACGTAACCTTCAGGTACTAAGGTTTACCTCATCAAGTTTAACATTCTTGCTAATGAACTGGTATAATACACCGGCCATAATGGAGAAGGGCGTAGCTACAAAAGAACTCGAAAACTGTTTGAACCTTTTATCTAAGACACCAAAACCCATGAATTTAATTCTAATGGGAGATTTTAACTGTCATCTCTGTGAAAATCTGTTACCCTCTAATAATGACTGGTCAAAATGCACGATTATGAAAGGCCCACACTTCACCCACTCACTAGAGGGTTGGGACCTAGAAAGACTAATGAAAAGGCACAACCTTACCCAAACCCTGGACCTTGCCATCTTAAACGAGAGAGGAGAACTAACTCCAACATTCAAAGGCAGAGGCTGTCACTCTTATATTGACTTTGCATTAGTTTCTCCTAATTTAAAAAGACTTATCAGTACAATCCTCATAGAGGCCAGTAGCTTCAGTGACCACAATCCGGTGATCATCGAAATGGAAGGTTTTGTCTTCTCAGCGGAAAAGAGACCGGTTATATTGGAAAGAGCAGTGGACCAGGGTAGAAGAATTAAGGTAAACAGTCAAAATATCGAGTTTTTAATTTCGACCTACACTTATATCGAGTTGCTAATATCGATGGGACAGAATATCGATGTCCAGAATATCGATGGCCAGAATATCGACCCTAAGGTAAGTAATATCGAAATTACTAATATCGATAGCATATATATCGATGTAAGTAATTTCGATTTACTAATATGTGTTAGAAATATAAGTTAAGTATTTAAATTAATTGTTATAATATGTGTTTAATATGTTTTTATAATTTAAAAATATATAAGAGTAAATAATATGTTTTACTACCACAGCGGGTTGTGGGTTTATAGGGGAATAGGGTGGGAAGTAATTTATTTGTAATTAAATAATTAATTTTTCAATGATTAATTTATTTTGCAATTAAATATTAATTGGCAATTATTTATTTAAATTGATTAATTGATTAATTAATTGATAATTTATGTATATTTTTAACTAAATTATGTTTTACTACCACAGCGGGTTGTGGGTTTATAGGGGAATAGGGTGGGAAGTAATTTATTTGTAATTAAATAATTATTTTTCAATTATTAATTTATTTTGCAATTAAATATTAATTGGCAATGATTTATTTTAATTGATTAATTGATTAATTAATTGATAATTTATGTGTATTTTTAACTAAATTATATGTTTTACTACTGGAGCGGGTTGTGGGTTTATAGGGGAATAGGGTGGGAAGTAATTTATTTGTAATATTAATTAATTTTGGGTAAAGGGGTATTTTTAGGGTTCAGGGTCAGTTTTCAGTTTATGGGTAAAGGGGTATTTTTAGGGTTCAGGGTCAGTTTTCAGTTTTTGGGTAAAGGGGTATTTTTAGGGTTCAGGGTCAGTTTTCAGTTTTTGGGTAAAGGGGTATTTTTAGGGTTCAGGGTCAGTTTTCAGTTTTTGGGTAAAGGGGTATTTTTAGGGTTCAGGGTCAGTTTTCAGTTTTTGGGTAAAGGGGTATTTTTAGGGTTCAGGGTCAGTTTTCAGTATTTGGGTAAAGGGGTATTTTTAGGGTTCAGGGTCAGTTTTCAGTTTTTGGGTAAAGGGGTATTTTTAGGGTTCAGGGTCAGTTTTCAGTTTTTGGGTAAAGGGCTATTTTTAGGGTTCAGGGTCAGTTTTCAGTTTTTGGGTAAAGGGGTATTTTTAGGGTTCAGGGTCAGTTTTCAGTTTTTGGGTAAAGGGGTATTTTTAGGGTTCAGGGTCAGTTTTCAGTTTATGGGTAAAGGGGTATTTTTAGGGTTCAGGGTCAGTTTTAGGTTTTTGGGTAAAGGGGTATTTTTAGGGTTCAGGGTCAGTTTTCAGTTCATGGGTAAAGGGGTATTTTTAGGGTTCAGGGTCAGTTTTCGGTTTTTGGGTAAAGGGGTATTTTTAGGGTTCAGGGTCAGTTTTCAGTTTTTGGGTAAAGGGGTATTTTTAGGGTTCAGGGTCAGTTTTCAGTTTTTGGGTAAAGGGGTATTTTTAGGGTTCAGGCTCAGTTTTCAGTTTTTGGGTAAAGGGGTGTTTTTAGGGTTCAGGGTCAGTTTTCAGTTTTTGGGTAAAGGGGTATTTTTAGGGTTCAGGGTCAGTTTTCAGTTTATGGGTAAAGGGGTATTTTTAGGGTTCAGGGTCAGTTTTAGGTTTTTGGGTAAAGGGGTATTTTTAGTGTTCAGGGTCAGTTTTCCCTACTGTTGCACCCACTGGAGTGGGAATAGTAATTATTGTTAAGTAATTATATATTATATATGATTTTTTTTTTTTATAAAATATGTATTATTATTTTTTTAACAATTATTACATATATTTAAATATGTTTAAGTAATTATTATGTATTATTTACAGTTTTTTTTATGTTATTTTAAATTAAAAAAAAATCGATATATTTAACAACGATATTTTTTACATCGATATTAAATTTTCGATATTTTGGTACTTACCATGTTGTACATAGGGCGTCGATATTTTTGCTATCGATATAATTACGCCGATATTTGTGTAGGTCGAAATTCTGTCTGTCGAAATTCTGTCATAGATCCAAGAATTAAATGGGCTAAAATTGATGGGAACTGTTTTTATAAAAAACTCTTAAGTGAAGCCTCAGCAGCGATTGATAAATGTCTCGACCCATGTGTAACTGGAGGTGCGGTGGTGAAGGCATTTGAAGAAATCGCGCAGGTTGTAAATAATTCCCTCCAAACCAAAGGTGGGAACAATAATATTTCCTCAAACCCCCGCTGGTTCGATCCTAAATGCACTAAAGCGCTGAAAAACCTGAAGGTCAGGCTACACGCCCAACCAAGGGACAAAATAAAGGTGGCAAAAAACAGAGTCGAATACAAAAAAGCCGTGAAGGCACGAAAGCAGAGTCTGCAAAACCAGGCTTGGGAAGATCTAAGGGATGCCGCAGAAAGAAAGGACTCTACTGCCTTCTGGAAAGTGATCAATGCCCCCTGCTTCCAGGACCAAGGGGCCCCAAAAATCATGAATACCATCTTGCCGGAGCAATGGCAGAAACACTTCCAGAGTTTATATAACCACCACTCAAATCAAGCACCCCAAGAGAAGTTATCGAAGGCCCATCAGCCCGCTAAACCAAATTTCACCTTAAAGGAGGTTGAACTAGGAATAACCGGACTGAGTAAAAATAAGGCGCCGGGCCCGGACGGAATACCACCAGACTTATTCCTAAGCAAACCAGATCTATGGGCTCCGTTACTCACGAGGGTGCTAAACGAAGCAGTGGAGGTAGGCCTCCCCCAGTCCTGGTCAACGGCGGCCATAGTCCCTATCTATAAAAAAGGCAATCGAGACGACCCCCAATGTTATCGACCCATCTCACTCATCGACGTGACAGCTAAGGTCCTGGGTCGAGTCATCCTATCAAGATTGGAAATATTTGCATCTATAAAATGAAACCACAATGACAAAAATCCAATGTAGAGAACCAGAGATATTAATTGTTTTAGCCTTATTCACTACTTGGAAACCATATAGCGCCATATTGGGACATCTGGTCGCTCTTGACCGGGACAAGTTTCAGGTTGACTGCAATGGAGCCCTGCTCGGGTACCCCTAATGGCAGGCCTCGGTCGAGATTTTACCCTAGACTTAGAATCGTTTCTGGAGTTTTTTCTCCCTCAATGCTCTTTACCAGTTCGGGTTTGGTGAGGGTTCACTGGCTTGCTTTCCAGGGAGCTACCAGTCAAACCCTGGAAGTTGGACCTTTGGAGCTTTTCAGCGGGATGAACCTGCAGGACAGGACGGCTCGCTGTTGAAGTTCACCGGCTTGGATCTTGCAGTTGAGTAGGTCCCCTTTTGGGACTTTTTTCCAAAGTTGCTCCAAACTCCTGGAACTTCTTCCTGAAATTTCTCTTGGTGGTCCAAAGTGCCCTAAACACAATTCAAGGGTCTGAAATCTTCCAAGATGGTCCTTGAAAGTTTGGGACTTCAGTTCCTAAAATCCACTTGGACAAAACCCTTGCAAATCTTTTGGACGCACTCCAGTTTGGGAATTCTTGGTGGTGACGGTCCTGGTGAGCTCTGTTAACCTGTAGCTTGCTTATTTCCTCTTGAAGCAAGGTACATCCAAAGGGCTATAGTTCCAGATAATGCATTATCCGCAGTCAGTCCGAATGCAGGGCCTGATGGTGCAAATCAAGTTTCCAGCTTGGTAAGCTTTCTCCTTCTCTTAGTTCTGAGCAGCAGATCTGAGAGTCACTGCATCTCTCACATATGTATTCAGTATTCTCTGGTGTCAAGCAGGAGAGCACTTCTGTCCAATGAGGTACAGGGCCACACCTCAGAGCATGATTACTTCCTCTAAAGTGTGGAATAAGCATCTCCCAGCAAACAATATTCCTCCAAAATTTAGTATGGCTGAACTCTCAGCAGAGAAGCAAGAACTAGTTAAACCAACCACTAGTATGGCTCATTTCCATAGCTCTATACCTCCAACCATCTGCAAATCCCTGCCTTAAGCCTGCCATACGGCTGGGTAAGAGGGCTGAGGGGTAGATGGACCTGGCAATTTCTCCAATATCATTATAAGGCCAATAAGACATCATTATAAGGACCCTTCTTATATCTACATGGCCCATCACCCCTGGGATTCCCTGGGGAGACATTAGGGGTCCTGAATATGCAAACATTGGGGAAATCCTCACTCTACAGTGCTTCTAACACAAACGTTGATTTCGGGAAGTACTTTGCTACAAAGGGGGAACGTGAAATGAGCAATATCTCTATCCCCAGGGCACATAAAACATCTTTTATAAGGGTCCTACTTAGAATGACATATCCCCCCATCCCTGGGACACCTAGTGGGGGTACCTGATATGACAGAATATTGTAGTTTATCACTTTTCAAGGGCCCCTTCTGCCAAAGTCGAGCTTTGGCACAATTTACATTTAAAAGCAGGGCTGCAACACAGGGCCACGTTTAAGATGGCCACAAGCTCTCATCAATGTATACATGCATGTGCAGAAAGGGCTGCTGCCCCTGCCAATTATAAGTGTACCCTAATAATATATAGTGTACTCCCATGTCTGCATGTTTTTACTGTGTTTCCAACATAGCACTGGCCCCAGGCCTAGTTAGGCAGAGTCAGTTACCACCTTAACTAGTCAGCAAAAAATGGCGGTGCACAGGATGACTTTGTAACAATCGTCAAAAACAAGTTCATGGTATTCAACTCCTACAAAGCAAGAAGAGCTAATATGTTAGTGCATGGTATGCCCTTAGAACACGTTCAGGAGTGATTTCAACAAATGGGGGTGTGTCAGGTAATGAAGTCCAGTAGGCTGCGAGTAGTGTCGTAAAAAGTTCTTTATTTCAATTTCATAAATCAATTCAATAATATGCAAAGCTCAGCCAATGTGTTTCATTCATGGCACAACTGGTGCTGAGGTTGTTTGCACAGGAGCAAGACTCACTGGAACTAGCTTGAGATGCAGAACTAGTGGTCTGCCATTGTAAATCTTGACACATTCAAGAGTTTGTGTCCCTGCGGGTCTTCTTAACTCACAGCTCATTTGGATCACGCACATTCATAAAAGCTCTAGGAAACTTGCCCAGAAATTGGGTGCCATGATTAAAGTGCACAAGAAAGCCCAGGCACGTCCCTTTGTTTCTGCAGTGGAGGTTTATAATCTAAAAATATAAAAGACTCAGTCATGTATGGAGCAAAGCTTTGGGGTCACGTGAGGGTTGATTACCTCTTTAAGGCAGAATAGGTTTGTTAGGAGTCTTTTCAACCTCCCTCAGAGTGCCCCACATCTTTTCCAACTTATGGACATTAGCATCTACCCAATTAACCTTAGTGTGATGATTCGATCCAACATGTACTGGTACAGACTCTGAGACACAGATGAGTTGGAATCATTTAGAACAACAATAGACATTACTAAAATCCTTGAACTGAGAGAGGATCCCTTTGTTTGTATATATTAAATCAATCCTATTTGAGATTGGCCTGCCCCTTTTGTGTGACACTCTGGATATAACAAAGTCTCTTGCTCTTTATTAAAGAGAGGTTCAACTGACCGTCTATGGCTGTAAAAACTGAAGGACCTCATTTACATTATTTTGACATATGGCATTGCAGAAAGCCTCCCTGCTGCACTGCTGTGTGTCAAAATAAAAGGGTATGAATGTGTCATATCTGTACTGGTGCACACACAGCAGCTATGCATCAACACAGACACCCTTTTGTCATGTTACAAAGGTGCCTGCATTGCGAAGATGATTTTTTTTTGCGGGAAGGGACACACTCCTGCACAAAAACTCCTCGGCAGCACTCATAGAAAAAGGATAAAACTAGGAGAAATAAGTATTTTTTCTCCTAGCGCCACTCCCATGCCTACCCTTGGGAGGCGTAGGATTCTGACGCATTCCCAGATTTACAAAAAAGGTAAATCTGGGAATGTGTCAGGTTCCATCGATGTTGCATGGGAACACCACAGCAACACCAATGGAAAGCCTCTTTTACTCAGAGTGATGTGTGAAAGGGGCCCATATTTACAAGGCCATTAAAAGTCACGCAGGGTGACTTTACATGGTCATGTGAAGATGGGCAAGCCCATTGAACAGCCTTTGTGTCAAAAGAAGTGACACACCGGTGGTGCAATGGGCTTGGCAATGAGGCCCAAAGTATGTAGAAACAGGGAGTTTTACAGATGTGTGTCTAGAACTTAAGATCAGTCCCGCATATGAATTGTTTCTTTATACTATTCTGGAATGTACCCCACTGCAACTTTATCTAAAATGAAGGAACAGAGTCCTGCCTGTGAAAGGGATTTTTGCGAAATGAGGTTGAGAAATATAGCAGTTCTAGGAAGTGCCCCTGCTGTACCTCAGGTGAGGAGGTTCTTCATAATTTTTATTTTTTCTGCCTTGCTTAGGCTCGACAACCTGAGAAATGCGTCAAACCTGTGTGCAAGCTCTTGGGATTTAGCCAATATGTGTGCATTCAGGGGCAGATTTACCACTTTTTCATGCAGTCCTATAGCCACAAATGCTGTGCTGTGCTGTGTGAAATGGAGAGAGGAGGGGAGCGCTAAACTTACTGAAATATGGCATTCTTCTCCCCTTTACCTAGCGCTGGTACAGAAATCAGCTGCTGTGTGCCACATAGACACCTTTACACCATGGTGCAAGGGTGTCTCCATGAGTCTAGCATAGGTTTTATATTAGAAGGGTAGACTTCCAGTACAAAATGCTAGACATAGACTAACTTAAACCATTTTCCCTCTTTGTATGTGTGCTGTACAGTACATCACACTTACAGTCTACTTCAATAGTGCATAGTTTTCTGATGCTAAACACTTTCTACTTTATTTATGAAATTGGGTTTTGTTTCAAAAACCTTGGCTGGTTGCATGCGAATGCCCATACTTCACCCATAGTACCCCCTCTTGGCACTCTGAGTTATTTTCACGAAATTTTCAGCACTCAACAAGTTTAGTGTTGGAAAGTAAATTTTGCACCAACTTGTGTCACTTTTGTGATGCAAACACGATATAAAATCATAGTAAATCTCCCCCTAAGTATCTTACGCTCTTATACTAGAGAAGTGATGGTTATCGCAGTGACAAAATATATGCATACAGCCTGGCTTATTCCAAACTGTGCTGTCCACTGCTGAACATATGACATGACCTTGACGGCGTCAGTTAATCAACATGATCTTTAAATATATTGACTTTTGCACTTCACATTTTTTTATCCGATCATTGTCGTCACTTTGCGATTACTTTTTATGATTCTTATGACTTTTATGAATGCTGCAAAGTGCACACATTGCCAGTGTGCTTATTGCTCTTGAAGATAGTTTCACTGCTTTGGGATGGCCTATGTTATAGTGACTGCCCTCTTACCAGAACTGACCCTTCTCTGCACGCCGTGAAACGCCGACTTCGCCGACGCCTGACCTGGGAACTGCCACTCGTCCCTGCGGCCTCCCCGTGTCCCAGGAGGGATTGACCGCCGAGGCCTGTGCCAACATCTTGCCGCACCCGCTTCGCGGGTGCCGCTGCGCGGCGCTAAGGCGTGGGGTCGAGGCTGCAGGTCACCACCCAGCATCCCTCACCGGGAGGAAGAAAGAACTGCGGAAGGTAACTGGGGGCGCGTGAGGCAGGGACTCCATTGACCAGGAGTCCCCGCGCTGCACAGGTGTGCACGGCCGCGCCCCCAGCAAGCCACGCCCCCGGCCGGCCAAGCTCCGTTAAAGAGCGGATCTTCCTAACACACATTGGGATCGTCTTACCAGAACTGACCCTTCTCTGCACGCCGTGAAACGCCGACTTCGCCGACGCCTGACCTGGGAACTGCCACTCGTCCCTGCGGCCTCCCCGTGTCCCAGGAGGGATTGACCGCCGAGGCCTGCGCCAACATCTTGCCGCACCCGCTTCGCGGGTGCCGCTGCGCAGCGCTAAGGCGTGGGGTCGAGGCTGCAGGTCACCACCCAGCATCCATCACCGGGAGGAAGAAAGAACTGCGGAAGGTAACTGGGGGCGCGTGAGGCAGGGACTCCATTGACCAGGAGTCCCCGCGCTGCACAGGTGTGCACGGCCGCGCCCCCAGCAAGCCACGCCCCCGGCCGGCCAAGCTCCGTTAAAGAGCGGATCTTCCTAACACACATTGCGATCGTCTTACCAGAACTGACCCTTCTCTGCACGCCGTGAAACGCCGACTTCGCAGACGCCTGACCTGGGAACTGCCACTCGTCCCTGCGGCCTCCCCGTGTCCCAGGAGGGATTGACCGCCGAGGCCTGCGCCAACATCTTGCCGCACCCGCTTCGCGGGTGCCGCTGCGCGGCGCTAAGGCGTGGGGTCGAGGCTGCAGGTCACCACCCAGCATCCATCACCGGGAGGAAGAAAGAACTGCGGAAGGTAACTGGGGGCGCGTGAGGCAGGGACTCCATTGACCAGGAGTCCCCGCGCTGCACAGGTGTGCACGGCCGCGCCCCCAGCAAGCCACGCCCCCGGCCGCAACACCCCCAATAAATAGAGGGCGGCAACACGTAGCGGGACGCGAGCGGGACGCCGAGCGAAGCCCGGGCAAAGGGCGGGCCCTCTGTGGCCCTCAGGGGCCAGAAGAGGCCGGGCTGGGCCAGCCCCCCAAAAATTGCCCTTTCAAAAGACATTGTTAATTTTTTCTCGGTACCTTGCCTGGCTCCTGGTCATTTTCATCGACACAAGTTTTAGCCGGCTGTTACAATCCAACACAGCACCCTCTGCAATGAGGAAAACCGCTAAGAAGACCAGGATGCCTACCTTAAGATCGAGTACAAAAGCCAAATCTGATCACCCACCACCTTTACCGACCCTAACTGCCATCGACAAAATGCTTAAACAGACCATAGGGGCGGTTTCTGATGCTATAGCTAACACTGAGAGAAGAATGTCTCTACCACTTGTAACCATCATCCAAGACACCCAGGAATCACTCTTTCACCTCTCAGAAGCCTCTGATAATTTGGTAGAGGAGACCTACACTAGCCGGCCCATAACCCCACCCTCTTTCGCTGACCTTCCTTGTGCCCAGGCGACCGCTGAAACCAGCAGGGATAGACCTGGTACACAATTAAGCGCACAAACAACAACCATGGATGCAGATGCACTTCATGAGGAGAAAACGCCGCATAGGGATGGCCGTAAACAAGGGAGGAAAAAAGGTCACGCAAAGTCCAGCAACCACAATCTGATCACACCCATCACCCCATCGACACCGGGAATACCATGCTGGATAACCAACATGGTGGCGGATCTGAAATCTGACCTAGAGCATTCCATCATGGTGCTGCTAAAACCCCTCATAGCAAAAATAGACAGACTAACATCATTGGTTAACAACAAGGGGATAAGCCCGAAAATCCACCCCGGGCAGGAACGAGATCCGACAAAATCTATGGTCCCTACTACAACAAGCCTACCAAAAGATAAGGCCTCTTTAGCACAAAATGGGGCTCCAAAACCAAAACTCAACAACGTTAATAACACCAGTGTCCTGCAGAAAGGAGCTAAGGAAAAACAGAAGGCTGCCTCCACCCCACAAGCAAATAAAAATAAAAATCAAACGCCGAGCGGTAATAATAAACCTCTACCCGGCTCTTCACAAACGCTTGAAGAAAATAAGGCCTTAACCCCGAAGGTGGACCCTAAGACCTCCCGCACCTCTACCGCGAGAACCACCAATGATAAGAAAACCGCTACACGCTTCAGGACAATCAACCTTCCTCCTGAGGCATTGCCATTTGTAGTGGTCCTCACAGGAGTCCCCCCATTAAAGGAGGGTCAAGGGGAAACACAAATTGAATTAAAAAACAAATGTGCACAGTGGCTGCAAACACATAGGCCCCTGCCCCCAAACATCTATGGGGAAATCCTCTCAGTGAGAAGGGGCGAGTGGATCGGCAAAGGCACCAAGACCATCGCAGGGGACATCATCACAGTGAATTTCAGAGATATGGCAGCAGTCAACTTTATCTGCAACGCCCCCCCGGGTTACACCCGCTCACAAATTCACCCAGTCCATCTATCGTACTTTTACCCCCTGGCACCTCAAAGGCCGAGGCAGAACTTTAACCATAACAGAACACCGCACTTGAGTTTCCAATTTGGCCCACCCCAATGGCAAAGGCCAAATCCCGTATTCCCTGTCTTCCCTACCTATGACTCCTCACTAATGCAGTACGCCCATTGGAACAGGTTCAGTACACTTGAAGGGGTGGACTGACAGAGAATGGACAGTTTTCCATCAAAAATCCAATTCAGGAATGAGCCAATTCTTACACCACCAGGGGCAGAAGAAGGAGCAGCCTACGGAAAATTTGACTTTACGGGCCTTGTGCACACCACAGAAGGGAGGAGTATACCACTAAACAGTACCCAGGGTACAGGGGAGGGGACAAATTCCGTCAGAAGAATCGCCACCCCCCCCGGGCCGCAATCAAGCCGGGCCGCCATACCTGCAAAGGGCAAACAGCCAAGTCCTTCGATAGGTGACGGTAGAAGGACTCCCAAGGTAAAGACTTACGATAACCTATTAATAGCTACTTGGAACATCGCAGGGCTAGCGACTAAGTTTACATCTGAGGACTGGCTCAGCTACATAAGGAAATTCCATATCCTATGCCTCCAAGAGACCTGGGCCACCGAACCGCACGATTATAGCATGGAGGGCTATAAAAGCTTCTTTGTCCCTGCAAAAAAAGCTACCTCAGGGAGAGCGAGTGGGGGGCTCGCGATTTACGTCCACTTAGATATTAATGGCACCTGGACCAACACCAAATGGGACACACGTAACCTTCAGGTACTAAGGTTTACCTCATCAAGTTTAACATTCTTGCTAATGAACTGGTATAATACACCGGCCATAATGGAGAAGGGCGTAGCTACAAAAGAACTCGAAAACTGTTTGAACCTTTTATCTAAGACACCAAAACCCATGAATTTAATTCTAATGGGAGATTTTAACTGTCATCTCTGTGAAAATCTGTTACCCTCTAATAATGACTGGTCAAAATGCACGATTATGAAAGGCCCACACTTCACCCACTCACTAGAGGGTTGGGACCTAGAAAGACTAATGAAAAGGCACAACCTTACCCAAACCCTGGACCTTGCCATCTTAAACGAGAGAGGAGAACTAACTCCAACATTCAAAGGCAGAGGCTGTCACTCTTATATTGACTTTGCATTAGTTTCTCCTAATTTAAAAAGACTTATCAGTACAATCCTCATAGAGGCCAGTAGCTTCAGTGACCACAATCCGGTGATCATCGAAATGGAAGGTTTTGTCTTCTCAGCGGAAAAGAGACCGGTTATATTGGAAAGAGCAGTGGACCAGGGTAGAAGAATTAAATGGGCTAAAATTGATGGGAACTGTTTTTATAAAAAACTCTTAAGTGAAGCCTCAGCAGCGATTGATAAATGTCTCGACCCATGTGTAACTGGAGGTGCGGTGGTGAAGGCATTTGAAGAAATCGCGCAGGTTGTAAATAATTCCCTCCAAACCAAAGGTGGGAACAATAATATTTCCTCAAACCCCCGCTGGTTCGATCCTAAATGCACTAAAGCGCTGAAAAACCTGAAGGTCAGTCTACACGCCCAACCAAGGGACAAAATAAAGGTGGCAAAAAACAGAGTCGAATACAAAAAAGCCGTGAAGGCACGAAAGCAGAGTCTGCAAAACCAGGCTTGGGAAGATCTAAGGGATGCCGCAGAAAGAAAGGACTCTACTGCCTTCTGGAAAGTGATCAATGCCCCCTGCTTCCAGGACCAAGGGGCCCCAAAAATCATGAATACCATCTTGCCGGAGCAATGGCAGAAACACTTCCAGAGTTTATATAACCACCACTCAAATCAAGCACCCCAAGAGAAGTTATCGAAGGCCCATCAGCCCGCTAAACCAAATTTCACCTTAAAGGAGGTTGAACTAGGAATAACCGGACTGAGTAAAAATAAGGCGCCGGGCCCGGACGGAATACCACCAGACTTATTCCTAAGCAAACCAGATCTATGGGCTCCGTTACTCACGAGGGTGCTAAACGAAGCAGTGGAGGTAGGCCTCCCCCAGTCCTGGTCAACGGCGACCATAGTCCCTATCTATAAAAAAGGCAATCGAGACGACCCCCAATGTTATCGACCCATCTCACTCATCGACGTGACAGCTAAGGTCCTGGGTCGAGTCATCCTATCAAGATTGGAAATATTTGCATCTATAAAATGAAACCACAATGACAAAAATCCAATGTAGAGAACCAGAGATATTAATTGTTTTAGCCTTATTCACTACTTGGAAACCATATAGCGCCATATTGGGCCATCTGGTCGCTCTTGACCGGGACAAGTTTCAGGTTGACTGCAATGGAGCCCTGCTCGGGTACCCCTAATGGCAGGCCTCGGTCGAGATTTTACCCTAGACTTAGAATCGTTTCTGGAGTTTTTTCTCCCTCAATGCTCTTTACCAGTTCGGGTTTGGTGAGGGTTCACTGGCTTGCTTTCCAGGGAGCTACCAGTCAAACCCTGGAAGTTGGACCTTTGGAGCTTTTCAGCGGGATGAACCTGCAGGACAGGACGGCTCGCTGTTGAAGTTCACCGGCTTGGATCTTGCAGTTGAGTAGGTCCCCTTTTGGGACTTTTTTCCAAAGTTGCTCCAAACTCCTGGAACTTCTTCCTGAAATTTCTCTTGGTGGTCCAAAGTGCCCTAAACACAATTCAAGGGTCTGAAATCTTCCAAGATGGTCCTTGAAAGTTTGGGACTTCAGTTCCTAAAATCCACTTGGACAAAACCCTTGCAAATCTTTTGGACGCACTCCAGTTTGGGAATTCTTGGTGGTGACGGTCCTGGTGAGCTCTGTTAACCTGTAGCTTGCTTATTTCCTCTTGAAGCAAGGTACATCCAAAGGGCTATAGTTCCAGATAATGCATTATCCGCAGTCAGTCCGAATGCAGGGCCTGATGGTGCAAATCAAGTTTCCAGCTTGGTAAGCTTTCTCCTTCTCTTAGTTCCGAGCAGCAGATCTGAGAGTCACTGCATCTCTCACATATGTATTCAGTATTCTCTGGTGTCAAGCAGGAGAGCACTTCTGTCCAATGAGGTACAGGGCCACACCTCAGAGCATGATTACTTCCTCTAAAGTGTGGAATAAGCATCTCCCAGCAAACAATATTCCTCCAAAATTTAGTATGGCTGAACTCTCAGCAGAGAAGCAAGAACTAGTTAAACCAACCACTAGTATGGCTCATTTCCATAGCTCTATACCTCCAACCATCTGCAAATCCCTGCCTTAAGCCTGCCATACGGCTGGGTAAGAGGGCTGAGGGGTAGATGGACCTGGCAATTTCTCCAATATCATTATAAGGCCAATAAGACATCATTATAAGGACCCTTCTTATATCTACATGGCCCATCACCCCGGGGATTCCCTGGGGAGACATTAGGGGTCCTGAATATGCAAACATTGGGGAAATCCTCACTCTACAGTGCTTCTAACACAAACGTTGATTTCGGGAAGTACTTTGCTACAAAGGGGGAACGTGAAATGAGCAATATCTCTATCCCCAGGGCACATAAAACATCTTTTATAAGGGTCCTACTTAGAATGACATATCCCCCCATCCCTGGGACACCTAGTGGGGGTACCTGATATGACAGAATATTGTAGTTTATCACTTTTTAAGGGCCCCTTCTGCCAAAGTCGAGTTTTGGCACAATTTACATTTAAAAGCAGGGCTGCAACACAGGGCCACGTTTAAGATGGCCACAAGCTCTCATCAATGTATACATGCATGTGCAGAAAGGGCTGCTGCCCCTGCCAATTATAAGTGTACCCTAATAATATATAGTGTACTCCCATGTCTGCATGTTTTTACTGTGTTTTCAACATAGCACTGGCCCCAGGCCTAGTTAGGCAGAGTCAGTTACCACCTTAACTAGTCAGCAAAAAATGGCGGTGCACAGGATGACTTTGTAACAATCGTCAAAAACAAGTTCATGGTATTCAACTCCTACAAAGCAAGAAGAGCTAATATGTTAGTGCATGGTATGCCCTTAGAACACGTTCAGGAGTGATTTCAACAAATGGGGGTGTGTCAGGTAATGAAGTCCAGTAGGCTGCGAGTAGTGTCGTAAAAAGTTCTTTATTTCAATTTCATAAATCAATTCAATAATATGCAAAGCTCAGCCAATGTGTTTCATTCATGGCACAACTGGTGCTGAGGTTGTTTGCACAGGAGCAAGACTCACTGGAACTAGCTTGAGATGCAGAACTAGTGGTCTGCCATTGTAAATCTTGACACATTCAAGAGTTTGTGTCCCTGCGGGTCTTCTTAACTCACAGCTCATTTGGATCACGCACATTCATAAAAGCTCTAGGAAACTTGCCCAGAAATTGGGTGCCATGATTAAAGTGCACAAGAAAGCCCAGGCACGTCCCTTTGTTTCTGCAGTGGAGGTTTATAATCTAAAAATATAAAAGACTCAGTCATGTATGGAGCAAAGCTTTGGGGTCACGTGAGGGTTGATTACCTCTTTAAGGCAGAATAGGTTTGTTAGGAGTCTTTTCAACCTCCCTCAGAGTGCCCCACATCTTTTCCAACTTATGGACATTAGCATCTACCCAATTAACCTTAGTGTGATGATTCGATCCAACATGTACTGGTACAGACTCTGAGACACAGATGAGTTGGAATCATTTAGAACAACAATAGACATTACTAAAATCCTTGAACTGAGAGAGGATCCCTTTGTTTGTATATATTAAATCAATCCTATTTGAGATTGGCCTGCCCCTTTTGTGTGACACTCTGGATATAACAAAGTCTCTTGCTCTTTATTAAAGAGAGGTTCAACTGACCGTCTATGGCTGTAAAAACTGAAGGACCTCATTTACATTATTTTGACATATGGCATTGCAGAAAGCCTCCCTGCTGCACTGCTGTGTGTCAAAATAAAAGGGTATGAATGTGCCATATCTGTACTGGTGCACACACAGCAGCTATGCATCAACACAGACACCCTTTTGTCATGTTACAAAGGTGCCTGCATTGCGAAGATGATTTTTTTTTGCGGGAAGGGACACACTCCTGCACAAAAACTCCTCGGCAGCACTCATAGAAAAAGGATAAAACTAGGAGAAATAAGTATTTTTTCTCCTAGCGCCACTCCCATGCCTACCCTGGGGAGGCGTAGGATTCTGACGCATTCCCAGATTTACAAAAAAGGTAAATCTGGGAATGTGTCAGGTTCCATCGATGTTGCATGGGAACACCACAGCAACACCAATGGAAAGCCTCTTTTACTCAGAGTGATGTGTGAAAGGGGCCCATATTTACAAGGCCATTAAAAGTCACGCAGGGTGACTTTACATGGTCATGTGAAGATGGGCAAGCCCATTGAACAGCCTTTGTGTCAAAAGAAGTGACACACCGGTGGTGCAATGGGCTTGGCAATGAGGCCCAAAGTATGTAGAAACAGGGAGTTTTACAGATGTGTGTCTAGAACTTAAGATCAGTCCCGCATATGAATTGTTTCTTTATACTATTCTGGAATGTACCCCACTGCAACTTTATCTAAAATGAAGGTACAGAGTCCTGCCTGTGAAAGGGATTTTTGCAAAATGAGGTTGAGAAATATAGCAGTTCTAGGAAGTGCCCCTGCTGTACCTCAGGTGAGGAGGTTCTTCATAATTTTTATTTTTTCTGCCTTGCTTAGGCTCGACAACCTGAGAAATGCGTCAAACCTGTGTGCAAGCTCTTGGGATTTAGCCAATATGTGTGCATTCAGGGGCAGATTTACCACTTTTTCATGCAGTCCTATAGCCACAAATGCTGTGCTGTGCTGTGTGAAATGGAGAGAGGAGGGGAGCGCTAAACTTACTGAAATATGGCATTCTTCTCCCCTTTACCTAGCGCTGGTACAGAAATCAGCTGCTGTGTGCCACATAGACACCTTTACACCATGGTGCAAGGGTGTCTCCATGAGTCTAGCATAGGTTTTATATTAGAAGGGTAGACTTCCAGTACAAAATGCTAGACATAGACTAACTTAAACCATTTTCCCTCTTTGTATGTGTGCTGTACAGTACATCACACTTACAGTCTACTTCAATAGTGCATAGTTTTATGATGCTAAATACTTTCTACTTTATTTATGAAATTGGGTTTTGTTTCAAAAACCTTGGCTGGTTGCATGCGAATGCCCATACTTCACCCATAGTACCCCCTCTTGGCACTCTGAGTTATTTTCACGAAATTTTCAGCACTCAACAAGTTTAGTGTTGGAAAGTAAATTTTGCACCAACTTGTGTCACTTTTGTGATGCAAACACGATATAAAATCATAGTAAATCTCCCCCTAAGTATCTTACGCTCTTATACTAGAGAAGTGATGGTTATCGCAGTGACAAAATATATGCATACAGCCTGGCTTATTCCAAACTGTGCTGTCCACTGCTGAACATATGACATGACCTTGACGGCGTCAGTTAATCAACATGATCTTTAAATATATTGACTTTTGCACTTCACATTTTTTTATCCGATCATTGTCGTCACTTTGCGATTACTTTTTATGATTCTTATGACTTTTATGAATGCTGCAAAGTGCACACATTGCCAGTGTGCTTATTGCTCTTGAAGATAGTTTCACTGCTTTGGGATGGCCTATGTTATAGTGACTGCCCTCTTACCAGAACTGACCCTTCTCTGCACGCCGTGAAACGCCGACTTCGCCGACGCCTGACCTGGGAACTGCCACTCGTCCCTGCGGCCTCCCCGTGTCCCAGGAGGGATTGACCGCCGAGGCCTGCGCCAACATCTTGCCGCACCCGCTTCGCGGGTGCCGCTGCGCGGCGCTAAGGCGTGGGGTCGAGGCTGCAGGTCACCACCCAGCATCCCTCACCGGGAGGAAGAAAGAACTGCGGAAGGTAACTGGGGGCGCGTGAGGCAGGGACTCCATTGACCAGGAGTCCCCGCGCTGCACAGGTGTGCACGGCCGCGCCCCCAGCAAGCCACGCCCCCGGCCGGCCAAGCTCCGTTAAAGAGCGGATCTTCCTAACACACATTGGGATCGTCTTACCAGAACTGACCCTTCTCTGCACGCCGTGAAACGCCGACTTCGCCGACGCCTGACCTGGGAACTGCCACTCGTCCCTGCGGCCTCCCCGTGTCCCAGGAGGGATTGACCGCCGAGGCCTGCGCCAACATCTTGCCGCACCCGCTTCGCGGGTGCCGCTGCGCGGCGCTAAGGCGTGGGGTCGAGGCTGCAGGTCACCACCCAGCATCCATCACCGGGAGGAAGAAAGAACTGCGGAAGGTAACTGGGGGCGCGTGAGGCAGGGACTCCATTGACCAGGAGTCCCCGCGCTGCACAGGTGTGCACGGCCGCGCCCCCAGCAAGCCACGCCCCCGGCCGGCCAAGCTCCGTTAAAGAGCGGATCTTCCTAACACACATTGGGATCGTCTTACCAGAACTGACCCTTCTCTGCACGCCGTGAAACGCCGACTTCGCCGACGCCTGACCTGGGAACTGCCACTCGTCCCTGCGGCCTCCCCGTGTCCCAGGAGGGATTGACCGCCGAGGCCTGCGCCAAGATCTTGCCGCACCCGCTTCGCGGGTGCCGCTGCGTGCCGCTAAGGCGTGGGGTCGAGGCTGCAGGTCACCACCCAGCATCCATCACCGGGAGGAAGAAAGAACTGCGGAAGGTAACTGGGGGCGCGTGAGGCAGGGACTCCATTGACCAGGAGTCCCCGCGCTGCACAGGTGTGTACGGCCGCGCCCCCAGCAAGCCACGCCCCCGGCCGCAACACCCCCAATAAATAGAGGGCGGCAACGCGTAGCGGGACGCGAGCGGGACGCCGAGCGAAGCCCGGGCAAAGGGCGGGCCCTCTGTGGCCCTCAGGGGCCAGAAGAGGCCGGGCTGGGCCAGCCCCCCAAAAATTGCCCTTTCAAAAGACATTGTTAATTTTTTCTCGGTACCTTGCCTGGCTCCTGGTCATTTTCATCGACACAAGTTTTAGCCGGCTGTTACAATCCAACACAGCACCCTCTGCAATGAGGAAAACCGCTAAGAAGACCAGGATGCCTACCTTAAGATCGAGTACAAAAGCCAAATCGGATCACCCACCACCTTTACCGACCCTAACTGCCATCGACAAAATGCTTAAACAGACCATAGGGGCGGTTTCTGATGCTATAGCTAACACTGAGAGAAGAATGTCTCTACCACTTGTAACCATCATCCAAGACACCCAGGAATCACTCTTTCACCTCTCAGAAGCCTCTGATAATTTGGTAGAGGAGACCTACACTAGCCGGTCATAACCCCACCCTCTTTCGCTGACCTTCCTTGTGCCCAGGCGACCGCTGAAACCAGCAGGGATAGACCTGGTACACAATTAAGCGCACAAACAACAACCATGGATGCAGATGCACTTCATGAGGAGAAAACGCCGCATAGGGATGGCCGTAAACAAGGGAGGAAAAAAGGTCACGCAAAGTCCAGCAACCACAATCTGATCACACCCATCACCCCATCGACACCGGGAATACCATGCTGGATAACCAACATGGTGGCGGATCTGAAATCTGACCTAGAGCATTCCATCATGGTGCTGCTAAAACCCCTCATAGCAAAAATAGACAGACTAACATCATTGGTTAACAACAAGGGGATAAGCCCGAAAATCCACCCCGGGCAGGAACGAGATCCGACAAAATCTATGGTCCCTACTACAACAAGCCTACCAAAAGATAAGGCTTCTTTAGCACTAAATGGGGCTCCAAAACCAAAACTCAACAACGTTAATAACACCAGTGTCCTGCAGAAAGGAGCTAAGGAAAAACAGAAGGCTGCCTCCACCCCACAAGCAAATAAAAATAAAAATCAAACGCCGAGCGGTAATAATAAACCTCTACCCGGCTCTTCACAAACGCTTGAAGAAAATAAGGCCTTAACCCCGAAGGTGGACCCTAAGACCTAAGCACCTCTACCGCGAGAACCACCAATGATAAGAAAACCGCTACATGCTTCAGGACAATCAACCTTCCTCCTGAGGCATTGCCATTTGTAGTGGTCCTCACAGGAGTCCCCCCATTAAAGGAGGGTCAAGGGGAAACACAAATTGAATTAAAAAACAAATGTGCACAGTGGCTGCAAACACATAGGCCCCTGCCCCCAAACATCTATGGGGAAATCCTCTCAGTGAGAAGGGGCGAGTGGATCGGCAAAGGCACCAAGACCATCGCAGGGGACATCATCACAGTGAATTTCAGAGATATGGCAGCAGTCAACTTTATCTGCAACGCCCCCCCGGGTTACACCCGCTCACAAATTCACCCAGTCCATCTATCGTACTTTTACCCCCTGGCACCTCAAAGGCCGAGGCAGAACTTTAACCATAACAGAACACCGCACTTGAGTTTCCAATTTGGCCCACCCCAATGGCAAAGGCCAAATCCCGTATTCCCTGTCTTCCCTACCTATGACTCCTCACTAATGCAGTACGCCCATTGGAACAGGTTCAGTACACTTGAAGGGGTGGACTGACAGAGAATGGACAGTTTTCCATCAAAAATCCAATTCAGGAATGAGCCAATTCTTACACCACCAGGGGCAGAAGAAGGAGCAGCCTACGGAAAATTTGACTTTACGGGCCTTGTGCACACCACAGAAGGGAGGAGTATACCACTAAACAGTACCCAGGGTACAGGGGAGGGGACAAATTCCGTCAGAAGAATCGCCACCCCCCCCGGGCCGCAATCAAGCCGGGCCGCCATTCCTGCAAAGGGCAAACAGCCAAGTCCTTCGATAGGTGACGGTAGAAGGACTCCCAAGGTAAAGACTTACGATAACCTATTAATAGCTACTTGGAACATCGCAGGGCTAGCGACTAAGTTTACATCTGAGGACTGGCTCAGCTACATAAGGAAATTCCATATCCTATGCCTCCAAGAGACCTGGGCCACCGAACCGCACGATTATAGCATGGAGGGCTATAAAAGCTTCTTTGTCCCTGCAAAAAAAGCTACCTCAGGGAGAGCGAGTGGGGGGCTCGCGATTTACGTCCACTTAGATATTAATGGCACCTGGACCAACACCAAATGGGACACACGTAACCTTCAGGTACTAAGGTTTACCTCATCAAGTTTAACATTCTTGCTAATGAACTGGTATAATACACCGGCCATAATGGAGAAGGGCGTAGCTACAAAAGAACTCGAAAACTGTTTGAACCTTTTATCTAAGACACCAAAACCCATGAATTTAATTCTAATGGGAGATTTTAACTGTCATCTCTGTGAAAATCTGTTACCCTCTAATAATGACTGGTCAAAATGCACGATTATGAAAGGCCCACACTTCACCCACTCACTAGAGGGTTGGGACCTAGAAAGACTAATGAAAAGGCACAACCTTACCCAAACCCTGGACCTTGCCATCTTAAACGAGAGAGGAGAACTAACTCCAACATTCAAAGGCAGAGGCTGTCACTCTTATATTGACTTTGCATTAGTTTCTCCTAATTTAAAAAGACTTATCAGTACAATCCTCATAGAGGCCAGTAGCTTCAGTGACCACAATCCGGTGATCATCGAAATGGAAGGTTTTGTCTTCTCAGCGGAAAAGAGACCGGTTATATTGGAAAGAGCAGTGGACCAGGGTAGAAGAATTAAATGGGCTAAAATTGATGGGAACTGTTTTTATAAAAAACTCTTAAGTGAAGCCTCAGCAGCGATTGATAAATGTCTCGACCCATGTGTAACTGGAGGTGCGGTGGTGAAGGCATTTGAAGAAATCGCGCAGGTTGTAAATAATTCCCTCCAAACCAAAGGTGGGAACAATAATATTTCCTCAAACCCCCGCTGGTTCGATCCTAAATGCACTAAAGCGCTGAAAAACCTGAAGGTCAGTCTACACGCCCAACCAAGGGACAAAATAAAGGTGGCAAAAAACAGAGTCGAATACAAAAAAGCCGTGAAGGCACGAAAGCAGAGTCTGCAAAACCAGGCTTGGGAAGATCTAAGGGATGCCGCAGAAAGAAAGGACTCTACTGCCTTCTGGAAAGTGATCAATGCCCCCTGCTTCCAGGACCAAGGGGCCCCAAAAATCATGAATACCATCTTGCCGGAGCAATGGCAGAAACACTTCCAGAGTTTATATAACCACCACTCAAATCAAGCACCCCAAGAGAAGTTATCGAAGGCCCATCAGCCCGCTAAACCAAATTTCACCTTAAAGGAGGTTGAACTAGGAATAACCGGACTGAGTAAAAATAAGGCGCCGGGCCCGGACGGAATACCACCAGACTTATTCCTAAGCAAACCAGATCTATGGGCTCCGTTACTCACGAGGGTGCTAAACGAAGCAGTGGAGGTAGGCCTCCCCCAGTCCTGGTCAACGGCGACCATAGTCCCTATCTATAAAAAAGGCAATCGAGACGACCCCCAATGTTATCGACCCATCTCACTCATCGACGTGACAGCTAAGGTCCTGGGTCGAGTCATCCTATCAAGATTGGAAATATTTGCATCTATAAAATGAAACCACAATGACAAAAATCCAATGTAGAGAACCAGAGATATTAATTGTTTTAGCCTTATTCACTACTTGGAAACCATATAGCGCCATATTGGGACATCTGGTCGCTCTTGACCGGGACAAGTTTCAGGTTGACTGCAATGGAGCCCTGCTCGGGTACCCCTAATGGCAGGCCTCGGTCGAGATTTTACCCTAGACTTAGAATCGTTTCTGGAGTTTTTTCTCCCTCAATGCTCTTTACCAGTTCGGGTTTGGTGAGGGTTCACTGGCTTGCTTTCCAGGGAGCTACCAGTCAAACCCTGGAAGTTGGACCTTTGGAGCTTTTCAGCGGGATGAACCTGCAGGACAGGACGGCTCGCTGTTGAAGTTCACCGGCTTGGATCTTGCAGTTGAGTAGGTCCCCTTTTGGGACTTTTTTCCAAAGTTGCTCCAAACTCCTGGAACTTCTTCCTGAAATTTCTCTTGGTGGTCCAAAGTGCCCTAAACACAATTCAAGGGTCTGAAATCTTCCAAGATGGTCCTTGAAAGTTTGGGACTTCAGTTCCTAAAATCCACTTGGACAAAACCCTTGCAAATCTTTTGGACGCACTCCAGTTTGGGAATTCTTGGTGGTGACGGTCCTGGTGAGCTCTGTTAACCTGTAGCTTGCTTATTTCCTCTTGAAGCAAGGTACATCCAAAGGGCTATAGTTCCAGATAATGCATTATCCGCAGTCAGTCCGAATGCAGGGCCTGATGGTGCAAATCAAGTTTCCAGCTTGGTAAGCTTTCTCCTTCTCTTAGTTCCGAGCAGCAGATCTGAGAGTCACTGCATCTCTCACATATGTATTCAGTATTCTCTGGTGTCAAGCAGGAGAGCACTTCTGTCCAATGAGGTACAGGGCCACACCTCAGAGCATGATTACTTCCTCTAAAGTGAGGAATAAGCATCTCCCAGCAAACAATATTCCTCCAAAATTTAGTATGGCTGAACTCTCAGCAGAGAAGCAAGAACTAGTTAAACCAACCACTAGTATGGCTCATTTCCATAGCTCTATACCTCCAACCATCTGCAAATCCCTGCCTTAAGCCTGCCATACGGCTGGGTAAGAGGGCTGAGGGGTAGATGGACCTGGCAATTTCTCCAATATCATTATAAGGCCAATAAGACATCATTATAAGGACCCTTCTTATATCTACATGGCCCATCACCCCTGGGATTCCCTGGGGAGACATTAGGGGTCCTGAATATGCAAACATTGGGGAAATCCTCACTCTACAGTGCTTCTAACACAAACGTTGATTTCGGGAAGTACTTTGCTACAAAGGGGGAACGTGAAATGAGCAATATCTCTATCCCCAGGGCACATAAAACATCTTTTATAAGGGTCCTACTTAGAATGACATATCCCCCCATCCCTGGGACACCTAGTGGGGGTACCTGATATGACAGAATATTGTAGTTTATCACTTTTTAAGGGCCCCTTCTGCCAAAGTCGAGTTTTGGCACAATTTACATTTAAAAGCAGGGCTGCAACACAGGGCCACGTTTAAGATGGCCACAAGCTCTCATCAATGTATACATGCATGTGCAGAAAGGGCTGCTGCCCCTGCCAATTATAAGTGTACCCTAATAATATATAGTGTACTCCCATGTCTGCATGTTTTTACTGTGTTTTCAACATAGCACTGGCCCCAGGCCTAGTTAGGCAGAGTCAGTTACCACCTTAACTAGTCAGCAAAAAATGGCGGTGCACAGGATGACTTTGTAACAATCGTCAAAAACAAGTTCATGGTATTCAACTCCTACAAAGCAAGAAGAGCTAATATGTTAGTGCATGGTATGCCCTTAGAACACGTTCAGGAGTGATTTCAACAAATGGGGGTGTGTCAGGTAATGAAGTCCAGTAGGCTGCGAGTAGTGTCGTAAAAAGTTCTTTATTTCAATTTCATAAATCAATTCAATAATATGCAAAGCTCAGCCAATGTGTTTCATTCATAGCACAACTGGTGCTGAGGTTGTTTGCACAGGAGCAAGACTCACTGGAACTAGCTTGAGATGCAGAACTAGTGGTATGCCATTGTAAATCTTGACACATTCAAGAGTTTGTGTCCCTGCGGGTCTTCTTAACTCACAGCTCATTTGGATCACGCACATTCATAAAAGCTCTAGGAAACTTGCCCAGAAATTGGGTGCCATGATTAAAGTGCACAAGAAAGCCCAGGCACGTCCCTTTGTTTCTGCAGTGGAGGTTTATAATCTAAAAATATAAAAGACTCAGTCATGTATGGAGCAAAGCTTTGGGGTCACGTGAGGGTTGATTACCTCTTTAAGGCAGAATAGGTTTGTTAGGAGTCTTTTCAACCTCCCTCAGAGTGCCCCACATCTTTTCCAACTTATGGACATTAGCATCTACCCAATTAACCTTAGTGTGATGATTCGATCCAACATGTACTGGTACAGACTCTGAGACACAGATGAGTTGGAATCATTTAGAACAACAATAGACATTACTAAAATCCTTGAACTGAGAGAGGATCCCTTTGTTTGTATATATTAAATCAATCCTATTTGAGATTGGCCTGCCCCTTTTGTGTGACACTCTGGATATAACAAAGTCTCTTGCTCTTTATTAAAGAGAGGTTCAACTGACCGTCTATGGCTGTAAAAACTGAAGGACCTCATTTACATTATTTTGACATATGGCATTGCAGAAAGCCTCCCTGCTGCACTGCTGTGTGTCAAAATAAAAGGGTATGAATGTGCCATATCTGTACTGGTGCACACACAGCAGCTATGCATCAACACAGACACCCTTTTGTCATGTTACAAAGGTGCCTGCATTGCGAAGATGATTTTTTTTTGCGGGAAGGGACACACTCCTGCACAAAAACTCCTCGGCAGCACTCATAGAAAAAGGATAAAACTAGGAGAAATAAGTATTTTTTCTCCTAGCGCCACTCCCATGCCTACCCTGGGGAGGCGTAGGATTCTGACGCATTCCCAGATTTACAAAAAAGGTAAATCTGGGAATGTGTCAGGTTCCATCGATGTTGCATGGGAACACCACAGCAACACCAATGGAAAGCCTCTTTTACTCAGAGTGATGTGTGAAAGGGGCCCATATTTACAAGGCCATTAAAAGTCACGCAGGGTGACTTTACATGGTCATGTGAAGATGGGCAAGCCCATTGAACAGCCTTTGTGTCAAAAGAAGTGACACACCGGTGGTGCAATGGGCTTGGCAATGAGGCCCAAAGTATGTAGAAACAGGGAGTTTTACAGATGTGTGTCTAGAACTTAAGATCAGTCCCGCATATGAATTGTTTCTTTATACTATTCTGGAATGTACCCCACTGCAACTTTATCTAAAATGAAGGTACATAGTCCTGCCTGTGAAAGGGATTTTTGCGAAATGAGGTTGAGAAATATAGCAGTTCTAGGAAGTGCCCCTGCTGTACCTCAGGTGAGGAGGTTCTTCATAATTTTTATTTTTTCTGCCTTGCTTAGGCTCGACAACCTGAGAAATGCGTCAAACCTGTGTGCAAGCTCTTGGGATTTAGCCAATATGTGTGCATTCAGGGGCAGATTTACCACTTTTTCATGCAGTCCTATAGCCACAAATGCTGTGCTGTGCTGTGTGAAATGGAGAGAGGAGGGGAGCGCTAAACTTACTGAAATATGGCATTCTTCTCCCCTTTACCTAGCGCTGGTACAGAAATCAGCTGCTGTGTGCCACATAGACACCTTTACACCATGGTGCAAGGGTGTCTCCATGAGTCTAGCATAGGTTTTATATTAGAAGGGTAGACTTCCAGTACAAAATGCTAGACATAGACTAACTTAAACCATTTTCCCTCTTTGTATGTGTGCTGTACAGTACATCACACTTACAGTCTACTTCAATAGTGCATAGTTTTCTGATGCTAAATACTTTCTACTTTATTTATGAAATTGGGTTTTGTTTCAAAAACCTTGGCTGGTTGCATGCGAATGCCCATACTTCACCCATAGTACCCCCTCTTGGCACTCTGAGTTATTTTCACGAAATTTTCAGCACTCAACAAGTTTAGTGTTGGAAAGTAAATTTTGCACCAACTTGTGTCACTTTTGTGATGCAAACACGATATAAAATCATAGTAAATCTCCCCCTAAGTATCTTACGCTCTTATACTAGAGAAGTGATGGTTATCGCAGTGACAAAATATATGCATACAGCCTGGCTTATTCCAAACTGTGCTGTCCACTGCTGAACATATGACATGACCTTGACGGCGTCAGTTAATCAACATGATCTTTAAATATATTGACTTTTGCACTTCACATTTTTTTATCCGATCATTGTCGTCACTTTGCGATTACTTTTTATGATTCTTATGACTTTTATGAATGCTGCAAAGTGCACACATTGCCAGTGTGCTTATTGCTCTTGAAGATAGTTTCACTGCTTTGGGATGGCCTATGTGATAGTGACTGCCCTCTTACCAGAACTGACCCTTCTCTGCACGCCGTGAAACGCCGACTTCGCCGACGCCTGACCTGGGAACTGCCACTCGTCCCTGCGGCCTCCCCGTGTCCCAGGAGGGATTGACCGCCGAGGCCTGCGCCAACATCTTGCCGCACCCGCTTCGCGGGTGCCGCTGCGCGGCGCTAAGGCGTGGGGTCGAGGCTGCAGGTCACCACCCAGCATCCCTCACCGGGAGGAAGAAAGAACTGCGGAAGGTAACTGGGGGCGCGTGAGGCAGGGACTCCATTGACCAGGAGTCCCCGCGCTGCACAGGTGTGCACGGCCGCGCCCCCAGCAAGCCACGCCCCCGGCCGGCCAAGCTCCGTTAAAGAGCGGATCTTCCTAACACACATTGGGGTCGTCTTACCAGAACTGACCCTTCTCTGCACGCCGTGAAACGCCGACTTCGCCGACGCCTGACCTGGGAACTGCCACTCGTCCCTGCGGCCTCCCCGTGTCCCAGGAGGGATTGACCGCCGAGGCCTGCGCCAACATCTTGCCGCACCCGCTTCGCGGGTGCCGCTGCGCGGCGCTAAGGCGTGGGGTCGAGGCTGCAGGTCACCACCCAGCATCCATCACCGGGAGGAAGATAGAACTGCGGAAGGTAACTGGGGGCGCGTGAGGCAGGGACTCCATTGACCAGGAGTCCCCGCGCTGCACAGGTGTGCACGGCCGCGCCCCCAGCAAGCCACGCCCCCGGCCGGCCAAGCTCCGTTAAAGAGCGGATCTTCCTAACACACATTGGGATCGTCTTACCAGAACTGACCCTTCTCTGCACGCCGTGAAACGCCGACTTCGCCGACGCCTGACCTGGGAACTGCCACTCGTCCCTGCGGCCTCCCCGTGTCCCAGGAGGGATTGACCGCCGAGGCCTGCGCCAACATCTTGACGCACCCGCTTCGCGGGTGCCGCTGCGCGGCGCTAAGGCGTGGGGTCGAGGCTGCAGGTCACCACCCAGCATCCATCACCGGGAGGAAGAAAGAACTGCGGAAGGTAACTGGGGGCGCGTGAGGCAGGGACTCCATTGACCAGGAGTCCCCGCGCTGCACAGGTGTGCACGGCCGCGCCCCCAGCAAGCCACGCCCCCGGCCGGCCAAGCTCCGTTAAAGAGCGGATCTTCCTAACACACATTGGGATCGTCTTACCAGAACTGACCCTTCTCTGCACGCCGTGAAACGCCGACTTCGCCGACGCCTGACCTGGGAACTGCCACTCGTCCCTGCGGCCTCCCCGTGTCCCAGGAGGGATTGACCGCCGAGGCCTGCGCCAACATCTTGCCGCACCCGCTTCGCGGGTGCCGCTGCGCGGCGCTATGGCGTGGGGTCGAGGCTGCAGGTCACCACCCAGCATCCATCACCGGGAGGAAGAAAGAACTGCGGAAGGTAACTGGGGGCGCGTGAGGCAGGGACTCCATTGACCAGGAGTCCCCGCGCTGCACAGGTGTGCACGGCCGCGCCCCCAGCAAGCCACGCCCCCGGCCGCAACACCCCCAATAAATAGAGGGCGGCAACGCGTAGCGGGACGCGAGCGGGACGCCGAGCGAAGCCCGGGCAAAGGGCGGGCCCTCTGTGGCCCTCAGGGGCCAGAAGAGGCCGGGCTGGGCCAGCCCCCCAAAAATTGCCCTTTCAAAAGACATTGTTAATTTTTTCTCGGTACCTTGCCTGGCTCCTGGTCATTTTCATCGACACAAGTTTTAGCCGGCTGTTACAATCCAACACAGCACCCTCTGCAATGAGGAAAACCGCTAAGAAGACCAGGATGCCTACCTTAAGATCGAGTACAAAAGCCAAATCGGATCACCCACCACCTTTACCGACCCTAACTGCCATCGACAAAATGCTTAAACAGACCATAGGGGCGGTTTCTGATGCTATAGCTAACACTGAGAGAAGAATGTCTCTACCACTTGTAACCATCATCCAAGACACCCAGGAATCACTCTTTCACCTCTCAGAAGCCTCTGATAATTTGGTAGAGGAGACCTACACTAGCCGGCCCATAACCCCACCCTCTTTCGCTGACCTTCCTTGTGCCCAGGCGACCGCTGAAACCAGCAGGGATAGACCTGGTACACAATTAAGCGCACAAACAACAACCATGGATGCAGATGCACTTCATGAGGAGAAAACGCCGCATAGGGATGGCCGTAAACAAGGGAGGAAAAAAGGTCACGCAAAGTCCAGCAACCACAATCTGATCACACCCATCACCCCATCGACACCGGGAATACCATGCTGGATAACCAACATGGTGGCGGATCTGAAATCTGACCTAGAGCATTCCATCATGGTGCTGCTAAAACCCCTCATAGCAAAAATAGACAGACTAACATCATTGGTTAACAACAAGGGGATAAGCCCGAAAATCCACCCGGGCAGGAACGAGATCCGACAAAATCTATGGTCCCTACTTCAACAAGCCTACCAAAAGATAAGGCCTCTTTAGCACAAAATGGGGCTCCAAAACCAAAACTCAACAACGTTAATAACACCAGTGTCCTGCAGAAAGGAGCTAAGGAAAAACAGAAGGCTGCCTCCACCCCACAAGCAAATAAAAATAAAAATCAAACGCCGAGCGGTAATAATAAACCTCTACCCGGCTCTTCACAAACGCTTGAAGAAAATAAGGCCTTAACCCCGAAGGTGGACCCTAAGAGCTCCCGCACCTCTACCGCGAGAACCACCAATGATAAGAAAACCGCTACACGCTTCAGGACAATCAACCTTCCTCCTGAGGCATTGCCATTTGTAGTGGTCCTCACAGGAGTCCCCCCATTAAAGGAGGGTCAAAGGGAAACACAAATTGAATTAAAAAACAAATGTGCACAGTGGCTGCAAACACATAGGCCCCTGCCCCCAAACATCTATGGGGAAATCCTCTCAGTGAGAAGGGGCGAGTGGATCGGCAAAGGCACCAAGACCATCGCAGGGGACATCATCACAGTGAATTTCAGAGATATGGCAGCAGTCAACTTTATCTGCAACGCCCCCCCGGGTTACACCCGCTCACAAATTCACCCAGTCCATCTATCGTACTTTTACCCCCTGGCACCTCAAAGGCCGAGGCAGAACTTTAACCATAACAGAACACCGCACTTGAGTTTCCAATTTGGCCCACCCCAATGGCAAAGGCCAAATCCCGTATTCCCTGTCTTCCCTACCTATGACTCCTCACTAATGCAGTACGCCCATTGGAACAGGTTCAGTACACTTGAAGGGGTGGACTGACAGAGAATGGACAGTTTTCCATCAAAAATCCAATTCAGGAATGAGCCAATTCTTACACCACCAGGGGCGGAAGAAGGAGCAGCCTACGGAAAATTTGACTTTACGGGCCTTGTGCACACCACAGAAGGGAGGAGTATACCACTAAACAGTACCCAGGGTACAGGGGAGGGGACAAATTCCGTCAGAAGAATCGCCACCCCCCCCGGGCCGCAATCAAGCCGGGCCGCCATACCTGCAAAGGGCAAACAGCCAAGTCCTTTGATAGGTGACGGTAGAAGGACTCCCAAGGTAAAGACTTACGATAACCTATTAATAGCTACTTGGAACATCGCAGGGCTAGCGACTAAGTTTACATCTGAGGACTGGCTCAGCTACATAAGGAAATTCCTTATCCTATGCCTCCAAGAGACCTGGGCCACCGAACCGCACGATTATAGCATGGAGGGCTATAAAAGCTTCTTTGTCCCTGCAAAAAAAGCTACCTCAGGGAGAGCGAGTGGGGGGCTCGCGATTTACGTCCACTTAGATATTAATGGCACCTGGACCAACACCAAATGGGACACACGTAACCTTCAGGTACTAAGGTTTACCTCATCAAGTTTAACATTCTTGCTAATGAACTGGTATAATACACCGGCCATAATGGAGAAGGGCGTAGCTAGAAAAGAACTCGAAAACTGTTTGAACCTTTTATCTAAGTCACCAAATCCCATGAATTTAATTCTAATGGGAGATTTTAACTGTCATCTCTGTGAAAATCTGTTACCCTCTAATAATGACTGGTCAAAATGCACGATTATGAAAGGCCCACACTTCACCCACTCACTAGAGGGTTGGGACCTAGAAAGACTAATGAAAAGGCACAACCTTACCCAAACCCTGGACCTTGCCATCTTAAACGAGAGAGGAGAACTAACTCCAACATTCAAAGGCAGAGGCTGTCACTCTTATATTGACTTTGCATTAGTTTCTCCTAATTTAAAAAGACTTATCAGTACAATCCTCATAGAGGCCAGTAGCTTCAGTGACCACAATCCGGTGATCATCGAAATGGAAGGTTTTGTCTTCTCAGCGGAAAAGAGACCGGTTATATTGGAAAGAGCAGTGGACCAGGGTAGAAGAATTAAATGGGCTAAAATTGATGGGAACTGTTTTTATAAAAAACTCTTAAGTGAAGCCTCAGCAGCGATTGATAAATGTCTCGACCCATGTGTAACTGGAGGTGCAGTGGTGAAGGCATTTGAAGAAATCGCGCAGGTTGTAAATAATTCCCTCCAAACCAAAGGTGGGAACAATAATATTTCCTCAAACCCCCGCTGGTTCGATCCTAAATGCACTAAAGCGCTGAAAAACCTGAAGGTCAGTCTACACGCCCAACCAAGGGACAAAATAAAGGTGGCAAAAAACAGAGTCGAATACAAAAAAGCCGTGAAGGCACGAAAGCAGAGTCTGCAAAACCAGGCTTGGGAAGATCTAAGGGATGCCGCAGAAAGAAAGGACTCTACTGCCTTCTGGAAAGTGATCAATGCCCCCTGCTTCCAGGACCAAGGGGCCCCAAAAATCATGAATACCATCTTGCCGGAGCAATGGCAGAAACACTTCCAGAGTTTATATAACCACCACTCAAATCAAGCACCCCAAGAGAAGTTATCGAAGGCCCATCAGCCCGCTAAACCAAATTTCACCTTAAAGGAGGTTGAACTAGGAATAACCGGACTGAGTAAAAATAAGGCGCCGGGCCCGGACGGAATACCACCAGACTTATTCCTAAGCAAACCAGATCTATGGGCTCCGTTACTCACGAGGGTGCTAAACGAAGCAGTGGAGGTAGGCCTCCCCCAGTCCTGGTCAACGGCGACCATAGTCCCTATCTATAAAAAAGGCAATCGAGACGACCCCCAATGTTATCGACCCATCTCACTCATCGACGTGACAGCTAAGGTCCTGGGTCGAGTCATCCTATCAAGATTGCAAGACTGGGCAGAGGAGCAACAAATTCTCTCCGAAATCCAATACGGCTTCAGGAAAGGCAGATCTACCACCGACCAATGCCTAAATTTATACCTCCTGATTGCAAAATACACCATCGCCGGGAGGGGGTCAATACATATGGGGTTTATGGACCTCTCAGCGGCCTTCGACCGCGTAAACAGGAGAAAGCTCTGGGCAATGCTAATGGATCTAGGTGTGGATCACTCACTAGTTGACACCTTACAAAACCTACATCGCAACACCTCAGCAAGTGTGAGATACAGCCAGGAAGGAAAAAAGACTGATCCCTTTACTTGCAATAGTGGAGTAAGGCAGGGATGTATCCTCGCCCCATTCCTTTTTTCCATTTACATTAATGCACTGGAACAGGACCTTCTTAAACTTAAAGTTGACTCACCCCAAATCGGTCATCGAGCAGTACCCGTCCTACTTTACGCCGATGATGCGGTTTTGCTCTCAAGAACACCCCTGGGCTTGCAAAAACTAATTGACGGGTTTGTCAAATTCATGGAAAAATTGGACCTGGCAACTAACCTCGAAAAGTCCTTCATTATGACATCTGGGAAACCCACAAAAGGATCTTTTACCTATAACATCGGGTCACATAAAATAGAACAGGTCAAGTCCTTTACATATCTGGGGGTGTTATTCGATCATGATCTATCGTTCAAACCCCTGATTGAAAAACATTCGACCAAATTGGCGGCCACAGTAGGAGCCATCATGGGGTATGGGCGGAGACTAGGGAAATGGTCCCCGGAACAAATCATGACCCTATACAGATCCATCTGCTGCGCGAAAGTAAGTTATGGAGCGGAAGTGTGGGGCTTTTTGGGTAAAAAAGCTCAGCCACTCCAGACGGAAGAAGACAAATTCTTACGAAGAATCCTAAAAGTCCCACAGAGTGTTTCGGCCCACATCATACATGAAGAGCTGGGAGAACCCTTCCTGGAGGACAAAATCAAAATTAAACCTCTTCTGGCTTGGGTGAAGGTATGGACCAACCCTGAGGCGGCCCTAACCAGACAAATTATTGAGGATTGCCTCAAAAGAGACAAAGGCCATGTAATCCCCTGGCTGAAATTTGTTAAAGAGTCGTTAACAGAGATTGGCTGCTCCAAATACTTTTTAGCCCCCGACTCTTTAACTCCGGAGTGTAAAACCTTGGTCAAAAAACTCTTCCTCACACAGCTGAAGTCAACAAGGGCAGAAAAGGAGAGGCTTAAATCCACCAATCTCTCTTATAATAATCTCACACCGAAGCAAGGCATGGAACCTTACTTAAGGGTCATGTACAATGCGCAGGATCGCTATCTCATAACCCGATTTAGAATCAACATGTTACACCACATCCTTGCAGTGCCATCTGGATTTACCCACACAGTGGAGGAGAAGGGTACCTGCGGCTGCGATCATAGGTCTCCGCAGGATACCCTTCATTTTGTCTTACTGTGTCCATTCTACGCGACACCAAGACGCAAGTTCCTGGTGGGTATCCTAAAAGAGCTAAAATTCAAGCACGCGAAATTGGCGTTGAGATTCTTACAGGAAGCTGAGGACGCTTACACCCTATTTTGCACGACAAACTTCATTCAGATCGCAACTAGACTGAGGTCTACCAGAGACATTGTCCCTTAATGGAATTGGACATTTAAATTTCTTAAAACTACCTTGGCCCTTCTATTAAGTACAAAACTTTTTTAAACTTCTTAAACTGAATATTATTAATATCGCTTTTTAACCTGTGTATGTATATTGTATTTGTGCTTTTATGGTGTCTTTTTAAGAACCGAATAAAGTTTATAAATTGAAATTGACTGCCCTCTTCCCTAAAGAGTGTAGGCACTAGCACGTTGCTTGTGATTGATGGCATTTTCTATACTATGTTTTATTTACTGTATTTGTAACCAAATATGTCTGGTGAATATTGTGGTTTTATGGATGGCAGTATCCGAAATAAACAGCTTTGATTGATTGATTGAAAAATATGTCAGTGGTGCACGGACAGGCCAAATTGCCCATGAGATGGGAAATGTAGTCAAACAACTTTGCACTTTACTCGTTATTCTACATCTTCCATGAATTTAAGGAAACACTTTTTAAAACAAGCATTTATAAGTGGGAATCTCAGTGATTTTATAATGGCTTTCTCTGTACAAACTGGAAAACATACACGTATGTTCTGCGGTATTGTTTTGCGTTCAGGACACTACATGAGAGAAAGAGTCTTATTCATTTAGAGATTTTGAGTTCTGAACCTGTTACCAACTTTCGAATTAAGACTGTATAGTATATTGTTAGTTTTAAATGACATAATATTTTTGAGGTACTTTTATAGTTTATTTTGAATATACCCTGAATAAAGTTTAATTGAATTGAATCAGCATCATAACTCTCCACCTATGTGCCTCTGATATCAAATCTGTGGGAAGGAAAACAGGCTTGGCTCACCTTCACCCATTTCTTGGAAGGGCATGTCAATATCAATATACCTGAAGTCTAATAAAGACCTTTTGGTTGCCACTCAATTTCTCTTCTTAAATGTTAACTACAAAATGTACCCCAATATTTCAGCGGCAAGGTTTTACGGCATGGCATGATTCATAATCCATTCAGATCTGCAGGTCTTCCAAAAAGGCCAACTAATATGAAAAAGCGCTGCCAACATTTACTCTTGCATAGACGTAGCTAACCCTTACAGAAAACCAGTGGCTGCCGTCTTGATAATGGTCAAAATGCCTTTCTTTGTTGCTATTACAATGTCTATGTGTCAATAATGCTAAGAATCTGAAATGTGCACAATCCCATTTTCAATTACATTTGCTGAAAATTAAGCAAAATTACATGAAGCTTTGTGAAATTCACTTGCTGGTATCTCTCATCAAAAATGAACACAAGGACATACACGTTATTCACAATTATGTGAGGTACAGGCTGCAAAAGGTTTTGGCAACAACTGTCTTCTGAAAGATATGTTCTGCTCACACCAGGGCTTAAAATCCTTGAAATCATTTTCACCACAATGCAGGCAATGTACGCATCCCCATTAGTCAGTCTAGCCTTGGTCTTACCGGATGCTCATACCCTTGATGCGGATGTATGACGTTACAACGCATACTTTTACAACGCCTACCTTTACAACGCATTTTTTACACAGCAACATCCATTACAACGCATACCATTACAACACATCCCATTACAACGCATAACATTACATTGCATGTAAGGTAAGTGTTGGATAGTGTAGGGGTTAAAATTACTATTCTAACTCCAGGGGGTGCAACAGTACGGTAAGTGTTGGATAGTGTAGGGGTTAAAATTACTATTCTAACTCCAGGGGTGCAACAGTAGGGTAAGTGTTGGATAGTGTAGGGGTACTATGTGTTGTAATGCTATGCGTTTTAATGGTATGCTTTGTAATGACTGCGTTGTAATGGCATGCGTTGTAGTGGTGTGCGTTGTAGTGTCATGCGTTGTAATGGTTGCATTTTAAATGCATGCGTTGTAATGGATGTTGCATTGTAAATGTTTTGTTGTAATGGTAGTGCGTTGTAAAAGTTGCATTGTAAAGGTTGTTTCCCCCTTGATGCAGATGTAAAGCAAACTTTACCATGCCAGCCAGCAAGCCTACTCTTATACCATTAAATGATAACCTGAGAGAGAAGATGAACATCTTTGGTTTTTAGAAATCCTTAACTATTCATAAGGTTGAGCTATCATTGAACACACTTCTTGTACAATATAAGACTCACAAGCTTTAACTTTTCTGTATGATGATCTCGATGATTAAAGGAATATGACAGACTATTGGGGGCTATGCCGGAGCACCACACTTCCGGATAGTCGTGGTGACCACGCCCCCTGTGGTCAATGGCGTCTCACTCTGTCCATCTGGCCATCGGGTGTGCTGGGACCGCTTCAGCGAATTCTGATAATACTGCGGTCTGAGACGGATAACTGGGGCTAAAGAGGAGAGATGGAGCAGTTTCCTTCTTGTCGGTAAAACGCTTCTCTGGTGACCTCGGCTTGATGTGCGGAGTCACAGGTGTAAGCGTGGAGGCGGTGGAAAGGCTTGAATAAAGAAGGAAAAAAAACGCCAAGGAAGGCAACAGGTGGGAAGGACCTGCCTTCCAAGAAGCAAGAGGACAGCACGAATCATGGGAAGAAGGGTGAGGCAAAGGCGGAGCAGGCTCCAGGCATCAGAGTCCGGCAAAAGGCAGCAAGTGATTGTCAGGTAACTCAGGCACTGCAGAGGCGGTCTGGTGCACAGGAGATCTGAAAACTGAGCATTTCAGAAATGGGGAGAGGCGAGCAGGTGAGGGGAAGTCAGTGTAGAGTGCCATCCGGGCTCTCCCAAACAATGTTTCCACCTACACATGCATCCAGGCATACCCCGGGGCGGGCTCGCACCGGGGTATAAATAAAGAAGGCGAAAGACCGCTCGGGGTCTTTCCGGCTAACCTGTATCCACAGTGTCCATGTGATTGTGTCCTGCGCAGCCACGTGCTAGGCCCTGACCTGGCCCTCTACACTGGCGACAAGGCTGGTCTGAGCACACGCGTGCCTGGCCGCCCCCACCCTGCGGTGCTTACTGTTGGCGCCCCCCCGAAAGGGCGCCGCCAAATTATGGCGGGAAGGCTCCGCCCCATTCCCGCCGAAAGAAGACGACTTCGTCATGTTCGGCATAACCTGCTTCTGCCAGGAAATGGAGTCGAAACAATCCCACGTCAGGGATGAGTCGTGCTCCTTGGCCTTACGAAATTTGTTATCATAACCCATCCATTGATTGCCTTCATACGTTTCATAAAATTCCATTATACGTGTCTGGTAACAAGCTAATTCCGACAACACTTCAGGCCTACGTTCCCCCATGATTGCAGTAAACATTCCAAACACTCTGGCCCAATTAGCAATTGTTTCATCTACTCTGAAACCCGCCATTTTGGCACGCCATACACTCGGATGTAACAACTCCTTCTGATTTCTAACGTGTATGTTGTGCCTGAGTTTTCCTCCTTTCCAGTTGCTCAGCCAGAGTGAGTGTTATGTCTGTGTGGAATGTTGGAGTGTGTGATGTCAGAGAGTGCTGAATGTGAGTGTGCTTGTGTGTCTGTGGAATGACAGTTGATGAGTGTGGGCTGAGCAACAACATCAGCTCCTGGTGGGGCCTTTACTAGTATCTTGTTTACCTACCTTCTTACCTGAATAAAGATACTACAAGAAAGTACAAGGACTCTGTATCTTTTCATTACCACATTTTGGCGACGAGGATGGGTCATAATGATCGGTCAACAGTGAAAACATGTTCACATATTTATCCACCCAAATCCTTTCTTTCACATCAATTGGGATATGTTGGACCACATTTTCCCTCCTTGAGGGTAACGATCCCTCCCCCGCCATTTGCAACGGCTGATTACCCGAACCAGTAGCTGGATCTGTTGTTGCTGTCGCTCCAACGCTCAACGCCGGTTGTCCCGAGGGTTTCTGCGGGGAAACAAGAGGACAAGGTGCCTTCGCAGCATCTCTCGATTGCCGCAACTGCTTCATTATTAACCTGGCCTCCTCGGCCGTGTCTCCTGGTGCCACAGCACCCTCGTTGCTCTTGCCTAACCACGCTGCCAACTGGGCGGCCAGCTCTGGAGGCATATCCGCCTCGTTAACGGGTGTAACTACCACCGGGATCGGCTGTCCCGCGTTCGGGATCGGAACTGGAGCCTCCACTGGACTGACCGGGCTCGCCGGAGGTGACTCGGGAACCGGGGCCTCCTCCCATGCCGCCCTATTCCTGGCCCTTTTACCTCTCCCGGCAGGGACTACTCCCGGCAATGCTGGCCCAATGACTTTCTTCGGTCTACCCGTACCATTCATTGCCGCCATCTGCTTCTTCATGTTCGCCATGTCTTTCACCAGCATGCGAAGCATTTGTTCGGTCCCAACCATCTTTCCAACCTTCTTGCCAGGCATCGTTCACGGATATTCGACTCGGGGTCCTGGATCCAAAGCTTCGGAATCACTGAAAAGAGAAACACAAAATTACAAGTTCTCAAAATTGGCTCCTTGTTCCGTCTCGGCCTCACGTGCAACGAGGAGGTGCAGCTTCCAAGCACAGGAACAAGAGGATGCTTCCTTAGATTGTTGCTCTTTTATTCTTCCTCGGGAGGGCGTGTACCCTCCTCCGATCCGCCTACGGGGCGTGGCCAGCGGTGTAGGTGTCTAGGACAACCCCTCTTGGGCGGGAAAAGGCGCGCCCCGGCTACGCCGCTTCGGGCATACCAGCCGGGGCACGCCCCCCGCCCAAAATGGTTTCCCGGGGGGGTCAGGGCACCCTACCATACGTTCGGGGGGACCGAGTGGTCTCCCCTTTCCATTCCAACAAGCTCCAAAAGTGGAAGGACTCAGGCTTTGGCGAGCTAGATTCCTTCTTTATAGCACAAAAATCTATTACTTGGCAGGAGACCATGGTTAGGTTTGATAATAAATTAAAATCAGGATTTCTTGAATTTCTTCAGTTTACTAATTTTATAAAGAAATATAGTTTATCGCCAGTTATAACATCTTTGACTACCGCTTTGTATAAAACAAAATTAATGGGAATAGGTAACTGGGATACGTTTCTGAGAAAGGGTGAAGATTCCCCCCTAGTTGATGAAATCCTGGTCAAAATATCTCTGAAAACCAACTGCTCCTTTTCAAGACAGGAATGGGAACGCATCACCCAGCCGGGAGGCAAGGCTCTCCTATCAGCCGCTTGTCGAGTTTGTTGGCCTATCTAACTCCCAAAGCTTTGAATAAACGTTTTCCGGAGGTAGAAAATAGATATTTTAGATGTCAGCTCCAGGAGGGGGGAGATTAGCTTCATACTTTTTACACATGTCCTAAATTGGTAATCTTTTGGACCAAAATGTTCTCCTCAATAAGTCAGGATATTAATAAGGTAATTGAACCTGAAGCTGAGATCGCGCTCTTTAGTAACAAAGAGAAGTGATCTGTCTAGGGCAGAAGAATTTTATATGGCAATTTTCACTTTGGTGGCCCGCTCCCTAATACTTCAAAATTATGAGGTCGGAGGAGGTACCATCCACTTTTAAATGGATGAATAAAATGAGACTGGCTAAAAATTTTGAAGAGGCCTATGCCAAAAGAGTGGGATCCAAGAGAAAACTTATTAAAAATTGGAAGCATTTTAATAGTAGTGAGTTCTCGACCTCCAGGTAGTATTTTAATAGTAATAATATGTCAAAATAGAAGTATATGTGTGGTAGGGTAATAATTTTGTTACCTTTGTATATGCGTACTTTGCACTCTCTATTTCTTCACAGTACTGTGGTGTACTATGCACTCAAGCACTTTAGCACAAGACACTTTATGAATATTACTAGTTCAGGCAGCACTGGATCACAGCAGTGAATGTGTGATTTTGGAGATCACACATATATAGGGCCCTGAGCCCATGTGAGTGGCATACGTTGGCAGCAATTGGTTCCCCTTGGATGCCTCTTTCAAAAAGGGCCAATGACTGGCCCTGGTGTGGCGGTGCACGGCTTCCACTATTTTGATTGGGCATACGCGCCCCGCATTACCTCTTCCCATTGGCTGCATGTGCACGGATCGTCACGGACACATCGGCAACCACATGTGCGCGCTTCCGGGACAGATGCTTCTTTTGCAACAATGTTCAATCAGTGGCGCCACCATGGCAGTGCACTCACTCCGCGGGGGAGGTGCAGGCCAACACATCCTTGTGATGATGAAATTCGAAATGGCAGTTCATGACCCCCCTTACAGTCACATTGCATCATCCACCGTAGACCGGCCTGCCACGGCCGGTCCTCAACCGCCGTGCCAGGCCAGTCACCCACTGCCGTGCCAACCCGGTCCACAACCGCCGTGCCAGGCCAGTCACCCACCACCGGCCCAGCCCGGTCCATAACTGCCGTGCCAGGCCAGTCACCCACCGCCGGGTGTTGACTGGCCTGTGGGTAACTGGTCTGGCACGGCGGTTGTGGACGGGGTTGGCATGGCGGTGGGTGACTGGCCTGGCATGGCGATTGTGGATGGGGTTGGCACGGCAGTGGGTGACTGGCCTGGCATGGCGGTTGTGGACGGGTTTGGCACTGTGGTGTGTGACTGGCCTGGCACACAGATTCCTCAGGACCTTGCGTTGGAAACAATAATTTTCTTTTTGGACCAAAGGGAACAGCCAGCTAGAGTCCCCACAAAATGTTTTCGTCCAATTAGCAAAATTTGCTCTGTCAAGAAACTACTTCCAATTTGACAGTGACTTTTTCTATCAGGTTTGAATGAAATTTCTGAGATATTTAAAATGAACCCATAATCTGGTAATGTTGGAGCATTATTGCTCCCCCGCTCTGCAACCTTCATCAACTGATTTGATGGTTTATCTACCGCTGAGTTTTGTTTAGTCCCATTCATTGATGTGGCTTTTTTAAAATATATTTTCCAAAAATATATTTTCCATCAACATTTTCCAACAAGTTACACCCATTTAATTCCTTCCTCCAACCTTTGAAGTGTTTTTGTCATTTTCATCATGGTACAATAATCTGCAACTGTTTCTTTAAAAAAACTTGTTCTGTTCCATTCCTGTCACATGATCGTACCTAGCTTCCTGGTAAATACTGAAGAAGGACTTCAGTCTCAGCGCAAACTTGCCAAACATTGTGAGACGTGACCGGCGATTCTGACGAAGGTAAGGGTAATCAGCGTCTGTGACCACTACGCTTTGCATTACATTAGCCTTTCACAGCGGCTTACCCTTCCATTCCTCCGTTTTAGGTGGAACTCCAGCGTTGCATACCTAAAAAAACGGACGGGCGTACAATTCAAAGCCGTTCACATTGCCCGGTAAGCTCGCATTTTAAATCCGTTCTGTTGCCTACCTTAACAGCAATGCATCGTTTGCCCCATGCATTCTTTGAAACGTTGTCTCTCTCATTCACAGAGGTGAGTGATGTGAGACATTGTTTACGTTCATCAGATTCACTACAAATTCAGGTTGTGACACAAAGTGGTATGTTGTGTTTTTCTGTCTAGCGTGACCACGGAAATTGATGGTTATTCACCGCGATTAGTTTGGTCATTTGTGTTTGACCATATTTACAAGGTATGTTGGTTTTGCCGACTGGTGGCATGTTCACGTTAATTTGATGTAGCCTTAGGTGACTGTTTAATCATTTGTTTGGTTTGTGTTGTAGAGAATGTTGGTCCTGATGAGAACCCCACAATCAGGGGTTTGAAACGCGTCGACCTGACCTGACTTCATTGGACTCTTTGTCATGTTTTGAATACTAAAAGGATTTATTCTGTTACAAACAAGAATTTGTTTTCAATATATATAGTTGAAAAAATTGAATCAAAAAATTAAGAGAAACAATATCATTTATAAGGTTCAAGCACACATTTTTTCTTGACAAAGGGCCACATTGTTTTTTTATGTATAGTTGTGTGAGTGAAGTATGAATGTTGGTAGGATGTGTAGAATTTGTAAATATGTATAAATTTGTCGTCTTGATATGTTTGGTCTTATAACTGTTTGTACATGCTTAAATATTATCTGACATGATCTAAAATTGAAATGTGGAACTAGTGAAGAAAATAAATATTCAACTAGTGACAAAAGACAAAATTGGACCGTTATGCTTCTTTCATAAAGGTTAGTATTTGAATTTCAAAATTAGGTCCAGTATTGGCCACTGTATTGTTCCTTTATTACAGTCCATGTTCAGCATGGTACTGCGGGATGTTCTAAAAGCCATGATGCTTTACAAGGATGAATACATCCCTTTTCCACGGCAGGCAGAGTTGGCAGCAGTCAAAGCAGACTTTTATGCACTGGGCCAGATACCACACGTAGTGGGTTCCATTGATGGCACCCATATCGGTCTCCTTCCACCATGGGCACATGTGCCGGTATATAGAAATCGGAAGCACTTTCATTCGCTCAACGTGCAGGTGGTGTGCCTGGCCGACAACATCATATCCCATGTGTGTGCAAGATTTCCAGGCTCCGCACATGACTCCCACATTATGCGGAGCAGCATTGTCCCCCAACTGATGGCAAATCTGCGTCCAGAACGTGCGTGGCTTGTTGGTGAGTATGCTGTGGGGACAGTTGTGTTTTCTGTGTGGCATGGGGTACCCACCAATTCTGGTTGTGATATTTGTGTCTGTCATCCCCCTACATAGGCGACTCTGCGTACCCAAACCGGCCATGGCTGTTGAGTCCCATACGTAATCCAACAACAGCTGGTGAAATGCGATACAATGATGCCCATGGAAGGACACATAGAGTGGTGGTATGTACTTTTGGACTGCTAAAGTATAGGTTTCGCTGCCTGCATAAGACCTGCCTTACTCACCAGGCAAAGTATGCAGGATCGTGATTGCCTGCAGCATGCTCCACAACCTGGCCTTACGCAATGACATTGAACTGATCTTGGACCCTGAAGACCAACAAGATCCTCGGCCTCCCATCCCACCCATGTCGACTGATGAGGATAGTGGTGAGGAAGAAGGTGTGGACCAGAGGCGTCAGCTCATTGATCGCTATTTCCCTTGAATGTGAGAAACTACCGCTTGTGCTGGTTGACAATGCGTGATGTATGTTTGCTGGTGGTGTGTGGATGTGGTGTTCATCAGCTGGCTGTTCTGGTATGTCATGTTTGCATGTGTGTGTGGTCATTTTTGTGTACATGCAAATCTCCATGATGTGTGTCCTCTCATCCACTGATTTGGTGATGAGTGTGGTTTGTGGGATGTTGCACTGCAGTGTGTTGTGATGGGTGTGAATCAGTTTCCTGACGTGTGTTTGTTGTCTCTCTTTTTCCCTAGGTCACTTCCACAGAGGCATGATTCTCATCGACATAGATCCCTACACCTGGTGACGTCTGTTTCTGAGTCAATAATGTGATTAAAACATGGAGGCAACACATCATTGAGTGTTTAAGTGAAATTTGTTTACAGGTTGTGAATTGATGCTGGTGGATATTTACAAGTAAGTGTTGGGTGGGGGAGTGTGAGTTGAAGGTCATGGTAGATGAATAGACCGTGGTGACACCACATTGGGTGATGTCCAGCTAGTCCAGCAGACCTGTGCCA